>NW_028227283.1:0-1200000 GCF_978045245.1 Mus caroli
ACACTGTGCGTTTCTTATATTCTAAGTTTTTCAGTGCAACTCACTCATATACTATGTACTACACTGTGCGTTTCTTATATTCTAAGTTTTTCAGTGCAACTCACTCATATACTATGTACTACACTGTGCGTTTCTTATATTCTAAGTTTTTCAGTGCAACTCACTCATATACTATGTACTACACTGTGCGTTTCTTATATTCTAAGTTTTTCAGTGCAACTCACTCATATACTATGTACTACACTGTGCGTTTCTTATATTCTAAGTTTTTCAGTGCAACTCACTCATATACTATGTACTACACTGTGCGTTTCTTATATTCTAAGTTTTTCAGTGCAACTCACTCATATACTATGTACTACACTGTGCGTTTCTTATATTCTAAGTTTTTCAGTGCAACTCACTCATATACTATGTACTACACTGTGCGTTTCTTATATTCTAAGTTTTTCAGTGCAACTCACTCATATACTATGTACTACACTGTGCGTTTCTTATATTCTAAGTTTTTCAGTGCAACTCACTCATATACTATGTACTACACTGTGCGTTTCTTATATTCTAAGTTTTTTCAGTGCAACTCACTCATATACTATGTACTACACTGTGCGTTTCTTATATTCTAAGTTTTTCAGTGCAACTCACTCATATACTATGTACTACACTGTGCGTTTCTTATATTCTAAGTTTTTCAGTGCAACTCACTCATATACTATGTACTACACTGTGCGTTTCTTATATTCTAAGTTTTTCAGTGCAGACTCACTCATATACTATGTACTACACTGTGCGTTTCTTATATTCTAAGTTTTTCAGTGCAACTCACTCATATACTATGTACTACACTGTGCGTTTCTTATATTCTAAGTTTTTCAGTGCAACTCACTCATATACTATGTACTACACTGTGCGTTTCTTATATTCTAAGTTTTTCAGTGCAACTCACTCATATACTATGTACTACACTGTGCGTTTCTTATATTCTAAGTTTTTCAGTGCAACTCACTCATATACTATGTACTAC
Organism: Mus caroli; assembly: GCF_978045245.1. NCBI lineage: Eukaryota > Metazoa > Chordata > Mammalia > Rodentia > Muridae > Mus > Mus caroli. The sequence continues at coordinate 1,025 of NW_028227283.1, forward strand.
ACTGTGGCGTTTCTTATATTCTAAGTTTTTCAGTGCAACTCACTCATATACTATGTACTACACTGTGCGTTTCTTATATTCTAAGTTTTTCAGTGCAACTCACTCATATACTATGTACTACACTGTGCGTTTCTTATATTCTAAGTTTTTCAGTGCAACTCACTCATATACTATGTACTACACTGTGCGTTTCTTAAATTCTAAGTTTTTCAGTGCAACTCCACTCATATACTATGTACTAGACTGTGCGTTTCTTATATTCTAAGTTTTTCAGTGCAACTCACTCATATACTATGTACTACACTGTGCGTTTCTTATATTCTAAGTTTTTCAGTGCAACTCACTCATATACTATGTACTACACTGTGCGTTTCTTATATTCTAAGTTTTTCAGTGCAACTCACTCATATACTATGTACTACACTGTGCGTTTCTTATATTCTAAGTTTTTCAGTGCAACTCACTCATATTCTATGTACTACACTGTGCGTTTCTTATATTCTAAGTTTTTCAGTGCAACTCACTCATATACTATGTACTACACTGTGCGTTTCTTATATTCTAAGTTTTTCAGTGCAACTCACTCATATACTATGTACTACACTGTGCGTTTCTTATATTCTAAGTTTTTCAGTGCAACTCACTCATATACTATGTACTACACCGTGCGTTTCTTATATTCTAAGTTTTTCAGTGCAACTCACTCATATACTATGTACTACACCGTGCGTTTCTTATATTCTAAGTTTTTCAGTGCAACTCACTCATATACTATGTACTACACTGTGCGTTTCTTATATTCTAAGTTTTTCAGTGCAACTCACTCATATACTATGTACTACACTGTGCGTTTCTTATATTCTAAGTTTTTCAGTGCAACTCACTCATATACTATGTACTACACTGTGCGTTTCTTATATTCTAAGTTTTTCAGTGCAACTCACTCATATACTATGTACTACACTGTGCGTTTCTTATATTCTAAGTTTTTCAGTGCAACTCACTCATATACTATGTACTACACTGTGCGTTTCTTATATTCTAAGTTTTTCAGTGCAACTCACTCATATACTATGTACTACACTGTGCATTTCGTGTAATGCGGGTTTTTCAGTAAATTCTAAGTTTTTCAGTGCAACTCATTCATATACTATATACTATACTGTGCGTTTCTTATATTCTAAGTTTTTCAGTGCAACTCACTCATATACTACGTACTACACTGTGCGTTTCTTACATTCTAAGTTTTTCAGTGCAACTCACTCATATACTATATACTACACTGTGCGTTTCTTATATTCTAAGTTTTTCAGTGCAACTCACTCATATACTATGTACTACACTGTGCGTTTCTTATATTCTAAGTTTTTCAGTGCAACTCACTCATATACTATGTACTACACTGTGCGTTTCTTCTATTCTAAGTTTTTCAGTGCAACTCACTCATATACTATGTACTACACTGTGCGTTTCTTATATTCTAAGTTTTTCAGTGCAACTCACTCATATACTATGTACTACACTGTGCATTTCCTGTAATGCGGGTTTTTCAGTAAATACTAAGTTTTTCAGTGCAACTCACTCATATACTATGTACTACACTGTGCGTTTCTTATATTCTAAGTTTTTCAGTGCAACTCACTCATGTACTATGTACTACACTGTGCGTTTCTTATATTCTAATTTTTCAGTGCAACTCACTCATATACTATGTACTACACTGTGCGTTTCTTATATTCTAAGTTTTTCAGTGCAACTCACTCATATACTATGTACTACACTGTGCGTTTCTTATATTCTATGTTTTTCAGTGCAACTCACTCATATACTATGTACTACACTGTGCGTTTCTTATATTCTAAGTTTTTCAGTGCAACTCACTCATATACTATGTACTACACTGTGCGTTTCTTATATTCTAAGTTTTTCAGTGCAACTCACTCATATACTATGTACTACACTGTGCGTTTCTTAAAATCTAAGTTTTTCAGTGCAACTCACTCATATACTATGTACTACACTGTGCGTTTCTTATATTCTAAATTTTTCAGTGCAATACACTCATATACTATGTACTATACTGTGCGTTTCTTATATTCTAAGTTTTTCAGTGCAACTCACTCATATACTATGTACTACACTGTGCATTTCGTGTAATGCGGGTTTTTCAGTAAATTCTAAGTTTTTCAGTGCAACTCACTCATATACTATGCACTACACTGTGCGTTTCTTATATTCTAAGTTTTTCAGTGCAACTCACTCATATACTATGTACTACACTGTGCGTTTCTTATATTCTAAGTTTTTCAGTGCAACTCACTCATATACTATGTACTACACTGTGCGTATCTTATATTCTAAGTTTTTCAATGCAACTCACTCATATACTATGTACTACACTGTGCGTTTCTTATATTCTATGTTTTTCAGTGCAACTCACTCATATACTATGTACTACACTGTGCGTTTCTTATATTCTAAGTTTTTCAGTGCAACTCACTCATATACTATGTACTACACTGTGGGTTTCTTATATTCTAAGTTTTTCAGTGCAACTCACTCATATACTATGTACTACACTGTGCGTTTCTTATATTCTAAGTTTTTCAGTGCAACTCACTCATATACTATGTACTACACTGTGCGTTTCTTATATTCTAAGTTTTTCAGTGCAACTCACTCATATACTATGTAGTACACTGTGTGTTTCTTATATTCTAAGTTTTTCAGTGCAACTCACTCATATACTATGTACTACACTGTGCGTTTCTTATATTCTAAGTTTTTCAGTGCAACTCACTCATATACTATGTACTACACTGTGCATTTCGTGTAATGCGGGTTTTTCAGTAAATTCTAAGTTTTTCAGTGCAACTCATTCATATACTATGTACTATATTGTGCGTTTCTTATATTCTAAGTTTTTCAGTGCAACTCACTCATATACTATGTACTACACTGTGCGTTTCTTATATTCTAAGTTTTTCAGTGCAACTCACTCATATACTATGTACTACACTCTGCGTTTCTTATATTCTAAGTTTTTCAGTGCAACTCACTCATATACTATGTACTACACTGTGCGTTTCTTATATTCTAAGTTTTTCAGTGCAACTCACTCATATAATATGTACTACACTGTGCGTTTCTTATATTCTAAGTTTTTCAGTGCAACTCACTCATATACTATGTACTACACTGTGCGTTTCTAATATTCTAAGTTTTTCAGTGCAACTCACTCATATACTATGTACTACACTGTGCGTTTCTTATATTCTAAGTTTTTCAGTGCAACTCACTCATGTACTATGTACTACACTGTGCGTTTCTTATATTCTAATTTTTCAGTGCAACTCACTCATATACTATGTACTACACTGTGCGTTTCTTATATTCTAAGTTTTTCAGTGCAACTCACTCATATACTATGTACTACACAGTGCATTTCCTGTAATGCGGGTTTTTCAGTAAATTCTAAGTTTTTCAGTGCAACTCACTCATATACTATGTACTACACTGTGCGTTTCTTATATTCTAAGTTTTTCAGTGCAACTCACTCATATACTATGTACTACACTGTGCGTTTCTTATATTCTAAGTTTTTCAGTGCAACTCAGTCATATACTATGTACTACACTGTGCGTTTCTTATATTCTAAGTTTTTCAGTGCAACTCACTCATATACTATGTACTACACTGTGCGTTTCTTATATTCTATGTTTTTCAGTGCAACTCACTCATATACTATGTACTACACTGTGCGTTTCTTATATTCTAAGTTTTTCAGTGCAACTCACTCATATACTATGTACTACACTGTGCGTATCTTATATTCTAAGTTTTTCAATGCAACTCACTCATATACTATGTACTACACTGTGCGTTTCTTATATTCTATGTTTTTCAGTGCAACTCACTCATATACTATGTACTACACTGTGCGTTTCTAATATTCTAAGTTTTTCAGTGCAACTCACTCATATACTATGTACTACACTGTGCGTTTCTTATATTCTAAGTTTTTCAGTGCAACTCACTCATGTACTATGTACTACACTGTGCGTTTCTTATATTCTAATTTTTCAGTGCAACTCACTCATATACTATGTACTACACTGTGCGTTTCTTATATTCTAAGTTTTTCAGTGCAACTCACTCATATACTATGTACTACACAGTGCATTTCCTGTAATGCGGGTTTTTCAGTAAATTCTAAGTTTTTCAGTGCAACTCACTCATATACTATGTACTACACTGTGCGTTTCTTATATTCTAAGTTTTTCAGTGCAACTCACTCATATACTATGTACTACACTGTGCGTTTCTTATATTCTAAGTTTTTCAGTGCAACTCAGTCATATACTATGTACTACACTGTGCGTTTCTTATATTCTAAGTTTTTCAGTGCAACTCACTCATATACTATGTACTACACTGTGCGTTTCTTATATTCTATGTTTTTCAGTGCAACTCACTCATATACTATGTACTACACTGTGCGTTTCTTATATTCTAAGTTTTTCAGTGCAACTCACTCATATACTATGTACTACACTGTGCGTTTCTTATATTCTAAGTTTTTCAGTGCAACTCACTCATATACTATGTACTACACTGTGCGTTTCTTATATTCTAAGTTTTTCAGTGCAACTCACTCATATACTATGTACTACACTGTGCTTTTCTTATATTCTAAATTTTTCAGTGCAACTCACTCATATAATATGTACTACACTGTGCGATTCTTATATTCTAAGTTTTTCAGTGCAACTCACTCATATACTATGTACTACACTGTGCATTTCGTGTAATGCGGGTTTTTCAGTAAATTCTAAGTTTTTCAGTGCAACTCACTCATATACTATGTACTACACTGTGTGTTTCTTATATTCTAAGTTTTTCAGTGCAACTCACTCATATACTATGTACTACACTGTGCGTTTCTTACATTCTAAATTTTTCAGTGCAACTCACTCATATACTATGTACTACACTGTGAGTTTCTTATATTCTAAGTTTTTCAGTGCAACTCACTCATATACTATGTACTACACTGTGCGTTTCTCATATTCTAAGTTTTTCTGTGCAACTCACTCATAAACTATGTACTACACTGTGGGTTTCTTATATTCTAAGTTTTTCAGTGCAACTCACTCATATAATATGTACTACACTGTGCGATTCTTATATTCTAAGTTTTTCAGTGCAACTCACTCATATACTATGTACTACACTGTGCATTTCGTGTAATGCGGGTTTTTCAGTAAATTCTAAGTTTTTCAGTGCAACTCACTCATATACTATGTACTACACTGTGCGTTTCTTATATTCTAAGTTTTTCAGTGCAACTCACTCATATACTACGTACTACACTGTGCGTTTCTTACATTCTAAGTTTTTCAGTGCAACTCACTCATATACTATATACTACACTGTGCGTTTCTTATATTCTAAGTTTTTCAGTGCAACTCACTCATATACTATGTACTACACTGTGCGTTTCTTATATTCTAAGTTTTTCAGTGCAACTCACTCATATACTAAGTACTACACTGTGCGTTTCTTATATTCTAAGTTTTTCAGTGCAACTCACTCATATACTATGTACTACACTGTGCGTTTCTTATATTCTAAGTTTTTCAGTGCAACTCACTCATATACTATGTACTACACTGTGTGTTTCTTATATTCTAAGTTTTTCAGTGCAACTCAGTCATATACTATGTACTACACTGTGCGTTTCTTATATTCTAAGTTTTTCAGTGCAACTCACTCATATACTATGTACTACACTGTGCGTTTCTTATATTCTATGTTTTTCAGTGCAACTCACTCATATACTATGTACTACACTGTGCGTTTCTTATATTCTAAGTTTTTCAGTGCAACTCACTCATATACTATGTACTACACTGTGCGTTTCTTATATTCTAAGTTTTTCAGTGCAACTCACTCATATACTATGTACTACACTGTGCGTTTCTTATATTCTAAGTTTTTCAGTGCAACTCACTCATATACTATGTACTACACTGTGCTTTTCTTATATTCTAAATTTTTCAGTGCAACTCACTCATATAATATGTACTACACTGTGCGATTCTTATATTCTAAGTTTTTCAGTGCAACTCACTCATATACTATGTACTACACTGTGCATTTCGTGTAATGCGGGTTTTTCAGTAAATTCTAAGTTTTTCAGTGCAACTCACTCATATACTATGTACTACACTGTGCGTTTCTTATATTCTAAGTTTTTCAGTGCAACTCACTCATATAATATGTACTACACTGTGCGTTTCTTACATTCTAAGTTTTTCAGTGCAACTCACTCATATACTATGTACTACACTGTGAGTTTCTTATATTCTAAGTTTTTCAGTGCAACTCACTCATATACTATGTACTACACTGTGCGTTTCTCATATTCTAAGTTTTTCTGTGCAACTCACTCATAAACTATGTACTACACTGTGGGTTTCTTATATTCTAAGTTTTTCAGTGCAACTCACTCATATAATATGTACTACACTGTGCGATTCTTCTAAGTTTTTCAGTGCAACTCACTCATATACTATGTACTACACTGTGCATTTCGTGTAATGCGGGTTTTTCAGTAAATTCTAAGTTTTTCAGTGCAACTCATTCATATACTATATACTATACTGTGCGTTTCTTATATTCTAAGTTTTTCAGTGCAACTCACTCATATACTACGTACTACACTGTGCGTTTCTTACATTCTAAGTTTTTCAGTGCAACTCACTCATATACTATATACTACACTGTGCGTTTCTTATATTCTAAGTTTTTCAGTGCAACTCACTCATATACTATGTACTACACTGTGCGTTTCTTATATTCTAGGTTTTTCAGTGCAACTCACTCATATACTATGTACTACACTGTGCGTTTCTTCTATTCTAAGTTTTTCAGTGCAACTCACTCATATACTATGTACTACACTGTGCGTTTCTTATATTCTAAGTTTTTCAGTGCAACTCACTCATATACTATGTACTACACTGTGCGTTTCTTATATTCTAGGTTTTTCAGTGCAACTCACTCATATACTATGTACTACACTGTGCGTTTCTTATATTCTAAGTTTTTCAGTGCAACTCACTCATATACTATGTACTACACTGTACGTTTCTTATATTCTAACTTTTTCAGTGCAACTCACTCATATACTATGTACTACACTGTGCGTTTCTTATATTCTAAGTTTTTCAGTGCAACTCGCTCATATACTATGTACTACACTGTGCGTTTCTTATATTCTAAGTTTTTCAGTGCAACTCACTCATATACTATGTACTACACTGTGCGTTTCTTAAATTCTAAGTTTTTCAGTGCAACTCACTCATATACTATGTACTAGACTGTGCGTTTCTTATATTCTAAGTTTTTCAGTGCAACTCACTCATATACTATGTACTACACTGTGCGTTTCTTATATTCTAAGTTTTTCAGTGCAACTCACTCATATACTATGTACTACACTGTGCGTTTCTTATATTCTAAGTTTTTCAGTGCAACTCACTCATATACTATGTACTACACTGTGCGTTTCTTACATTCTAAGTTTTTCAGTGCAACTCACTCATATACTATGTACTACACTGTGAGTTTCTTATATTCTAAGTTTTTCAGTGCAACTCACTCATATACTATGTACTACACTGTGCGTTTCTCATATTCTAAGTTTTTCTGTGCAACTCACTCATAAACTATGTACTACACTGTGGGTTTCTTATATTCTAAGTTTTTCAGTGCAACTCACTCATATACTATGTACTACACTGTGCGTTTCTTATATTCTAAGTTTTTCAGTGCAACTCACTCATATACTATGTACTACACTGTGCATTTCCTGTAATGCGGGTTTTTCAGTAAATTCTAAGTTTTTCAGTGCAACTCATTCATATACTATGTACTATATTGTGCGTTTCTTATATTCTAAGTTTTTCAGTGCAACTCACTCATATACTATGTACTATACTGTGCGTTTCTTATATTCTAAGTTTTTCAGTGCAACTCACTCATATACTATGTACTACACTGTGCGTTTCTTATATTCTAAGTTTTTCAGTGCAACTCACTCATATACTATGTACTACACTGTGCGTTTCTTATATTCTAAGTTTTTCAGTGCAACTCACTCATATACTATGTACTACACTGTGCGTTTCTTATATTCTAAGTTTTTCAGTGCAACTCACTCATATACTATGTACTACACTGTGCATTTCTTATATTCTAAGTTTTTCAGTGCAACTCACTATTATACTATGTACTACACTGTGCGTTTCTTACATTCTAAGTTTTTCAGTGCAACTCAGTCATATACTATGTACTACACTGTGCGTTTCTTATATTCTAAGTTTTTCAGTGCAACTCACTCATATACTATGTACTACACTGTGCGTTTCTTATATTCTATGTTTTTCAGTGCAACTCACTCATATACTATGTACTACACTGTGCGTTTCTTATATTCTAAGTTTTTCAGTGCAACTCACTCATATACTATGTACTACACTGTGCGTTTCTTATATTCTAAGTTTTTCAGTGCAACTCACTCATATACTATGTACTACACTGTGCGTTTCTTATATTCTAAGTTTTTCAGTGCAACTCACTCATATACTATGTACTACACTGTGCTTTTCTTATATTCTAAATTTTTCAGTGCAACTCACTCATATAATATGTACTACACTGTGCGATTCTTATATTCTAAGTTTTTCAGTGCAACTCACTCATATACTATGTACTACACTGTGCATTTCGTGTAATGCGGGTTTTTCAGTAAATTCTAAGTTTTTCAGTGCAACTCACTCATATACTATGTACTACACTGTGCGTTTCTTATATTCTAAGTTTTTCACTGCAACTCACTCATATACTATGTACTAAACTGTGCGTTTCTTACATTCTAAGTTTTTCAGTGCAACTCACTCATATACTATGTACTACACTGTGAGTTTCTTATATTCTAAGTTTTTCAGTGCAACTCACTCATATACTATGTACTACACTGTGCGTTTCTCATATTCTAAGTTTTTCTGTGCAACTCACTCATAAACTATGTACTACACTGTGGGTTTCTTATATTCTAAGTTTTTCAGTGCAACTCACTCATATAATATGTACTACACTGTGCGATTCTCATATTCTAAGTTTTTCAGTGCAACTCACTCATATACTATGTACTACACTGTGCATTTCGTGTAATGCGGGTTTTTCAGTAAATTCTAAGTTTTTCAGTGCAACTCATTCATATACTATATACTATACTGTGCGTTTCTTATATTCTAAGTTTTTCAGTGCAACTCACTCATATACTACGTACTACACTGTGCGTTTCTTACATTCTAAGTTTTTCAGTGCAACTCACTCATATACTATATACTACACTGTGCGTTTCTTATATTCTAAGTTTTTCAGTGCAACTCACTCATATACTATGTACTACACTGTGCGTTTCTTATATTCTAAGTTTTTCAGTGCAACTCACTCATATACTATGTACTACACTGTGCGTTTCTTAAATTCTAAGTTTTTCAGTGCAACTCACTCATATACTATGTACTAGACTGTGCGTTTCTTATATTCTAAGTTTTTCAGTGCAACTCACTCATATACTATGTACTACACTGTGCGTTTCTTATATTCTAAGTTTTTCAGTGCAACTCACTCATATACTATGTACTACACTGTGCGTTTCTTATATTCTAAGTTTTTCAGTGCAACTCACTCATATACTATGTACTACACTGTGCGTTTCTTATATTCTAAGTTTTTCAGTGCAACTCACTCATATTCTATGTACTACACTGTGCGTTTCTTATATTCTAAGTTTTTCAGTGCCACTCACTCATATACTATGTACTACACTGTGCGTTTCTTATATTCTAAGTTTTTCAGTGCAACTCACTCATATACTATGTACTACACTGTGCGTTTCTTATATTCTAAGTTTTTCAGTGCAACTCACTCATATACTATGTACTACACCGTGCGTTTCTTATATTCTAAGTTTTTCAGTGCAACTCACTCATATACTATGTACTACACCGTGCGTTTCTTATATTCTAAGTTTTTCAGTGCAACTCACTCATATACTATGTACTACACTGTGCGTTTCTTATATTCTAAGTTTTTCAGTGCAACTCACTCATATACTATGTACTACACTGTGCGTTTCTTATATTCTAAGTTTTTCAGTGCAACTCACTCATATACTATGTACTACACTGTGCGTTTCTTATATTCTAAGTTTTTCAGTGCAACTCACTCATATACTATGTACTACACTGTGCGTTTCTTATATTCTAAGTTTTTCAGTGCAACTCACTCATATACTATGTACTACACTGTGCGTTTCTTATATTCTAAGTTTTTCAGTGCAACTCACTCATATACTATGTACTACACTGTGCATTTCGTGTAATGCGGGTTTTTCAGTAAATTCTAAGTTTTTCAGTGCAACTCATTCATATACTATATACTATACTGTGCGTTTCTTATATTCTAAGTTTTTCAGTGCAACTCACTCATATACTACGTACTACACTGTGCGTTTCTTACATTCTAAGTTTTTCAGTGCAACTCACTCATATACTATATACTACACTGTGCGTTTCTTATATTCTAAGTTTTTCAGTGCAACTCACTCATATACTATGTACTACACTGTGCGTTTCTTATATTCTAAGTTTTTCAGTGCAACTCACTCATATACTATGTACTACACTGTGCGTTTCTTCTATTCTAAGTTTTTCAGTGCAACTCACTCATATACTATGTACTACACTGTGCGTTTCTTATATTCTAAGTTTTTCAGTGCAACTCACTCATATACTATGTACTACACTGTGCATTTCCTGTAATGCGGGTTTTTCAGTAAATACTAAGTTTTTCAGTGCAACTCACTCATATACTATGTACTACACTGTGCGTTTCTTATATTCTAAATTTTTCAGTGCAATACACTCATATACTATGTACTATACTGTGCGTTTCTTATATTCTAAGTTTTTCAGTGCAACTCACTCATATACTATGTACTACACTGTGCATTTCGTGTAATGCGGGTTTTTCAGTAAATTCTAAGTTTTTCAGTGCAACTCACTCATATACTATGCACTACACTGTGCGTTTCTTATATTCTAAGTTTTTCAGTGCAACTCACTCATATACTATGTACTACACTGTGCGTTTCTTATATTCTAAGTTTTTCAGTGCAACTCACTCATATACTATGTATACACTGTGCGTATCTTATATTCTAAGTTTTTCAATGCAACTCACTCATATACTATGTACTACACTGTGCGTTTCTTATATTCTATGTTTTTCAGTGCAACTCACTCATATACTATGTACTACACTGTGCGTTTCTTATATTCTAAGTTTTTCAGTGCAACTCACTCATATACTATGTACTACACTGTGGGTTTCTTATATTCTAAGTTTTTCAGTGCAACTCACTCATATACTATGTACTACACTGTGCGTTTCTTATATTCTAAGTTTTTCAGTGCAACTCACTCATATACTATGTACTACACTGTGCGTTTCTTATATTCTAAGTTTTTCAGTGCAACTCACTCATATACTATGTAGTACACTGTGTGTTTCTTATATTCTAAGTTTTTCAGTGCAACTCACTCATATACTATGTACTACACTGTGGGTTTCTTATATTCTAAGTTTTTCAGTGCAACTCACTCATATACTATGTACTACACTGTGCATTTCGTGTAATGCGGGTTTTTCAGTAAATTCTAAGTTTTTCAGTGCAACTCATTCATATACTATGTACTATATTGTGCGTTTCTTATATTCTAAGTTTTTCAGTGCAACTCACTCATATACTATGTACTACACTGTGCGTTTCTTATATTCTAAGTTTTTCAGTGCAACTCACTCATATACTATGTACTACACTCTGCGTTTCTTATATTCTAAGTTTTTCAGTGCAACTCACTCATATACTATGTACTACACTGTGCGTTTCTTATATTCTAAGTTTTTCAGTGCAACTCACTCATATACTATGTACTACACTGTGCGTTTCTTATATTCTAAGTTTTTCAGTGCAACTCACTCATATACTATGTACTACACTGTGCGTTTCTAATATTCTAAGTTTTTCAGTGCAACTCACTCATATACTATGTACTACACTGTGCGTTTCTTATATTCTAAGTTTTTCAGTGCAACTCACTCATGTACTATGTACTACACTGTGCGTTTCTTATATTCTAATTTTTCAGTGCAACTCACTCATATACTATGTACTACACTGTGCGTTTCTTATATTCTAAGTTTTTCAGTGCAACTCACTCATATACTATGTACTACACTGTGCGTTTCTTATATTCTAAGTTTTTCAGTGCAACTCACTCATATACTATGTACTACACTGTGCGTTTCTTATATTCTAAGTTTTTCAGTGCAACTCACTCATATACTATGTACTACACTGTGCGTTTCTTATATTCTATGTTTTTCAGTGCAACTCACTCATATACTATGTACTACACTGTGCGTTTCTTATATTCTAAGTTTTTCAGTGCAACTCACTCATATACTATGTACTACACTGTGCGTTTCTTATATTCTAAGTTTTTCAGTGCAACTCACTCATATACTATGTACTACACTGTGCGTTTCTTAAAATCTAAGTTTTTCAGTGCAACTCACTCATATACTATGTACTACACTGTGCGTTTCTTATATTCTAAATTTTTCAGTGCAATACACTCATATACTATGTACTATACTGTGCGTTTCTTATATTCTAAGTTTTTCAGTGCAACTCACTCATATACTATGTACTACACTGTGCGTTTCTTATATTCTAAGTTTTTCAGTGCAACTCACTCATATACTATGTACTACACTGTGCGTTTCTTATATTCTAAGTTTTTCAGTGCAACTCACTCATATACTATGTACTACACTGTGCGTTTCTAATATTCTAAGTTTTTCAGTGCAACTCACTCATATACTATGTACTACACTGTGCGTTTCTTATATTCTAAGTTTTTCAGTGCAACTCGCTCATATACAATGTACTACACTGTACGTTTCTTATATTCTAACTTTTTCAGTGCAACTCGCTCATATACTATGTACTACACTGTGCGTTTCTTATATTCTAAGTTTTTCAGTGCAACTCGCTCATATACTATGTACTACACTGTGCGTTTCTTATATTCTAAGTTTTTCAGTGCAACTCACTCATATACTATGTACTACACTGTGCGTTTCTTAAATTCTAAGTTTTTCAGTGCAACTCACTCATATACTATGTACTAGACTGTGCGTTTCTTATATTCTAAGTTTTTCAGTGCAACTCACTCATATACTATGTACTACACTGTGCGTTTCTTATATTCTAAGTTTTTCAGTGCAACTCACTCATATACTATGTACTACACTGTGCGTTTCTTATATTCTAAGTTTTTCAGTGCAACTCACTCATATACTATGTACTACACTGTGCGTTTCTTATATTCTAAGTTTTTCAGTGCAACTCACTCATATTCTATGTACTACACTGTGCGTTTCTTATATTCTAAGTTTTTCAGTGCAACTCACTCATATACTATGTACTACACTGTGCGTTTCTTATATTCTAAGTTTTTCAGTGCAACTCACTCATATACTATGTACTACACTGTGCGTTTCTTATATTCTAAGTTTTTCAGTGCAACTCACTCATATACTATGTACTACACCGTGCGTTTCTTATATTCTAAGTTTTTCAGTGCAACTCACTCATATACTATGTACTACACCGTGCGTTTCTTATATTCTAAGTTTTTCAGTGCAACTCACTCATATACTATGTACTACACTGTGCGTTTCTTATATTCTAAGTTTTTCAGTGCAACTCACTCATATACTATGTACTACACTGTGCGTTTCTTATATTCTAAGTTTTTCAGTGCAACTCACTCATATACTATGTACTACACTGTGCGTTTCTTATATTCTAAGTTTTTCAGTGCAACTCACTCATATACTATGTACTACACTGTGCGTTTCTTATATTCTAAGTTTTTCAGTGCAACTCACTCATATACTATGTACTACACTGTGCGTTTCTTATATTCTAAGTTTTTCAGTGCAACTCACTCATATACTATGTACTACACTGTGCATTTCGTGTAATGCGGGTTTTTCAGTAAATTCTAAGTTTTTCAGTGCAACTCATTCATATACTATATACTATACTGTGCGTTTCTTATATTCTAAGTTTTTCAGTGCAACTCACTCATATACTACGTACTACACTGTGCGTTTCTTACATTCTAAGTTTTTCAGTGCAACTCACTCATATACTATATACTACACTGTGCGTTTCTTATATTCTAAGTTTTTCAGTGCAACTCACTCATATACTATGTACTACACTGTGCGTTTCTTATATTCTAAGTTTTTCAGTGCAACTCACTCATATACTATGTACTACACTGTGCGTTTCTTCTATTCTAAGTTTTTCAGTGCAACTCACTCATATACTATGTACTACACTGTGCGTTTCTTATATTCTAAGTTTTTCAGTGCAACTCACTCATATACTATGTACTACACTGTGCATTTCCTGTAATGCGGGTTTTTCAGTAAATACTAAGTTTTTCAGTGCAACTCACTCATATACTATGTACTACACTGTGCGTTTCTTATATTCTAAGTTTTTCAGTGCAACTCACTCATGTACTATGTACTACACTGTGCGTTTCTTATATTCTAATTTTTCAGTGCAACTCACTCATATACTATGTACTACACTGTGCGTTTCTTATATTCTAAGTTTTTCAGTGCAACTCACTCATATACTATGTACTACACTGTGCGTTTCTTATATTCTATGTTTTTCAGTGCAACTCACTCATATACTATGTACTACACTGTGCGTTTCTTATATTCTAAGTTTTTCAGTGCAACTCACTCATATACTATGTACTACACTGTGCGTTTCTTATATTCTAAGTTTTTCAGTGCAACTCACTCATATACTATGTACTACACTGTGCGTTTCTTAAAATCTAAGTTTTTCAGTGCAACTCACTCATATACTATGTACTACACTGTGCGTTTCTTATATTCTAAATTTTTCAGTGCAATACACTCATATACTATGTACTATACTGTGCGTTTCTTATATTCTAAGTTTTTCAGTGCAACTCACTCATATACTATGTACTACACTGTGCATTTCGTGTAATGCGGGTTTTTCAGTAAATTCTAAGTTTTTCAGTGCAACTCACTCATATACTATGCACTACACTGTGCGTTTCTTATATTCTAAGTTTTTCAGTGCAACTCACTCATATACTATGTACTACACTGTGCGTTTCTTATATTCTAAGTTTTTCAGTGCAACTCACTCATATACTATGTACTACACTGTGCGTATCTTATATTCTAAGTTTTTCAATGCAACTCACTCATATACTATGTACTACACTGTGCGTTTCTTATATTCTATGTTTTTCAGTGCAACTCACTCATATACTATGTACTACACTGTGCGTTTCTTATATTCTAAGTTTTTCAGTGCAACTCACTCATATACTATGTACTACACTGTGGGTTTCTTATATTCTAAGTTTTTCAGTGCAACTCACTCATATACTATGTACTACACTGTGCGTTTCTTATATTCTAAGTTTTTCAGTGCAACTCACTCATATACTATGTACTACACTGTGCGTTTCTTATATTCTAAGTTTTTCAGTGCAACTCACTCATATACTATGTAGTACACTGTGTGTTTCTTATATTCTAAGTTTTTCAGTGCAACTCACTCATATACTATGTACTACACTGTGCGTTTCTTATATTCTAAGTTTTTCAGTGCAACTCACTCATATACTATGTACTACACTGTGCATTTCGTGTAATGCGGGTTTTTCAGTAAATTCTAAGTTTTTCAGTGCAACTCATTCATATACTATGTACTATATTGTGCGTTTCTTATATTCTAAGTTTTTCAGTGCAACTCACTCATATACTATGTACTACACTGTGCGTTTCTTATATTCTAAGTTTTTCAGTGCAACTCACTCATATACTATGTACTACACTCTGCGTTTCTTATATTCTAAGTTTTTCAGTGCAACTCACTCATATACTATGTACTACACTGTGCGTTTCTTATATTCTAAGTTTTTCAGTGCAACTCACTCATATAATATGTACTACACTGTGCGTTTCTTATATTCTAAGTTTTTCAGTGCAACTCACTCATATACTATGTACTACACTGTGCGTTTCTAATATTCTAAGTTTTTCAGTGCAACTCACTCATATACTATGTACTACACTGTGCGTTTCTTATATTCTAAGTTTTTCAGTGCAACTCACTCATGTACTATGTACTACACTGTGCGTTTCTTATATTCTAATTTTTCAGTGCAACTCACTCATATACTATGTACTACACTGTGCGTTTCTTATATTCTAAGTTTTTCAGTGCAACTCACTCATATACTATGTACTACACTGTGCGTTTCTTATATTCTAAGTTTTTCAGTGCAACTCACTCATATACTATGTACTACACTGTGCGTTTCTTATATTCTAAGTTTTTCAGTGCAACTCACTCATATACTATGTACTACACTGTGCGTTTCTTATATTCTATGTTTTTCAGTGCAACTCACTCATATACTATGTACTACACTGTGCGTTTCTTATATTCTAAGTTTTTCAGTGCAACTCACTCATATACTATGTACTACACTGTGCGTTTCTTATATTCTAAGTTTTTCAGTGCAACTCACTCATATACTATGTACTACACTGTGCGTTTCTTAAAATCTAAGTTTTTCAGTGCAACTCACTCAGATACTATGTACTACACTGTGCGTTTCTTATATTCTAAATTTTTCAGTGCAATACACTCATATACTATGTACTATACTGTGCGTTTCTTATATTCTAAGTTTTTCAGTGCAACTCACTCATATACTATGTACTACACTGTGCGTTTCTTATATTCTAAGTTTTTCAGTGCAACTCACTCATATACTATGTACTACACTGTGCGTTTCTTATATTCTAAGTTTTTCAGTGCAACTCACTCATATACTATGTACTACACTGTGCGTTTCTAATATTCTAAGTTTTTCAGTGCAACTCACTCATATACTATGTACTACACTGTGCGTTTCGTATATTCTAAGTTTTTCAGTGCAACTCACTCATATACTATGTACTTCACTGTGCGTTTCTTAAAATCTAAGTTTTTCAGTGCAACTCACTCATATACTATGTACTACACTGTGCGTTTCTTATATTCTAAGTTTTTCAGTGCAACTCACTCATATACTATGTACTACACTGTGCGTTTCTTATATTCTAAGTTTTTCAGTGCAACTCACTCATATACTATGTACTACACTGTGCGTTTCTTATATTCTAAGTTTTTCAGTGCAACTCACTCATATACTATGTACTACACTGTGCGTTTCTTATATTCTAAGTTTTTCAGTGCAACTCACTCATATACTATGTACTACACTGTGCGTTTCTTATATTCTAAGTTTTTCAGTGCAACTCACTCATATACTATGTACTACACTGTGCGTTTCTTATATTCTAAGTTTTTCAGTGCAACTCACTCATATACTATGTACTACACTGTGCGTTTCTTATATTCTATGTTTTTCAGTGCAACTCACTCATATACTATGTACTACACTGTGCGTTTCTTATATTATAAGTTTTTCAGTGCAACTCACTCATATACTATGTACTACACTGTGCGTTTCTTATATTCTAAGTTTTTCAGTGCAAATCACTCATATACTATGTACTACACTCTGCGTTTCTTATATTCTAAGTTTTTCAGTGCAACTCAATCATATACTATGTACTACACTGTGCGTTTCTTATATTCTAAATTTTTCAGTGCAATACACTCATATACTATGTACTACACTGTGCATTTCTTATATTCTAAGTTTTTCAGTGCAACTCACTCATATACTATGTACTACACTGTGCATTTCGTGTAATGCGGGTTTTTCAGTAAATTCTAAGTTTTTCAGTGCAACTCACTCATATACTATGCACTACACTGTGAGTTTCTTATATTCTAAGTTTTTCAGTGCAACTCACTCATATACTATGTACTACACTGTGCGTTTCTTATATTCTAAGTTTCTCAGTGCAACTCACTCATATACTATGTACTACACAGTGCGTTTCTTATATTCTAAGTTTTTCAGTGCAACTCACTCATATACTATGTACTACACTGTGCGTTTCTTATATTCTAAGTTTTTCAGTGCAACTCACTCATATACTATGTACTACACTATGCGTTTCTTATATTCTAAGTTTTTCAGTGCAACTCACTCATATACTATGTACTACACTGTGCGTTTCTTAAAATCTAAGTATTTCTGTGCAACTCACTCATATACTATGTACTACACTGTGCGTTTCTTATATTCTAAGTTTTTCAGTGCAACTCACTCATATACTATGTACTACACTGTGCGTTTCTTATATTCTAAGTTTTTCAGTGCAACTCACTCATATACTATGTACTACACTGTGCGTTTCTTATATTCTAAGTTTTTCAGTGCAACTCACTCATATACTATGTACTACACTGTGCGTTTCTTATATTCTAAGTTTTTCAGTGCAACTCACTCATATACTATGTAGTACACTGTGCATTTCGTGTAATGCGGGTTTTTCAGTAAATTCTAAGTTTTTCAGTGCAACTCATTCATATACTATGTACTATATTGTGCGTTTCTTATATTCTAAGTTTTTCAGTGCAACTCACTCATATACTATGTACTACACTGTGCGTTTCTTATATTCTAAGTTTTTCAGTGCAACTCACTCATATACTATGTACTACACTCTGCGTTTCTTATATTCTAAGTTTTTCAGTGCAACTCACTCATATACTATGTACTACACTGTGCGTTTCTTATATTCTAAGTTTTTCAGTGCAACTCACTCATATACTATGTACTACACTGTGCGTTTCTTATATTCTAAGTTTTTCAGTGCAACTCACTCATATACTATGTACTACACTGTGCGTTTCTAATATTCTAAGTTTTTCAGTGCAACTCACTCATATACTATGTACTACACTGTGCGTTTCTTATATTCTAAGTTTTTCAGTGCAACTCACTCATGTACTATGTACTACACTGTGCGTTTCTTATATTCTAAGTTTTTCAGTGCAACTCACTCATATACTATGTACTACACTGTGCGTTTCTTATATTCTATGTTTTTCAGTGCAACTCACTCATATACTATGTACTACACTGTGCGTTTCTTATATTCTAAGTTTTTCAGTGCAACTCACTCATATACTATGTACTACACTGTGCGTTTCTTATATTCTAAGTTTTTCAGTGCAACTCACTCATATACTATGTACTACACTGTGCGTTTCTTAAAATCTAAGTTTTTCAGTGCAACTCACTCATATACTATGTACTACACTGTGCGTTTCTTATATTCTAAATTTTTCAGTGCAATACACTCATATACTATGTACTATACTGTGCGTTTCTTATATTCTAAGTTTTTCAGTGCAACTCACTCATATACTATGTACTACACTGTGCATTTCGTGTAATGCGGGTTTTTCAGTAAATTCTAAGTTTTTCAGTGCAACTCACTCATATACTATGCACTACACTGTGCGTTTCTTATATTCTAAGTTTTTCAGTGCAACTCACTCATATACTATGTACTACACTGTGCGTTTCTTATATTCTGAGTTTTTCAGTGCAACTCACTCATATACTATGTACTACACTGTGCGTTTCTTATATTCTAAGTTTTTCAGTGCAACTCACTCATATACTATGTACTACACTGTGCATTTCTTATATTCTAAGTTTTTCAGTGCAACTCACTCATATACTATGTACTACACTGTGCGTTTCGTATATTCTAAGTTTTTCAGTGCAACTCACTCATATACTATGTACTTCTCTGTGCGTTTCTTAAAATCTAAGTTTTTCAGTGCAACTCACTCATATACTATGTACTACACTGTGCGTTTCTTATATTCTAAGTTTTTCAGTGCAACTCACTCATATACTATGTACTACACTGTGCGTTTCTTATATTCTAAGTTTTTCAGTGCAACTCACTCATATACTATGTACTACACTGTGCGTTTCTTATATTCTAAGTTTTTCAGTGCAACTCACTCATATACTATGTACTACACTGTGCATTTCTTATATTCTAAGTTTTTCAGTGCAACTCACTCATATACTATGTACTACACTGTGCGTTTCTTATATTCTAAGTTTTTCAGTGCAACTCACTCATATACTATGTACTACACTGTGCGTTTCTTATATTCTAAGTTTTTCAGTGCAACTCACTCATATACTATGTACTACACTGTGCGTTTCTTATATTCTATGTTTTTCAGTGCAACTCACTCATATACTATGTACTACACTGTGCGTTTCTTATATTATAAGTTTTTCAGTGCAACTCACTCATATACTATGTACTACACTGTGCGTTTCTTATATTCTAAGTTTTTCAGTGCAAATCACTCATATACTATGTACTACACTCTGCGTTTCTTATATTCTAAGTTTTTCAGTGCAACTCACTCATATACTATGTACTACACTGTGCGTTTCTTATATTCTAAATTTTTCAGTGCAATACACTCATATACTATGTACTACACTGTGCATTTCTTATATTCTAAGTTTTTCAGTGCAACTCACTCATATACTATGTACTACACTGTGCATTTCGTGTAATGCGGGTTTTTCAGTAAATTCTAAGTTTTTCAGTGCAACTCACTCATATACTATGCACTACACTGTGAGTTTCTTATATTCTAAGTTTTTCAGTGCAACTCACTCATATACTATGTACTACACTGTGCGTTTCTTATATTCTAAGTTTCTCAGTGCAACTCACTCATATACTATGTACTACACTGTGCGTTTCTTATATTCTAAGTTTTTCAGTGCAACTCACTCATATACTATGTACTACACTGTGCATTTCTTATATTCTAAGTTTTTCAGTGCAACTCACTCATATACTATGTACTACACTATGCGTTTCTTATATTCTAAGTTTTTCAGTGCAACTCACTCATATACTATGTACTACACTGTGCGTTTCTTAAAATCTAAGTATTTCTGTGCAACTCACTCATATACTATGTACTACACTGTGCGTTTCTTATATTCTAAGTTTTTCAGTGCAACTCACTCATATACTATGTACTACACTGTGCGTTTCTTATATTCTAAGTTTTTCAGTGCAACTCACTCATATACTATGTACTACACTGTGCGTTTCTTATATTCTAAGTTTTTCAGTGCAACTCACTCATATACTATGTACTACACTGTGCGTTTCTTATATTCTAAGTTTTTCAGTGCAACTCACTCATATACTATGTAGTGCACTGTGCATTTCGTGTAATGCGGGTTTTTCAGTAAATTCTAAGTTTTTCAGTGCAACTCATTCATATACTATGTACTATATTGTGCGTTTCTTATATTCTAAGTTTTTCAGTGCAACTCACTCATATACTATGTACTACACTGTGCGTTTCTTATATTCTAAGTTTTTCAGTGCAACTCACTCATATACTATGTACTACACTGTGCGTTTCTTATATTCTAAGTTTTTCAGTGCAACTCACTCATATACTATGTACTACACTCTGCGTTTCTTATATTCTAAGTTTTTCAGTGCAACTCACTCATATACTATGTACTACACTGTGCGTTTCTTATATTCTAAGTTTTTCAGTGCAACTCACTCATATACTATGTACTACACTGTGCGTTTCTTATATTCTAAGTTTTTCAGTGCAACTCACTCATATACTATGTACTACACTGTGCGTTTCTAATATTCTAAGTTTTTCAGTGCAACTCACTCATATACTATGTACTACACTGTGCGTTTCTTATATTCTAAGTTTTTCAGTGCAACTCACTCATGTACTATGTACTACACTGTGCGTTTCTTATATTCTAATTTTTCAGTGCAACTCACTCATATACTATGTACTACACTGTGCGTTTCTTATATTCTAAGTTTTTCAGTGCAACTCACTCATATACTATGTACTACACTGTGCGTTTCTTAAATTCTAAGTTTTTCAGTGCAACTCACTCATATACTATGTACTACACTGTGCGTTTCTTATATTCTAAGTTTTTCAGTGCAACTCACTCATATACTATGTACTACACTGTGCGTTTCTTATATTCTAAGTTTTTCAGTGCAACTCACTCATATACTATGTACTACACTGTGCGTTTCTTATATTCTATGTTTTTCAGTGCAACTCACTCATATACTATGTACTACACTGTGCGTTTCTTAAAATCTAAGTTTTTCAGTGCAACTCACTCATATACTATGTACTACACTGTGCGTTTCTTATATTCTAAGTTTTTCAGTGCAACTCACTCATATACTATGTACTACACTGTGCGTTTCTTAAAATCTAAGTTTTTCAGTGCAACTCACTCATATACTATGTACTACACTGTGCGTTTCTTATATTCTAAATTTTTCAGTGCAATACACTCATATACTATGTACTATACTGTGCGTTTCTTATATTCTAAGTTTTTCAGTGCAACTCACTCATATACTATGTACTACACTGTGCATTTCGTGTAATGCGGGTTTTTCAGTAAATTCTAAGTTTTTCAGTGCAACTCACTCATATACTATGCACTACACTGTGCGTTTCTTATATTCTAAGTTTTTCAGTGCAACTCACTCATATACTATGTACTACACTGTGCGTTTCTTATATTCTAAGTTTTTCAGTGCAACTCACTCATATATTATGTACTACACTGTGCGTTTCTTATATTCTAAGTTTTTCAGTGCAACTCACTCATATACTATGTACTACACTGTGCATTTCTTAATTCTAAGTTTTTCAGTGCAACTCACTCATATACTATGTACTACACTGTGCGTTTCGTATATTCTAAGTTTTTCAGTGCAACTCACTCATATACTATGTACTTCACTGTGTGTTTCTTAAAATCTAAGTTTTTCAGTGCAACTCACTCATATACTATGTACTACACTGTGCGTTTCTTATATTCTAAGTTTTTCAGTGCAACTCACTCATATACTATGTACTACACTGTGCGTTTCTTATATTCTAAGTTTTTCAGTGCAACTCACTCATATACTATGTACTACACTGTGCGTTTCTTAAAATCTAAGTTTTTCAGTGCAACTCACTCATATACTATGTACTACACTGTGCGTTTCTTATATTCTAAGTTTTTCAGTGCAACTCACTCATATACTATGTACTACACTGTGCGTTTCTTATATTCTAAGTTTTTCAGTGCAACTCACTCATATACTATGTACTACACTGTGCGTTTCTTATATTCTAAGTTTTTCAGTGCAACTCACTCATATACTATGTACTACACTGTGCGTTTCTTATATTCTAAGTTTTTCAGTGCAACTCACTCATATACTATGTACTACACTGTGCATTTCATGTAATGCGGGTTTTTCAGTAAATTCTAAGTTTTTCAGTGCAACTCATTCATATACCATGTACTATATTGTGCGTTTCTTATATTCTAAGTTTTTCAGTGCAACTCACTCATATACTATTACTACACTGTGCGTTTCTTATATTCTAAGTTTTTCAGTGCAACTCAGTCATATACTATGTACTACACTGTGCGTTTCTTATATTCTAAGTTTTTCAGTGCAACTCACTCATATACTATATACTACACTGTGCGTTTCTTAAAATCTAAGTTTTTCAGTGCAACTCACTCATATACTATGTACTACACTGTGCGTTTCTTATATTCTAAGTTTTTCAGTGCAACTCACTCATATACTATGTACTACACTGTGCGTTTCTTATATTCTAAGTTTTTCAGTGCAACTCACTCTTATACTATGTACTACACTGTGCGTTTCTTATATTCTATGTTTTTCAGTGCAACTCACTCATATACTATGTACTACACTGTGCGTTTCTTATATTCTAAGTTTTTCAGTGCAACTCACTCATATACTATGTACTACACTGTGCGTTTCTTATATTCTATGTTTTTCAGTGCAACTCACTCATATACTATGTACTACACTGTGCGTTTCTTATATTCTAAGTTTTTCAGTGCAACTCACTCATATACTATGTACTACACTGTGCGTTTCTTATATTCTAAGTTTTTCAGTGCAACTCACTCATATACTATGTAGTACACTGTGCATTTCGTGTAATGCGGGTTTTTCAGTAAATTCTAAGTTTTTCAGTGCAACTCATTCATATACTATGTACTATATTGTGCGTTTCTTATATTCTAAGTTTTTCAGTGCAACTCACTCATATACTATGTACTACACTGTGCGTTTCTTATATTCTAAGTTTTTCAGTGCAACTCACTCATATACTATGTACTACACTGTGCGTTTCTCATATTCTAAGTTTTTCAGTGCAACTCACTCATATACTATGTACTACACTGTGCGTTTCTTATATTCTAAGTTTTTCAGTGCAACTCACTCATATACTATGTACTACACTGTGCGTTTCTTATATTCTAAGTTTTTCAGTGCAACTCACTCATATACTATGTACTACACTGTGCGTTTCTAATATTCTAAGTTTTTCAGTGCAACTCACTCATATACTATGTACTACACTGTGCGTTTCTTATATTCTAAGTTTTTCAGTGCAACTCACTCATATACTATGTACTACACTGTGGGTTTCTTATATTCTAAGTTTTTCAGTGCAACTCACTCATATACTATGTACTACACTGTGCGTTTCTTATATTCTAAGTTTTTCAGTGCAACTCACTCATATACTATGTACTACACTGTGCGTTTCTTAAATTCTAAGTTTTTCAGTGCAACTCACTCATATACTATGTACTACACTGTGCGTTTCTTATATTCTAAGTTTTTCAGTGCAACTCACTCATATACTATGTACTACACTGTGCGTTTCTTATATTCTAAGTTTTTCAGTGCAACTCACTCATATACTATGTACTACACTGTGCGTTTCTTATATTCTATGTTTTTCAGTGCAACTCACTCATATACTATGTACTACACTGTGCGTTTCTTATATTCTAAGTTTTTCAGTGCAACTCACTCATATACTATGTACTACACTGTGCGTTTCTTATATTCTAAGTTTTTCAGTGCAACTCACTCATATACTATGTACTACACTGTGCGTTTCTTATATTCTAAGTTTTTCAGTGCAACTCACTCATATACTATGTACTACACTGTGCGTTTCTTATATTCTAAGTTTTTCAGTGCAACTCACTCATATACTATGTACTACACTGTGCGTTTCTTATATTCTAAGTTTTTCAGTGCAACTCACTCATATACTATGTACTACACTGTGCGTTTCTTATATTCTATGTTTTTCAGTGCAACTCACTCATATACTATGTACTACACTGTGCGTTTCTTATATTCTAAGTTTTTCAGTGCAACTCACTCATATACTATGTACTACACTGTGCGTTTCTTATATTCTATGTTTTTCAGTGCAACTCACTCATATACTATGTACTACACTGTGCGTTTCTTATATTATAAGTTTTTCAGTGCAACTCACTCATATACTATGTACTACACTGTGCGTTTCTTATATTCTAAGTTTTTCAGTGCAAATCACTCATATACTATGTACTACACTCTGCGTTTCTTATATTCTAAGTTTTTCAGTGCAACTCAATCATATACTATGTACTACACTGTGCGTTTCTTATATTCTAAATTTTTCAGTGCAATACACTCATATACTATGTACTACACTGTGCATTTCTTATATTCTAAGTTTTTCAGTGCAACTCACTCATATACTATGTACTACACTGTGCATTTCGTGTAATGCGGGTTTTTCAGTAAATTCTAAGTTTTTCAGTGCAACTCACTCATATACTATGCACTACACTGTGAGTTTCTTATATTCTAAGTTTTTCAGTGCAACTCACTCATATACTATGTACTACACTGTGCGTTTCTTATATTCTAAGTTTCTCAGTGCAACTCACTCATATACTATGTACTACACAGTGCGTTTCTTATATTCTAAGTTTTTCAGTGCAACTCACTCATATACTATGTACTACACTGTGCGTTTCTTATATTCTAAGTTTTTCAGTGCAACTCACTCATATACTATGTACTACACTATGCGTTTCTTATATTCTAAGTTTTTCAGTGCAACTCACTCATATACTATGTACTACACTGTGCGTTTCTTAAAATCTAAGTATTTCTGTGCAACTCACTCATATACTATGTACTACACTGTGCGTTTCTTATATTCTAAGTTTTTCAGTGCAACTCACTCATATACTATGTACTACACTGTGCGTTTCTTATATTCTAAGTTTTTCAGTGCAACTCACTCATATACTATGTACTACACTATGCGTTTCTTATATTCTAAGTTTTTCAGTGCAACTCACTCATATACTATGTACTACACTGTGCGTTTCTTATATTCTAAGTTTTTCAGTGCAACTCACTCATATACTATGTAGTACACTGTGCATTTCGTGTAATGCGGGTTTTTCAGTAAATTCTAAGTTTTTCAGTGCAACTCATTCATATACTATGTACTATATTGTGCGTTTCTTATATTCTAAGTTTTTCAGTGCAACTCACTCATATACTATGTACTACACTGTGCGTTTCTTATATTCTAAGTTTTTCAGTGCAACTCACTCATATACTATGTACTACACTGTGCGTTTCTTATATTCTAAGTTTTTCAGTGCAACTCACTCATATACTATGTACTACACTCTGCGTTTCTTATATTCTAAGTTTTTCAGTGCAACTCACTCATATACTATGTACTACACTGTGCGTTTCTTATATTCTAAGTTTTTCAGTGCAACTCACTCATATACTATGTACTACACTGTGCGTTTCTTATATTCTAAGTTTTTCAGTGCAACTCACTCATATACTATGTACTACACTGTGCGTTTCTAATATTCTAAGTTTTTCAGTGCAACTCACTCATATACTATGTACTACACTGTGCGTTTCTTATATTCTAAGTTTTTCAGTGCAACTCACTCATGTACTATGTACTACACTGTGCGTTTCTTATATTCTAAGTTTTTCAGTGCAACTCACTCATATACTATGTACTACACTGTGCGTTTCTTATATTCTATGTTTTTCAGTGCAACTCACTCATATACTATGTACTACACTGTGCGTTTCTTATATTCTAAGTTTTTCAGTGCAACTCACTCATATACTATGTACTACACTGTGCGTTTCTTATATTCTAAGTTTTTCAGTGCAACTCACTCATATACTATGTACTACACTGTGCGTTTCTTAAAATCTAAGTTTTTCAGTGCAACTCACTCATATACTATGTACTACTCTGTGCGTTTCTTATATTCTAAATTTTTCAGTGCAATACACTCATATACTATGTACTATACTGTGCGTTTCTTATATTCTAAGTTTTTCAGTGCAACTCACTCATATACTATGTACTACACTGTGCATTTCGTGTAATGCGGGTTTTTCAGTAAATTCTAAGTTTTTCAGTGCAACTCACTCATATACTATGCACTACACTGTGCGTTTCTTATATTCTAAGTTTTTCAGTGCAACTCACTCATATACTATGTACTACACTGTGCGTTTCTTATATTCTGAGTTTTTCAGTGCAACTCACTCATATACTATGTACTACACTGTGCGTTTCTTATATTCTAAGTTTTTCAGTGCAACTCACTCATATACTATGTACTACACTGTGCATTTCTTATATTCTAAGTTTTTCAGTGCAACTCACTCATATACTATGTACTACACTGTGCGTTTCGTATATTCTAAGTTTTTCAGTGCAACTCACTCATATACTATGTACTTCTCTGTGCGTTTCTTATATTCTAAGTTTTTCAGTGCAACTCACTCATATACTATGTACTACACTGTGCGTTTCTTATATTCTAAGTTTTTCAGTGCAACTCACTCATATACTATGTACTACACTGTGCGTTTCTTATATTCTAAGTTTTTCAGTGCAACTCACTCATATACTATGTACTACACTGTGCGTTTCTTATATTCTAAGTTTTTCAGTGCAACTCACTCATATACTATGTACTACACTGTGCATTTCTTATATTCTAAGTTTTTCAGTGCAACTCACTCATATACTATGTACTACACTGTGCGTTTCTTATATTCTAAGTTTTTCAGTGCAACTCACTCATATACTATGTACTACACTGTGCGTTTCTTATATTCTAAGTTTTTCAGTGCAACTCACTCATATACTATGTACTACACTGTGCGTTTCTTATATTCTATGTTTTTCAGTGCAACTCACTCATATACTATGTACTACACTGTGCGTTTCTTATATTATAAGTTTTTCAGTGCAACTCACTCATATACTATGTACTACACTGTGCGTTTCTTATATTCTAAGTTTTTCAGTGCAAATCACTCATATACTATGTACTACACTCTGCGTTTCTTATATTCTAAGTTTTTCAGTGCAACTCACTCATATACTATGTACTACACTGTGCGTTTCTTATATTCTAAATTTTTCAGTGCAATACACTCATATACTATGTACTACACTGTGCATTTCTTATATTCTAAGTTTTTCAGTGCAACTCACTCATATACTATGTACTACACTGTGCATTTCGTGTAATGCGGGTTTTTCAGTAAATTCTAAGTTTTTCAGTGCAACTCACTCATATACTATGCACTACACTGTGAGTTTCTTATATTCTAAGTTTTTCAGTGCAACTCACTCATATACTATGTACTACACTGTGCGTTTCTTATATTCTAAGTTTCTCAGTGCAACTCACTCATATACTATGTACTACACTGTGCGTTTCTTATATTCTAAGTTTTTCAGTGCAACTCACTCATATACTATGTACTACACTGTGCATTTCTTATATTCTAAGTTTTTCAGTGCAACTCACTCATATACTATGTACTACACTATGCGTTTCTTATATTCTAAGTTTTTCAGTGCAACTCACTCATATACTATGTACTACACTGTGCGTTTCTTAAAATCTAAGTATTTCTGTGCAACTCACTCATATACTATGTACTACACTGTGCGTTTCTTATATTCTAAGTTTTTCAGTGCAACTCACTCATATACTATGTACTACACTGTGCGTTTCTTATATTCTAAGTTTTTCAGTGCAACTCACTCATATACTATGTACTACACTGTGCGTTTCTTATATTCTAAGTTTTTCAGTGCAACTCACTCATATACTATGTACTACACTGTGCGTTTCTTATATTCTAAGTTTTTCAGTGCAACTCACTCATATACTATGTAGTGCACTGTGCATTTCGTGTAATGCGGGTTTTTCAGTAAATTCTAAGTTTTTCAGTGCAACTCATTCATATACTATGTACTATATTGTGCGTTTCTTATATTCTAAGTTTTTCAGTGCAACTCACTCATATACTATGTACTACACTGTGCGTTTCTTATATTCTAAGTTTTTCAGTGCAACTCACTCATATACTATGTACTACACTGTGCGTTTCTTATATTCTAAGTTTTTCAGTGCAACTCACTCATATACTATGTACTACACTCTGCGTTTCTTATATTCTAAGTTTTTCAGTGCAACTCACTCATATACTATGTACTACACTGTGCGTTTCTTATATTCTAAGTTTTTCAGTGCAACTCACTCATATACTATGTACTACACTGTGCGTTTCTTATATTCTAAGTTTTTCAGTGCAACTCACTCATATACTATGTACTACACTGTGCGTTTCTAATATTCTAAGTTTTTCAGTGCAACTCACTCATATACTATGTACTACACTGTGCGTTTCTTATATTCTAAGTTTTTCAGTGCAACTCACTCATGTACTATGTACTACACTGTGCGTTTCTTATATTCTAATTTTTCAGTGCAACTCACTCATATACTATGTACTACACTGTGCGTTTCTTATATTCTAAGTTTTTCAGTGCAACTCACTCATATACTATGTACTACACTGTGCGTTTCTTAAATTCTAAGTTTTTCAGTGCAACTCACTCATATACTATGTACTACACTGTGCGTTTCTTATATTCTAAGTTTTTCAGTGCAACTCACTCATATACTATGTACTACACTGTGCGTTTCTTATATTCTAAGTTTTTCAGTGCAACTCACTCATATACTATGTACTACACTGTGCGTTTCTTATATTCTATGTTTTTCAGTGCAACTCACTCATATACTATGTACTACACTGTGCGTTTCTTAAAATCTAAGTTTTTCAGTGCAACTCACTCATATACTATGTACTACACTGTGCGTTTCTTATATTCTAAGTTTTTCAGTGCAACTCACTCATATACTATGTACTACACTGTGCGTTTCTTAAAATCTAAGTTTTTCAGTGCAACTCACTCATATACTATGTACTACACTGTGCGTTTCTTATATTCTAAATTTTTCAGTGCAATACACTCATATACTATGTACTATACTGTGCGTTTCTTATATTCTAAGTTTTTCAGTGCAACTCACTCATATACTATGTACTACACTGTGCATTTCGTGTAATGCGGGTTTTTCAGTAAATTCTAAGTTTTTCAGTGCAACTCACTCATATACTATGCACTACACTGTGCGTTTCTTATATTCTAAGTTTTTCAGTGCAACTCACTCATATACTATGTACTACACTGTGCGTTTCTTATATTCTAAGTTTTTCAGTGCAACTCACTCATATAATATGTACTACACTGTGCGTTTTTTATATTCTAAGTTTTTCAGTGCAACTCACTCATATACTATGTACTACACTGTGCATTTCTTAATTCTAAGTTTTTCAGTGCAACTCACTCATATACTATGTACTACACTGTGCGTTTCGTATATTCTAAGTTTTTCAGTGCAACTCACTCATATACTATGTACTTCACTGTGCGTTTCTTAAAATCTAAGTTTTTCAGTGCAACTCACTCATATACTATGTACTACACTGTGCGTTTCTTATATTCTAAGTTTTTCAGTGCAACTCACTCATATACTATGTACTACACTGTGCGTTTCTTATATTCTAAGTTTTTCAGTGCAACTCACTCATATACTATGTACTACACTGTGCGTTTCTTAAAATCTAAGTTTTTCAGTGCAACTCACTCATATACTATGTACTACACTGTGCGTTTCTTATATTCTAAGTTTTTCAGTGCAACTCACTCATATACTATGTACTACACTGTGCGTTTCTTATATTCTAAGTTTTTCAGTGCAACTCACTCATATACTATGTACTACACTGTGCGTTTCTTATATTCTAAGTTTTTCAGTGCAACTCACTCATATACTATGTACTACACTGTGCGTTTCTTATATTCTAAGTTTTTCAGTGCAACTCACTCATATACTATGTACTACACTGTGAATTTCATGTAATGCGGGTTTTTCAGTAAATTCTAAGTTTTTCAGTGCAACTCATTCATATACCATGTACTATATTGTGCGTTTCTTATATTCTAAGTTTTTCAGTGCAACTCACTCATATACTATTACTACACTGTGCGTTTCTTATATTCTAAGTTTTTCAGTGCAACTCAGTCATATACTATGTACTACACTGTGCGTTTCTTATATTCTAAGTTTTTCAGTGCAACTCACTCATATACTATATACTACACTGTGCGTTTCTTAAAATCTAAGTTTTTCAGTGCAACTCACTCATATACTATGTACTACACTGTGCGTTTCTTATATTCTAAGTTTTTCAGTGCAACTCACTCATATACTATGTACTACACTGTGCGTTTCTTATATTCTAAGTTTTTCAGTGCAACTCACTCTTATACTATGTACTACACTGTGCGTTTCTTATATTCTATGTTTTTCAGTGCAACTCACTCATATACTATGTACTACACTGTGCGTTTCTTATATTCTAAGTTTTTCAGTGCAACTCACTCATATACTATGTACTACACTGTGCGTTTCTTATATTCTATGTTTTTCAGTGCAACTCACTCATATACTATGTACTACACTGTGCGTTTCTTATATTCTAAGTTTTTCAGTGCAACTCACTCATATACTATGTACTACACTGTGCGTTTCTTATATTCTAAGTTTTTCAGTGCAACTCACTCATATACTATGTAGTACACTGTGCATTTCGTGTAATGCGGGTTTTTCAGTAAATTCTAAGTTTTTCAGTGCAACTCATTCATATACTATGTACTATATTGTGCGTTTCTTATATTCTAAGTTTTTCAGTGCAACTCACTCATATACTATGTACTACACTGTGCGTTTCTTATATTCTAAGTTTTTCAGTGCAACTCACTCATATACTATGTACTACACTGTGCGTTTCTCATATTCTAAGTTTTTCAGTGCAACTCACTCATATACTATGTACTACACTGTGCGTTTCTTATATTCTAAGTTTTTCAGTGCAACTCACTCATATACTATGTACTACACTGTGCGTTTCTTATATTCTAAGTTTTTCAGTGCAACTCACTCATATACTATGTACTACACTGTGCGTTTCTAATATTCTAAGTTTTTCAGTGCAACTCACTCATATACTATGTACTACACTGTGCGTTTCTTATATTCTAAGTTTTTCAGTGCAACTCACTCATATACTATGTACTACACTGTGGGTTTCTTATATTCTAAGTTTTTCAGTGCAACTCACTCATATACTATGTACTACACTGTGCGTTTCTTATATTCTAAGTTTTTCAGTGCAACTCACTCATATACTATGTACTACACTGTGCGTTTCTTAAATTCTAAGTTTTTCAGTGCAACTCACTCATATACTATGTACTACACTGTGCGTTTCTTATATTCTAAGTTTTTCAGTGCAACTCACTCATATACTATGTACTACACTGTGCGTTTCTTAAAATCTAAGTTTTTCAGTGCAACTCACTCATATACTATGTACTACACTGTGCGTTTCTTATATTCTAAATTTTTCAGTGCAATACACTCATATACTATGTACTATACTGTGCGTTTCTTATATTCTAAGTTTTTCAGTGCAACTCACTCATATACTATGTACTACACTGTGCGTTTCTTATATTCTAAGTTTTTCAGTGCAACTCACTCATATACTATGTACTACACTATGCGTTTCTTATATTCTACGTTTTTCAGTGCAACTCACTCATATACTATGTACTACACTGTGCGTTTCTTATATTCTAAGTTTTTCAGTGCAACTCACTCATATACTATGTACTACACTGTGCGTTTCTTATATTCTAAGTTTTTCAGTGCAACTCACTCATATACTATGTACTACACTCTGCGTTTCTTATATTCTAAGTTTTTCAGTGCAACTCACTCATATACTATGTACTACACTGTGCGTTTCTTATATTCTAAATTTTTCAGTGCAATACACTCATATACTATGTACTACACTGTGCATTTCTTATATTCTAAGTTTTTCAGTGCAACTCACTCATATACTATGTACTACACTGTGCATTTCGTGTAATGCGGGTTTTTCAGTAAATTCTAAGTTTTTCAGTGCAACTCACTCATATACTATGTACTACACTGTGCGTTTCTTATATTCTAAGTTTTTCAGTGCAACTCACTCATATACTATGTACTACACTGTGCGTTTCTTAAAATCTAAGTTTTTCAGTGCAACTCACTCATATACTATGTACTACACTGTGCGTTTCTTATATTCTAAGTTTTTCAGTGCAACTCACTCATATACTATGTACTACACTGTGCGTTTCTTATATTCTAAGTTTTTCAGTGCAACTCACTCATATACTATGTACTACACTGTGCGTTTCTTATATTCTAAGTTTTTCAGTGCAACTCACTCATATACTATGTACTACACTGTGCATTTCATGTAATGCGGGTTTTTCAGTAAATTCTAAGTTTTTCAGTGCAACTCATTCATATACTATGTACTATATTGTGCGTTTCTTATATTCTAAGTTTTTCAGTGCAACTCACTCATATACTATTACTACACTGTGCGTTTCTTATATTCTAAGTTTTTCAGTGCAACTCACTCATATACTATGTACTACACTGTGCGTTTCTTAAAATCTAAGTTTTTCAGTGCAACTCACTCATATACTATGTACTACACTGTGCGTTTCTTATATTCTGAGTTTTTCAGTGCAACTCACTCATATACTATGTACTACACTGTGCGTTTCTTATATTCTAAGTTTTTCAGTGCAACTCACTCATATACTATGTACTACACTGTGCGTTTCTTATATTCTGAGTTTTTCAGTGCAACTCACTCATATACTATGTACTACACTGTGCGTTTCTTATATTCTAAGTTTTTCAGTGCAACTCACTCATATACTATGTACTACACTGTGCGTTTCTTATATTCTAAGTTTTTCAGTGCAACTCACTCATATACTATGTACTACACTGTGCGTTTCTTATATTCTAAGTTTTTCAGTGCAACTCACTCATATACTATGTACTACACTGTGCGTTTCTAATATTCTAAGTTTTTCAGTGCAACTCACTCATATACTATGTACTACACTGTGCGTTTCTTATATTCTAAGTTTTTCAGTGCAACTCACTCATATACTATGTACTACACTGTGGGTTTCTTATATTCTAAGTTTTTCAGTGCAACTCACTCATATACTATGTACTACACTGTGCGTTTCTTATATTCTAAGTTTTTCAGTGCAACTCACTCATATACTATGTACTACACTGTGCGTTTCTTAAATTCCAAGTTTTTCAGTGCAACTCACTCATATACTATGTACTACACTGTGCGTTTCTTATATTCTAAGTTTTTCAGTGTAACTCACTCATATACTATGTACTACACTGTGCGTTTCTTATATTCTAAGTTTTTCAGTGCAACTCACTCATATACTATGTACTACACTCTGCGTTTCTTATATTCTAAGTTTTTCAGTGCAACTCACTCATATACTATGTACTACACTGTGCGTTTCTTATATTCTAAATTTTTCAGTGCAATACACTCATATACTATGTACTACACTGTGCATTTCTTATATTCTAAGTTTTTCAGTGCAACTCACTCATATACTATGTACTACACTGTGCATTTCGTGTAATGCGGGTTTTTCAGTAAATTCTAAGTTTTTCAGTGCAACTCACTCATATACTATGTACTACACTGTGCGTTTCTTATATTCTAAGTTTTTCAGTGCAACTCACTCATATACTATGTACTACACTGTGCGTTTCTTATATTCTAAGTTTTTCAGTGCAACTCACTCATATACTATGTACTACACTGTGCGTTTCTTATATTCTAAGTTTTTCAGTGCAACTCACTCATATACTATGTACTACACTGTGCGTTTCTTATATTCTAAGTTTTTCAGTGCAACTCACTCATATACTATGTACTACACTGTGCATTTCATGTAATGCGGGTTTTTCAGTAAATTCTAAGTTTTTCAGTGCAACTCATTCATATACTATGTACTATATTGTGCGTTTCTTATATTCTAAGTTTTTCAGTGCAACTCACTCATATACTATTACTACACTGTGCGTTTCTTATATTCTAAGTTTTTCAGTGCAACTCACTCATATACTATGTACTACACTGTGCGTTTCTTATATTCTAAGTTTTTCAGTGCAACTCACTCATATACTATGTACTACACTGTGCGTTTCTTAAAATCTAAGTTTTTCAGTGCAACTCACTCATATACTATGTACTACACTGTGCGTTTCTTATATTCTAAGTTTTTCAGTGCAACTCACTCATATACTATGTACTACACTGTGCGTTTCTTATATTCTAAGTTTTTCAGTGCAACTCACTCATATACTATGTACTACACTGTGCGTTTCTTATATTCTATGTTTTTCAGTGCAACTCACTCATATACTATGTACTACACTGTGCGTTTCTTATATTCTAAGTTTTTCAGTGCAACTCACTCATATACTATGTACTACACTGTGCGTTTCTTATATTCTAAGTTTTTCAGTGCAACTCACTCATATACTATGTACTACACTGTGCGTTTCTTATATTCTAAGTTTTTCAGTGCAACTCACTCATATACTATGTACTACACTGTGCGTTTCTTATATTCTAAGTTTTTCAGTGCAACTCACTCATATACTATGTACTACACTGTGCATTTCGTGTAATGAGGGTTTTTCAGTAAATTCTAAGTTTTTCAGTGCAACTCATTCATATACTATGTACTATATTGTGCGTTTCTTATATTCTAAGTTTTTCAGTGCAACTCACTCATATACTATGTACTACACTGTGCGTTTCTTATATTCTAAGTTTTTCAGTGCAACTCACTCATATACTATGTACTACACTGTGCGTTTCTTATATTCTAAGTTTTTCAGTGCAACTCACTCATATACTATGTACTACACTGTGCGTTTCTTATATTCTAAGTTTTTCAGTGCAACTCACTCATATACTATGTACTACACTGTGCGTTTCTTATATTCTAAGTTTTTCAGTGCAACTCACTCATATACTATGTACTACACTGTGCGTTTCTAATATTCTAAGTTTTTCAGTGCAACTCACTCATATAGTATGTACTACACTGTGCGTTTCTTATATTCTAAGTTTTTCAGTGCAACTCACTCATATACTATGTACTACACTGTGGGTTTCTTATATTCTAAGTTTTTCAGTGCAACTCACTCATATACTATGTACTACACTGTGCGTTTCTTATATTCTAAGTTTTTCAGTGCAACTCACTCATATACTATGTACTACACTGTGCGTTTCTTAAATTCTAAGTTTTTCAGTGCAACTCACTCATATACTATGTACTACACTGTGCGTTTCTTATATTCTAAGTTTTTCAGTGCAACTCACTCATATACTATGTACTACACTGTGCGTTTCTTATATTCTAAATTTTTCAGTGCAATACACTCATATACTATGTACTATACTGTGCGTTTCTTATATTCTAAGTTTTTCAGTGCAACTCACTCATATACTATGTACTACACTGTGCATTTCGTGTAATGCGGTTTTTTCAGTAAATTCTAAGTTTTTCAGTGCAACTCACTCATATACTATGCACTACACTGTGCGTTTCTTATATTCTAAGTTTTTCAGTGCAACTCACTCATATACTATGTACTACACTGTGCGTTTCTTATATTCTAAGTTTTTCAGTGCAACTCACTCATATACTATGTACTACACTGTGCGTTTCTTATATTCTAAGTTTTTCAGTGCAACTCACTCATATACTATGTACTACACTGTGCGTTTCTTATATTCTAAGTTTTTCAGTGCAACTCACTCATATACTATGTACTACACTGTGCGTTTCTTATATTCTAAGTTTTTCAGTGCAACTCACTCATATACTATGTACTACACTGTGCGTTTCTTATATTCTAAGTTTTTCAGTGCAACTCACTCATATACTATGTACTACACTGTGCGTTTCTTATATTCTAAGTTTTTCAGTGCAACTCACTCATATACTATGTACTACACTGTGCATTTCATGTAATGCGGGTTTTTCAGTAAATTCTAAGTTTTTCAGTGCAACTCATTCATATACTATGTACTATATTGTGCGTTTCTTATATTCTAAGTTTTTCAGTGCAACTCACTCATATACTATTACTACACTGTGCGTTTCTTATATTCTAAGTTTTTCAGTGCAACTCACTCATATACTATGTACTACACTGTGCGTTTCTTATATTCTAAGTTTTTCAGTGCAACTCACTCATATACTATGTACTACACTGTGCGTTTCTTAAAATCTAAGTTTTTCAGTGCAACTCACTCATATACTATGTACTACACTGTGCGTTTCTTATATTCTAAGTTTTTCAGTGCAACTCACTCATATACTATGTACTACACTGTGCGTTTCTTATATTCTATGTTTTTCAGTGCAACTCACTCATATACTATGTACTACACTGTGCGTTTCTTATATTCTAAGTTTTTCAGTGCAACTCACTCATATACTATGTACTACACTGTGCGTTTCTCATATTCTAAGTTTTTCAGTGCAACTCACTCATATACTATGTACTACACTGTGCGTTTCTTATATTCTAAGTTTTTCAGTGCAACTCACTCATATACTATGTACTACACTGTGCGTTTCTCATATTCTAAGTTTTTCAGTGCAACTCACTCATATACTATGTACTACACTGTGCATTTCGTGTAATGCGGGTTTTTCAGTAAATTCTAAGTTTTTCAGTGCAACTCATTCATATACTATGTACTATATTGTGCGTTTCTTATATTCTAAGTTTTTCAGTGCAACTCACTCATATACTATGTACTACACTGTGCGTTTCTTATATTCTGAGTTTTTCAGTGCAACTCACTCATATACTATGTACTACACTGTGCGTTTCTTATATTCTAAGTTTTTCAGTGCAACTCACTCATATACTATGTACTACACTGTGCGTTTCTTATATTCTAAGTTTTTCAGTGCAACTCACTCATATACTATGTACTACACTGTGCGTTTCTTATATTCTAAGTTTTTCAGTGCAACTCACTCATATACTATGTACTACACTGTGCGTTTCTAATATTCTAAGTTTTTCAGTGCAACTCACTCATATACTATGTACTACACTGTGCGTTTCTTATATTCTAAGTTTTTCAGTGCAACTCACTCATATACTATGTACTACACTGTGGGTTTCTTATATTCTAAGTTTTTCAGTGCAACTCACTCATATACTATGTACTACACTGTGCGTTTCTTAAATTCTAAGTTTTTCAGTGCAACTCACTCATATACTATGTACTACACTGTGCGTTTCTTAAATTCTAAGTTTTTCAGTGCAACTCACTCATATACTATGTACTACACTGTGCGTTTCTTATATTCTAAGTTTTTCAGTGTAACTCACTCATATACTATGTACTACACTGTGCGTTTCTTATATTCTAAGTTTTTCAGTGCAACTCACTCATATACTATGTACTACACTCTGCGTTTCTTATATTCTAAGTTTTTCAGTGCAACTCACTCATATACTATGTACTACACTGTGCGTTTCTTATATTCTAAATTTTTCAGTGCAATACACTCATATACTATGTACTACACTGTGCATTTCTTATATTCTAAGTTTTTCAGTGCAACTCACTCATATACTATGTACTACACTGTGCATTTCGTGTAATGCGGGTTTTTCAGTAAATTCTAAGTTTTTCAGTGCAACTCACTCATATAATATGTACTACACTGTGCGTTTCTTATATTCTAAGTTTTTCAGTGCAACTCACTCATATACTATGTACTACACTGTGCGTTTCTTATATTCTAAGTTTTTCAGTGCAACTCACTCATATACTATGTACTACACTGTGCGTTTCTTATATTCTAAGTTTTTCAGTGCAACTCACTCATATACTATGTACTACACTGTGCGTTTCTTATATTCTAAGTTTTTCAGTGCAACTCACTCATATACTATGTACTACACTGTGCATTTCATGTAATGCGGGTTTTTCAGTAAATTCTAAGTTTTTCAGTGCAACTCATTCATATACTATGTACTATATTGTGCGTTTCTTATATTCTAAGTTTTTCAGTGCAACTCACTCATATACTATTACTACACTGTGCGTTTCTTATATTCTAAGTTTTTCAGTGCAACTCACTCATATACTATGTACTACACTGTGCGTTTCTTATATTCTAAGTTTTTCAGTGCAACTCACTCATATACTATGTACTACACTGTGCGTTTCTTATATTCTATGTTTTTCAGTGCAACTCACTCATATACTATGTACTACACAGTGCGTTTCTTATATTCTAAGTTTTTCAGTGCAACTCACTCATATACTATGTACTACACTGTGCGTTTCTTATATTCTAAGTTTTTCAGTGCAACTCACTCATATACTATGTACTACACTGTGCGTTTCTTATATTCTAAGTTTTTCAGTGCAACTCACTCATATACTATGTACTACACTGTGCGTTTCTTATATTCTAAGTTTTTCAGTGCAACTCACTCATATACTATGTACTACACTGTGCATTTCGTGTAATGCGGGTTTTTCAGTAAATTCTAAGTTTTTCAGTGCAACTCATTCATATACTATGTACTATATTGTGCGTTTCTTATATTCTAAGTTTTTCAGTGCAACTCACTCATATACTATGTACTACACTGTGCGTTTCTTATATTCTAAGTTTTTCAGTGCAACTCACTCATATACTATGTACTACACTGTGCGTTTCTTATATTCTAAGTTTTTCAGTGCAACTCACTCATATACTATGTACTACACTGTGCGTTTCTTATATTCTAAGTTTTTCAGTGCAACTCACTCATATACTATGTACTACACTGTGCGTTTCTTATATTCTAAGTTTTTCAGTGCAACTCACTCATATACTATGTACTACACTGTGCGTTTCTAATATTCTAAGTTTTTCAGTGCAACTCACTCATATAGTATGTACTACACTGTGCGTTTCTTATATTCTAAGTTTTTCAGTGCAACTCACTCATATACTATGTACTACACTGTGGGTTTCTTATATTCTAAGTTTTTCAGTGCAACTCACTCATATACTATGTACTACACTGTGCGTTTCTTATATTCTAAGTTTTTCAGTGCAACTCACTCATATACTATGTACTACACTGTGCGTTTCTTAAATTCTAAGTTTTTCAGTGCAACTCACTCATATACTATGTACTACACTGTGCGTTTCTTATATTCTAAGTTTTTCAGTGCAACTCACTCATATACTATGTACTACACTGTGCGTTTCTTAAAATCTAAGTTTTTCAGTGCAACTCACTCATATACTATGTACTACACTGTGCGTTTCTTATATTCTAAATTTTTCAGTGCAATACACTCATATACTATGTACTATACTGTGCGTTTCTTATATTCTAAGTTTTTCAGTGCAACTCACTCATATACTATGTACTACACTGTGCATTTCGTGTAATGCGGTTTTTTCAGTAAATTCTAAGTTTTTCAGTGCAACTCACTCATATACTATGCACTACACTGTGCGTTTCTTATATTCTAAGTTTTTCAGTGCAACTCACTCATATACTATGTACTACACTGTGCGTTTCTTATATTCTAAGTTTTTCAGTGCAACTCACTCATATACTATGTACTACACTGTGCGTTTCTTATATTCTAAGTTTTTCAGTGCAACTCACTCATATACTATGTACTACACTGTGCATTTCTTATATTCTAAGTTTTTCAGTGCAACTCACTCATATACTATGTACTACACTGTGCGTTTCGTATATTCTAAGTTTTTCAGTGCAACTCACTCATATACTATGTACTTCACTGTGCGTTTCTTAAAATCTAAGTTTTTCAGTGCAACTCACTCATATACTATGTACTACACTGTGCGTTTCTTATATTCTAAGTTTTTCAGTGCAACTCACTCATATACTATGTACTACACTGTGCGTTTCTTATATTCTAAGTTTTTCAGTGCAACTCACTCATATACTATGTACTACACTGTGCGTTTCTTATATTCTATGTTTTTCAGTGCAACTCACTCATATACTATGTACTACACTGTGCGTTTCGTGTAATGCGGGTTTTTCAGTAAATTCTAAGTTTTTCAGTGCAACTCACTCATATACTATGCACTACACTGTGCGTTTCTTATATTCTAAGTTTTTCAGTGCAACTCACTCATATACTATGTACTACACTGTGCGTTTCTTATATTCTAAGTTTCTCAGTGCAACTCACTCATATACTATGTACTACACTGTGCGTTTCTTATATTCTAAGTTTTTCAGTGCAACTCACTCATATACTATGTACTACACTGTGCGTTTCTTATATTCTAAGTTTTTCAGTGCAACTCACTCATATACTATGTACTACACTGTGCGTTTCTTAAAATCTAAGTTTTTCAGTGCAACTCACTCATATACTATGTACTACACTGTGCGTTTCTTATATTCTAAGTTTTTCAGTGCAACTCACTCATGTACTATGTACTACACTGTGCGTTTCTTATATTCTAAGTTTTTCAGTGCAACTCACTCATATACTATGTACTACACTGTGCGTTTCTTATATTCTAAGTTTTTCAGTGCAACTCACTCATATACTATGTACTACACTGTGCGTTTCTTATATTCTAAGTTTTTCAGTGCAACTCACTCATATACTATGTACTACACTGTGCATTTCATGTAATGCGGGTTTTTCAGTAAATTCTAAGTTTTTCAGTGCAACTCATTCATATACTATGTACTATATTGTGCGTTTCTTATATTCTAAGTTTTTCAGTGCAACTCACTCATATACTATTACTACACTGTGCGTTTCTTATATTCTAAGTTTTTCAGTGCAACTCACTCATATACTATGTACTACACTGTGCGTTTCTTATATTCTAAGTTTTTCAGTGCAACTCACTCATATACTATGTACTACACTGTGCGTTTCTTAAAATCTAAGTTTTTCAGTGCAACTCACTCATATACTATGTACTACACTGTGCGTTTCTTATATTCTAAGTTTTTCAGTGCAACTCACTCATATACTATGTACTACACTGTGCGTTTCTTATATTCTAAGTTTTTCAGTGCAACTCACTCATATACTATGTACTACACTGTGCGTTTCTTATATTCTATGTTTTTCAGTGCAACTCACTCATATACTATGTACTACACTGTGCGTTTCTTATATTCTAAGTTTTTCAGTGCAACTCACTCATATACTATGTACTACACTGTGCGTTTCTTATATTCTAAGTTTTTCAGTGCAACTCACTCATATACTATTTACTACACTGTGCGTTTCTTATATTCTAAGTTTTTCAGTGCAACTCACTCATATACTATGTACTACACTGTGCATTTCGTGTAATGCGGGTTTTTCAGTAAATTCTAAGTTTTTCAGTGCAACTCATTCATATACTATGTACTATATTGTGCGTTTCTTATATTCTAAGTTTTTCAGTGCAACTCACTCATATACTATGTACTACACTGTGCGTTTCTTATATTCTAAGTTTTTCAGTGCAACTCACTCATATACTATGTACTACACTGTGCGTTTCTTATATTCTAAGTTTTTCAGTGCAACTCACTCATATACTATGTACTACACTGTGCATTTCTTATATTCTAAGTTTTTCAGTGCAACTCACTCATATACTATGTACTACACTGTGCGTTTCGTATATTCTAAGTTTTTCAGTGCAACTCACTCATATACTATGTACTACACTGTGCGTTTCTAATATTCTAAGTTTTTCAGTGCAACTCACTCATATACTATGTACTACACTGTGAGTTTCTTATATTCTAAGTTTTTCAGTGCAACTCACTCATATACTATGTACTACACTGTGGGTTTCTTATATTCTAAGTTTTTCAGTGCAACTCACTCATATACTATGTACTACACTGTGCGTTTCTTATATTCTAAGTTTTTCAGTGCAACTCACTCATATACTATGTACTACACTGTGCGTTTCTTAAATTCTAAGTTTTTCAGTGCAACTCACTCATATACTATGTACTACACTGTGCGTTTCTTATATTCTAAGTTTTTCAGTGCAACTCACTCATATACTATGTACTACACTGTGCGTTTCTTAAAATCTAAGTTTTTCAGTGCAACTCACTCATATACTATGTACTACACTGTGCGTTTCTTATATTCTAAATTTTTCAGTGCAATACACTCATATACTATGTACTATACTGTGCGTTTCTTATATTCTAAGTTTTTCAGTGCAACTCACTCATATACTATGTACTACACTGTGCATTTCGTGTAATGCGGGTTTTTCAGTAAATTCTAAGTTTTTCAGTGCAACTCACTCATATACTATGCACTACACTGTGCGTTTCTTATATTCTAAGTTTTTCAGTGCAACTCACTCATATACTATGTACTACACTGTGCGTTTCTTATATTCTAAGTTTTTCAGTGCAACTCACTCATATACTATGTACTACATTGTGCGTTTCTTATATTCTAAGTTTTTCAGTGCAACTCACTCATATACTATGTACTACACTGTGCGTTTCTTATATTCTAAGTTTTTCAGTGCAACTCACTCATATACTATGTACTACACTGTGCGTTTCTTATATTCTAACTTTTTCAGTGCAACTCACTCATATACTATGTACTACACTGTGCGTTTCTAATATTCTAAGTTTTTCAGTGCAACTCACTCATATACTATGTACTACACTGTGCGTTTCTTATATTCTAAGTTTTTCAGTGCAACTCACTCATATACTATGTACTACACTGTGGGTTTCTTATATTCTAAGTTTTTC
This sequence comes from Mus caroli, assembly GCF_978045245.1. Classification (NCBI taxonomy): domain Eukaryota; kingdom Metazoa; phylum Chordata; class Mammalia; order Rodentia; family Muridae; genus Mus; species Mus caroli. The sequence goes on from NW_028227283.1 coordinate 45,421, forward strand.
AGTGCAACTCACTCATATACTATGTACTACACTGTGCGTTTCTTATATTCTAAGTTTTTCAGTGCAACTCACTCATATACTATGTACTACACTGTGCGTTTCTTAAATTCTAAGTTTTTCAGTGCAACTCACTCATATACTATGTACTACATTGTGCGTTTCTTATATTCTAAGTTTTTCAGTGTAACTCACTCATATACTATGTACTACACTGTGCGTTTCTTATATTCTAAGTTTTTCAGTGCAACTCACTCATATACTATGTACTACACTCTGCGTTTCTTATATTCTAAGTTTTTCAGTGCAACTCACTCATATACTATGTACTACACTGTGCGTTTCTTATATTCTAAATTTTTCAGTGCAATACACTCATATACTATGTACTACACTGTGCATTTCTTATATTCTAAGTTTTTCAGTGCAACTCACTCATATACTATGTACTACACTGTGCATTTCGTGTAATGCGGGTTTTTCAGTAAATTCTAAGTTTTTCAGTGCAACTCACTCATATACTATGTACTACACTGTGCGTTTCTTATATTCTAAGTTTTTCAGTGCAACTCACTCATATACTATGTACTACACTGTGCGTTTCTTATATTCTAAGTTTTTCAGTGCAACTCACTCATATACTATGTACTACACTGTGCGTTTCTTATATTCTAAGTTTTTCAGTGCAACTCACTCATATACTATGTACTACACTGTGCGTTTCTTATATTCTAAGTTTTTCAGTGCAACTCACTCATATACTATGTACTACACTGTGCGTTTCTTATATTCTAAGTTTTTCAGTGCAACTCACTCATATACTATGTACTACACTGTGCATTTCATGTAATGCGGGTTTTTCAGTAAATTCTAAGTTTTTCAGTGCAACTCATTCATATACTATGTACTATATTGTGCGTTTCTTATATTCTAAGTTTTTCAGTGCAACTCACTCATATACTATTACTACACTGTGCGTTTCTTATATTCTAAGTTTTTCAGTGCAACTCACTCATATACTATGTACTACACTGTGCGTTTCTTATATTCTAAGTTTTTCAGTGCAACTCACTCATATACTATGTACTACACTGTGCGTTTCTTAAAATCTAAGTTTTTCAGTGCAACTCACTCATATACTATGTACTACACTGTGCGTTTCTTATATTCTAAGTTTTTCAGTGCAACTCACTCATATACTATGTACTACACTGTGGGTTTCTTATATTCTAAGTTTTTCAGTGCAACTCACTCATATACTATGTACTACACTGTGCGTTTCTTATATTCTAAGTTTTTCAGTGCAACTCACTCATATACTATGTACTACACTGTGCGTTTCTTATATTCTATGTTTTTCAGTGCAACTCACTCATATACTATGTACTACACTGTGCGTTTCGTGTAATGCGGGTTTTTCAGTAAATTCTAAGTTTTTCAGTGCAACTCACTCATATACTATGCACTACACTGTGCGTTTCTTATATTCTAAGTTTTTCAGTGCAACTCACTCATATACTATGTACTACACTGTGCGTTTCTTATATTCTAAGTTTCTCAGTGCAACTCACTCATATACTATGTACTACACTGTGCGTTTCTTATATTCTAAGTTTTTCAGTGCAACTCACTCATATACTATGTACTACACTGTGCGTTTCTTATATTCTAAGTTTTTCAGTGCAACTCACTCATATACTATGTACTACACTGTGCGTTTCTTAAAATCTAAGTTTTTCAGTGCAACTCACTCATATACTATGTACTACACTGTGCGTTTCTTATATTCTAAGTTTTTCAGTGCAACTCACTCATGTACTATGTACTACACTGTGCGTTTCTTATATTCTAAGTTTTTCAGTGCAACTCACTCATATACTATGTACTACACTGTGCGTTTCTTATATTCTAAGTTTTTCAGTGCAACTCACTCATATACTATGTACTACACTGTGCGTTTCTTATATTCTAAGTTTTTCAGTGCAACTCACTCATATACTATGTACTACACTGTGCATTTCATGTAATGCGGGTTTTTCAGTAAATTCTAAGTTTTTCAGTGCAACTCATTCATATACTATGTACTATATTGTGCGTTTCTTATATTCTAAGTTTTTCAGTGCAACTCACTCATATACTATTACTACACTGTGCGTTTCTTATATTCTAAGTTTTTCAGTGCAACTCACTCATATACTATGTACTACACTGTGCGTTTCTTATATTCTAAGTTTTTCAGTGCAACTCACTCATATACTATGTACTACACTGTGCGTTTCTTAAAATCTAAGTTTTTCAGTGCAACTCACTCATATACTATGTACTACACTGTGCGTTTCTTATATTCTAAGTTTTTCAGTGCAACTCACTCATATACTATGTACTACACTGTGCGTTTCTTATATTCTAAGTTTTTCAGTGCAACTCACTCATATACTATGTACTACACTGTGCGTTTCTTATATTCTATGTTTTTCAGTGCAACTCACTCATATACTATGTACTACACTGTGCGTTTCTTATATTCTAAGTTTTTCAGTGCAACTCACTCATATACTATGTACTACACTGTGCGTTTCTTATATTCTAAGTTTTTCAGTGCAACTCACTCATATACTATGTACTACACTGTGCGTTTCTTATATTCTAAGTTTTTCAGTGCAACTCACTCATATACTATGTACTACACTGTGCATTTCGTGTAATGCGGGTTTTTCAGTAAATTCTAAGTTTTTCAGTGCAACTCATTCATATACTATGTACTATATTGTGCGTTTCTTATATTCTAAGTTTTTCAGTGCAACTCACTCATATACTATGTACTACACTGTGCGTTTCTTATATTCTAAGTTTTTCAGTGCAACTCACTCATATACTATGTACTACACTGTGCGTTTCTTATATTCTAAGTTTTTCAGTGCAACTCACTCATATACTATGTACTACACTGTGCATTTCTTATATTCTAAGTTTTTCAGTGCAACTCACTCATATACTATGTACTACACTGTGCGTTTCGTATATTCTAAGTTTTTCAGTGCAACTCACTCATATACTATGTACTACACTGTGCGTTTCTAATATTCTAAGTTTTTCAGTGCAACTCACTCATATACTATGTACTACACTGTGAGTTTCTTATATTCTAAGTTTTTCAGTGCAACTCACTCATATACTATGTACTACACTGTGGGTTTCTTATATTCTAAGTTTTTCAGTGCAACTCACTCATATACTATGTACTACACTGTGGGTTTCTTATATTCTAAGTTTTTCAGTGCAACTCACTCATATACTATGTACTACACTGTGCGTTTCTTATATTCTAAGTTTTTCAGTGCAACTCACTCATATACTATGTACTACACTGTGCGTTTCTTATATTCTAAGTTTTTCAGTGCAACTCACTCATATACTATGTACTACACTGTGCGTTTCTAATATTCTAAGTTTTTCAGTGCAACTCACTCATATACTATGTACTACACTGTGCGTTTCTTATATTCTAAGTTTTTCAGTGCAACTCACTCATATACTATGTACTACACTGTGGGTTTCTTATATTCTAAGTTTTTCAGTGCAACTCACTCATATACTATGTACTACACTGTGCGTTTCTTATATTCTAAGTTTTTCAGTGCAACTCACTCATATACTATGTACTACACTGTGCGTTTCTTAAATTCTAAGTTTTTCAGTGCAACTCACTCATATACTATGTACTACATTGTTCGTTTCTTATATTCTAAGTTTTTCAGTGTAACTCACTCATATACTATGTACTACACTGTGCGTTTCTTATATTCTAAGTTTTTCAGTGCAACTCACTCATATACTATGTACTACACTCTGCGTTTCTTATATTCTAAGTTTTTCAGTGCAACTCACTCATATACTATGTACTACACTGTGCGTTTCTTATATTCTAAATTTTTCAGTGCAATACACTCATATACTATGTACTACACTGTGCATTTCTTATATTCTAAGTTTTTCAGTGCAACTCACTCATATACTATGTACTACACTGTGCATTTCGTGTAATGCGGGTTTTTCAGTAAATTCTAAGTTTTTCAGTGCAACTCACTCATATACTATGTACTACACTGTGCGTTTCTTATATTCTAAGTTTTTCAGTGCAACTCACTCATATACTATGTACTACACTGTGCGTTTCTTATATTCTAAGTTTTTCAGTGCAACTCACTCATATACTATGTACTACACTGTGCGTTTCTTATATTCTAAGTTTTTCAGTGCAACTCACTCATATACTATGTACTACACTGTGCGTTTCTTATATTCTAAGTTTTTCAGTGCAACTCACTCATATACTATGTACTACACTGTGCGTTTCTTATATTCTAAGTTTTTCAGTGCAACTCACTCATATACTATGTACTACACTGTGCATTTCATGTAATGCGGGTTTTTCAGTAAATTCTAAGTTTTTCAGTGCAACTCATTCATATACTATGTACTATATTGTGCGTTTCTTATATTCTAAGTTTTTCAGTGCAACTCACTCATATACTATTACTACACTGTGCGTTTCTTATATTCTAAGTTTTTCAGTGCAACTCACTCATATACTATGTACTACACTGTGCGTTTCGTGTAATGCGGGTTTTTCAGTAAATTCTAAGTTTTTCAGTGCAACTCACTCATATACTATGCACTACACTGTGCGTTTCTTATATTCTAAGTTTTTCAGTGCAACTCACTCATATACTATGTACTACACTGTGCGTTTCTTATATTCTAAGTTTCTCAGTGCAACTCACTCATATACTATGTACTACACTGTGCGTTTCTTATATTCTAAGTTTTTCAGTGCAACTCACTCATATACTATGTACTACACTGTGCGTTTCTTATATTCTAAGTTTTTCAGTGCAACTCACTCATATACTATGTACTACACTGTGCGTTTCTTAAAATCTAAGTTTTTCAGTGCAACTCACTCATATACTATGTACTACACTGTGCGTTTCTTATATTCTAAGTTTTTCAGTGCAACTCACTCATGTACTATGTACTACACTGTGCGTTTCTTATATTCTAAGTTTTTCAGTGCAACTCACTCATATACTATGTACTACACTGTGCGTTTCTTATATTCTAAGTTTTTCAGTGCAACTCACTCATATACTATGTACTACACTGTGCGTTTCTTATATTCTAAGTTTTTCAGTGCAACTCACTCATATACTATGTACTACACTGTGCATTTCATGTAATGCGGGTTTTTCAGTAAATTCTAAGTTTTTCAGTGCAACTCATTCATATACTATGTACTATATTGTGCGTTTCTTATATTCTAAGTTTTTCAGTGCAACTCACTCATATACTATTACTACACTGTGCGTTTCTTATATTCTAAGTTTTTCAGTGCAACTCACTCATATACTATGTACTACACTGTGCGTTTCTTATATTCTAAGTTTTTCAGTGCAACTCACTCATATACTATGTACTACACTGTGCGTTTCTTAAAATCTAAGTTTTTCAGTGCAACTCACTCATATACTATGTACTACACTGTGCGTTTCTTATATTCTAAGTTTTTCAGTGCAACTCACTCATATACTATGTACTACACTGTGCGTTTCTTATATTCTAAGTTTTTCAGTGCAACTCACTCATATACTATGTACTACACTGTGCGTTTCTTATATTCTATGTTTTTCAGTGCAACTCACTCATATACTATGTACTACACTGTGCGTTTCTTATATTCTAAGTTTTTCAGTGCAACTCACTCATATACTATGTACTACACTGTGCGTTTCTTATATTCTAAGTTTTTCAGTGCAACTCACTCATATACTATGTACTACACTGTGCGTTTCTTATATTCTAAGTTTTTCAGTGCAACTCACTCATATACTATGTACTACACTGTGCATTTCGTGTAATGCGGGTTTTTCAGTAAATTCTAAGTTTTTCAGTGCAACTCATTCATATACTATGTACTATATTGTGCGTTTCTTATATTCTAAGTTTTTCAGTGCAACTCACTCATATACTATGTACTACACTGTGCGTTTCTTATATTCTAAGTTTTTCAGTGCAACTCACTCATATACTATGTACTACACTGTGCGTTTCTTATATTCTAAGTTTTTCAGTGCAACTCACTCATATACTATGTACTACACTGTGCATTTCTTATATTCTAAGTTTTTCAGTGCAACTCACTCATATACTATGTACTACACTGTGCGTTTCGTATATTCTAAGTTTTTCAGTGCAACTCACTCATATACTATGTACTACACTGTGCGTTTCTAATATTCTAAGTTTTTCAGTGCAACTCACTCATATACTATGTACTACACTGTGAGTTTCTTATATTCTAAGTTTTTCAGTGCAACTCACTCATATACTATGTACTACACTGTGGGTTTCTTATATTCTAAGTTTTTCAGTGCAACTCACTCATATACTATGTACTACACTGTGGGTTTCTTATATTCTAAGTTTTTCAGTGCAACTCACTCATATACTATGTACTACACTGTGCGTTTCTTATATTCTAAGTTTTTCAGTGCAACTCACTCATATACTATGTACTACACTGTGCGTTTCTTATATTCTAAGTTTTTCAGTGCAACTCACTCATATACTATGTACTACACTGTGCGTTTCTAATATTCTAAGTTTTTCAGTGCAACTCACTCATATACTATGTACTACACTGTGCGTTTCTTATATTCTAAGTTTTTCAGTGCAACTCACTCATATACTATGTACTACACTGTGGGTTTCTTATATTCTAAGTTTTTCAGTGCAACTCACTCATATACTATGTACTACACTGTGCGTTTCTTATATTCTAAGTTTTTCAGTGCAACTCACTCATATACTATGTACTACACTGTGCGTTTCTTAAATTCTAAGTTTTTCAGTGCAACTCACTCATATACTATGTACTACATTGTTCGTTTCTTATATTCTAAGTTTTTCAGTGTAACTCACTCATATACTATGTACTACACTGTGCGTTTCTTATATTCTAAGTTTTTCAGTGCAACTCACTCATATACTATGTACTACACTCTGCGTTTCTTATATTCTAAGTTTTTCAGTGCAACTCACTCATATACTATGTACTACACTGTGCGTTTCTTATATTCTAAATTTTTCAGTGCAATACACTCATATACTATGTACTACACTGTGCATTTCTTATATTCTAAGTTTTTCAGTGCAACTCACTCATATACTATGTACTACACTGTGCATTTCGTGTAATGCGGGTTTTTCAGTAAATTCTAAGTTTTTCAGTGCAACTCACTCATATACTATGTACTACACTGTGCGTTTCTTATATTCTAAGTTTTTCAGTGCAACTCACTCATATACTATGTACTACACTGTGCGTTTCTTATATTCTAAGTTTTTCAGTGCAACTCACTCATATACTATGTACTACACTGTGCGTTTCTTATATTCTAAGTTTTTCAGTGCAACTCACTCATATACTATGTACTACACTGTGCGTTTCTTATATTCTAAGTTTTTCAGTGCAACTCACTCATATACTATGTACTACACTGTGCGTTTCTTATATTCTAAGTTTTTCAGTGCAACTCACTCATATACTATGTACTACACTGTGCATTTCATGTAATGCGGGTTTTTCAGTAAATTCTAAGTTTTTCAGTGCAACTCATTCATATACTATGTACTATATTGTGCGTTTCTTATATTCTAAGTTTTTCAGTGCAACTCACTCATATACTATTACTACACTGTGCGTTTCTTATATTCTAAGTTTTTCAGTGCAACTCACTCATATACTATGTACTACACTGTGCGTTTCGTGTAATGCGGGTTTTTCAGTAAATTCTAAGTTTTTCAGTGCAACTCACTCATATACTATGCACTACACTGTGCGTTTCTTATATTCTAAGTTTTTCAGTGCAACTCACTCATATACTATGTACTACACTGTGCGTTTCTTATATTCTAAGTTTCTCAGTGCAACTCACTCATATACTATGTACTACACTGTGCGTTTCTTATATTCTAAGTTTTTCAGTGCAACTCACTCATATACTATGTACTACACTGTGCGTTTCTTATATTCTAAGTTTTTCAGTGCAACTCACTCATATACTATGTACTACACTGTGCGTTTCTTAAAATCTAAGTTTTTCAGTGCAACTCACTCATATACTATGTACTACACTGTGCGTTTCTTATATTCTAAGTTTTTCAGTGCAACTCACTCATGTACTATGTACTACACTGTGCGTTTCTTATATTCTAAGTTTTTCAGTGCAACTCACTCATATACTATGTACTACACTGTGCGTTTCTTATATTCTAAGTTTTTCAGTGCAACTCACTCATATACTATGTACTACACTGTGCGTTTCTTATATTCTAAGTTTTTCAGTGCAACTCACTCATATACTATGTACTACACTGTGCATTTCATGTAATGCGGGTTTTTCAGTAAATTCTAAGTTTTTCAGTGCAACTCATTCATATACTATGTACTATATTGTGCGTTTCTTATATTCTAAGTTTTTCAGTGCAACTCACTCATATACTATTACTACACTGTGCGTTTCTTATATTCTAAGTTTTTCAGTGCAACTCACTCATATACTATGTACTACACTGTGCGTTTCTTATATTCTAAGTTTTTCAGTGCAACTCACTCATATACTATGTACTACACTGTGCGTTTCTTAAAATCTAAGTTTTTCAGTGCAACTCACTCATATACTATGTACTACACTGTGCGTTTCTTATATTCTAAGTTTTTCAGTGCAACTCACTCATATACTATGTACTACACTGTGCGTTTCTTATATTCTAAGTTTTTCAGTGCAACTCACTCATATACTATGTACTACACTGTGCGTTTCTTATATTCTATGTTTTTCAGTGCAACTCACTCATATACTATGTACTACACTGTGCGTTTCTTATATTCTAAGTTTTTCAGTGCAACTCACTCATATACTATGTACTACACTGTGCGTTTCTTATATTCTAAGTTTTTCAGTGCAACTCACTCATATACTATGTACTACACTGTGCGTTTCTTATATTCTAAGTTTTTCAGTGCAACTCACTCATATACTATGTACTACACTGTGCATTTCGTGTAATGCGGGTTTTTCAGTAAATTCTAAGTTTTTCAGTGCAACTCATTCATATACTATGTACTATATTGTGCGTTTCTTATATTCTAAGTTTTTCAGTGCAACTCACTCATATACTATGTACTACACTGTGCGTTTCTTATATTCTAAGTTTTTCAGTGCAACTCACTCATATACTATGTACTACACTGTGCGTTTCTTATATTCTAAGTTTTTCAGTGCAACTCACTCATATACTATGTACTACACTGTGCATTTCTTATATTCTAAGTTTTTCAGTGCAACTCACTCATATACTATGTACTACACTGTGCGTTTCGTATATTCTAAGTTTTTCAGTGCAACTCACTCATATACTATGTACTACACTGTGCGTTTCTAATATTCTAAGTTTTTCAGTGCAACTCACTCATATACTATGTACTACACTGTGAGTTTCTTATATTCTAAGTTTTTCAGTGCAACTCACTCATATACTATGTACTACACTGTGGGTTTCTTATATTCTAAGTTTTTCAGTGCAACTCACTCATATACTATGTACTACACTGTGGGTTTCTTATATTCTAAGTTTTTCAGTGCAACTCACTCATATACTATGTACTACACTGTGCGTTTCTTATATTCTAAGTTTTTCAGTGCAACTCACTCATATACTATGTACTACACTGTGCGTTTCTTATATTCTAAGTTTTTCAGTGCAACTCACTCATATACTATGTACTACACTGTGCGTTTCTAATATTCTAAGTTTTTCAGTGCAACTCACTCATATACTATGTACTACACTGTGCGTTTCTTATATTCTAAGTTTTTCAGTGCAACTCACTCATATACTATGTACTACACTGTGGGTTTCTTATATTCTAAGTTTTTCAGTGCAACTCACTCATATACTATGTACTACACTGTGCGTTTCTTATATTCTAAGTTTTTCAGTGCAACTCACTCATATACTATGTACTACACTGTGCGTTTCTTAAATTCTAAGTTTTTCAGTGCAACTCACTCATATACTATGTACTACATTGTGCGTTTCTTATATTCTAAGTTTTTCAGTGTAACTCACTCATATACTATGTACTACACTGTGCGTTTCTTATATTCTAAGTTTTTCAGTGCAACTCACTCATATACTATGTACTACACTCTGCGTTTCTTATATTCTAAGTTTTTCAGTGCAACTCACTCATATACTATGTACTACACTGTGCGTTTCTTATATTCTAAATTTTTCAGTGCAATACACTCATATACTATGTACTACACTGTGCATTTCTTATATTCTAAGTTTTTCAGTGCAACTCACTCATATACTATGTACTACACTGTGCATTTCGTGTAATGCGGGTTTTTCAGTAAATTCTAAGTTTTTCAGTGCAACTCACTCATATACTATGTACTACACTGTGCGTTTCTTATATTCTAAGTTTTTCAGTGCAACTCACTCATATACTATGTACTACACTGTGCGTTTCTTATATTCTAAGTTTTTCAGTGCAACTCACTCATATACTATGTACTACACTGTGCGTTTCTTATATTCTAAGTTTTTCAGTGCAACTCACTCATATACTATGTACTACACTGTGCGTTTCTTATATTCTAAGTTTTTCAGTGCAACTCACTCATATACTATGTACTACACTGTGCGTTTCTTATATTCTAAGTTTTTCAGTGCAACTCACTCATATACTATGTACTACACTGTGCATTTCATGTAATGCGGGTTTTTCAGTAAATTCTAAGTTTTTCAGTGCAACTCATTCATATACTATGTACTATATTGTGCGTTTCTTATATTCTAAGTTTTTCAGTGCAACTCACTCATATACTATTACTACACTGTGCGTTTCTTATATTCTAAGTTTTTCAGTGCAACTCACTCATATACTATGTACTACACTGTGCGTTTCTTATATTCTAAGTTTTTCAGTGCAACTCACTCATATACTATGTACTACACTGTGCGTTTCTTAAAATCTAAGTTTTTCAGTGCAACTCACTCATATACTATGTACTACACTGTGCGTTTCTTATATTCTAAGTTTTTCAGTGCAACTCACTCATATACTATGTACTACACTGTGGGTTTCTTATATTCTAAGTTTTTCAGTGCAACTCACTCATATACTATGTACTACACTGTGCGTTTCTTATATTCTAAGTTTTTCAGTGCAACTCACTCATATACTATGTACTACACTGTGCGTTTCTTAAATTCTAAGTTTTTCAGTGCAACTCACTCATATACTATGTACTACACTGTGCGTTTCTTATATTCTAAGTTTTTCAGTGCAACTCACTCATATACTATGTACTACACTGTGCGTTTCTTAAAATCTAAGTTTTTCAGTGCAACTCACTCATATACTATGTACTACACTGTGCGTTTCTTATATTCTAAATTTTTCAGTGCAATACACTCATATACTATGTACTATACTGTGCGTTTCTTATATTCTAAGTTTTTCAGTGCAACTCACTCATATACTATGTACTACACTGTGCATTTCGTGTAATGCGGGTTTTTCAGTAAATTCTAAGTTTTTCAGTGCAACTCACTCATATACTATGCACTACACTGTGCGTTTCTTATATTCTAAGTTTTTCAGTGCAACTCACTCATATACTATGTACTACACTGTGCGTTTCTTATATTCTAAGTTTTTCAGTGCAACTCACTCATATACTATGTACTACATTGTGCGTTTCTTATATTCTAAGTTTTTCAGTGCAACTCACTCATATACTATATACTACACTGTGCGTTTCTTATATTCTAAGTTTTTCAGTGCAACTCACTCATATACTATGTACTACACTGTGCGTTTCTTATATTCTAAGTTTTTCAGTGCAACTCACTCATATACTATGTACTACACTGTGCGTTTCTAATATTCTAAGTTTTTCAGTGCAACTCACTCATATACTATGTACTACACTGTGCGTTTCTTATATTCTAAGTTTTTCAGTGCAACTCACTCATATACTATGTACTACACTGTGGGTTTCTTATATTCTAAGTTTTTCAGTGCAACTCACTCATATACTATGTACTACACTGTGCGTTTCTTATATTCTAAGTTTTTCAGTGCAACTCACTCATATACTATGTACTACACTGTGCGTTTCTTAAATTCTAAGTTTTTCAGTGCAACTCACTCATATACTATGTACTACACTGTGCGTTTCTTATATTCTAAGTTTTTCAGTGTAACTCACTCATATACTATGTACTACACTGTGCGTTTCTTATATTCTAAGTTTTTCAGTGCAACTCACTCATATACTATGTACTACACTCTGCGTTTCTTATATTCTAAGTTTTTCAGTGCAACTCACTCATATACTATGTACTACACTGTGCGTTTCTTATATTCTAAATTTTTCAGTGCAATACACTCATATACTATGTACTACACTGTGCATTTCTTATATTCTAAGTTTTTCAGTGCAACTCACTCATATACTATGTACTACACTGTGCATTTCGTGTAATGCGGGTTTTTCAGTAAATTCTAAGTTTTTCAGTGCAACTCACTCATATACTATGTACTACACTGTGCGTTTCTTATATTCTAAGTTTTTCAGTGCAACTCACTCATATACTATGTACTACACTGTGCGTTTCTTATATTCTAAGTTTTTCAGTGCAACTCACTCATATACTATGTACTACACTGTGCGTTTCTTATATTCTAAGTTTTTCAGTGCAACTCACTCATATACTATGTACTACACTGTGCGTTTCTTATATTCTAAGTTTTTCAGTGCAACTCACTCATATACTATGTACTACACTGTGCGTTTCTTATATTCTAAGTTTTTCAGTGCAACTCACTCATATACTATGTACTACACTGTGCATTTCATGTAATGCGGGTTTTTCAGTAAATTCTAAGTTTTTCAGTGCAACTCATTCATATACTATGTACTATATTGTGCGTTTCTTATATTCTAAGTTTTTCAGTGCAACTCACTCATATACTATTACTACACTGTGCGTTTCTTATATTCTAAGTTTTTCAGTGCAACTCACTCATATACTATGTACTACACTGTGCGTTTCTTATATTCTAAGTTTTTCAGTGCAACTCACTCATATACTATGTACTACACTGTGCGTTTCTTAAAATCTAAGTTTTTCAGTGCAACTCACTCATATACTATGTACTACACTGTGCGTTTCTTATATTCTAAGTTTTTCAGTGCAACTCACTCATATACTATGTACTACACTGTGCGTTTCTTATATTCTAAGTTTTTCAGTGCAACTCACTCATATACTATGTACTACACTGTGCGTTTCTTATATTCTATGTTTTTCAGTGCAACTCACTCATATACTATGTACTACACTGTGCGTTTCTTATATTCTAAGTTTTTCAGTGCAACTCACTCATATACTATGTACTACACTGTGCGTTTCTTATATTCTAAGTTTTTCAGTGCAACTCACTCATATACTATGTACTACACTGTGCGTTTCTTATATTCTAAGTTTTTCAGTGCAACTCACTCATATACTATGTACTACACTGTGCGTTTCTTATATTCTAAGTTTTTCAGTGCAACTCACTCATATACTATGTACTACACTGTGCATTTCGTGTAATGCGGGTTTTTCAGTAAATTCTAAGTTTTTCAGTGCAACTCATTCATATACTATGTACTATATTGTGCGTTTCTTATATTCTAAGTTTTTCAGTGCAACTCACTCATATACTATGTACTACACTGTGCGTTTCTTATATTCTAAGTTTTTCAGTGCAACTCACTCATATACTATGTACTACACTGTGCGTTTCTTATATTCTAAGTTTTTCAGTGCAACTCACTCATATACTATGTACTACACTGTGCGTTTCTTATATTCTAAGTTTTTCAGTGCAACTCACTCATATACTATGTACTACACTGTGCGTTTCTTATATTCTAAGTTTTTCAGTGCAACTCACTCATATACTATGTACTACACTGTGCGTTTCTAATATTCTAAGTTTTTCAGTGCAACTCACTCATATACTATGTACTACACTGTGCGTTTCTTATATTCTAAGTTTTTCAGTGCAACTCACTCATATACTATGTACTACACTGTGGGTTTCTTATATTCTAAGTTTTTCAGTGCAACTCACTCATATACTATGTACTACACTGTGCGTTTCTTATATTCTAAGTTTTTCAGTGCAACTCACTCATATACTATGTACTACACTGTGCGTTTCTTAAATTCTAAGTTTTTCAGTGCAACTCACTCATATACTATGTACTACACTGTGCGTTTCTTATATTCTAAGTTTTTCAGTGCAACTCACTCATATACTATGTACTACACTGTGCGTTTCTTAAAATCTAAGTTTTTCAGTGCAACTCACTCATATACTATGTACTACACTGTGCGTTTCTTATATTCTAAATTTTTCAGTGCAATACACTCATATACTATGTACTATACTGTGCGTTTCTTATATTCTAAGTTTTTCAGTGCAACTCACTCATATACTATGTACTACACTGTGCATTTCGTGTAATGCGGGTTTTTTCAGTAATTTCTAAGTTTTTCAGTGCAACTCACTCATATACTATGCACTACACTGTGCGTTTCTTATATTCTAAGTTTTTCAGTGCAACTCACTCATATACTATGTACTACACTGTGCGTTTCTTATATTCTAAGTTTTTCAGTGCAACTCACTCATATACTATGTACTACACTGTGCATTTCTTATATTCTAAGTTTTTCAGTGCAACTCACTCATATACTATGTACTACACTGTGCATTTCTTATATTCTAAGTTTTTCAGTGCAACTCACTCATATACTATGTACTACACTGTGCGTTTCGTATATTCTAAGTTTTTCAGTGCAACTCACTCATATACTATGTACTTCACTGTGCGTTTCTTAAAATCTAAGTTTTTCAGTGCAACTCACTCATATACTATGTACTACACTGTGCGTTTCTTATATTCTAAGTTTTTCAGTGCAACTCACTCATATACTATGTACTACACTGTGCGTTTCTTATATTCTAAGTTTTTCAGTGCAACTCACTCATATACTATGTACTACACTGTGCGTTTCTTATATTCTATGTTTTTCAGTGCAACTCACTCATATACTATGTACTACACTGTGCGTTTCGTGTAATGCGGGTTTTTCAGTAAATTCTAAGTTTTTCAGTGCAACTCACTCATATACTATGCACTACACTGTGCGTTTCTTATATTCTAAGTTTTTCAGTGCAACTCACTCATATACTATGTACTACACTGTGCGTTTCTTATATTCTAAGTTTCTCAGTGCAACTCACTCATATACTATGTACTACACTGTGCGTTTCTTATATTCTAAGTTTTTCAGTGCAACTCACTCATATACTATGTACTACACTGTGCATTTCTTATATTCTAAGTTTTTCAGTGCAACTCACTCATATACTATGTACTACACTGTGCGTTTCTTATATTCTAAGTTTTTCAGTGCAACTCACTCATATACTATGTACTACACTGTGCGTTTCTTAAAATCTAAGTTTTTCAGTGCAACTCACTCATATACTATGTACTACACTGTGCGTTTCTTATATTCTAAGTTTTTCAGTGCAACTCACTCATATACTATGTACTACACTGTGCGTTTCTTATATTCTAAGTTTTTCAGTGCAACTCACTCATATACTATGTACTACACTGTGCGTTTCTTATATTCTAAGTTTTTCAGTGCAACTCACTCATATACTATGTACTACACTGTGCGTTTCTTATATTCTATGTTTTTCAGTGCAACTCACTCATATACTATGTACTACACTGTGCATTTCATGTAATGCGGGTTTTTCAGTAAATTCTAAGTTTTTCAGTGCAACTCATTCATATACTATGTACTATATTGTGCGTTTCTTATATTCTAAGTTTTTCAGTGCAACTCACTCATATACTATTACTACACTGTGCGTTTCTTATATTCTAAGTTTTTCAGTGCAACTCACTCATATACTATGTACTACACTGTGCGTTTCTTATATTCTAAGTTTTTCAGTGCAACTCACTCATATACTATGTACTACACTGTGCGTTTCTTAAAATCTAAGTTTTTCAGTGCAACTCACTCATATACTATGTACTACACTGTGCGTTTCTTATATTCTAAGTTTTTCAGTGCAACTCACTCATATACTATGTACTACACTGTGCGTTTCTTATATTCTAAGTTTTTCAGTGCAACTCACTCATATACTATGTACTACACTGTGCGTTTCTTATATTCTATGTTTTTCAGTGCAACTCACTCATATACTATGTACTACACTGTGCGTTTCTTATATTCTAAGTTTTTCAGTGCAACTCACTCATATACTATGTACTACACTGTGCGTTTCTTAAAATCTAAGTTTTTCAGTGCAACTCACTCATATACTATGTACTACACTGTGCGTTTCTTATATTCTAAGTTTTTCAGTGCAACTCACTCATATACTATGTACTACACTGTGCGTTTCTTATATTCTAAGTTTTTCAGTGCAACTCACTCATATACTATGTACTACACTGTGCATTTCGTGTAATGCGGGTTTTTCAGTAAATTCTAAGTTTTTCAGTGCAACTCATTCATATACTATGTACTATATTGTGCGTTTCTTATATTCTAAGTTTTTCAGTGCAACTCACTCATATACTATGTACTACACTGTGCGTTTCTTATATTCTAAGTTTTTCAGTGCAACTCACTCATATACCTTGTACTACACTGTGCGTTTCTTATATTCTAAGTTTTTCAGTGCAACTCACTCATATACTATGTACTACACTGTGCGTTTCTTATATTCTAAGTTTTTCAGTGCAACTCACTCATATACTATGTACTACACTGTGCGTTTCTTATATTCTAAGTTTTTCAGTGCAACTCACTCATATACTATGTACTACACTGTGCGTTTCTAATATTCTAAGTTTTTCAGTGCAACTCACTCATATACTATGTACTACACTGTGCGTTTCTTATATTCTAAGTTTTTCAGTGCAACTCACTCATATACTATGTACTACACTGTGGGTTTCTTATATTCTAAGTTTTTCAGTGCAACTCACTCATATACTATGTACTACACTGTGCGTTTCTTATATTCTAAGTTTTTCAGTGCAACTCACTCATATACTATGTACTACACTGTGCGTTTCTTAAATTCTAAGTTTTTCAGTGCAACTCACTCATATACTATGTACTACACTGTGCGTTTCTTATATTCTAAGTTTTTCAGTGCAACTCACTCATATACTATGTACTACACTGTGCGTTTCTTAAAATCTAAGTTTTTCAGTGCAACTCACTCATATACTATGTACTACACTGTGCGTTTCTTATATTCTAAATTTTTCAGTGCAATACACTCATATACTATGTACTATACTGTGCGTTTCTTATATTCTAAGTTTTTCAGTGCAACTCACTCATATACTATGTACTACACTGTGCATTTCGTGTAATGCGGGTTTTTCAGTAAATTCTAAGTTTTTCAGTGCAACTCACTCATATACTATGCACTACACTGTGCGTTTCTTATATTCTAAGTTTTTCAGTGCAACTCACTCATATACTATGTACTACACTGTGCGTTTCTTATATTCTAAGTTTTTCAGTGCAACTCACTCATATACTATGTACTACACTGCGCGTTTCTTATATTCTAAGTTTTTCAGTGCAACTCATTCATATACTATGTACTACACTGTGCATTTCTTATATTCTAAGTTTTTCAGTGCAACTCACTCATATACTATGTACTACACTGTGCGTTTCGTATATTCTAAGTTTTTCAGTGCAACTCACTCATATACTATGTACTTCACTGTGCGTTTCTTAAAATCTAAGTTTTTCAGTGCAACTCACTCATATACTATGTACTACACTGTGCGTTTCTTATATTCTAAGTTTTTCAGTGCAACTCACTCATATACTATGTACTACACTGTGCGTTTCTTATATTCTAAGTTTTTCAGTGCAACTCACTCATATACTATGAACTACACTGTGCGTTTCTTATATTCTAAGTTTTTCAGTGCAACTCACTCATATACTATGTACTACACTGTGCGTTTCTTATATTCTAAGTTTTTCAGTGCAACTCACTCATATACTATGTACTACACTGTGCATTTCATGTAATGCGGGTTTTTCAGTAAATTCTAAGTTTTTCAGTGCAACTCATTCATATACTATGTACTATATTGTGCGTTTCTTATATTCTAAGTTTTTCAGTGCAACTCACTCATATACTATTACTACACTGTGCGTTTCTTATATTCTAAGTTTTTCAGTGCAACTCACTCATATACTATGTACTACACTGTGCGTTTCTTATATTCTAAGTTTTTCAGTGCAACTCACTCATATACTATGTACTACACTGTGCGTTTCTTAAAATCTAAGTTTTTCAGTGCAACTCACTCATATACTATGTACTACACTGTGCGTTTCTTATATTCTAAGTTTTTCAGTGCAACTCACTCATATACTATGTACTACACTGTGCGTTTCTTATATTCTATGTTTTTCAGTGCAACTCACTCATATACTATGTACTACACTGTGCGTTTCTTATATTCTAAGTTTTTCAGTGCAACTCACTCATATACTATGTACTACACTGTGCGTTTCTTATATTCTAAGTTTTTCAGTGCAACTCACTCATATACTATGTACTACACTGTGCGTTTCTTATATTCTAAGTTTTTCAGTGCAACTCACTCATATACTATGTACTACACTGTGCGTTTCTTATATTCTAAGTTTTTCAGTGCAACTCACTCATATACTATGTACTACACTGTGCATTTCGTGTAATGCGGGTTTTTCAGTAAATTCTAAGTTTTTCAGTGCAACTCATTCATATACTATGTACTATATTGTGCGTTTCTTATATTCTAAGTTTTTCAGTGCAACTCACTCATATACTATGTACTACACTGTGCGTTTCTTATATTCTAAGTTTTTCAGTGCAACTCACTCATATACTATGTACTACACTGTGCGTTTCTTATATTCTAAGTTTTTCAGTGCAACTCACTCATATACTATGTACTACACTGTGCGTTTCTTATATTCTAAGTTTTTCAGTGCAACTCACTCATATACTATGTACTACACTGTGCGTTTCTTATATTCTAAGTTTTTCAGTGCAACTCACTCATATACTATGTACTACACTGTGCGTTTCTTATATTCTAAGTTTTTCAGTGCAACTCACTCATATACTATGTACTACACTGTGCGTTTCTTATATTCTAAGTTTTTCAGTGCAACTCACTCATATACTATGTACTACACTGTGCGTTTCTTATATTCTAAGTTTTTCAGTGCAACTCACTCATATACTATGTACTACACTGTGCGTTTCTAATATTCTAAGTTTTTCAGTGCAACTCACTCATATACTATGTACTACACTGTGCGTTTCTTATATTCTAAGTTTTTCAGTGCAACTCACTCATATACTATGTACTACACTGTGGGTTTCTTATATTCTAAGTTTTTCAGTGCAACTCACTCATATACTATGTACTACACTGTGCGTTTCTTATATTCTAAGTTTTTCAGTGCAACTCACTCATATACTATGTACTACACTGTGCGTTTCTTAAATTCTAAGTTTTTCAGTGCAACTCACTCATATACTATGTACTACACTGTGCGTTTCTTATATTCTAAGTTTTTCAGTGCAACTCACTCATATACTATGTACTACACTGTGCGTTTCTTAAAATCTAAGTTTTTCAGTGCAACTCACTCATATACTATGTACTACACTGTGCGTTTCTTATATTCTAAATTTTTCAGTGCAATACACTCATATACTATGTACTATACTGTGCGTTTCTTATATTCTAAGTTTTTCAGTGCAACTCACTCATATACTATGTACTACACTGTGCATTTCGTGTAATGCGGGTTTTTTCAGTAATTTCTAAGTTTTTCAGTGCAACTCACTCATATACTATGCACTACACTGTGCGTTTCTTATATTCTAAGTTTTTCAGTGCAACTCACTCATATACTATGTACTACACTGTGCGTTTCTTATATTCTAAGTTTTTCAGTGCAACTCACTCATATACTATGTACTACACTGTGCGTTTCTTATATTCTAAGTTTTTCAGTGCAACTCACTCATATACTATGTACTACACTGTGCATTTCTTATATTCTAAGTTTTTCAGTGCAACTCACTCATATACTATGTACTACACTGTGCGTTTCGTATATTCTAAGTTTTTCAGTGCAACTCACTCATATACTATGTACTTCACTGTGCGTTTCTTAAAATCTAAGTTTTTCAGTGCAACTCACTCATATACTATGTACTACACTGTGCGTTTCTTATATTCTAAGTTTTTCAGTGCAACTCACTCATATACTATGTACTACACTGTGCGTTTCTTATATTCTAAGTTTTTCAGTGCAACTCACTCATATACTATGTACTACACTGTGCGTTTCTTATATTCTATGTTTTTCAGTGCAACTCACTCATATACTATGTACTACACTGTGCGTTTCGTGTAATGCGGGTTTTTCAGTAAATTCTAAGTTTTTCAGTGCAACTCACTCATATACTATGCACTACACTGTGCGTTTCTTATATTCTAAGTTTTTCAGTGCAACTCACTCATATACTATGTACTACACTGTGCGTTTCTTATATTCTAAGTTTCTCAGTGCAACTCACTCATATACTATGTACTACACTGTGCGTTTCTTATATTCTAAGTTTTTCAGTGCAACTCACTCATATACTATGTACTACACTGTGCATTTCTTATATTCTAAGTTTTTCAGTGCAACTCACTCATATACTATGTACTACACTGTGCGTTTCTTATATTCTAAGTTTTTCAGTGCAACTCACTCATATACTATGTACTACACTGTGCGTTTCTTAAAATCTAAGTTTTTCAGTGCAACTCACTCATATACTATGTACTACACTGTGCGTTTCTTATATTCTAAGTTTTTCAGTGCAACTCACTCATATACTATGTACTACACTGTGCGTTTCTTATATTCTAAGTTTTTCAGTGCAACTCACTCATATACTATGTACTACACTGTGCGTTTCTTATATTCTAAGTTTTTCAGTGCAACTCACTCATATACTATGTACTACACTGTGCGTTTCTTATATTCTAAATTTTTCAGTGCAATACACTCATATACTATGTACTATACTGTGCGTTTCTTATATTCTAAGTTTTTCAGTGCAACTCACTCATATACTATGTACTACACTGTGCATTTCGTGTAATGCGGGTTTTTTCAGTAATTTCTAAGTTTTTCAGTGCAACTCACTCATATACTATGCACTACACTGTGCGTTTCTTATATTCTAAGTTTTTCAGTGCAACTCACTCATATACTATGTACTACACTGTGCGTTTCTTATATTCTAAGTTTTTCAGTGCAACTCACTCATATACTATGTACTACACTGTGCGTTTCTTATATTCTAAGTTTTTCAGTGCAACTCACTCATATACTATGTACTACACTGTGCATTTCTTATATTCTAAGTTTTTCAGTGCAACTCACTCATATACTATGTACTACACTGTGCGTTTCGTATATTCTAAGTTTTTCAGTGCAACTCACTCATATACTATGTACTTCACTGTGCGTTTCTTAAAATCTAAGTTTTTCAGTGCAACTCACTCATATACTATGTACTACACTGTGCGTTTCTTATATTCTAAGTTTTTCAGTGCAACTCACTCATATACTATGTACTACACTGTGCGTTTCTTATATTCTAAGTTTTTCAGTGCAACTCACTCATATACTATGTACTACACTGTGCGTTTCTTATATTCTATGTTTTTCAGTGCAACTCACTCATATACTATGTACTACACTGTGCGTTTCGTGTAATGCGGGTTTTTCAGTAAATTCTAAGTTTTTCAGTGCAACTCACTCATATACTATGCACTACACTGTGCGTTTCTTATATTCTAAGTTTTTCAGTGCAACTCACTCATATACTATGTACTACACTGTGCGTTTCTTATATTCTAAGTTTCTCAGTGCAACTCACTCATATACTATGTACTACACTGTGCGTTTCTTATATTCTAAGTTTTTCAGTGCAACTCACTCATATACTATGTACTACACTGTGCATTTCTTATATTCTAAGTTTTTCAGTGCAACTCACTCATATACTATGTACTACACTGTGCGTTTCTTATATTCTAAGTTTTTCAGTGCAACTCACTCATATACTATGTACTACACTGTGCGTTTCTTAAAATCTAAGTTTTTCAGTGCAACTCACTCATATACTATGTACTACACTGTGCGTTTCTTATATTCTAAGTTTTTCAGTGCAACTCACTCATATACTATGTACTACACTGTGCGTTTCTTATATTCTAAGTTTTTCAGTGCAACTCACTCATATACTATGTACTACACTGTGCGTTTCTTATATTCTAAGTTTTTCAGTGCAACTCACTCATATACTATGTACTACACTGTGCGTTTCTTATATTCTATGTTTTTCAGTGCAACTCACTCATATACTATGTACTACACTGTGCATTTCATGTAATGCGGGTTTTTCAGTAAATTCTAAGTTTTTCAGTGCAACTCATTCATATACTATGTACTATATTGTGCGTTTCTTATATTCTAAGTTTTTCAGTGCAACTCACTCATATACTATTACTACACTGTGCGTTTCTTATATTCTAAGTTTTTCAGTGCAACTCACTCATATACTATGTACTACACTGTGCGTTTCTTATATTCTAAGTTTTTCAGTGCAACTCACTCATATACTATGTACTACACTGTGCGTTTCTTAAAATCTAAGTTTTTCAGTGCAACTCACTCATATACTATGTACTACACTGTGCGTTTCTTATATTCTAAGTTTTTCAGTGCAACTCACTCATATACTATGTACTACACTGTGCGTTTCTTATATTCTAAGTTTTTCAGTGCAACTCACTCATATACTATGTACTACACTGTGCGTTTCTTATATTCTATGTTTTTCAGTGCAACTCACTCATATACTATGTACTACACTGTGCGTTTCTTATATTCTAAGTTTTTCAGTGCAACTCACTCATATACTATGTACTACACTGTGCGTTTCTTAAAATCTAAGTTTTTCAGTGCAACTCACTCATATACTATGTACTACACTGTGCGTTTCTTATATTCTAAGTTTTTCAGTGCAACTCACTCATATACTATGTACTACACTGTGCGTTTCTTATATTCTAAGTTTTTCAGTGCAACTCACTCATATACTATGTACTACACTGTGCATTTCGTGTAATGCGGGTTTTTCAGTAAATTCTAAGTTTTTCAGTGCAACTCATTCAAATACTATGTACTATATTGTGCGTTTCTTATATTCTAAGTTTTTCAGTGCAACTCACTCATATACTATGTACTACACTGTGCGTTTCTTATATTCTAAGTTTTTCAGTGCAACTCACTCATATACCTTGTACTACACTGTGCGTTTCTTATATTCTAAGTTTTTCAGTGCAACTCACTCATATACTATGTACTACACTGTGCGTTTCTTATATTCTAAGTTTTTCAGTGCAACTCACTCATATACTATGTACTACACTGTGCGTTTCTTATATTCTAAGTTTTTCAGTGCAACTCACTCATATACTATGTACTACACTGTGCGTTTCTAATATTCTAAGTTTTTCAGTGCAACTCACTCATATACTATGTACTACACTGTGCGTTTCTTATATTCTAAGTTTTTCAGTGCAACTCACTCATATACTATGTACTACACTGTGGGTTTCTTATATTCTAAGTTTTTCAGTGCAACTCACTCATATACTATGTACTACACTGTGCGTTTCTTATATTCTAAGTTTTTCAGTGCAACTCACTCATATACTATGTACTACACTGTGCGTTTCTTAAATTCTAAGTTTTTCAGTGCAACTCACTCATATACTATGTACTACACTGTGCGTTTCTTATATTCTAAGTTTTTCAGTGCAACTCACTCATATACTATGTACTACACTGTGCGTTTCTTAAAATCTAAGTTTTTCAGTGCAACTCACTCATATACTATGTACTACACTGTGCGTTTCTTATATTCTAAATTTTTCAGTGCAATACACTCATATACTATGTACTATACTGTGCGTTTCTTATATTCTAAGTTTTTCAGTGCAACTCACTCATATACTATGTACTACACTGTGCATTTCGTGTAATGCGGGTTTTTCAGTAAATTCTAAGTTTTTCAGTGCAACTCACTCATATACTATGCACTACACTGTGCGTTTCTTATATTCTAAGTTTTTCAGTGCAACTCACTCATATACTATGTACTACACTGTGCGTTTCTTATATTCTAAGTTTTTCAGTGCAACTCACTCATATACTATGTACTACACTGCGCGTTTCTTATATTCTAAGTTTTTCAGTGCAACTCATTCATATACTATGTACTACACTGTGCATTTCTTATATTCTAAGTTTTTCAGTGCAACTCACTCATATACTATGTACTACACTGTGCGTTTCGTATATTCTAAGTTTTTCAGTGCAACTCACTCATATACTATGTACTTCACTGTGCGTTTCTTAAAATCTAAGTTTTTCAGTGCAACTCACTCATATACTATGTACTACACTGTGCGTTTCTTATATTCTAAGTTTTTCAGTGCAACTCACTCATATACTATGTACTACACTGTGCGTTTCTTATATTCTAAGTTTTTCAGTGCAACTCACTCATATACTATGAACTACACTGTGCGTTTCTTATATTCTAAGTTTTTCAGTGCAACTCACTCATATACTATGTACTACACTGTGCGTTTCTTATATTCTAAGTTTTTCAGTGCAACTCACTCATATACTATGTACTACACTGTGCATTTCATGTAATGCGGGTTTTTCAGTAAATTCTAAGTTTTTCAGTGCAACTCATTCATATACTATGTACTATATTGTGCGTTTCTTATATTCTAAGTTTTTCAGTGCAACTCACTCATATACTATTACTACACTGTGCGTTTCTTATATTCTAAGTTTTTCAGTGCAACTCACTCATATACTATGTACTACACTGTGCGTTTCTTATATTCTAAGTTTTTCAGTGCAACTCACTCATATACTATGTACTACACTGTGCGTTTCTTAAAATCTAAGTTTTTCAGTGCAACTCACTCATATACTATGTACTACACTGTGCGTTTCTTATATTCTAAGTTTTTCAGTGCAACTCACTCATATACTATGTACTACACTGTGCGTTTCTTATATTCTATGTTTTTCAGTGCAACTCACTCATATACTATGTACTACACTGTGCGTTTCTTATATTCTAAGTTTTTCAGTGCAACTCACTCATATACTATGTACTACACTGTGCGTTTCTTATATTCTAAGTTTTTCAGTGCAACTCACTCATATACTATGTACTACACTGTGCGTTTCTTATATTCTAAGTTTTTCAGTGCAACTCACTCATATACTATGTACTACACTGTGCGTTTCTTATATTCTAAGTTTTTCAGTGCAACTCACTCATATACTATGTACTACACTGTGCATTTCGTGTAATGCGGGTTTTTCAGTAAATTCTAAGTTTTTCAGTGCAACTCATTCATATACTATGTACTATATTGTGCGTTTCTTATATTCTAAGTTTTTCAGTGCAACTCACTCATATACTATGTACTACACTGTGCGTTTCTTATATTCTAAGTTTTTCAGTGCAACTCACTCATATACTATGTACTACACTGTGCGTTTCTTATATTCTAAGTTTTTCAGTGCAACTCACTCATATACTATGTACTACACTGTGCGTTTCTTATATTCTAAGTTTTTCAGTGCAACTCACTCATATACTATGTACTACACTGTGCGTTTCTTATATTCTAAGTTTTTCAGTGCAACTCACTCATATACTATGTACTACACTGTGCGTTTCTAATATTCTAAGTTTTTCAGTGCAACTCACTCATATACTATGTACTACACTGTGCGTTTCTTATATTCTAAGTTTTTCAGTGCAACTCACTCATATACTATGTACTACACTGTGGGTTTCTTATATTCTAAGTTTTTCAGTGCAACTCACTCATATACTATGTACTACACTGTGCGTTTCTTATATTCTAAGTTTTTCAGTGCAACTCACTCATATACTATGTACTACACTGTGCGTTTCTTAAATTCTAAGTTTTTCAGTGCAACTCACTCATATACTATGTACTACACTGTGCGTTTCTTATATTCTAAGTTTTTCAGTGCAACTCACTCATATACTATGTACTACACTGTGCGTTTCTTAAAATCTAAGTTTTTCAGTGCAACTCACTCATATACTATGTACTACACTGTGCGTTTCTTATATTCTAAGTTTTTCAGTGCAACTCACTCATATACTATGTACTACACTGTGCGTTTCTTATATTCTAAGTTTTTCAGTGCAACTCACTCATATACTATGTACTACACTGTGCATTTCTTATATTCTAAGTTTTTCAGTGCAACTCACTCATATACTATGTACTACACTGTGCGTTTCGTATATTCTAAGTTTTTCAGTGCAACTCACTCATATACTCTGTACTTCACTGTGCGTTTCTTAAAATCTAAGTTTTTCAGTGCAACTCACTCATATACTATGTACTACACTGTGCGTTTCTTATATTCTAAGTTTTTCAGTGCAACTCACTCATATACTATGTACTACACTGTGCGTTTCTTATATTCTAAGTTTTTCAGTGCAACTCACTCATATACTATGTACTACACTGTGCGTTTCTTATATTCTATGTTTTTCAGTGCAACTCACTCATATACTATGTACTACACTGTGCGTTTCGTGTAATGCGGGTTTTTCAGTAAATTCTAAGTTTTTCAGTGCAACTCACTCATATACTATGCACTACACTGTGCGTTTCTTATATTCTAAGTTTTTCAGTGCAACTCACTCATATACTATGTACTACACTGTGCGTTTCTTATATTTTAAGTTTCTCAGTGCAACTCACTCATATACTATGTACTACACTGTGCGTTTCTTATATTCTAAGTTTTTCAGTGCAACTCACTCATATACTATGTACTACACTGTGCATTTCTTATATTCTAAGTTTTTCAGTGCAACTCACTCATATACTATGTACTACACTGTGCGTTTCTTATATTCTAAATTTTTCAGTGCAACTCACTCATATACTATGTACTACACTGTGCGTTTCTTAAAATCTAAGTTTTTCAGTGCAACTCACTCATATACTATGTACTACACTGTGCGTTTCTTATATTCTAAGTTTTTCAGTGCTACTCACTCATATACTATGTACTACACTGTGCGTTTCTTATATTCTAAGTTTTTCAGTGCAACTCACTCATATACTATGTACTACACTGTGAGTTTCTTATATTCTAAGTTTTTCAGTGCAACTCACTCATATACTATGTACTACACTGTGCGTTTCTTATATTCTAAGTTTTTCAGTGCAACTCACTCATATACTATGTACTACACTGTGCATTTCATGTAATGCGGGTTTTTCAGTAAATTCTAAGTTTTTCAGTGCAACTCATTCATATACTATGTACTATATTGTGCGTTTCTTATATTCTAAGTTTTTCAGTGCAACTCACTCATATACTATTACTACACTGTGCGTTTCTTATATTCTAAGTTTTTCAGTGCAACTCACTCATATACTATGTACTACACTGTGCGTTTCTTATATTCTAAGTTTTTCAGTGCAACTCACTCATATACTATGTACTACACTGTGCGTTTCTTAAAATCTAAGTTTTTCAGTGCAACTCACTCATATACTATGTACTACACTGTGCGTTTCTTATATTCTAAGTTTTTCAGTGCAACTCACTCATATACTATGTACTACACTGTTCGTTTCTTATATTCTAAGTTTTTCAGTGCAACTCACTCATATACTATGTACTACACTGTGCGTTTCTTATATTCTATGTTTTTCAGTGCAACTCACTCATATACTATGTACTACACTGTGTGTTTCTTATATTCTAAGTTTTTCAGTGCAACTCACTCATATACTATGTACTACACTGTCCGTTTCTTATATTCTAAGTTTTTCAGTGCAACTCACTCATATACTATGTACTACACTGTGCGTTTAATATATTCTAAGTTTTTCAGTGCAACTCACTCATATACTATGTACTACACTGTGCGTTTCTTATATTCTAAGTTTTTCAGTGCAACTCACTCATATACTATGTACTACACTGTGCATTTCGTGTAATGCGGGTTTTTCAGTAAATTCTAAGTTTTTCAGTGCAACTCTTTCATATACTATGTACTATATTGTGCGTTTCTTATATTCTAAGTTTTTCAGTGCAACTCACTCATATACTATGTACTACACTGTGCGTTTCTTATATTCTATGTTTTTCAGTGCAACTCACTCATATACTATGTACTACACTGTGCGTTTCTTATATTCTAAGTTTTTCAGTGCAACTCACTCATATACTATGTACTACACTGTGCGTTTCTTATATTCTAAGTTTTTCAGTGCAACTCACTCATATACTATGTACTACACTGTGCGTTTCTTATATTCTATGTTTTTCAGTGCAACTCACTCATATACTATGTACTACACTTTGCTTTTCTTATATTCTAAGTTTTTCAGTGCAACTCACTCATATACTATGTACTACACTGTCCGTTTCTTATATTCTAAGTTTTTCAGTGCAACTCACTCATATACTATGTACTACACTGTGCGTTTAATATATTCTAAGTTTTTCAGTGCAACTCACTCATATACTATGTACTACACTGTGCGTTTCTTATATTCTAAGTTTTTCAGTGCAACTCACTCATATACTATGTACTACACTGTGCGTTTCTTATATTCTAAGTTTCTCAGTGCAACTCACTCATATACTATGTACTACACTGTGCGTTTCTTATATTCTAAGTTTTTCAGTGCAACTCACTCATATACTATGTACTACACTGTGCGTTTCTTATATTCTAAGTTTTTCAGTGCAACTCACTCATATACTATGTACTACACTGTGCGTTTCTTATATTCTAAGTTTTTCAGTGCAACTCACTCATATACTATGTACTACACTGTGCGTTTCTTAAAATCTAAGTTTTTCAGTGCAACTCACTCATATACTATGTACTACACTGTGCGTTTCTTATATTCTAAGTTTTTCAGTGCAACTCACTCATATACTATGTACTACACTGTGCGTTTCCTATATTCTAAGTTTTTCAGTGCAACTCACTCATATACTATGTACTACACTGTGAGTTTCTTATATTCTAAGTTTTTCAGTGCAACTCACTCATATACTATGTACTACACTGTGCGTTTCTTATATTCTAAGTTTTTCAGTGCAACTCACTCATATACTATGTACTACACTGTGCATTTCATGTAATGCGGGTTTTTCAGTAAATTCTAAGTTTTTCAGTGCAACTCATTCATATACTATGTACTATATTGTGCGTTTCTTATATTCTAAGTTTTTCAGTGCAACTCACTCATATACTATTACTACACTGTGCGTTTCTTATATTCTAAGTTTTTCAGTGCAACTCACTCATATACTATGTACTACACTGTGCGTTTCTTATATTCTAAGTTTTTCAGTGCAACTCACTCATATACTATGTACTACACTGTGCGTTTCTTAAAATCTAAGTTTTTCAGTGCAACTCACTCATATACTATGTACTACACTGTACGTTTCTTATATTCTAAGTTTTTCAGTGCAACTCACTCATATACTATGTACTACACTGTGCGTTTCTTATATTCTAAGTTTTTCAGTGCAACTCACTCATATACTATGTACTACACTGTGCGTTTCTTATATTCTATGTTTTTCAGTGCAACTCACTCATATACTATGTACTACACTGTGCGTTTCTTATATTCTAAGTTTTTCAGTGCAACTCACTCATATACTATGTACTACACTGTCCGTTTCTTATATTCTAAGTTTTTCAGTGCAACTCACTCATATACTATGTACTACACTGTGCGTTTAATATATTCTAAGTTTTTCAGTGCAACTCACTCATATACTATGTACTAAACTGTGCGTTTCTTATATTCTAAGTTTTTCAGTGCAACTCACTCATATACTATGTACTACACTGTGCATTTCGTGTAATGCGGGTTTTTCAGTAAATTCTAAGTTTTTCAGTGCAACTCATTCATATACTATGTACTATATTGTGCGTTTCTTATATTCTAAGTTTTTCAGTGCAACTCACTCATATACTATGTACTACACTGTGCGTTTCTTAAATTCTAAGTTTTTCAGTGCAACTCACTCATATACTATGTACTACACTGTGCGTTTCTTATATTCTAAGTTTTTCAGTGCAACTCACTCATATACTATGTACTACACTGTGCGTTTCTTATATTCTAAGTTTTTCAGTGCAACTCACTCATATACTATGTACTACACTGTGCGTTTCTTAAATTCTAAGTTTTTCAGTGCAACTCACTCATATACTATGTACTACACTGTGCGTTTCTTATATTCTAAGTTTTTCAGTGCAACTCACTCATATACTATGTACTACACTGTGCGTTTCTTAAATTCTAAGTTTTTCAGTGCAACTCAC
This sequence comes from Mus caroli, assembly GCF_978045245.1. Lineage (NCBI taxonomy): Eukaryota > Metazoa > Chordata > Mammalia > Rodentia > Muridae > Mus > Mus caroli. The sequence goes on from NW_028227283.1 coordinate 76,220, forward strand.
TCATATACTATGTACTACACTGTGCGTTTCGTATATTCTAAGTTTTTCAGTGCAACTCACTCATATACTATGTACTACACTGTCCGTTTCTTATATTCTAAGTTTTTCAGTGCAACTCACTCATATACTATGTACTACACTGTGCGTTTAATATATTCTAAGTTTTTCAGTGCAACTCACTCATATACTATGTACTACACTGTGCGTTTCTTATATTCTAAGTTTTTCAGTGCAACTCACTCATATACTATGTACTACACTGTGCATTTCGTGTAATGCGGGTTTTTCAGTAAATTCTAAGTTTTTCAGTGCAACTCTTTCATATACTATGTACTATATTGTGCGTTTCTTATATTCTAAGTTTTTCAGTGCAACTCACTCATATACTATGTACTACACTGTGCGTTTCTTATATTCTATGTTTTTCAGTGCAACTCACTCATATACTATGTACTACACTGTGCGTTTCTTATATTCTAAGTTTTTCAGTGCAACTCACTCATATACTATGTACTACACTGTGCGTTTCTTATATTCTAAGTTTTTCAGTGCAACTCACTCATATACTATGTACTACACTGTGCGTTTCTTATATTCTATGTTTTTCAGTGCAACTCACTCATATACTATGTACTACACTTTGCTTTTCTTATATTCTAAGTTTTTCAGTGCAACTCACTCATATACTATGTACTACACTGTCCGTTTCTTATATTCTAAGTTTTTCAGTGCAACTCACTCATATACTATGTACTACACTGTGCGTTTAATATATTCTAAGTTTTTCAGTGCAACTCACTCATATACTATGTACTACACTGTGCGTTTCTTATATTCTAAGTTTTTCAGTGCAACTCACTCATATACTATGTACTACACTGTGCGTTTCTTATATTCTAAGTTTCTCAGTGCAACTCACTCATATACTATGTACTACACTGTGCGTTTCTTATATTCTAAGTTTTTCAGTGCAACTCACTCATATACTATGTACTACACTGTGCGTTTCTTATATTCTAAGTTTTTCAGTGCAACTCACTCATATACTATGTACTACACTGTGCGTTTCTTATATTCTAAGTTTTTCAGTGCAACTCACTCATATACTATGTACTACACTGTGCGTTTCTTAAAATCTAAGTTTTTCAGTGCAACTCACTCATATACTATGTACTACACTGTGCGTTTCTTATATTCTAAGTTTTTCAGTGCAACTCACTCATATACTATGTACTACACTGTGCGTTTCCTATATTCTAAGTTTTTCAGTGCAACTCACTCATATACTATGTACTACACTGTGAGTTTCTTATATTCTAAGTTTTTCAGTGCAACTCACTCATATACTATGTACTACACTGTGCGTTTCTTATATTCTAAGTTTTTCAGTGCAACTCACTCATATACTATGTACTACACTGTGCATTTCATGTAATGCGGGTTTTTCAGTAAATTCTAAGTTTTTCAGTGCAACTCATTCATATACTATGTACTATATTGTGCGTTTCTTATATTCTAAGTTTTTCAGTGCAACTCACTCATATACTATTACTACACTGTGCGTTTCTTATATTCTAAGTTTTTCAGTGCAACTCACTCATATACTATGTACTACACTGTGCGTTTCTTATATTCTAAGTTTTTCAGTGCAACTCACTCATATACTATGTACTACACTGTGCGTTTCTTAAAATCTAAGTTTTTCAGTGCAACTCACTCATATACTATGTACTACACTGTACGTTTCTTATATTCTAAGTTTTTCAGTGCAACTCACTCATATACTATGTACTACACTGTGCGTTTCTTATATTCTAAGTTTTTCAGTGCAACTCACTCATATACTATGTACTACACTGTGCGTTTCTTATATTCTATGTTTTTCAGTGCAACTCACTCATATACTATGTACTACACTGTGCGTTTCTTATATTCTAAGTTTTTCAGTGCAACTCACTCATATACTATGTACTACACTGTCCGTTTCTTATATTCTAAGTTTTTCAGTGCAACTCACTCATATACTATGTACTACACTGTGCGTTTAATATATTCTAAGTTTTTCAGTGCAACTCACTCATATACTATGTACTAAACTGTGCGTTTCTTATATTCTAAGTTTTTCAGTGCAACTCACTCATATACTATGTACTACACTGTGCATTTCGTGTAATGCGGGTTTTTCAGTAAATTCTAAGTTTTTCAGTGCAACTCATTCATATACTATGTACTATATTGTGCGTTTCTTATATTCTAAGTTTTTCAGTGCAACTCACTCATATACTATGTACTACACTGTGCGTTTCTTAAATTCTAAGTTTTTCAGTGCAACTCACTCATATACTATGTACTACACTGTGCGTTTCTTATATTCTAAGTTTTTCAGTGCAACTCACTCATATACTATGTACTACACTGTGCGTTTCTTATATTCTAAGTTTTTCAGTGCAACTCACTCATATACTATGTACTACACTGTGCGTTTCTTAAATTCTAAGTTTTTCAGTGCAACTCACTCATATACTATGTACTACACTGTGCGTTTCTTATATTCTAAGTTTTTCAGTGCAACTCACTCATATACTATGTACTACACTGTGCGTTTCTTAAATTCTAAGTTTTTCAGTGCAACTCACTCATATACTATGTACTACACTGTGCGTTTCTTATATTCTAAGTTTTTCAGTGCAACTCACTCATATACTATGTACTACACTGTGCGTTTCTTATATTCTAAGTTTTTCAGTGCAACTCACTCATATACTATGTACTACACTGTGCATTTCATGTAATGCGGGTTTTTCAGTAAATTCTAAGTTTTTCAGTGCAACTCATTCATATACTATGTACTATATTGTGCGTTTCTTATATTCTAAGTTTTTCAGTGCAACTCACTCATATACTATTACTACACTGTGCGTTTCTTATATTCTAAGTTTTTCAGTGCAACTCACTCATATACTATGTACTACACTGTGCGTTTCTTATATTCTAAGTTTTTCAGTGCAACTCACTCATATACTATGTACTACACTGTGCGTTTCTTAAAATCTAAGTTTTTCAGTGCAACTCACTCATATACTATGTACTACACTGTGCCTTTCTTATATTCTAAGTTTTTCAGTGCAACTCACTCATATACTATGTACTACACTGTGCGTTTCTTATATTCTAAGTTTTTCAGTGCAACTCACTCATATACTATGTACTACACTGTGCGTTTCTTATATTCTATGTTTTTCAGTGCAACTCACTCATATACTATATACTACACTTTGCGTTTCTTATATTCTAAGTTTTTCAGTGCAACTCACTCATATACTATGTACTACACTGTCCGTTTCTTATATTCTAAGTTTTTCAGTGCAACTCACTCATATACTATGTACTACACTGTGCGTTTAATATATTCTAAGTTTTTCAGTGCAACTCACTCATATACTATGTACTACACTGTGCGTTTCTTATATTCTAAGTTTTTCAGTGCAACTCACTCATATACTATGTACTACACTGTGCATTTCGTGTAATGCGGGTTTTTCAGTAAATTCTAAGTTTTTCAGTGCAACTCATTCATATACTATGTACTATATTGTGCGTTTCTTATATTCTAAGTTTTTCAGTGCAACTCACTCATATACTATGTACTACACTGTGCGTTTCTTATATTCTAAGTTTTTCAGTGCAACTCACTCATATACTATGTACTACACTGTGCGTTTCTTATATTCTAAGTTTTTCAGTGCAACTCACTCATATACTATGTACTACACTGTGCGTTTCTTATATTCTAAGTTTTTCAGTGCAACTCACTCATATACTATGTACTACACTGTGCGTTTCTAATATTCTAAGTTTTTCAGTGCAACTCACTCATATACTATGTACTAGACTGTGCGTTTCTTATATTCTAAGTTTTTCAGTGCAACTCACTCATATACTATGTACTACACTGTGGGTTTCTTATATTCTAAGTTTTTCAGTGCAACTCACTCATATACTATGTACTACACTGTGCGTTTCTTATATTCTAAGTTTTTCAGTGCAACTCACTCATATACTATGTACTACACTGTGCGTTTCTTAAATTCTAAGTTTTTCAGTGCAACTCACTCATATACTATGTACTACACTGTGCGTTTCTTATATTCTAAGTTTTTCAGTGCAACTCACTCATATACTATGTACTACACTGTGCGTTTCTTAAAATCTAAGTTTTTCAGTGCAACTCACTCATATACTATGTACTACACTGTGCGTTTCTTATATTCTAAGTTTTTCAGTGCAACTCACTCATATACTATGTACTACACTGTGCATTTCGTGTAATGCGGGTTTTTCAGTAAATTCTAAGTTTTTCAGTGCAACTCACTCATATACTATGCACTACACTGTGCGTTTCTTATATTCTAAGTTTTTCAGTGCAACTCACTCATATACTATGTACTACACTGTGCGTTTCTTATATTCTAAGTTTTTCAGTGCAACTCACTCATATACTATGTACTACACTGTGCGTTTCTTATATTCTAAGTTTTTCAGTGCAACTCACTCATATACTATGTACTACACTGTGCATTTCTTATATTCTAAGTTTTTCAGTGCAACTCACTCATATACTATGTACTACACTGTGCGTTTCGTATATTCTAAGTTTTTCAGTGCAACTCACTCATATACTATGTACTTCACTGTGCGTTTCTTAAAATCTAAGTTTTTCAGTGCAACTCACTCATATACTATGTACTACACTGTGCGTTTCTTATATTCTAAGTTTTTCAGTGCAACTCACTCATATACTATGTACTACACTGTGCGTTTCTTATATTCTAAGTTTTTCAGTGCAACTCACTCATATACTATGTACTACACTGTGCGTTTCTTATATTCTATGTTTTTCAGTGCAACTCACTCATATACTATGTACTACACTGTGCGTTTCTTATATTCTAAGTTTTTCAGTGCAACTCACTCATATACTATGTACTACACTGTGGGTTTCTTATATTCTAAGTTTTTCAGTGCAACTCACTCATATACTATGTACTACACTGTGCGTTTCTTATATTCTAAGTTTTTCAGTGCAACTCACTCATATACTATGTACTACACTGTGCATTTCGTGTAATGCGGGTTTTTCAGTAAATTCTAAGTTTTTCAGTGCAACTCATTCATATACTATGTGCTATATTGTGCGTTTCTTATATTCTAAGTTTTTCAGTGCAACTCACTCATATACTATGTACTACACTGTGCGTTTCTTATATTCTATGTTTTTCAGTGCAACTCACTCATATACTATGTACTTCACTGTGCGTTTCTTAAAATCTAAGTTTTTCAGTGCAACTCACTCATATACTATGTACTACACTGTGCGTTTCTTATATTCTAAGTTTTTCAGTGCAACTCACTCATATACTATGTACTACACTGTGCGTTTCTTATATTCTAAGTTTTTCAGTGCAACTCACTCATATACTATGTACTACACTGTGCGTTTCTTATATTCTAAGTTTTTCAGTGCAACTCACTCATATACTATGTACTACACTGTGCATTTCATGTAATGCGGGTTTTTCAGTAAATTCTAAGTTTTTCAGTGCAACTCATTCATATACTATGTACTATATTGTGCGTTTCTTATATTCTAAGTTTTTCAGTGCAACTCACTCATATACTATTACTACACTGTGCGTTTCTTATATTCTAAGTTTTTCAGTGCAACTCACTCATATACTATGTAATACACTGTGCGTTTCTAATATTCTAAGTTTTTCAGTGCAACTCACTCATATACTATGTACTACACTGTGCGTTTCTTATATTCTAAGTTTTTCAGTGCAACTCACTCATATACTATGTACTACACTGTGGGTTTCTTATATTCTAAGTTTTTCAGTGCAACTCACTCATATACTATGTACTACACTGTGCGTTTCTTATATTCTAAGTTTTTCAGTGCAACTCACTCATATACTATGTACTACACTGTGCGTTTCTTAAATTCTAAGTTTTTCAGTGCAACTCACTCATATACTATGTACTACACTGTGCGTTTCTTATATTCTAAGTTTTTCAGTGCAACTCACTCATATACTATGTACTACACTGTGCGTTTCTTAAAATCTAAGTTTTTCAGTGCAACTCACTCATATACTATGTACTACACTGTGCATTTCGTGTAATGCGGGTTTTTCAGTAAATTCTAAGTTTTTCAGTGCAACTCATTCATATACTATGTACTATATTGTGCGTTTCTTATATTCTAATTTTTTCAGTGCAACTCACTCATATACTATGTACTACACTGTGCATTTCATGTAATGCGGGTTTTTCAGTAAATTCTAAGTTTTTCAGTGCAACTCATTCATATACTATGTACTATATTGTGCGTTTCTTATATTCTAAGTTTTTCAGTGCAACTCACTCATATACTATTACTACACTGTGCGTTTCTTATATTCTAAGTTTTTCAGTGCAACTCACTCATATACTATGTACTACACTGTGCGTTTCTTATATTCTAAGTTTTTCAGTGCAACTCACTCACATACTATGTACTACACTGTGCGTTTCTTAAAATCTAAGTTTTTCAGTGCAACTCACTCATATACTATGTACTACACTGTGCCTTTCTTATATTCTAAGTTTTTCAGTGCAACTCACTCATATACTATGTACTACACTGTGCGTTTCTTATATTCTAAGTTTTTCAGTGCAACTCACTCATATACTATGTACTACACTGTGCGTTTCTTATATTCTATGTTTTTCAGTGCAACTCACTCATATACTATGTACTACACTTTGCGTTTCTTATATTCTAAGTTTTTCAGTGCAACTCACTCATATACTATGTACTACACTGTCCGTTTCTTATATTCTAAGTTTTTCAGTGCAACTCACTCATATACTATGTACTACACTGTGCGTTTAATATATTCTAAGTTTTTCAGTGCAACTCACTCATATACTATGTACTACACTGTGCGTTTCTTATATTCTAAGTTTTTCAGTGCAACTCACTCATATACTATGTACTACACTGTGCATTTCGTGTAATGCGGGTTTTTCAGTAAATTCTAAGTTTTTCAGTGCAACTCATTCATATACTATGTACTATATTGTGCGTTTCTTATATTCTAAGTTTTTCAGTGCAACTCACTCATATACTATGTACTACACTGTGCGTTTCTTATATTCTAAGTTTTTCAGTGCAACTCACTCATATACTATGTACTACACTGTGCGTTTCTTATATTCTAAGTTTTTCAGTGCAACTCACTCATATACTATGTACTACACTGTGCGTTTCTTATATTCTAAGTTTTTCAGTGCAACTCACTCATATACTATGTACTACACTGTGCGTTTCTAATATTCTAAGTTTTTCAGTGCAACTCACTCATATACTATGTACTACACTGTGCGTTTCTTATATTCTAAGTTTTTCAGTGCAACTCACTCATATACTATGTACTACACTGTGGGTTTCTTATATTCTAAGTTTTTCAGTGCAAATCACTCATATACTATGTACTACACTGTGCGTTTCTTATATTTTAAGTTTTTCAGTGCAACTCATTCATATACTATGTACTACACTGTGCGTTTCTTAAATTCTAAGTTTTTCAGTGCAACTCACTCATATACTATGTACTACACTGTGCGTTTCTTAAAATCTAAGTTTTTCAGTGCAACTCACTCATATACTATGTACTACACTGTGCGTTTCTTATATTCTAAGTTTTTCAGTGCAACTCACTCATATACTATGTACTACACTGTGCGTTTCTTATATTCTATGTTTTTCAGTGCAACTCACTCATATACTATGTACTACACTGTGCGTTTCTTATATTCTAAGTTTTTCAGTGCAACTCACTCATATACTATGTACTACACTGTGCGTTTCTTAAATTCTAAGTTTTTCAGTGCAACTCACTCATATACTATGTACTACACTGTGCGTTTCTTATATTCTAAGTTTTTCAGTGCAACTCACTCATATACTATGTACTACACTGTGCGTTTCTTAAAATCTAAGTTTTTCAGTGCAACTCACTCATATACTATGTACTACACTGTGCGTTTCTTATATTCTAAGTTTTTCAGTGCAACTCACTCATATACTATGTACTACACTGTGCATTTCGTGTAATGCGGGTTTTTCAGTAAATTCTAAGTTTTTCAGTGCAACTCACTCATATACTATGCACTACACTGTGCGTTTCTTATATTCTAAGTTTTTCAGTGCAACTCACTCATATACTATGTACTACACTGTGCGTTTCTTATATTCTAAGTTTTTCAGTGCAACTCACTCATATACTATGTACTACACTGTGCGTTTCTTATATTCTAAGTTTTTCAGTGCAACTCACTCATATACTATGTACTACACTGTGCATTTCTTATATTCTAAGTTTTTGTGCAACTCACTCATATACTATGTACTACACTGTGCGTTTCGTATATTCTAAGTTTTTCAGTGCAACTCACTCATATACTATGTACTTCACTGTGCGTTTCTTAAAATCTAAGTTTTTCAGTGCAACTCACTCATATACTATGTACTACACTGTGCGTTTCTTATATTCTAAGTTTTTCAGTGCAACTCACTCATATACTATGTACTACACTGTGCGTTTCTTATATTCTAAGTTTTTCAGTGCAACTCACTCATATACTATGTACTACACTGTGCGTTTCTTATATTCTATGTTTTTCAGTGCAACTCACTCATATACTATGTACTACACTGTGCGTTTCTTATATTCTAAGTTTTTCAGTGCAACTCACTCATATACTATGTACTACACTGTGGGTTTCTTATATTCTAAGTTTTTCAGTGCAACTCACTCATATACTATGTACTACACTGTGCGTTTCTTATATTCTAAGTTTTTCAGTGCAACTCACTCATATACTATGTACTACACTGTGCATTTCGTGTAATGCGGGTTTTTCAGTAAATTCTAAGTTTTTCAGTGCAACTCATTCATATACTATGTGCTATATTGTGCGTTTCTTATATTCTAAGTTTTTCAGTGCAACTCACTCATATACTATGTACTACACTGTGCGTTTCTTATATTCTATGTTTTTCAGTGCAACTCACTCATATACTATGTACTACACTGTGCGTTTCTTATATTCTAAGTTTTTCAGTGCAACTCACTCATATACTATGTACTACACTGTGCGTTTCTTATATTCTAAGTTTTTCAGTGCAACTCACTCATATACTATGTACTACACTGTGCGTTTCTTATATTCTAAGTTTTTCAGTGCAACTCACTCATATACTATGTACTACACTGTGCGTTTCTTATATTCTAAGTTTTTCAGTGCAACTCACTCATATACTATGTACTACACTGTGCATTTCATGTAATGCGGGTTTTTCAGTAAATTCTAAGTTTTTCAGTGCAACTCATTCATATACTATGTACTATATTGTGCGTTTCTTATATTCTAAGTTTTTCAGTGCAACTCACTCATATACTATTACTACACTGTGCGTTTCTTATATTCTAAGTTTTTCAGTGCAACTCACTCATATACTATGTACTACACTGTGCGTTTCTAATATTCTAAGTTTTTCAGTGCAACTCACTCATATACTATGTACTACACTGTGCGTTTCTTATATTCTAAGTTTTTCAGTGCAACTCACTCATATACTATGTACTACACTGTGGGTTTCTTATATTCTAAGTTTTTCAGTGCAACTCACTCATATACTATGTACTACACTGTGCGTTTCTTATATTCTATGTTTTTCAGTGCAACTCACTCATATACTATGTACTACACTGTGCGTTTCTTATATTCTAAGTTTTTCAGTGCAACTCACTCATATACTATGTACTACACTGTGCGTTTCTTAAATTCTAAGTTTTTCAGTGCAACTCACTCATATACTATGTACTACACTGTGCGTTTCTTATATTCTAAGTTTTTCAGTGCAACTCACTCATATACTATGTACTACACTGTGCGTTTCTTAAAATCTAAGTTTTTCAGTGCAACTCACTCATATACTATGTACTACACTGTGCGTTTCTTATATTCTAAGTTTTTCAGTGCAACTCACTCATATACTATGTACTACACTGTGCATTTCGTGTAATGCGGGTTTTTCAGTAAATTCTAAGTTTTTCAGTGCAACTCACTCATATACTATGCACTACACTGTGCGTTTCTTATATTCTAAGTTTTTCAGTGCAACTCACTCATATACTATGTACTACACTGTGCGTTTCTTATATTCTAAGTTTTTCAGTGCAACTCACTCATATACTATGTACTACACTGTGCGTTTGTTATATTCTAAGTTTTTCAGTGCAACTCACTCATATACTATGTACTACACTGTGCATTTCTTATATTCTAAGTTTTTCAGTGCAACTCACTCATATACTATGTACTACACTGTGCGTTTCGTATATTCTAAGTTTTTCAGTGCAACTCACTCATATACTATGTACTTCACTGTGCGTTTCTTAAAATCTAAGTTTTTCAGTGCAACTCACTCATATACTATGTACTACACTGTGCGTTTCTTATATTCTAAGTTTTTCAGTGCAACTCACTCATATACTATGTACTACACTGTGCGTTTCTTATATTCTAAGTTTTTCAGTGCAACTCACTCATATACTATGTACTACACTGTGCGTTTCTTATATTCTATGTTTTTCAGTGCAACTCACTCATATACTATGTACTACACTGTGCGTTTCTTATATTCTAAGTTTTTCAGTGCAACTCACTCATATACTATGTACTACACTGTGGGTTTCTTATATTCTAAGTTTTTCAGTGCAACTCACTCATATACTATGTACTACACTGTGCGTTTCTTATATTCTAAGTTTTTCAGTGCAACTCACTCATATACTATGTACTACACTGTGCATTTCGTGTAATGCGGGTTTTTCAGTAAATTCTAAGTTTTTCAGTGCAACTCATTCATATACTATGTGCTATATTGTGCGTTTCTTATATTCTAAGTTTTTCAGTGCAACTCACTCATATACTATGTACTACACTGTGCGTTTCTTATATTCTATGTTTTTCAGTGCAACTCACTCATATACTATGTACTACACTGTGCGTTTCTTATATTCTAAGTTTTTCAGTGCAACTCACTCATATACTATGTACTACACTGTGCGTTTCTTATATTCTAAGTTTTTCAGTGCAACTCACTCATATACTATGTACTACACTGTGCGTTTCTTATATTCTAAGTTTTTCAGTGCAACTCACTCATATACTATGTACTACACTCTGCGTTTCTTATATTCTAAGTTTTTCAGTGCAACTCACTCATATACTATGTACTACACTGTGCATTTCATGTAATGCGGGTTTTTCAGTAAATTCTAAGTTTTTCAGTGCAACTCATTCATATACTATGTACTATATTGTGCGTTTCTTATATTCTAAGTTTTTCAGTGCAACTCACTCATATACTATTACTACACTGTGCGTTTCTTATATTCTAAGTTTTTCAGTGCAACTCACTCATATACTATGTACTACACTGTGCGTTTCTAATATTCTAAGTTTTTCAGTGCAACTCACTCATATACTATGTACTACACTGTGCGTTTCTTATATTCTAAGTTTTTCAGTGCAACTCACTCATATACTATGTACTACACTGTGGGTTTCTTATATTCTAAGTTTTTCAGTGCAACTCACTCATATACTATGTACTACACTGTGCGTTTCTTATATTCTAAGTTTTTCAGTGCAACTCACTCATATACTATGTACTACACTGTGCGTTTCTTAAATTCTAAGTTTTTCAGTGCAACTCACTCATATACTATGTACTACACTGTGCGTTTCTTATATTCTAAGTTTTTCAGTGCAACTCACTCATATACTATGTACTACACTGTGCGTTTCTTAAAATCTAAGTTTTTCAGTGCAACTCACTCATATACTATGTACTACACTGTGCATTTCGTGTAATGCGGGTTTTTCAGTAAATTCTAAGTTTTTCAGTGCAACTCATTCATATACTATGTACTATATTGTGCGTTTCTTATATTCTAAGTTTTTCAGTGCAACTCACTCATATACTATTACTACACTGTGCGTTTCTTATATTCTAAGTTTTTCAGTGCAACTCACTCATATACTATGTACTACACTGTGCGTTTCTTATATTCTAAGTTTTTCAGTGCAACTCACTCACATACTATGTACTACACTGTGCGTTTCTTAAAATCTAAGTTTTTCAGTGCAACTCACTCATATACTATGTACTACACTGTGCCTTTCTTATATTCTAAGTTTTTCAGTGCAACTCACTCATATACTATGTACTACACTGTGCGTTTCTTATATTCTAAGTTTTTCAGTGCAACTCACTCATATACTATGTACTACACTGTGCGTTTCTTATATTCTATGTTTTTCAGTGCAACTCACTCATATACTATGTACTACACTTTGCGTTTCTTATATTCTAAGTTTTTCAGTGCAACTCACTCATATACTATGTACTACACTGTCCGTTTCTTATATTCTAAGTTTTTCAGTGCAACTCACTCATATACTATGTACTACACTGTGCGTTTAATATATTCTAAGTTTTTCAGTGCAACTCACTCATATACTATGTACTACACTGTGCGTTTCTTATATTCTAAGTTTTTCAGTGCAATTCACTCATATACTATGTACTACACTGTGCATTTCGTGTAATGCGGGTTTTTCAGTAAATTCTAAGTTTTTCAGTGCAACTCATTCATATACTATGTACTATATTGTGCGTTTCTTATATTCTAAGTTTTTCAGTGCAACTCACTCATATACTATGTACTACACTGTGCGTTTCTTATATTCTAAGTTTTTCAGTGCAACTCACTCATATACTATGTACTACACTGTGCGTTTCTTATATTCTAAGTTTTTCAGTGCAACTCACTCATATACTATGTACTACACTGTGCGTTTCTTATATTCTAAGTTTTTCAGTGCAACTCACTCATATACTATGTACTACACTGTGCGTTTCTAATATTCTAAGTTTTTCAGTGCAACTCACTCATATACTATGTACTACACTGTGCGTTTCTTATATTCTAAGTTTTTCAGTGCAACTCACTCATATACTATGTACTACACTGTGGGTTTCTTATATTCTAAGTTTTTCAGGCAAATCACTCATATACTATGTACTACACTGTGCGTTTCTTATATTTTAAGTTTTTCAGTGCAACTCATTCATATACTATGTACTACACTGTGCGTTTCTTAAATTCTAAGTTTTTCAGTGCAACTCACTCATATACTATGTACTACACTGTGCGTTTCTTAAAATCTAAGTTTTTCAGTGCAACTCACTCATATACTATGTACTACACTGTGCGTTTCTTATATTCTAAGTTTTTCAGTGCAACTCACTCATATACTATGTACTACACTGTGCGTTTCTTATATTCTAAGTTTTTCAGTGCAACTCACTCATATACTATGTACTACACTGTGCATTTCGTGTAATGCGGGTTTTTCAGTAAATTCTAAGTTTTTCAGTGCAACTCACTCATATACTATGCACTACACTGTGCGTTTCTTATATTCTAAGTTTTTCAGTGCAACTCACTCATATACTATGTACTACACTGTGCGTTTCTTATATTCTAAGTTTTTCAGTGCAACTCACTCATATACTATGTACTACACTGTGCGTTTCTTATATTCTAAGTTTTTCAGTGCAACTCACTCATATACTATGTACTACACTGTGCATTTCTTATATTCTAAGTTTTTCAGTGCAACTCACTCATATACTATATACTACACTGTGCGTTTCGTATATTCTAAGTTTTTCAGTGCAACTCACTCATATACTATGTACTTCACTGTGCGTTTCTTAAAATCTAAGTTTTTCAGTGCAACTCACTCATATACTATGTACTACACTGTGCGTTTCTTATATTCTAAGTTTTTCAGTGCAACTCACTCATATACTATGTACTACACTGTGCGTTTCTTATATTCTAAGTTTTTCAGTGCAACTCACTCATATACTATGTACTACACTGTGCGTTTCTTATATTCTATGTTTTTCAGTGCAACTCACTCATATACTATGTACTACACTGTGCGTTTCTATATTCTAAGTTTTTCAGTGCAACTCACTCATATACTATGTACTACACTGTGGGTTTCTTATATTCTAAGTTTTTCAGTGCAACTCACTCATATACTATGTACTACACTGTGCGTTTCTTATATTCTAAGTTTTTCAGTGCAACTCACTCATATACTATGTACTACACTGTGCATTTCGTGTAATGCGGGTTTTTCAGTAAATTCTAAGTTTTTCAGTGCAACTCATTCATATACTATGTGCTATATTGTGCGTTTCTTATATTCTATGTTTTTCAGTGCAACTTACTCATATACTATGTACTACACTGTGCGTTTCTTATATTCTAAGTTTTTCAGTGCAACTCACTCATATACTATGTACTACACTGTGCGTTTCTTATATTCTAAGTTTTTCAGTGCAACTCACTCATATACTATGTACTACACTGTGCGTTTCTTATATTCTAAGTTTTTCAGTGCAACTCACTCATATACTATGTACTACACTGTGCGTTTCTAATATTCTAAGTTTTTCAGTGCAACTCACTCATATACTATGTACTACACTGTGCGTTTCTTATATTCTAAGTTTTTCAGTGCAACTCACTCATATACTATGTACTACACTGTGGGTTTCTTATATTCTAAGTTTTTCAGTGCAACTCACTCATATACTATGTACTACACTGTGCGTTTCTTATATTCTAAGTTTTTTAGTGCAACTCACTCATATACTATGTACTACACTGTGCGTTTCTTAAATTCTAAGTTTTTCAGTGCAACTCACTCATATACTATGTACTACACTGTGCGTTTCTTATATTCTAAGTTTTTCAGTGCAACTCACTCATATACTATGTACTACACTGTGCGTTTCTTAAAATCTAAGTTTTTCAGTGCAACTCACTCATATACTATGTACTACACTGTGCGTTTCTTATATTCTAAGTTTTTCAGTGCAACTCACTCATATACTATGTACTACACTGTGCATTTCGTGTAATGCGGGTTTTTCAGTAAATTCTAAGTTTTTCAGTGCAACTCACTCATATACTATGCACTACACTGTGCGTTTCTTATATTCTAAGTTTTTCAGTGCAACTCACTCATATACTATGTACTACACTGTGCGTTTCTTATATTCTAAGTTTTTCAGTGCAACTCACTCATATACTATGTACTACACTGTGCGTTTCTTATATTCTAAGTTTTTCAGTGCAACTCACTCATATACTATGTACTACACTGTGCATTTCTTATATTCTAAGTTTTTCAGTGCAACTCACTCATATACTATGTACTACACTGTGCGTTTCGTATATTCTAAGTTTTTCAGTGCAACTCACTCATATACTATGTACTTCACTGTGCGTTTCTTAAAATCTAAGTTTTTCAGTGCAACTCACTCATATACTATGTACTACACTGTGCGTTTCTTATATTCTAAGTTTTTCAGTGCAACTCACTCATATACTATGTACTACACTGTGCGTTTCTTATATTCTAAGTTTTTCAGTGCAACTCACTCATATACTATGTACTACACTGTGCGTTTCTTATATTCTATGTTTTTCAGTGCAACTCACTCATATACTATGTACTACACTGTGCGTTTCTTATATTCTAAGTTTTTCAGTGCAACTCACTCATATACTATGTACTACACTGTGGGTTTCTTATATTCTAAGTTTTTCAGTGCAACTCACTCATATACTATGTACTACACTGTGCGTTTCTTATATTCTAAGTTTTTCAGTGCAACTCACTCATATACTATGTACTACACTGTGCATTTCGTGTAATGCGGGTTTTTCAGTAAATTCTAAGTTTTTCAGTGCAACTCATTCATATACTATGTGCTATATTGTGCGTTTCTTATATTCTAAGTTTTTCAGTGCAACTCACTCATATACTATGTACTACACTGTGCGTTTCTTATATTCTATGTTTTTCAGTGCAACTCACTCATATACTATGTACTACACTGTGCGTTTCTTATATTCTAAGTTTTTCAGTGCAACTCACTCATATACTATGTACTACACTGTGCGTTTCTTATATTCTAAGTTTTTCAGTGCAACTCACTCATATACTATGTACTACACTGTGCGTTTCTTATATTCTAAGTTTTTCAGTGCAACTCACTCATATACTATGTACTACACTGTGCGTTTCTAATATTCTAAGTTTTTCAGTGCAACTCACTCATATACTATGTACTACACTGTGCGTTTCTTATATTCTAAGTTTTTCAGTGCAACTCACTCATATACTATGTACTACACTGTGGGTTTCTTATATTCTAAGTTTTTCAGTGCAACTCACTCAAATACTATGTACTACACTGTGCGTTTCTTATATTCTAAGTTTTTCAGTGCAACTCACTCATATACTATGTACTACACTGTGCGTTTCTTAAATTCTAAGTTTTTCAGTGCAACTCACTCATATACTATGTACTACACTGTGCGTTTCTTATATTCTAAGTTTTTCAGTGCAACTCACTCATATACTATGTACTACACTGTGCGTTTCTTATATTCTATGTTTTTCAGTGCAACTCACTCATATACTATGTACTACACTGTGCGTTTCTTATATTCTAAGTTTTTCAGTGCAACTCACTCATATACTATGTACTACACTGTGCGTTTCTTATATTCTAAGTTTTTCAGTGCAACTCACTCATATACTATGTACTACACTGTGCATTTCATGTAATGCGGGTTTTTCAGTAAATTCTAAGTTTTTCAGTGCAACTCATTCATATACTATGTACTATATTGTGCGTTTCTTATATTCTAAGTTTTTCAGTGCAACTCACTCATATAATATTACTACACTGTGCGTTTCTTATATTCTAAGTTTTTCAGTGCAACTCACTCATATACTATGTACTACACTGTGCGTTTCTAATATTCTAAGTTTTTCAGTGCAACTCACTCATATACTATGTACTACACTGTGCGTTTCTAATATTCTAAGTTTTTCAGTG
Organism: Mus caroli; assembly: GCF_978045245.1. Classification (NCBI taxonomy): domain Eukaryota; kingdom Metazoa; phylum Chordata; class Mammalia; order Rodentia; family Muridae; genus Mus; species Mus caroli. The sequence goes on from NW_028227283.1 coordinate 93,336, forward strand.
CAACTCACTCATATACTATGTACTACACTGTGCGTTTCTTATATTCTAAGTTTTTCAGTGCAACTCACACATATACTATGTACTACACTGTGCGTTTCTTATATTCTAAGTTTTTCAGTGCAACTCACTCATATACTATGTACTACACTGTGCGTTTCTTATATTCTAAGTTTTTCAGTGCAACTCACTCATATACTATGTACTACACTGTGCGTTTCTTAAATTCTAAGTTTTTCAGTGCAACTCACTCATATACTATGTACTACACTGTGCGTTTCTTATATTCTAAGTTTTTCAGTGCAACTCACTCATATACTATGTACTACACTGTGCGTTTCTTAAAATCTAAGTTTTTCAGTGCAACTCACTCATATACTATATACTACACTGTGCGTTTCTTATATTCTAAGTTTTTCAGTGCAACTCACTCATATACTATGTACTACACTGTGCATTTCGTGTAATGCGGGTTTTTCAGTAAATTCTAAGTTTTTCAGTGCAACTCACTCATATACTATGCACTACACTGTGCGTTTCTTATATTCTAAGTTTTTCAGTGCAACTCACTCATATACTATGTACTACACTGTGCGTTTCTTATATTCTAAGTTTTTCAGTGCAACTCACTCATATACTATGTACTACACTGTGCGTTTCTTATATTCTAAGTTTTTCAGTGCAACTCACTCATATACTATGTACTACACTGTGCATTTCTTATATTCTAAGTTTTTCAGTGCAACTCACTCATATACTATGTACTACACTGTGCGTTTCGTATATTCTAAGTTTTTCAGTGCAACTCACTCATATACTATGTACTACACTGTGCGTTTCTTATATTCTAAGTTTTTCAGTGCAACTCACTCATATACTATGTACTACACTGTGCGTTTCTTAAATTCTAAGTTTTTCAGTGCAACTCACTCATATACTATGTACTACACTGTGCGTTTCTTATATTCTAAGTTTTTCAGTGCAACTCACTCATATACTATGTACTACACTGTGCGTTTCTTAAAATCTAAGTTTTTCAGTGCAACTCACTCATATACTATGTACTACACTGTGCGTTTCTTATATTCTAAGTTTTCAGTGCAACTCACTCATATACTATGTACTACACTGTGCATTTCGTGTAATGCGGGTTTTTCAGTAAATTCTAAGTTTTTCAGTGCAACTCACTCATATACTATGCACTACACTGTGCGTTTCTTATATTCTAAGTTTTTCAGTGCAACTCACTCATATACTATGTACTACACTGTGCGTTTCTTATATTCTAAGTTTTCAGTGCAACTCACTCGTATACTATGTACTACACTGTGCGTTTCTTATATTCTAAGTTTTTCAGTGCAACTCACTCATATACTATGTACTTCACTGTGCGTTTCTTAAAATCTAAGTTTTTCAGTGCAACTCACTCATATACTATGTACTACACTGTGCGTTTCTTATATTCTAAGTTTTTCAGTGCAACTCACTCATATACTATGTACTACACTGTGCGTTTCTTATATTCTAAGTTTTTCAGTGCAACTCACTCATATACTATGTACTACACTGTGCGTTTCTTATATTCTATGTTTTTCAGTGCAACTCACTCATATACTATGTACTACACTGTGCGTTTCTTATATTCTAAGTTTTTCAGTGCAACTCACTCATATACTATGTACTACACTGTGGGTTTCTTATATTCTAAGTTTTTCAGTGCAACTCACTCATATACTATGTACTACACTGTGCGTTTCTTATATTCTAAGTTTTTCAGTGCAACTCACTCATATACTATGTACTACACTGTGCATTTCGTGTAATGCGGGTTTTTCAGTAAATTCTAAGTTTTTCAGTGCAACTCATTCATATACTATGTACTATATTGTGCGTTTCTTATATTCTAAGTTTTTCAGTGCAACTCACTCATATACTATGTACTACACTGTGCGTTTCTTATATTCTATGTTTTTCAGTGCAACTCACTCATATACTATGTACTACACTGTGCGTTTCTTATATTCTAAGTTTTTCAGTGCAACTCACTCATATACTATGTACTACACTGTGCGTTTCTTATATTCTAAATTTTTCAGTGCAACTCACTCATATACTATGTACTACACTGTGCGTTTCTTATATTCTAAGTTTTTCAGTGCAACTCACTCATATACTATGTACTACACTGTGCGTTTCTAATATTCTAAGTTTTTCAGTGCAACTCACTCATATACTATGTACTACACTTTGCGTTTCTTATATTCTAAGTTTTTCAGTGCAACTCACTCATATACTATGTACTACACTGTGGGTTTCTTATATTCTAAGTTTTTCAGTGCAACTCACTCATATACTATGTACTACACTGTGCGTTTCTTAAATTCTAGTTTTTCAGTGCAACTCACTCATATACTATGTACTACACTGTGCGTTTCTTATATTCTAAGTTTTTCAGTGCAACTCACTCATATACTATGTACTACACTGTGGGTTTCTTATATTCTAAGTTTTTCAGTGCAACTCACTCATATACTATGTACTACACTGTGCGTTTCTTATATTCTAAGTTTTTCAGTGCAACTCACTCATATACTATGTACTACACTGTGCGTTTCTTATATTCTAAGTTTTTCAGTGCAACTCACTCATATACTATGTACTACACTGTGCATTTCTTATATTCTAAGTTTTTCAGTGCAACTCACTCATATACTATGTACTACACTGTGCATTTCATGTAATGCGGGTTTTTCAGTAAATTCTAAGTTTTTCAGTGCAACTCATTCATATACTATGTACTATATTGTGCGTTTCTTATATTCTAAGTTTTTCAGAGCAACTCACTCATATACTATTACTACACTGTGCGTTTCTTATATTCTAAGTTTTGCAGTGCAACTCACTCATATACTATGTACTACACTGTGCGTTTCTAATATTCTAAGTTTTTCAGTGCAACTCACTCATATACTATGTACTACACTGTGCGTTTCTTATATTCTAAGTTTTTCAGTGCAACTCACTCATATACTATGTACTACACTGTGGGTTTCTTATATTCTAAGTTTTTCAGTGCAACTCACTCATATACTATGTACTACACTGTGCGTTTCTTATATTCTAAGTTTTTCAGTGCAACTCACTCATATACTATGTACTTCACTGTGCGTTTCTTAAAATCTAAGTTTTTCAGTGCAACTCACTCATATACTATGTACTACACTGTGCGTTTCTTATATTCTAAGTTTTTCAGTGCAACTCACTCATATACTATGTACTACACTGTGCGTTTCTTATATTCTAAGTTTTTCAGTGCAACTCACTCATATACTATGTACTACACTGTGCGTTTCTTATATTCTATGTTTTTCAGTGCAACTCACTCATATACTATGTACTACACTGTGCGTTTCTTATATTCTAAGTTTTTCAGTGCAACTCACTCATATACTATGTACTACACTGTGGGTTTCTTATATTCTAAGTTTTTCAGTGCAACTCACTCATATACTATGTACTACACTGTGGGTTTCTTATATTCTAAGTTTTTCAGTGCAACTCACTCATATACTATGTACTACACTGTGCGTTTCTTATATTCTAAGTTTTTCAGTGCAACTCACTCATATACTATGTACTACACTGTGCGTTTCTTATATTCTAAGTTTTTCAGTGCAACTCACTCATATACTATGTACTACACTGTGCATTTCTTATATTCTAAGTTTTTCAGTGCAACTCACTCATATACTATGTACTACACTGTGCATTTCATGTAATGCGGGTTTTTCAGTAAATTCTAAGTTTTTCAGTGCAACTCATTCATATACTATGTACTATATTGTGCGTTTTTTATATTCTAAGTTTTTCAGTGCAACTCACTCATATACTATTACTACACTGTGCGTTTCTTATATTCTAAGTTTTGCAGTGCAACTCACTCATATACTATGTACTACACTGTGCGTTTCTAATATTCTAAGTTTTTCAGTGCAACTCACTCATATACTATGTACTACACTGTGCGTTTCTTATATTCTAAGTTTTTCAGTGCAACTCACTCATATACTATGTACTACACTGTGGGTTTCTTATATTCTAAGTTTTTCAGTGCAATTCACTCATATACTATGTACTACACTGTGCGTTTCTTATATTCTAAGTTTTTCAGTGCAACTCACTCATATACTATGTACTACACTGTGCGTTTCTTAAATTCTAAGTTTTCAGTGCAACTCACTCATATACTATGTACTACACTGTGCGTTTCTTATATTCTAAGGTTTTCAGTGCAACTCACTCATATACTATGTACTACACTGTGCGTTTCTTAAAATCTAAGTTTTTCAGTGCAACTCACTCATATACTATGTACTACACTGTGCGTTTCTTATATTCTAAGTTTTTCAGTGCAACTCACTCATATACTATGTACTACACTGTGCATTTCGTGTAATGCGGGTTTTTCAGTAAATTCTAAGTTTTTCAGTGCAACTCACTCATATACTATGCACTACACTGTGCGTTTCTTATATTCTAAGTTTTTCAGTGCAACTCACTCATATAATATGTACTACACTGTGCGTTTCTTATATTCTAAGTTTTTCAGTGCAACTCACTCATATACTATGTACTACACTGTGCGTTTCTTATATTCTAAGTTTTTCAGTGCAACTCACTCATATACTATGTACTACACTGTGCATTTCTTATATTCTAAGTTTTTCAGTGCAACTCACTCATATACTATGTACTACACTGTGCGTTTCGTATATTCTAAGTTTTTCAGTGCAACTAACTCATATACTATGTACTTCACTTTGCGTTTCTTAAAATCTAAGTTTTTCAGTGCAACTCACTCATATACTATGTACTACACTGTGCGTTTCTTATATTCTAAGTTTTTCAGTGCAACTCACTCATATACTATGTACTACACTGTGCGTTTCTTATATTCTAAGTTTTTCAGTGCAACTCACTCATATACTATGTACTACACTGTGCGTTTCTTATATTCTATGTTTTTCAGTGCAACTCACTCATATACTATGTACTACACTGTGCGTTTCTTATATTCTAAGTTTTTCAGTGCAACTCACTCATATACTATGTACTACACTGTGGGTTTCTTATATTCTAAGTTTTTCAGTGCAACTCACTCATATACTATGTACTACACTGTGCGTTTCTTATATTCTAAGTTTTTCAGTGCAACTCACTCATATACTATGTACTACACTGTGCGTTTCTTAAATTCTAAGTTTTTCAGTGCAACTCACTCATATACTATGTACTACACTGTGCGTTTCTTATATTCTAAGTTTTTCAGTGCAACTCACTCATATACTATGTACTACACTGTGCGTTTCTTATATTCTAAGTTTTTCAGTGCAACTCACTCATATACTATGTACTACACTGTGCGTTTCTTATATTCTATGTTTTTCAGTGCAACTCACTCATATACTATGTACTACACTGTGCGTTTCTTATATTCTAAGTTTTTCAGTGCAACTCACTCATATACTATGTACTACACTGTGCGTTTCTTATATTCTAAGTTTTTCAGTGCAACTCACTCATATACTATGTACTACACTGTGCGTTTCTTATATTCTAAATTTTTCAGTGCAATACACTCATATACTATGTACTACACTGTGCGTTTCTTATATTCTAAGTTTTTCAGTTCAACTCACTCATATACTATGTACTACACTGTGCATTTCGTGTAATGCGGGTTTTTCAGTAAATTCTAAGTTTTTCAGTGCAACTCACTCATATACTATGCACTACACTGTGCGTTTCTTATATTCTAAGTTTTTCAGTGCAACTCACTCATATACTATGTACTACACTGTGCGTTTCTTGTACTACACTGTGCATTTCTTATATTCTAAGTTTTTCAGTGCAACTCACTCATATACTATGTACTACACTGTGCGTTTCTTATATTCTAAGTTTTTCAGTGCAACTCACTCATATACTATGTACTTCACTGTGCGTTTCTTAAAATCTAAGTTTTTCAGTGCAACTCACTCATATACTATGTACTACACTGTGCGTTTCTTATATTCTAAGTTTTTCAGTGCAACTCACTCATATACTATGTACTACACTGTGCGTTTCTTATATTCTAAGTTTTTCAGTGCAACTCACTCATATACTATGTACTACACTGTGCGTTTCTTATATTCTATGTTTTTCAGTGCAACTCACTCATATACTATGTACTACACTGTGCGTTTCTTATATTCTAAGTTTTTCAGTGCAACTCACTCATATACTATGTACTACACTGTACGTTTCTTATATTCTAAGTTTTTCAGTGCAACTCACTCATATACTATGTACTACATTGTGCGTTTCTTATATTCTAAGTTTTTCAGTGCAACTCACTCATATACTATTTACTACACTGTGCGGTTCTTATATTCTAAATTTTTCAGTGCAATACACTCATATACTATGTACTATACTGTGCGTTTCTTATATTCTAAGTTTTTCAGTGCAACTCACTCATATACTATGTACTACACTGTGATTTTCGTGTAATGCGGGTTTTTCAGTAAATTCTAAGTTTTTCAGTGCAACTCACTCATATACTATGTACTACACTGTGCGTTTCTTATATTCTAAATTTTTCAGTGCAATACACTCATATACTATGTACTATACTGTGCGTTTCTTATATTCTAAGTTTTTCAGTGCAACTCACTCATATACTATGTACTACACTGTGCATTTCGTGTAATGCGGGTTTTTCAGTAAATTCTAAGTTTTTCAGTGCAACTCACTCATATACTATGTACTACACTGTGCTTTTCTTATATTCTAAGTTTTTCAGTGCAACTCACTCATATACTATGTACTACACTGTGCGTTTTATATTCTAAGTTTTTCAGTGCAACTCACTCATATACTATGTACTACACTGTGCGTTTCTTATATTCTAAGTTTTTCAGTGCAACTCACTCATATACTATGTACTACACTGTGCATTTCTTATATTCTAAGTTTTTCAGTGCAACTCACTCATATACTATGTACTACACTGTGCGTTTCGTATATTCTAAGTTTTTCAGTGCAACTCACTCATATACTATGTACTACACTGTGCGTTTCTTATATTCTAAGTTTTTCAGTGCAACTCACTCATATACTATGTACTACACTGTGCGTTTCTTATATTCTAAGTTTTTCAGTGCAACTCACTCATATACTATGTACTACACTGTGCGTTTCTTATATTCTAAGTTTTTCAGTGCAACTCACTCATATACTATGTACTACACTGTGCATTTCGTGTAATGCGGGTTTTTCAGTAAATTCTAAGTTTTTCAGTGCAACTCACTCATATACTATGCACTACACTGTGCGTTTCTTATATTCTAAGTTTTTCAGTGCAACTCACTCATATACTATGTACTACACTGTGCGTTTCTTGTACTACACTGTGCATTTCTTATATTCTAAGTTTTTCAGTGCAACTCACTCATATACTATGTACTACACTGTGCGTTTCTTATATTCTAAGTTTTTCAGTGCAACTCACTCATATACTATGTACTTCACTGTGCGTTTCTTAAAATCTAAGTTTTTCAGTGCAACTCACTCATATACTATGTACTACACTGTGCGTTTCTTATATTCTAAGTTTTTCAGTGCAACTCACTCATATACTATGTACTACACTGTGCGTTTCTTATATTCTAAGTTTTTCAGTGCAACTCACTCATATACTATGTACTACACTGTGCGTTTCTTATATTCTATGTTTTTCAGTGCAACTCACTCATATACTATGTACTACACTGTGCGTTTCTTATATTCTAAGTTTTTCAGTGCAACTCACTCATATACTATGTACTACACTGTACGTTTCTTATATTCTAAGTTTTTCAGTGCAACTCACTCATATACTATGTACTACATTGTGCGTTTATTATATTCTAAGTTTTTCAGTGCAACTCACTCATATACTATTTACTACACTGTGCGGTTCTTATATTCTAAATTTTTCAGTGCAATACACTCATATACTATGTACTATACTGTGCGTTTCTTATATTCTAAGTTTTTCAGTGCAACTCACTCATATACTATGTACTACACTGTGATTTTCGTGTAATGCGGGTTTTTCAGTAAATTCTAAGTTTTTCAGTGCAACTCACTCATATACTATGTACTACACTGTGCGTTTCTTATATTCTAAATGTTTCAGTGCAATACACTCGTATACTATGTACTATACTGTGCGTTTCTTATATTCTAAGTTTTTCAGTGCAACTCACTCATATACTATGTACTACACTGTGCATTTCGTGTAATGCGGGTTTTTCAGTAAATTCTAAGTTTTTCAGTGCAACTCACTCATATACTATGCACTACACTGTGCTTTTCTTATATTCTAAGTTTTTCAGTGCAACTCACTCATATACTATGTACTACACTGTGCGTTTCTTATATTCTATGTTTTTCAGTGCAACTCACTCATATACTATGTACTACACTGTGCATTTCTTATATTCTAAGTTTTTCAGTGCAACTCACTCATATACTATGTACTACACTGTGCGTTTCTTATATTCTAAATTTTTCAGTGCAATACACTCATATACTATGTACTACACTGTGCGTTTCTTGTATTCTAAGTTTTTCAGTGCAACTCACTCATATACTATGTACTACACTGTGCATTTCGTGTAATGCGGGTTTTTCAGTAAATTCTAAGTTTTTCAGTGCAACTCACTCATATACTATGCACTACACTGTGCGTTTCTTATATTCTAAGTTTTTCAGTGCAACTCACTCATATACTATGTACTACACTGTGCGTTTCTTGTACTACACTGTGCATTTCTTATATTCTAAGTTTTTCAGTGCAACTCACTCATATACTATGTACTACACTGTGCGTTTCTTATATTCTAAGTTTTTCAGTGCAACTCACTCATATACTATGTACTTCACTGTGCGTTTCTTAAAATCTAAGTTTTTCAGTGCAACTCACTCATATACTATGTACTACACTGTGCGTTTCTTATATTCTAAGTTTTTCAGTGCAACTCACTCATATACTATGTACTACACTGTGCGTTTCTTATATTCTAAGTTTTTCAGTGCAACTCACTCATATACTATGTACTACACTGTGCGTTTCTTATATTCTATGTTTTTCAGTGCAACTCACTCATATACTATGTACTACACTGTGCGTTTCTTATATTCTAAGTTTTTCAGTGCAACTCACTCATATACTATGTACTACACTGTACGTTTCTTATATTCTAAGTTTTTCAGTGCAACTCACTCATATACTATGTACTACATTGTGCGTTTCTTATATTCTAAGTTTTTCAGTGCAACTCACTCATATACTATTTACTACACTGTGCGGTTCTTATATTCTAAATTTTTCAGTGCAATACACTCATATACTATGTACTATACTGTGCGTTTCTTATATTCTAAGTTTTTCAGTGCAACTCACTCATATACTATGTACTACACTGTGATTTTCGTGTAATGCGGGTTTTTCAGTAAATTCTAAGTTTTTCAGTGCAACTCACTCATATACTATGTACTACACTGTGCGTTTCTTATATTCTAAATTTTTCAGTGCAATACACTCATATACTATGTACTATACTGTGCGTTTCTTATATTCTAAGTTTTTCAGTGCAACTCACTCATATACTATGTACTACACTGTGCATTTCGTGTAATGCGGGTTTTTCAGTAAATTCTAAGTTTTTCAGTGCAACTCACTCATATACTATGCACTACACTGTGCTTTTCTTATATTCTAAGTTTTTCAGTGCAACTCACTCATATACTATGTACTACACTGTGCGTTTCTTATATTCTAAGTTTTTCAGTGCAACTCACTCATATACTATGTACTTCACTGTGCGTTTCTTATATTCTAAGTTTTTCAGTGCAACTCACTCATATACTATGTACTACACTGTGCGTTTCTTATATTCTAAGTTTTTCAGTGCAACTCACTCATATACTATGTACTACACTGTGCGTTTCTTATATTCTAAGTTTTTCAGTGCAACTCACTCATATACTATGTACTACACTGTGCGTTTCTTATATTCTATGTTTTTCAGTGCAACTCACTCATATACTATGTACTACACTGTGCGTTTCTTATATTCTATGTTTTTCAGTGCAACTCACTCATATACTATGTACTACACTGTGGGTTTCTTATATTCTAAGTTTTTCAGTGCAACTCACTCATATACTATGTACTACACTGTGCGTTTCTTATATTCTAAGTTTTTCAGTGCAACTCACTCATATACTATGTACTACACTGTGCGTTTCTTATATTCTAAGTTTTTCAGTGCAACTCACTCATATACTATGTACTACACTATGCGTTTCTTATATTCTAAGTTTTTCAGTGCAACTCACTCATATACTATGTACTACACTGTGCATTTCGTGTAATGCGGGTTTTTCAGTAAATTCTAAGTTTTTCAGTGCAACTCACTCATATACTATGCACTACACTGTGCGTTTCTTATATTCTAAGTTTTTCAGTGCAACTCACTCATATACTATGTACTACACTGTGCGTTTCTTGTACTACACTGTGCATTTCTTATATTCTAAGTTTTTCAGTGCAACTCACTCATATACTATGTACTACACTGTGCGTTTCTTATATTCTAAGTTTTTCAGTGCAACTCACTCATATACTATGTACTTCACTGTGCGTTTCTTAAAATCTAAGTTTTTCAGTGCAACTCACTCATATACTATGTACTACACTGTGCGTTTCTTATATTCTAAGTTTTTCAGTGCAACTCACTCATATACTATGTACTACACTGTGCGTTTCTTATATTCTAAGTTTTTCAGTGCAACTCACTCATATACTATGTACTACACTGTGCGTTTCTTATATTCTATGTTTTTCAGTGCAACTCACTCATATACTATGTACTACACTGTGCGTTTCTTATATTCTAAGTTTTTCAGTGCAACTCACTCATATACTATGTACTACACTGTACGTTTCTTATATTCTAAGTTTTTCAGTGCAACTCACTCATATACTATGTACTACATTGTGCGTTTCTTATATTCTAAGTTTTTCAGTGCAACTCACTCATATACTATTTACTACACTGTGCGGTTCTTATATTCTAAATTTTTCAGTGCAATACACTCATATACTATGTACTATACTGTGCGTTTCTTATATTCTAAGTTTTTAAGTGCAACTCACTCATATACTATGTACTACACTGTGATTTTCGTGTAATGCGGGTTTTTCAGTAAATTCTAAGTTTTTCAGTGCAACTCACTCATATACTATGTACTACACTGTGCGTTTCTTATATTCTAAATGTTTCAGTGCAATACACTCGTATACTATGTACTATACTGTGCGTTTCTTATATTCTAAGTTTTTCAGTGCAACTCACTCATATACTATGTACTACACTGTGCATTTCGTGTAATGCGGGTTTTTCAGTAAATTCTAAGTTTTTCAGTGCAACTAACTCATATACTATGCACTACACTGTGCTTTTCTTATATTCTAAGTTTTTCAGTGCAACTCACTCATATACTATGTACTACACCGTGCGTTTCTTATATTCTAAGTTTTTCAGTGCAACTCACTCATATACTATGTACTACACTGTGCGTTTCTTATATTCTAAGTTTTTCAGTGCAACTCACTCATATACTATGTACTACACTGTGCATTTCTTATATTCTAAGTTTTTCAGTGCAACTCACTCATATACTATGTACTACACTGTGCGTTTGGTATATTCTAAGTTTTTCAGTGCAACTCACTCATATACTATGTACTTCACTGTGCGTTTCTTATATTCTAAGTTTTTCAGTGCAACTCACTCATATACTATGTACTACACTGTGCGTTTCTTATATTCTAAGTTTTTCAGTGCAACTCACTCATATACTATGTACTACACTGTGCGTTTCTTATATTCTAAGTTTTTCAGTGCAACTCACTCATATACTATGTACTACACTGTGCGTTTCTTATATTCTATGTTTTTCAGTGCAACTCACTCATATACTATGTACTACACTGTGCGTTTCTTATATTCTATGTTTTTCAGTGCAACTCACTCATATACTATGTACTACACTGTGCGTTTCTTATATTCTATGTTTTTCAGTGCAACTCACTCATATACTATGTACTACACTGTGGGTTTCTTATATTCTAAGTTTTTCAGTGCAACTCACTCATATACTATGTACTACACTGTGCGTTTCTTATATTCTAAGTTTTTCAGTGCAACTCACTCATATACTATGTACTACACTGTGCGTTTCTTATATTCTAAGTTTTTCAGTGCAACTCACTCATATACTATGTACTACACTATGCGTTTCTTATATTCTAAGTTTTTCAGTGCAACTCACTCATATACTATGTACTACACTGTGCATTTCGTGTAATGCGGGTTTTTCAGTAAATTCTAAGTTTTTCAGTGCAACTCACTCATATACTATGCACTACACTGTGCGTTTCTTATATTCTAAGTTTTTCAGTGCAACTCACTCATATACTATGTACTACACTGTGCGTTTCTTGTACTACACTGTGCATTTCTTATATTCTAAGTTTTTCAGTGCAACTCACTCATATACTATGTACTACACTGTGCGTTTCTTATATTCTAAGTTTTTCAGTGCAACTCACTCATATACTATGTACTTCACTGTGCGTTTCTTAAAATCTAAGTTTTTCAGTGCAACTCACTCATATACTATGTACTACACTGTGCGTTTCTTATATTCTAAGTTTTTCAGTGCAACTCACTCATATACTATGTACTACACTGTGCGTTTCTTATATTCTAAGTTTTTCAGTGCAACTCACTCATATACTATGTACTACACTGTGCGTTTCTTATATTCTATGTTTTTCAGTGCAACTCACTCATATACTATGTACTACACTGTGCGTTTCTTATATTCTAAGTTTTTCAGTGCAACTCACTCATATACTATGTACTACACTGTACGTTTCTTATATTCTAAGTTTTTCAGTGCAACTCACTCATATACTATGTACTACATTGTGCGTTTCTTATATTCTAAGTTTTTCAGTGCAACTCACTCATATACTATTTACTACACTGTGCGGTTCTTATATTCTAAATTTTTCAGTGCAATACACTCATATACTATGTACTATACTGTGCGTTTCTTATATTCTAAGTTTTTAAGTGCAACTCACTCATATACTATGTACTACACTGTGATTTTCGTGTAATGCGGGTTTTTCAGTAAATTCTAAGTTTTTCAGTGCAACTCACTCATATACTATGTACTACACTGTGCGTTTCTTATATTCTAAATGTTTCAGTGCAATACACTCGTATACTATGTACTATACTGTGCGTTTCTTATATTCTAAGTTTTTCAGTGCAACTCACTCATATACTATGTACTACACTGTGCATTTCGTGTAATGCGGGTTTTTCAGTAAATTCTAAGTTTTTCAGTGCAACTAACTCATATACTATGCACTACACTGTGCTTTTCTTATATTCTAAGTTTTTCAGTGCAACTCACTCATATACTATGTACTACACCGTGCGTTTCTTATATTCTAAGTTTTTCAGTGCAACTCACTCATATACTATGTACTACACTGTGCGTTTCTTATATTCTAAGTTTTTCAGTGCAACTCACTCATATACTATGTACTACACTGTGCATTTCTTATATTCTAAGTTTTTCAGTGCAACTCACTCATATACTATGTACTACACTGTGCGTTTGGTATATTCTAAGTTTTTCAGTGCAACTCACTCATATACTATGTACTTCACTGTGCGTTTCTTATATTCTAAGTTTTTCAGTGCAACTCACTCATATACTATGTACTACACTGTGCGTTTCTTATATTCTAAGTTTTTCAGTGCAACTCACTCATATACTATGTACTACACTGTGCGTTTCTTATATTCTAAGTTTTTCAGTGCAACTCACTCATATACTATGTACTACACTGTGCGTTTCTTATATTCTATGTTTTTCAGTGCAACTCACTCATATACTATGTACTACACTGTGCGTTTCTTATATTCTATGTTTTTCAGTGCAACTCACTCATATACTATGTACTACACTGTGGGTTTCTTATATTCTAAGTTTTTCAGTGCAACTCACTCATATACTATGTACTACACTGTGCGTTTCTTATATTCTAAGTTTTTCAGTGCAACTCACTCATATACTATGTACTACACTGTGCGTTTCTTATATTCTAAGTTTTTCAGTGCAACTCACTCATATACTATGTACTACACTGTGCGTTTCTTATATTCTAAGTTTTTCAGTGCAACTCACTCATATACTATGTACTACACTGTGCGTTTCTTAAATTCTAAGTTTTTCAGTGCAACTCACTCATATACTATGTACTACACTGTGCGTTTCTTATATTCTAAGTTTTTCAGTGCAACTCACTCATATACTATGTACTACACTGTGCGTTTCTTATATTCTAAGTTTTTCAGTGCAACTCACTCATATACTATGTACTACACTGTGCGTTTCTTATATTCTATGTTTTTCAGTGCAACTCACTCATATACTATGTACTACACTGTGCGTTTCTTATATTCTAAGTTTTTCAGTGCAACTCACTCATATACTAGGTACTACACTGTGCGTTTCTTATATTCTAAGTTTTTCAGTGCAACTCACTCATATACTATGTACTACACTGTGCGTTTCTTATATTCTAAATTTTTCAGTGCAATACACTCATATACTATGTACTACACTGTGCATTTCTTATATTCTAAGTTTTTCAGTGCAACTCACTCATATACTATGTACTACACTGTGCATTTCGTGTAATGCGGGTTTTTCAGTAAATTCTAAGTTTTTCAGTGCAACTCACTCATATACTATGCACTACACTGTGCGTTTCTTATATTCTAAGTTTTTCAGTGCAACTCACTCATATACTATGTACTACACTGTGCGTTTCTTATATTCTAAGGTTCTCAGTGCAACTCACTCATATACTATATACTACACTGTGCGTTTCTTATATTCTAAGTTTTTCAGTGCAACTCACTCATATACTATGTACTACACTGTGCATTTCTTATATTCTAAGTTTTTCAGTGCAACTCACTCATATACTATGTACTACACTGTGCGTTCTTATATTCTAAGTTTTTCAGTGCAACTCACTCATATACTATGTACTACACTGTGCGTTTCTTAAAATCTAAGTTTTTCAGTGCAACTCACTCATATACTATGTACTACACTGTGCGTTTCTTATATTCTAAGTTTTTCAGTGCAACTCACTCATATACTATGTACTACACTGTGCGTTTCTTATATTCTAAGTTTTTCAGTGCAACTCACTCATATACTATGTACTACACTGTGCGTTTCTTATATTCTAAGTTTTTCAGTGCAACTCACTCATATACTATGTACTACACTGTGCGTTTCTTATATTCTAAGTTTTTCAGTGCAACTCACTCATATACTATGTACTACACTGTGCGTTTCTTATATTCTAAGTTTTTCAGTGCAACTCACTCATATACTATGTACTACACTGTGCATTTCATGTAATGCGGGTTTTTCAGTAAATTCTAAGTTTTTCAGTGCAACTCATTCATATACTATGTACTATATTGTGCGTTTCTTATATTCTAAGTTTTTCAGTGCAACTCACTCATATACTATTACTACACTGTGCGTTTCTTATATTCTAAGTTTTTCAGTGCAACTCACTCATATACTATGTACTACACTGTGCGTTTCTTATATTCTAAGTTTTTCAGTGCAACTCACTCATATACTATGTACTACACTGTGCGTTTCTTAAATTCTAAGTTTTTCAGTGCAACTCACTCATATACTATGTACTACACTGTGCGTTTCTTATATTCTAAGTTTTTCAGTGCAACTCACTCATATACTATGTACTACACTGTGCGTTTCTTATATTCTAAGTTTTTCAGTGCAACTCACTCATATACTATGTACTACACTGTGCGTTTCTTATATTCTATGTTTTTGAGTGCAACTCACTCATATACTATGTACTACACTGTGCGTTTCTTATATTCTAAGTTTTTCAGTGCAACTCACTCATATACTATGTACTACACTGTGCGTTTCTTATATTCTAAGTTTTTCAGTGCAACTCACTCATATACTATGTACTACACTCTGCGTTTCTTATATTCTAAGTTTTTCAGTGCAACTCACTCATATACTATGTACTACACTGTGCGTTTCTTATATTCTAAATTTTTCAGTGCAATACACTCATATACTATGTACTACACTGTGCATTTCTTATATTCTAAGTTTTTCAGTGCAACTCACTCATATACTATGTACTACACTGTGCATTTCGTGTAATGCGGGTTTTTCAGTAAATTCTAAGTTTTTCAGTGCAACTCACTCATATACTATGCACTACACTGTGCGTTTCTTATATTCTAAGTTTTTCAGTGCAATTCACTCATATACTATGTACTACACTGTGCGTTTCTTATATTCTAAGTTTCTCAGTGCAACTCACTCATATACTATATAGTACATTGTGCGTTTCTTATATTCTAAGTTTTTCAGTGCAACTCACTCATATACTATGTACTACACTGTGCATTTCTTATATTCTAAGTTTTTCAGTGCAACTCACTCATATACTATGTACTACACTGTGCGTTTCTTATATTCTAAGTTTTTCAGTGCAACTCACTCATATACTATGTACTACACTGTGCGTTTCTTAAAATCTAAGTTTTTCAGTGCAACTCACTCATATACTATGTACTACACTGTGCGTTTCGTGTAATGCGGGTTTTTCAGTAAATTCTAAGTTTTTCAGTGCAACTAACTCATATACTATGCACTACACTGTGCTTTTCTTATATTCTAAGTTTTTCAGTGCAACTCACTCATATACTATGTACTACACTGTGCGTTTCTTATATTCTAAGTTTTTCAGTGCAACTCACTCATATACTATGTACTACACTGTGCGTTTCTTATATTCTAAGTTTTTCAGTGCAACTCACTCATATACTATGTACTACACTGTGCATTTCTTATATTCTAAGTTTTTCAGTGCAACTCACTCATATACTATGTACTACACTGTGCGTTTCTTATATTCTAAGTTTTTCAGTGCAACTCACTCATATACTATGTACTACACTGTGCGTTTCTTAAAATCTAAGTTTTTCAGTGCAACTCACTCATATACTATGTACTACACTGTGCGTTTCTTATATTCTAAATGTTTCAGTGCAATACACTCGTATACTATGTACTATACTGTGCGTTTCTTATATTCTAAGTTTTTCAGTGCAACTCACTCATATACTATGTACTACACTGTGATTTTCGTGTAATGCGGGTTTTTCAGTAAATTCTAAGTTTTTCAGTGCAACTCACTCATATACTATGTACTACACTGTGCGTTTCTTATATTCTAAATGTTTCAGTGCAATACACTCGTATACTATGTACTATACTGTGCGTTTCTTATATTCTAAGTTTTTCAGTGCAACTCACTCATATACTATGTACTACACTGTGCATTTCGTGTAATGCGGGTTTTTCAGTAAATTCTAAGTTTTTCAGTGCAACTCACTCATATACTATGTACTACACTGTGCGTTTCTTATATTCTAAGTTTTTCAGTGCAACTCACTCATATACTATGTACTTCACTGTGCGTTTCTTATATTCTAAGTTTTTCAGTGCAACTCACTCATATACTATGTACTACACTGTGCGTTTCTTATATTCTAAGTTTTTCAGTGCAACTCACTCATATACTATGTACTACACTGTGCGTTTCTTATATTCTAAGTTTTTCAGTGCAACTCACTCATATACTATGTACTACACTGTGCGTTTCTTATATTCTAAGTTTTTCAGTGCAACTCACTCATATACTAGGTACTACACTGTGCGTTTCTTATATTCTAAGTTTTTCAGTGCAACTCACTCATATACTATGTACTACACTATGCGTTTCTCATATTCTAAGTTTTTCAGTGCAACTCACTCATATACTATGTACTACACTGTGCGTTTCTTATATTCTAAATTTTTCAGTGCAATACACTCATATACTATGTACTACACTGTGCATTTCTTATATTCTAAGTTTTTCAGTGCAACTCACTCATATACTATGTACTACACTGTGCATTTCGTGTAATGCGGGTTTTTCAGTAAATTCTAAGTTTTTCAGTGCAACTCACTCATATACTATGCACTACACTGTGCGTTTCTTATATTCTAAGTTTTTCAGTGCAACTCACTCATATACTATGTACTACACTGTGCGTTTCTTATATTCTAAGGTTCTCAGTGCAACTCACTCATATACTATATACTACACTGTGCGTTTCTTATATTCTAAGTTTTTCAGTGCAACTCACTCATATACTATGTACTACACTGTGCATTTCTTATATTCTAAGTTTTTCAGTGCAACTCACTCATATACTATGTACTACACTGTGCGTTCTTATATTCTAAGTTTTTCAGTGCAACTCACTCATATACTATGTACTACACTGTGCGTTTCTTAAAATCTAAGTTTTTCAGTGCAACTCACTCATATACTATGTACTACACTGTGCGTTTCTTAAAATCTAAGTTTTTCAGTGCAACTCACTCATATACTATGTACTACACTATGCGTTTCTTATATTCTAAGTTTTTCAGTGCAACTCACTCATATACTATGTACTACACTGTGCGTTTCTTATATTCTAAATTTTTCAGTGCAATACACTCATATACTATGTACTACACTGTGCATTTCTTATATTCTAAGTTTTTCAGTGCAACTCACTCATATACTATGTACTACACTGTGCATTTCGTGTAATGCGGGTTTTTCAGTAAATTCTAAGTTTTTCAGTGCAACTCACTCATATACTATGCACTACACTGTGCGTTTCTTATATTCTAAGTTTTTCAGTGCAACTCACTCATATACTATGTACTACACTGTGCGTTTCTTATATTCTAAGGTTCTCAGTGCAACTCACTCATATACTATATACTACACTGTGCGTTTCTTATATTCTAAGTTTTTCAGTGCAACTCACTCATATACTATGTACTACAGTGTGCATTTCTTATATTCTAAGTTTTTCAGTGCAACTCACTCATATACTATGTACTACACTGTGCGTTCTTATATTCTAAGTTTTTCAGTGCAACTCACTCATATACTATGTACTACACTGTGCGTTTCTTAAAATCTAAGTTTTTCAGTGCAACTCACTCATATACTATGTACTACACTGTGCGTTTCTTATATTCTAAGTTTTTCAGTGCAACTCACTCATATACTATGTACTACACTGTGCGTTTCTTATATTCTAAGTTTTTCAGTGCAACTCACTCATATACTATGTACTACACTGTGCGTTTCTTATATTCTAAGTTTTTCAGTGCAACTCACTCATATACTATGTACTACACTGTGCGTTTCTTATATTCTAAGTTTTTCAGTGCAACTCACTCATATACTATGTACTACACTGTGCGTTTCTTATATTCTAAGTTTTTCAGTGCAACTCACTCATATACTATGTACTACACTGTGCATTTCATGTAATGCGGGTTTTTCAGTAAATTCTAAGTTTTTCAGTGCAACTCATTCATATACTATGTACTATATTGTGCGTTTCTTATATTCTAAGTTTTTCAGTGCAACTCACTCATATACTATGTACTACACTGTGCGTTTCTTATATTCTAAGTTTTTCAGTGCAACTCACTCATATACTATGTACTACACTGTGCGTTTCTTATATTCTAAGTTTTTCAGTGCAACTCACTCATATACTATGTACTACACTGTGCGTTTCTTATATTCTAAGTTTTTCAGTGCAACTCACTCATATACTATGTACTACACTGTGCGTTTCTTATATTCTATGTTTTTTAGTGCAACTCACTCATATACTATGTACTACACTCTGCGTTTCTTATATTCTAAGTTTTTCAGTGCAACTCACTCATATACTATGTACTACACTGTGCGTTTCTTATATTCTAAGTTTTTCAGTGCAACTCACTCATATACTATGTACTACACTCTGCGTTTCTTATATTCTAAGTTTTTCAGTGCAACTCACTCATATACTATGTACTACACTGTGCGTTTCTTATATTCTAAATTTTTCAGTGCAATACACTCATATACTATGTACTACACTGTGCATTTCTTATATTCTAAGTTTTTCAGTGCAACTCACTCATATACTATGTACTACACTGTGCATTTCGTGTAATGCGGGTTTTTCAGTAAATTCTAAGTTTTTCAGTGCAACTCACTCATATACTATGCACTACACTGTGCGTTTCTTATATTCTAAGTTTTTCAGTGCAATTCACTCATATACTATGTACTACACTGTGCGTTTCTTATATTCTAAGTTTCTCAGTGCAACTCACTCATATACTATATACTACATTGTGCGTTTCTTATATTCTAAGTTTTTCAGTGCAACTCACTCATATACTATGTACTACACTGTGCATTTCTTATATTCTAAGTTTTTCAGTGCAACTCACTCATATACTATGTACTACACTGTGCGTTTCTTAAAATATAAGTTTTTCAGTGCAACTCACTCATATACTATGTACTACACTGTGCGTTTCTTAAAATCTAAGTTTTTCAGTGCAACTCACTCATATACTATGTACTACACTGTGCGTTTCTTATATTCTAAGTTTTTCAGTGCAACTCACTCATATACTATGTACTACACTGTGCGTTTCTTATATTCTAAGTTTTTCAGTGCAACTCACTCATATACTATGTACTACACTGTGATTTTCGTGTAATGCGGGTTTTTCAGTAAATTCTAAGTTTTTCAGTGCAACTCACTCATATACTATGTACTACACTGTGCGTTTCTTATATTCTAAATGTTTCAGTGCAATACACTCGTATACTATGTACTATACTGTGCGTTTCTTATATTCTAAGTTTTTCAGTGCAACTCACTCATATACTATGTACTACACTGTGCATTTCGTGTAATGCGGGTTTTTCAGTAAATTCTAAGTTTTTCAGTGCAACTAACTCATATACTATGCACTACACTGTGCTTTTCTTATATTCTAAGTTTTTCAGTGCAACTCACTCATATACTATGTACTACACTGTGCGTTTCTTATATTCTAAGTTTTTCAGTGCAACTCACTCATATACTATGTACTACACTGTGCGTTTCTTATTTTCTAAGTTTTTCAGTGCAACTCACTCATATACTATGTACTACACTGTGCATTTCTTATATTCTAAGTTTTTCAGTGCAACTCACTCATATACTATGTACTACACTGTGCGTTTCGTATATTCTAAGTTTTTCAGTGCAACTCACTCATATACTATGTACTTCACTGTGCGTTTCTTATATTCTAAGTTTTTCAGTGCAACTCACTCATATACTATGTACTACACTGTGCGTTTCTTATATTCTAAGTTTTTCAGTGCAACTCACTCATATACTATGTACTACACTGTGCGTTTCTTATATTCTAAGTTTTTCAGTGCAACTCACTCATATACTATGTACTACACTGTGCGTTTCTTATATTCTATGTTTTTCAGTGCAACTCACTCATATACTATGTACTACACTGTGCGTTTCTTATATTCTATGTTTTTCAGTGCAACTCACTCATATACTATGTACTACACTGTGGGTTTCTTATATTCTAAGTTTTTCAGTGCAACTCACTCATATACTATGTACTACACTGTGCGTTTCTTAAATTCTAAGTTTTTCAGTGCAACTCACTCATATACTATGTACTACACTGTGCGTTTCTTATATTCTAAGTTTTTCAGTGCAACTCACTCATATACTATGTACTACACTGTGCGTTTCTTATATACTAAGTTTTTCAGTGCAACTCACTCATATACTATGTACTACACTGTGCGTTTCTTAAATCTATGTTTTTCAGTGCAACTCACTCATATACTATGTACTACACTGTGCGTTTCTTATATTCTAAGTTTTTCAGTGCAACTCACTCATATACTAGGTACTACACTGTGCGTTTCTTATATTCTAAGTTTTTCAGTGCAACTCACTCATATACTATGTACTACACTGTGCGTTTCTTATATTCTAAGTTTTTCAGTGCAACTCACTCATATACTATGTACTACACTGTGCGTTTCTTATATTCTAAGTTTTTCAGTGCAACTCACTCATATACTATGTACTACACTGTGCATTTCATGTAATGCGGGTTTTTCAGTAAATTCTAAGTTTTTCAGTGCAACTCATTCATATACTATGTACTATATTGTGCGTTTCTTATATTCTAAGTTTTTCAGTGCAACTCACTCATATACTATTACTACACTGTGCGTTTCTTATATTCTAAGTTTTTCAGTGCAACTCACTCATATACTATGTACTACACTGTGCGTTTCTTATATTCTAAGTTTTTCAGTGCAACTCACTCATATACTATGTACTACACTGTGCGTTTCTTATATTCTAAGTTTTTCAGTGCAACTCACTCATATACTATGTACTACACTGTGCGTTTCTATATTCTAAGTTTTTCAGTGCAACTCACTCATATACTATGTACTACACTGTGCGTTTCTTAAATTCTAAGTTTTTCAGTGCAACTCACTCATATACTATGTACTACACTGTGCGTTTCTTATATTCTAAGTTTTTCAGTGCAACTCACTCATATACTATGTACTACACTGTGCGTTTCTTATATTCTAAGTTTTTCAGTGCAACTCACTCATATACTATGTACTACACTGTGCGTTTCTTATATTCTATGTTTTTCAGTGCAACTCACTCATATACTATGTACTACACTGTGCGTTTCTTATATTCTAAGTTTTTCAGTGCAACTCACTCATATACTAGGTACTACACTGTGCGTTTCTTATATTCTAAGTTTTTCAGTGCAACTCACTCATATACTATGTACTACACTGTGCGTTTCTTATATTCTAAGTTTTTCAGTGCAACTCACTCATATACTATGTACTACACTGTGCGTTTCTTATATTCTAAGTTTTTCAGTGCAACTCACTCATATACTATGTACTACACTGTGCATTTCATGTAATGCGGGTTTTTCAGTAAATTCTAAGTTTTTCAGTGCAACTCATTCATATACTATGTACTATATTGTGCGTTTCTTATATTCTAAGTTTTTCAGTGCAACTCACTCATATACTATTACTACACTGTGCGTTTCTTATATTCTAAGTTTTTCAGTGCAACTCACTCATATACTATGTACTACACTGTGCGTTTCTTATATTCTAAGTTTTTCAGTGCAACTCACTCATATACTATGTACTACACTGTGCGTTTCTTAAATTCTAAGTTTTTCAGTGCAACTCACTCATATACTATGTACTACACTGTGCGTTTCTTATATTCTAAGTTTTTCAGTGCAACTCACTCATATACTATGTACTACACTGTGCGTTTCTTATATTCTAAGTTTTTCAGTGCAGCTCACTCATATACTATGTACTACACTGTGCGTTTCTTATATTCTATGTTTTTTAGTGCAACTCACTCATATACTATGTACTACACTGTGCGTTTCTTATATTCTAAGTTTTTCAGTGCAACTCACTCATATACTATGTACTACACTGTGCGTTTCTTATATTCTATGTTTTTTAGTGCAACTCACTCATATACTATGTACTACACTGTGCGTTTCTTATATTCTAAGTTTTTCAGTGCAACTCACTCATATACTATGTACTACACTGTGCATTTCGTGTAATGCGGGTTTTTCAGTAAATTCTAAGTTTTTCAGTGCAACTCACTCATATACTATGCACTACACTGTGCGTTTCTTATATTCTAAGTTTTTCAGTGCAATTCACTCATATACTATGTACTACACTGTGCGTTTCTTATATTCTAAGTTTCTCAGTGCAACTCACTCATATACTATATACTACATTGTGCGTTTCTTATATTCTAAGTTTTTCAGTGCAACTCACTCATATACTATGTACTACACTGTGCATTTCTTATATTCTAAGTTTTTCAGTGCAACTCACTCATATACTATGTACTACACTGTGCGTTTCTTATATTCTAAGTTTTTCAGTGCAACTCACTCATATACTATGTACTACACTGTGCGTTTCTTAAAATCTAAGTTTTTCAGTGCAACTCACTCATATACTATGTACTACACTGTGCGTTTCTTAAAATCTAAGTTTTTCAGTGCAACTCACTCATATACTATGTACTACACTGTGCGTTTCTTATATTCTAAGTTTTTCAGTGCAACTCACTCATATACTATGTACTACACTGTGCGTTTCTTATATTCTAAGTTTTTCAGTGCAACTCACTCATATACTATGTACTACACTGTGCGTTTCTTATATTCTAAGTTTTTCAGTGCAACTCACTCATATACTATGTACTACACTGTGCGTTTCTTATATTCTAAGTTTTTCAGTGCAACTCACTCATATACTATGTACTACACTGTGCGTTTCTTATATTCTAAGTTTTTCAGTGCAACTCACTCATATACAATGTACTACACTGTGCATTTCATGTAATGCGGGTTTTTCAGTAAATTCTAAGTTTTTCAGTGCAACTCATTCATATACTATGTACTATATTGTGCGTTTCTTATATTCTAAGTTTTTCAGTGCAACTCACTCATATACTATTACTACACTGTGCGTTTCTTATATTCTAAGTTTTTCAGTGCAACTCACTCATATACTATGTACTACACTGTGCGTTTCTTATATTCTAAGTTTTTCAGTGCAACTCACTCATATACTATGTACTACACTGTGCGTTTCTTAAAATCTAAGTTTTTCAGTGCAACTCACTCATATACTATGTACTACACTGTGCGTTTCTTATATTCTAAGTTTTTCAGTGCAACTCACTCATATACTATGTACTACACTGTGCGTTTCTTATATTCTAAGTTTTTCAGTGCAACTCACTCATATACTATGTACTACACTGTGCGTTTCTTATATTCTATGTTTTTCAGTGCAACTCACTCATATACTATGTACTACACTGTGCGTTTCTTATATTCTAAGTTTTTCAGTGCAACTCACTCATATACTATGTACTACACTGTCCGTTTCTTATATTCTAAGTTTTTCAGTGCAACTCACTCATATACTATGTACTACACTGTGCGTTTCTTATATTCTAAGTTTTTCAGTGCAACTCACTCATATACTATGTACTACACTGTGCGTTTCTTATATTCTAAGTTTTTCAGTGCAACTCACTCATATACTATGTACTACACTGTGCGTTTCTTAAATTCTAAGTTTTTCAGTGCAACTCACTCATATACTATGTACTACACTGTGCGTTTCTTATATTCTAAGTTTTTCAGTGCAACTCACTCATATACTATGTACTACACTGTGCGTTTCTTATATTCTAAGTTTTTCAGTGCAACTCACTCATATACTATGTACTACACTGTGCGTTTCTTATATTCTATGTTTTTTAGTGCAACTCACTCATATACTATGTACTACACTGTGCGTTTCTTATATTCTAAGTTTTTCAGTGCAACTCACTCATATACTATGTACTACACTGTGCGTTTCTTATATTCTAAGTTTTTCAGTGCAACTCACTCATATACTATGTACTACACTCTGCGTTTCTTATATTCTAAGTTTTTCAGTGCAACTCACTCATATACTATGTACTACACTGTGCGTTTCTTATATTCTAAATTTTTCAGTGCAATACACTCATATACTATGTACTACACTGTGCATTTCTTATATTCTAAGTTTTTCAGTGCAACTCACTCATATACTATGTACTACACTGTGCATTTCGTGTAATGCGGGTTTTTCAGTAAATTCTAAGTTTTTCAGTGCAACTCACTCATATACTATGCACTACACTGTGCGTTTCTTATATTCTAAGTTTTTCAGTGCAACTCACTCATATACTATGTACTACACTGTGCGTTTCTTATATTCTAAGTTTTTCAGTGCAACTCACTCATATACTATGTACTACACTGTGCATTTCTAATATTCTAAGTTTTTCAGTGCAACTCACTCTTATACTATGTACTACACTGTGCGTTTCTTATATTCTACGTTTTTCAGTGCAACTCACTCATATACTATGTACTACACTGTGCATTTCTTATATTCTAAGTTTTTCAGTGCAACTCACTCATATACTATGTACTACACTGTGCGTTTCTTATATTCTAAGTTTTTCAGTGCAACTCACTCATATACTATGTACTACACTGTGCGTTTCTTATATTCTAAGTTTTTCAGTGCAACTCACTCATATACTATGTACTACACTGTGCGTTTCTTATATTCTAAGTTTTTCAGTGCAACTCACTCATATACTATGTACTACACTGTGCGTTTCTTATATTCTAAGTTTTTCAGTGCAACTCACTCATATACTATGTACTACACTGTGCATTTCATGTAATGCGGGTTTTTCAGTAAATTCTAAGTTTTTCAGTGCAACTCATTCATATACTATGTACTATATTGTGCGTTTCTTATATTCTAAGTTTTTCAGTGCAACTCACTCATATACTATTACTACACTGTGCGTTTCTTATATTCTAAGTTTTTCAGTGCAACTCACTCATATACTATGTACTACACTGTGCGTTTCTTATATTCTAAGTTTTTCAGTGCAACTCACTCATATACTATGTACTACACTGTGCGTTTCTTAAATTCTAAGTTTTTCAGTGCAACTCACTCATATACTATGTACTACACTGTGCGTTTCTTATATTCTAAGTTTTTCAGTGCAACTCACTCATATACTATGTACTACACTGTGCGTTTCTTATATTCTAAGTTTTTCAGTGCAACTCACTCATATACTATGTACTACACTGTGCGTTTCTTATATTCTATGTTTTTCAGTGCAACTCACTCATATACTATGTACTACACTGTGCGTTTCTTATAATCTAAGTTTTTCAGTGCAACTCACTCATATACTATGTACTACACTGTCCGTTTCTTATATTCTAAGTTTTTCAGTGCAACTCACTCATATACTATGTACTACACTGTGCGTTTCTTATATTCTAAGTTTTTCAGTGCAACTCACTCATATACTATGTACTACACTGTGCGTTTCTTATATTCTAGGTTTTTCAGTGCAACTCACTCATATACTATGTACTACACTGTGCATTTCGTGTAATGCGGGTTTTTCAGTAAATTCTAAGTTTTTCAGTGCAACTCATTCATATACTATGTACTATATTGTGCGTTTCTTATATTCTAAGTTTTTCAGTGCAACTCACTCATATACTATGTATTACACTGTGCGTTTCTTATATTCTAAGTTTTTCAGTGCAACTCACTCATATACTATGTACTACACTGTGCGTTTCTTATATTCTAAGTTTTTCAGTGCAACTCACTCATATACTATGTACTACACTGTGCGTTTCTTATATTCTAAGTTTTTCAGTGCAACTCACTCATATACTATGTACTACACTGTGCGTTTCTTATATTCTAAGTTTTTCAGTGCAACTCACTCATATACTATGTACTACACTGTGCGTTTCTAATATTCTAAGTTTTTCAGTGCAACTCACTCATATACTATGTACTACACTGTGCGTTTCTTATATTCTAAGTTTTTCAGTGCAACTCACTCATATACTATGTACTACACTGTGGGTTTCTTATATTCTAAGTTTTTCAGTGCAACTCACTCATATACTATGTACTACACTGTGCGTTTCTTATATTCTAAGTTTTTCAGTGCAACTCACTCATATACTATGTACTACACTGTGCGTTTCTTAAATTCTAAGTTTTTCAGTGCAACTCACTCATATACTATGTACTACACTGTGCGTTTCTTATATTCTAAGTTTTTCAGTGCAACTCACTCATATACTATGTACTACACTGTGCGTTTCTTATATTCTAAGTTTTTCAGTGCAACTCACTCATATACTATGTACTACACTGTGCGTTTCCTATATTCTATGTTTTTCAGTGCAACTCACTCATATACTATGTACTACACTGTGCGTTTCTTATATTCTAAGTTTTTCAGTGCAACTCACTCATATACTATGTACTACACTGTGCGTTTCTTATATTCTATGTTTTTCAGTGCAACTCACTCATATACTATGTACTACACTGTGCGTTTCTTAAATTCTAAGTTTTTCAGTGCAACTCACTCATATACTATGTACTACACTGTGCGTTTCTTATATTCTAAGTTTTTCAGTGCAACTCACTCATATACTATGTACTACACTGTGCGTTTCTTATATTCTAAGTTTTTCAGTGCAACTCACTCATATACTATGTATTACACTGTGCGTTTCTTATATTCTATGTTTTTTAGTGCAACTCACTCATATACTATGTACTACACTGTGCGTTTCTTATATTCTAAGTTTTTCAGTGCAACTCACTCATATACTATGTACTACACTGTGCGTTTCTTATATTCTAAGTTTTTCAGTGCAACTCACTCATATACTATGTACTACACTCTGCGTTTCTTATATTCTAAGTTTTTCAGTGCAACTCACTCATATACTATGTACTACACTGTGCGTTTCTTATATTCTAAATTTTTCAGTGCAATACACTCATATACTATGTACTACACTGTGCATTTCTTATATTCTAAGTTTTTCAGTGCAACTCACTCATATACTATGTACTACACTGTGCATTTCGTGTAATGCGGGTTTTTCAGTAAATTCTAAGTTTTTCAGTGCAACTCACTCATATACTATGCACTACACTGTGCGTTTCTTATATTCTAAGTTTTTCAGTGCAACTCACTCATATACTATGTACTACACTGTGCGTTTCTTATATTCTAAGTTTCTCAGTGCAACTCACTCATATACTATATACTACACTGTGCGTTTCTTATATTCTAAGTTTTTCAGTGCAACTCACTCATATACTATGTACTACACTGTGCATTTCTTATATTCTAAGTTTTTCAGTGCAACTCACTCATATACTATGTACTACACTGTGCGTTTCTTATATTCTAAGTTTTTCAGTGCAACTCACTCATATACTATGTACTACACTGTGCGTTTCTTAAAATCTAAGTTTTTCAGTGCAACTCACTCATATACTATGTACTACACTGTGCGTTTCTTATATTCTAAGTTTTTCAGTGCAACTCACTCATATACTATGTACTACACTGTGCGTTTCTTATATTCTAAGTTTTTCAGTGCAACTCACTCATATACTATGTACTACACTGTGCGTTTCTTATATTCTAAGTTTTTCAGTGCAACTCACTCATATACTATGTACTACACTGTGCATTTCATGTAATGCGGGTTTTTCAGTAAATTCTAAGTTTTTCAGTGCAACTCATTCATATACTATGTACTATATTGTGCGTTTCTTATATTCTAAGTTTTTCAGTGCAACTCACTCATATACTATTACTACACTGTGCGTTTCTTATATTCTAAGTTTTTCAGTGCAACTCACTCATATACTATGTACTACACTGTGCGTTTCTTATATTCTAAGTTTTTCAGTGCAACTCACTCATATACTATGTACTACACTGTGCGTTTCTTAAATTCTAAGTTTTTCAGTGCAACTCACTCATATACTATGTACTACACTGTGCGTTTCTTATATTCTAAGTTTTTCAGTGCAACTCACTCATATACTATGTACTACACTGTGCGTTTCTTATATTCTAAGTTTTTCAGTGCAACTCACTCATATACTATGTACTACACTGTGCGTTTCTTATATTCTATGTTTTTCAGTGCAACTCACTCATATACTATGTACTACACTGTGCGTTTCTTATATTCTAAGTTTTTCAGTGCAACTCACTCATATACTATGTACTACACTGTCCGTTTCTTATATTCTAAGTTTTTCAGTGCAACTCACTCATATACTATGTACTACACTGTGCGTTTCTTATATTCTAAGTTTTTCAGTGCAACTCACTCATATACTATGTACTACACTGTGCGTTTCTTAAATTCTAAGTTTTTCAGTGCAACTCACTCATATACTATGTACTACACTGTGCGTTTCTTATATTCTAAGTTTTTCAGTGCAACTCACTCATATACTATGTACTACACTGTGCGTTTCTTAAATTCTAAGTTTTTCAGTGCAACTCACTCATATACTATGTACTACACTGTGCGTTTCTTATATTCTAAGTTTTTCAGTGCAACTCACTCATATACTATGTACTACACTGTGCGTTTCTTATATTCTAAGTTTTTCAGTGCAACTCACTCATATACTATGTATTACACTGTGCGTTTCTTATATTCTATGTTTTTTAGTGCAACTCACTCATATACTATGTACTACACTGTGCGTTTCTTATATTCTAAGTTTTTCAGTGCAACTCACTCATATACTATGTACTACACTGTGCGTTTCTTATATTCTAAGTTTTTCAGTGCAACTCACTCATATACTATGTACTACACTCTGCGTTTCTTATATTCTAAGTTTTTCAGTGCAACTCACTCATATACTATGTACTACACTGTGCGTTTCTTATATTCTAAATTTTTCAGTGCAATACACTCATATACTATGTACTACACTGTGCATTTCTTATATTCTAAGTTTTTCAGTGCAACTCACTCATATACTATGTACTACACTGTGCATTTCGTGTAATGCGGGTTTTTCAGTAAATTCTAAGTTTTTCAGTGCAACTCACTCATATACTATGCACTACACTGTGCGTTTCTTATATTCTAAGTTTTTCAGTGCAACTCACTCATATACTATGTACTACACTGTGCGTTTCTTATATTCTAAGTTTCTCAGTGCAACTCACTCATATACTATATACTACACTGTGCGTTTCTTATATTCTAAGTTTTTCAGTGCAACTCACTCATATACTATGTACTACACTGTGCATTTCTTATATTCTAAGTTTTTCAGTGCAACTCACTCATATACTATGTACTACACTGTGCGTTTCTTATATTCTAAGTTTTTCAGTGCAACTCACTCATATACTATGTACTACACTGTGCGTTTCTTAAAATCTAAGTTTTTCAGTGCAACTCACTCATATACTATGTACTACACTGTGCGTTTCTTATATTCTAAGTTTTTCAGTGCAACTCACTCATATACTATGTACTACACTGTGCGTTTCTTATATTCTAAGTTTTTCAGTGCAACTCACTCATATACT
Organism: Mus caroli; assembly: GCF_978045245.1. Classification (NCBI taxonomy): domain Eukaryota; kingdom Metazoa; phylum Chordata; class Mammalia; order Rodentia; family Muridae; genus Mus; species Mus caroli. The sequence goes on from NW_028227283.1 coordinate 124,616, forward strand.
ATGTACTACACTGTGCGTTTCTTATATTCTAAGTTTTTCAGTGCAACTCACTCATATACTATGTACTACACTGTGCATTTCATGTAATGCGGGTTTTTCAGTAAATTCTAAGTTTTTCAGTGCAACTCATTCATATACTATGTACTATATTGTGCGTTTCTTATATTCTAAGTTTTTCAGTGCAACTCACTCATATACTATTACTACACTGTGCGTTTCTTATATTCTAAGTTTTTCAGTGCAACTCACTCATATACTATGTACTACACTGTGCGTTTCTTATATTCTAAGTTTTTCAGTGCAACTCACTCATATACTATGTACTACACTGTGCGTTTCTTAAATTCTAAGTTTTTCAGTGCAACTCACTCATATACTATGTACTACACTGTGCGTTTCTTATATTCTAAGTTTTTCAGTGCAACTCACTCATATACTATGTACTACACTGTGCGTTTCTTATATTCTAAGTTTTTCAGTGCAACTCACTCATATACTATGTACTACACTGTGCGTTTCTTATATTCTATGTTTTTCAGTGCAACTCACTCATATACTATGTACTACACTGTGCGTTTCTTAAATTCTAAGTTTTTCAGTGCAACTCACTCATATACTATGTACTACACTGTGCGTTTCTTATATTCTAAGTTTTTCAGTGCAACTCACTCATATACTATGTACTACACTGTGCGTTTCTTATATTCTATGTTTTTTAGTGCAACTCACTCATATACTATGTACTACACTGTGCGTTTCTTATATTCTAAGTTTTTCAGTGCAACTCACTCATATACTATGTACTACACTGTGCGTTTCTTATATTCTAAGTTTTTCAGTGCAACTCACTCATATACTATGTACTACACTGTGCGTTTCTTAAAATCTAAGTTTTTCAGTGCAACTCACTCATATACTATGTACTACACTGTGCGTTTCTTATATTCTAAATTTTTCAGTGCAATACACTCATATACTATGTACTATACTGTGCGTTTCTTATATTCTAAGTTTTTCAGTGCAACTCACTCATATACTATGTACTACACTGTGCATTTCGTGTAATGCGGGTTTTTCAGTAAATTCTAAGTTTTTCAGTGCAACTCACTCATATACTATGCACTACACTGTGCGTTTCTTATATTCTAAGTTTTTCAGTGCAACTCACTCATATACTATGTACTACACTGTGCGTTTCTTATATTCTAAGTTTTTCAGTGCAACTCACTCATATACTATGTACTACACTGTGCGTTTCTTATATTCTAAGTTTTTCAGTGCAACTCACTCATATACTATGTACTACACTGTGCATTTCTTATATTCTAAGTTTTTCAGTGCAACTCACTCATATACTATGTACTACACTGTGCGTTTCGTATATTCTAAGTTTTTCAGTGCAACTCACTCATATACTATGTACTTCACTGTGCGTTTCTTAAAATCTAAGTTTTTCAGTGCAACTCACTCATATACTATGTACTACACTGTGCGTTTCTTATATTCTAAGTTTTTCAGTGCAACTCACTCATATACTATGTACTACACTGTGCGTTTCTTATATTCTAAGTTTTTCAGTGCAACTCACTCATATACTATGTACTACACTCTGCGTTTCTTATATTCTAAGTTTTTCAGTGCAACTCACTCATATACTATGTACTACACTGTGCGTTTCTTATATTCTAAGTTTTTCAGTGCAACTCACTCATATACTATGTACTACACTCTGCGTTTCTTATATTCTAAGTTTTTCAGTGCAACTCACTCATATACTATGTACTACACTGTGCGTTTCTTATATTCTAAATTTTTCAGTGCAATACACTCATATACTATGTACTACACTGTGCATTTCTTATATTCTAAGTTTTTCAGTGCAACTCACTCATATACTATGTACTACACTGTGCATTTCGTGTAATGCGGGTTTTTCAGTAAATTCTAAGTTTTTCAGTGCAACTCACTCATATACTATGCACTACACTGTGCGTTTCTTATATTCTAAGTTTTTCAGTGCAACTCACTCATATACTATGTACTACACTGTGCGTTTCTTATATTCTAAGTTTCTCAGTGCAACTCACTCATATACTATATACTACACTGTGCGTTTCTTATATTCTAAGTTTTTCAGTGCAACTCACTCATATACTATGTACTACACTGTGCATTTCTTATATTCTAAGTTTTTCAGTGCAACTCACTCATATACTATGTACTACACTGTGCGTTTCTTATATTCTAAGTTTTTCAGTGCAACTCACTCATATACTATGTACTACACTGTGCGTTTCTTAAAATCTAAGTTTTTCAGTGCAACTCACTCATATACTATGTACTACACTGTGCGTTTCTTATATTCTAAGTTTTTCAGTGCAACTCACTCATATACTATGTACTACACTGTGCGTTTCTTATATTCTAAGTTTTTCAGTGCAACTCACTCATATACTATGTACTACACTGTGCGTTTCTTATATTCTAAGTTTTTCAGTGCAACTCACTCATATACTATGTACTACACTGTGCATTTCATGTAATGCGGGTTTTTCAGTAAATTCTAAGTTTTTCAGTGCAACTCATTCATATACTATGTACTATATTGTGCGTTTCTTATATTCTAAGTTTTTCAGTGCAACTCACTCATATACTATTACTACACTGTGCGTTTCTTATATTCTAAGTTTTTCAGTGCAACTCACTCATATACTATGTACTACACTGTGCGTTTCTTATATTCTAAGTTTTTCAGTGCAACTCACTCATATACTATGTACTACACTGTGCGTTTCTTAAATTCTAAGTTTTTCAGTGCAACTCACTCATATACTATGTACTACACTGTGCGTTTCTTATATTCTAAGTTTTTCAGTGCAACTCACTCATATACTATGTACTACACTGTGCGTTTCTTATATTCTAAGTTTTTCAGTGCAACTCACTCATATACTATGTACTACACTGTGCGTTTCTTATATTCTATGTTTTTCAGTGCAACTCACTCATATACTATGTACTACACTGTGCGTTTCTTATATTCTAAGTTTTTCAGTGCAACTCACTCATATACTATGTACTACACTGTCCGTTTCTTATATTCTAAGTTTTTCAGTGCAACTCACTCATATACTATGTACTACACTGTGCGTTTCTTATATTCTAAGTTTTTCAGTGCAACTCACTCATATACTATGTACTACACTGTGCGTTTCTTAAATTCTAAGTTTTTCAGTGCAACTCACTCATATACTATGTACTACACTGTGCGTTTCTTATATTCTAAGTTTTTCAGTGCAACTCACTCATATACTATGTACTACACTGTGCGTTTCTTATATTCTAAGTTTTTCAGTGCAACTCACTCATATACTATGTACTACACTGTGCGTTTCTTATATTCTATGTTTTTTAGTGCAACTCACTCATATACTATGTACTACACTGTGCGTTTCTTATATTCTAAGTTTTTCAGTGCAACTCACTCATATACTATGTACTACACTGTGCGTTTCTTATATTCTAAGTTTTTCAGTGCAACTCACTCATATACTATGTACTACACTGTGCGTTTCTTAAAATCTAAGTTTTTCAGTGCAACTCACTCATATACTATGTACTACACTGTGCGTTTCTTATATTCTAAATTTTTCAGTGCAATACACTCATATACTATGTACTATACTGTGCGTTTCTTATATTCTAAGTTTTTCAGTGCAACTCACTCATATACTATGTACTACACTGTGCATTTCGTGTAATGCGGGTTTTTCAGTAAATTCTAAGTTTTTCAGTGCAACTCACTCATATACTATGCACTACACTGTGCGTTTCTTATATTCTAAGTTTTTCAGTGCAACTCACTCATATACTATGTACTACACTGTGTGTTTCTTATATTCTAAGTTTTTCAGTGCAACTCACTCATATACTATGTACTACACTGTGCGTTTCTTATATTCTAAGTTTTTCAGTGCAACTCACTCATATACTATGTACTACACTGTGCATTTCTTATATTCTAAGTTTTTCAGTGCAACTCACTCATATACTATGTACTACACTGTGCGTTTCGTATATTCTAAGTTTTTCAGTGCAACTCACTCATATACTATGTACTTCACTGTGCGTTTCTTAAAATCTAAGTTTTTCAGTGCAACTCACTCATATACTATGTACTACACTGTGCGTTTCTTATATTCTAAGTTTTTCAGTGCAACTCACTCATATACTATGTACTACACTGTTCGTTTCTTATATTCTAAGTTTTTCAGTGCAACTCACTCATATACTATGTACTACACTGTGCGTTTCTTATATTCTAAGTTTTTCAGTGCAACTCACTCATATACTATGTACTACACTGTGCGTTTCTTAAATTCTAAGTTTTTCAGTGCAACTCATTCATATACTATGTACTACACTGTGCGTTTCTTATATTCTAAATTTTTCAGTGCAACTCACTCATATACTATGTACTACACTATGCGTTTCTTATATTCTAAGTTTTTCAGTGCAACTCACTCATATACTATGTACTACACTGTGCGTTTCTTATATTCTAAGTTTTTCAGTGCAACTCACTCATATACTATGTACTACACTGTGCGTTTCTTATATTCTAAGTTTTTCAGTGCAACTCACTCATATACTATGTACTACACTGTGCGTTTCTGATATTCTAAGTTTTTCAGTGCAACTCACTCATATACTATGTACTACACTGTGCGTTTCTTATATTCTAAGTTTTTCAGTGCAACTCACTCATATACTATGTACTACACTGTGCGTTTCTTATATTCTAAATTTTTCAGTGCAATACACTCATATACTATGTACTACACTGTGCGTTTCTTATATTCTAAGTTTTTCAGTGCAACTCACTCATATACTATGTACTACACTGTGCATTTCGTGTAATGCGGGTTTTTCAGTAAATTCTATGTTTTTCAGTGCAACTCACTCATATACTATGTACTACACTGTGCGTTTCTTATATTCTAAGTTTTTCAGTGCAACTCACTCATATACTATGTACTACACTGAGCGTTTCTTATATTCTAAGTTTTTCAGTGCAACTCACTCATATACTATGTACTACACTGTGCGTTTCTTGTACTACACTGTGCATTTCTTATATTCTAAGTTTTTCAGTGCAACTCACTCATATACTATGTACTACACTGTGCGTTTCTTATATTCTAAGTTTTTCAGTGCAACTCACTCATATACTATGTACTTCACTGTGCGTTTCTTAAAATCCAAGTTTTTCAGTGCAACTCACTCATATACTATGTACTACACTGTGCGTTTCTTATATTCTAAGTTTTTCAGTGCAACTCACTCATATACTATGTACTACACTGTGCGTTTCTTATATTCTTAGTTTTTCAGTGCAACTCACTCATATACTATGTACTATACTGTGCGTTTCTTATATTCTATGTTTTTCAGTGCAACTCACTCATATACTATGTACTACACTGTGCGTTTCTTATATTCTAAGTTTTTCAGTGCAACTCACTCATATACTATGTACTACACTGTACGTTTCTTATATTCTAAGTTTTTCAGTGCAACTCACTCATATACTATGTACTACACTGTGCGTTTCTTATATTCTAAGTTTTTCAGTGCAACTCACTCATATACTATTTACTACACTGTGCGTTTCTTATATTCTAAATTTTTCAGTGCAATACACTCATATACTATGTACTATACTGTGCGTTTCTTATATTCTAAGTTTTTCAGTGCAACTCACTCATATACTATGTACTACACTGTGATTTTCGTGTAATGCGGGTTTTTCAGTAAATTCTAAGTTTTTCAGTGCAACTCACTCATATACTATGTACTACACTGTGCGTTTCTTATATTCTAAGTTTTTCAGTGCAACTCACTCATATACTATGTACTACACTGTGCGTTTCTTATATTCTAAGTTTTTCAGTGCAACTCACTCATATACTATGTACTACACTGTGCATTTCTAATATTCTAAGTTTTTCAGTGCAACTCACTCTTATACTATGTACTACACTGTGCGTTTCTTATATTCTACGTTTTTCAGTGCAACTCACTCATATACTATGTACTACACTGTGCGTTTCTTATATTCTAAGTTTTTCAGTGCAACTCACTCATATATTATGTACTACACTGTGCGTTTCTTATATTCTAAGTTTTTCAGTGCAACTCAATCATATACTATGTACTACACTGTGCATTTCGTGTAATGCGGGTTTTTCAGTAAATTCTAAGTTTTTCAGTGCAACTCACTCATATACTATGCACTACACTGTGCGTTTCTTATATTCTAAGTTTTTCAGTGCAACTCACTCATATACTATGTACTACACTGTGCGTTTCTTATATTCTAAGTTTCTCAGTGCAACTCACTCATATACTATATACTACACTGTGCGTTTCTTATATTCTAAGTTTTTCAGTGCAACTCACTCATATACTATGTACTACACTGTGCATTTCTTATATTCTAAGTTTTTCAGTGCAACTCACTCATATACTATGTACTACACTGTGCGTTTCTTATATTCTAAGTTTTTCAGTGCAACTCACTCATATACTATGTACTACACTGTGCGTTTCTTAAAATCTAAGTTTTTCAGTGCAACTCACTCATATACTATGTACTACACTGTGCGTTTCTTATATTCTAAGTTTTTCAGTGCAACTCACTCATATACTATGTACTACACTGTGCGTTTCTTATATTCTAAGTTTTTCAGTGCAACTCACTCATATACTATGTACTACACTGTGCGTTTCTTATATTCTAAGTTTTTCAGTGCAAGTCACTCATATACTATGTACTACACTGTGCGTTTCTTATATTCTAAGTTTTTCAGTGCAACTCACTCATATACTATGTACTACACTGTGCATTTCTTATATTCTAAGTTTTTCAGTGCAACTCACTCATATACTATGTACTATACTGTGCGTTTCTTATATTCTAAGTTTTTCAGTGCAACTCACTCATATACTATGTACTACACTGTGCGTTTCTTAAAATCTAAGTTTTTCAGTGCAACTCACTCATATACTATGTACTACACTGTGCGTTTCTTATATTCTAAGTTTTTCAGTGCAACTCACTCATATACTATGTACTACACTGTGCGTTTCTTATATTCTAAGTTTTTCAGTGCAACTCACTCATATACTATGTACTACACTGTGCGTTTCTTATATTCTAAGTTTTTCAGTGCAACTCACTCATATACTATGTACTACACTGTGCATTTCATGTAATGCGGGTTTTTCAGTAAATTCTAAGTTTTTCAGTGCAACTCATTCATATACTATGTACTATATTGTGCGTTTCTTATATTCTAAGTTTTTCAGTGCAACTCACTCATATACTATTACTACACTGTGCGTTTCTTATATTCTAAGTTTTTCAGTGCAACTCACTCATATACTATGTACTACACTGTGCGTTTCTTATATTCTAAGTTTTTCAGTGCAACTCACTCATATACTATGTACTACACTGTGCGTTTCTTAAATTCTAAGTTTTTCAGTGCAACTCACTCATATACTATGTACTACACTGTGCGTTTCTTATATTCTAAGTTTTTCAGTGCAACTCACTCATATACTATGTACTACACTGTGCGTTTCTTATATTCTAAGTTTTTCAGTGCAACTCACTCATATACTATGTACTACACTGTGCGTTTCTTATATTCTATGTTTTTCAGTGCAACTCACTCATATACTATGTACTACACTGTGCGTTTCTTAAATTCTAAGTTTTTCAGTGCAACTCACTCATATACTATGTACTACACTGTGCGTTTCTTATATTCTAAGTTTTTCAGTGCAACTCACTCATATACTATGTACTACACTGTGCGTTTCTTATATTCTATGTTTTTTAGTGCAACTCACTCATATACTATGTACTACACTGTGCGTTTCTTATATTCTAAGTTTTTCAGTGCAACTCACTCATATACTATGTACTACACTGTGCGTTTCTTATATTCTAAGTTTTTCAGTGCAACTCACTCATATACTATGTACTACACTGTGCGTTTCTTAAAATCTAAGTTTTTCAGTGCAACTCACTCATATACTATGTACTACACTGTGCGTTTCTTATATTCTAAATTTTTCAGTGCAATACACTCATATACTATGTACTATACTGTGCGTTTCTTATATTCTAAGTTTTTCAGTGCAACTCACTCATATACTATGTACTACACTGTGCATTTCGTGTAATGCGGGTTTTTCAGTAAATTCTAAGTTTTTCAGTGCAACTCACTCATATACTATGCACTACACTGTGCGTTTCTTATATTCTAAGTTTTTCAGTGCAACTCACTCATATACTATGTACTACACTGTGCGTTTCTTATATTCTAAGTTTTTCAGTGCAACTCACTCATATACTATGTACTACACTGTGCGTTTCTTATATTCTAAGTTTTTCAGTGCAACTCACTCATATACTATGTACTACACTGTGCATTTCTTATATTCTAAGTTTTTCAGTGCAACTCACTCATATACTATGTACTACACTGTGCGTTTCGTATATTCTAAGTTTTTCAGTGCAACTCACTCATATACTATGTACTTCACTGTGCGTTTCTTAAAATCTAAGTTTTTCAGTGCAACTCACTCATATACTATGTACTACACTGTGCGTTTCTTATATTCTAAGTTTTTCAGTGCAACTCACTCATATACTATGTACTACACTGTGCGTTTCTTATATTCTAAGTTTTTCAGTGCAACTCACTCATATACTATGTATTACACTGTGCGTTTCTTATATTCTATGTTTTTTAGTGCAACTCACTCATATACTATGTACTACACTGTGCGTTTCTTATATTCTAAGTTTTTCAGTGCAACTCACTCATATACTATGTACTACACTGTGCGTTTCTTATATTCTAAGTTTTTCAGTGCAACTCACTCATATACTATGTACTACACTCTGCGTTTCTTATATTCTAAGTTTTTCAGTGCAACTCACTCATATACTATGTACTACACTGTGCGTTTCTTATATTCTAAATTTTTCAGTGCAATACACTCATATACTATGTACTACACTGTGCATTTCTTATATTCTAAGTTTTTCAGTGCAACTCACTCATATACTATGTACTACACTGTGCATTTCGTGTAATGCGGGTTTTTCAGTAAATTCTAAGTTTTTCAGTGCAACTCACTCATATACTATGCACTACACTGTGCGTTTCTTATATTCTAAGTTTTTCAGTGCAACTCACTCATATACTATGTACTACACTGTGCGTTTCTTATATTCTAAGTTTTTCAGTGCAACTCACTCATATACTATGTACTACACTGTGCGTTTCTTATATTCTAAGTTTTTCAGTGCAACTCACTCATATACTATGTACTACACTGTGCGTTTCTTATATTCTAAGTTTTTCAGTGCAACTCACTCATATACTATGTACTACACTGTGCATTTCATGTAATGCGGGTTTTTCAGTAAATTCTAAGTTTTTCAGTGCAACTCATTCATATACTATGTACTATATTGTGCGTTTCTTATATTCTAAGTTTTTCAGTGCAACTCACTCATATACTATTACTACACTGTGCGTTTCTTATATTCTAAGTTTTTCAGTGCAACTCACTCATATACTATGTACTACACTGTGCGTTTCTTATATTCTAAGTTTTTCAGTGCAACTCACTCATATACTATGTACTACACTGTGCGTTTCTTAAATTCTAAGTTTTTCAGTGCAACTCACTCATATACTATGTACTACACTGTGCGTTTCTTAAATTCTAAGTTTTTCAGTGCAACTCACTCATATACTATGTACTACACTGTGCGTTTCTTAAATTCTAAGTTTTTCAGTGCAACTCACTCATATACTATGTACTACACTGTGCGTTTCTTATATTCTAAGTTTTTCAGTGCAACTCACTCATATACTATGTATTACACTGTGCGTTTCTTATATTCTATGTTTTTTAGTGCAACTCACTCATATACTATGTACTACACTGTGCGTTTCTTATATTCTAAGTTTTTCAGTGCAACTCACTCATATACTATGTACTACACTGTGCGTTTCTTATATTCTAAGTTTTTCAGTGCAACTCACTCATATACTATGTACTACACTCTGCGTTTCTTATATTCTAAGTTTTTCAGTGCAACTCACTCATATACTATGTACTACACTGTGCGTTTCTTATATTCTAAATTTTTCAGTGCAATACACTCATATACTATGTACTACACTGTGCATTTCTTATATTCTAAGTTTTTCAGTGCAACTCACTCATATACTATGTACTACACTGTGCATTTCGTGTAATGCGGGTTTTTCAGTAAATTCTAAGTTTTTCAGTGCAACTCACTCATATACTATGCACTACACTGTGCGTTTCTTATATTCTAAGTTTTTCAGTGCAACTCACTCATATACTATGTACTACACTGTGCGTTTCTTATATTCTAAGTTTTTCAGTGCAACTCACTCATATACTATGTACTACACTGTGCGTTTCTTATATTCTAAGTTTTTCAGTGCAACTCACTCATATACTATGTACTACACTGTGCGTTTCTTATATTCTAAGTTTTTCAGTGCAACTCACTCATATACTATGTACTACACTGTGCATTTCATGTAATGCGGGTTTTTCAGTAAATTCTAAGTTTTTCAGTGCAACTCATTCATATACTATGTACTATATTGTGCGTTTCTTATATTCTAAGTTTTTCAGTGCAACTCACTCATATACTATTACTACACTGTGCGTTTCTTATATTCTAAGTTTTTCAGTGCAACTCACTCATATACTATGTACTACACTGTGCGTTTCTTATATTCTAAGTTTTTCAGTGCAACTCACTCATATACTATGTACTACACTGTGCGTTTCTTAAATTCTAAGTTTTTCAGTGCAACTCACTCATATACTATGTACTACACTGTGCGTTTCTTATATTCTAAGTTTTTCAGTGCAACTCACTCATATACTATGTACTACACTGTGCGTTTCTTATATTCTAAGTTTTTCAGTGCAACTCACTCATATACTATGTACTACACTGTGCGTTTCTTATATTCTATGTTTTTCAGTGCAACTCACTCATATACTATGTACTACACTGTGCGTTTCTTATATTCTAAGTTTTTCAGTGCAACTCACTCATATACTATGTACTACACTGTCCGTTTCTTATATTCTAAGTTTTTCAGTGCAACTCACTCATATACTATGTACTACACTGTGCGTTTCTTATATTCTAAGTTTTTCAGTGCAACTCACTCATATACTATGTACTACACTGTGCGTTTCTTAAATTCTAAGTTTTTCAGTGCAACTCACTCATATACTATGTACTACACTGTGCGTTTCTTATATTCTAAGTTTTTCAGTGCAACTCACTCATATACTATGTACTACACTGTGCGTTTCTTATATTCTAAGTTTTTCAGTGCAACTCACTCATATACTATGTACTACACTGTGCGTTTCTTATATTCTATGTTTTTTAGTGCAACTCACTCATATACTATGTACTACACTGTGCGTTTCTTATATTCTAAGTTTTTCAGTGCAACTCACTCATATACTATGTACTACACTGTGCGTTTCTTATATTCTAAGTTTTTCAGTGCAACTCACTCATATACTATGTACTACACTGTGCGTTTCTTAAAATCTAAGTTTTTCAGTGCAACTCACTCATATACTATGTACTACACTGTGCGTTTCTTATATTCTAAATTTTTCAGTGCAATACACTCATATACTATGTACTATACTGTGCGTTTCTTATATTCTAAGTTTTTCAGTGCAACTCACTCATATACTATGTACTACACTGTGCATTTCGTGTAATGCGGGTTTTTCAGTAAATTCTAAGTTTTTCAGTGCAACTCACTCATATACTATGCACTACACTGTGCGTTTCTTATATTCTAAGTTTTTCAGTGCAACTCACTCATATACTATGTACTACACTGTGTGTTTCTTATATTCTAAGTTTTTCAGTGCAACTCACTCATATACTATGTACTACACTGTGCGTTTCTTATATTCTAAGTTTTTCAGTGCAACTCACTCATATACTATGTACTACACTGTGCATTTCTTATATTCTAAGTTTTTCAGTGCAACTCACTCATATACTATGTACTACACTGTGCGTTTCGTATATTCTAAGTTTTTCAGTGCAACTCACTCATATACTATGTACTTCACTGTGCGTTTCTTAAAATCTAAGTTTTTCAGTGCAACTCACTCATATACTATGTACTACACTGTGCGTTTCTTATATTCTAAGTTTTTCAGTGCAACTCACTCATATACTATGTACTACACTGTTCGTTTCTTATATTCTAAGTTTTTCAGTGCAACTCACTCATATACTATGTACTACACTGTGCGTTTCTTATATTCTAAGTTTTTCAGTGCAACTCACTCATATACTATGTACTACACTGTGCGTTTCTTAAATTCTAAGTTTTTCAGTGCAACTCATTCATATACTATGTACTACACTGTGCGTTTCTTATATTCTAAATTTTTCAGTGCAACTCACTCATATACTATGTACTACACTATGCGTTTCTTATATTCTAAGTTTTTCAGTGCAACTCACTCATATACTATGTACTACACTGTGCGTTTCTTATATTCTAAGTTTTTCAGTGCAACTCACTCATATACTATGTACTACACTGTGCGTTTCTTATATTCTAAGTTTTTCAGTGCAACTCACTCATATACTATGTACTACACTGTGCGTTTCTGATATTCTAAGTTTTTCAGTGCAACTCACTCATATACTATGTACTACACTGTGCGTTTCTTATATTCTAAGTTTTTCAGTGCAACTCACTCATATACTATGTACTACACTGTGCGTTTCTTATATTCTAAATTTTTCAGTGCAATACACTCATATACTATGTACTACACTGTGCGTTTCTTATATTCTAAGTTTTTCAGTGCAACTCACTCATATACTATGTACTACACTGTGCATTTCGTGTAATGCGGGTTTTTCAGTAAATTCTATGTTTTTCAGTGCAACTCACTCATATACTATGTACTACACTGTGCGTTTCTTATATTCTAAGTTTTTCAGTGCAACTCACTCATATACTATGTACTACACTGAGCGTTTCTTATATTCTAAGTTTTTCAGTGCAACTCACTCATATACTATGTACTACACTGTGCGTTTCTTGTACTACACTGTGCATTTCTTATATTCTAAGTTTTTCAGTGCAACTCACTCATATACTATGTACTACACTGTGCGTTTCTTATATTCTAAGTTTTTCAGTGCAACTCACTCATATACTATGTACTTCACTGTGCGTTTCTTAAAATCTAAGTTTTTCAGTGCAACTCACTCATATACTATGTACTACACTGTGCGTTTCTTATATTCTAAGTTTTTCAGTGCAACTCACTCATATACTATGTACTACACTGTGCGTTTCTTATATTCTTAGTTTTTCAGTGCAACTCACTCATATACTATGTACTATACTGTGCGTTTCTTATATTCTATGTTTTTCAGTGCAACTCACTCATATACTATGTACTACACTGTGCGTTTCTTATATTCTAAGTTTTTCAGTGCAACTCACTCATATACTATGTACTACACTGTACGTTTCTTATATTCTAAGTTTTTCAGTGCAACTCACTCATATACTATGTACTACACTGTGCGTTTCTTATATTCTAAGTTTTTCAGTGCAACTCACTCATATACTATTTACTACACTGTGCGTTTCTTATATTCTAAATTTTTCAGTGCAATACACTCATATACTATGTACTATACTGTGCGTTTCTTATATTCTAAGTTTTTCAGTGCAACTCACTCATATACTATGTACTACACTGTGATTTTCGTGTAATGCGGGTTTTTCAGTAAATTCTAAGTTTTTCAGTGCAACTCACTCATATACTATGTACTACACTGTGCGTTTCTTATATTCTAAGTTTTTCAGTGCAACTCACTCATATACTATGTACTACACTGTGCGTTTCTTATATTCTAAGTTTTTCAGTGCAACTCACTCATATACTATGTACTACACTGTGCATTTCTAATATTCTAAGTTTTTCAGTGCAACTCACTCTTATACTATGTACTACACTGTGCGTTTCTTATATTCTACGTTTTTCAGTGCAACTCACTCATATACTATGTACTACACTGTGCGTTTCTTATATTCTAAGTTTTTCAGTGCAACTCACTCATATATTATGTACTACACTGTGCGTTTCTTATATTCTAAGTTTTTCAGTGCAACTCAATCATATACTATGTACTACACTGTGCATTTCGTGTAATGCGGGTTTTTCAGTAAATTCTAAGTTTTTCAGTGCAACTCACTCATATACTATGCACTACACTGTGCGTTTCTTATATTCTAAGTTTTTCAGTGCAACTCACTCATATACTATGTACTACACTGTGCGTTTCTTATATTCTAAGTTTCTCAGTGCAACTCACTCATATACTATATACTACACTGTGCGTTTCTTATATTCTAAGTTTTTCAGTGCAACTCACTCATATACTATGTACTACACTGTGCATTTCTTATATTCTAAGTTTTTCAGTGCAACTCACTCATATACTATGTACTACACTGTGCGTTTCTTATATTCTAAGTTTTTCAGTGCAACTCACTCATATACTATGTACTACACTGTGCGTTTCTTAAAATCTAAGTTTTTCAGTGCAACTCACTCATATACTATGTACTACACTGTGCGTTTCTTATATTCTAAGTTTTTCAGTGCAACTCACTAATATACTATGTACTACACTGTGCGTTTCTTATATTCTAAGTTTTTCAGTGCAACTCACTCATATACTATGTACTACACTGTGCGTTTCTTATATTCTAAGTTTTTCAGTGCAAGTCACTCATATACTATGTACTACACTGTGCGTTTCTTATATTCTAAGTTTTTCAGTGCAACTCACTCATATACTATGTACTACACTGTGCATTTCTTATATTCTAAGTTTTTCAGTGCAACTCACTCATATACTATGTACTATACTGTGCGTTTCTTATATTCTAAGTTTTTCAGTGCAACTCACTCATATACTATGTACTACACTGTGCGTTTCTTATATTCTAAGTTTTTCAGTGCAACTCACTCATATACTATGTACTACACTGTGCGTTTCTTATATTCTATGTTTTTCAGTGCAACTCACTCATATACTATGTACTACACTGTGCGTTTCTTATATTCTAAGTTTTTCAGTGCAACTCACTCATATACTATGTACTACACTGTCCGTTTCTTATATTCTAAGTTTTTCAGTGCAACTCACTCATATACTATGTACTACACTGTGCGTTTCTTATATTCTAAGTTTTTCAGTGCAACTCACTCATATACTATGTACTACACTGTGCGTTTCTTATATTCTAAGTTTTTCAGTGCAACTCACTCATATACTATGTACTACACTGTGCATTTCGTGTAATGCGGGTTTTTCAGTAAATTCTAAGTTTTTCAGTGCAACTCATTCATATACTATGTACTATATTGTGCGTTTCTTATATTCTAAGTTTTTCAGTGCAACTCACTCATATACTATGTACTACACTGTGCGTTTCTTATATTCTAAGTTTTTCAGTGCAACTCACTCATATACTATGTACTACACTGTGCGTTTCTTATATTCTAAGTTTTTCAGTGCAACTCACTCATATACTATGTACTACACTGTGCGTTTCTTATATTCTAAGTTTTTCAGTGCAACTCACTCATATACTATGTACTACACTGTGCGTTTCTTATATTCTAAGTTTTTCAGTGCAACTCACTCATATACTATGTACTACACTGTGCGTTTCTAATATTCTAAGTTTTTCAGTGCAACTCACTCATATACTATGTACTACACTGTGCGTTTCTTATATTCTAAGTTTTTCAGTGCAACTCACTCATATACTATGTACTACACTGTGGGTTTCTTATATTCTAAGTTTTTCAGTGCAACTCACTCATATACTATGTACTACACTGTGCGTTTCTTATATTCTAAGTTTTTCAGTGCAACTCACTCATATACTATGTACTACACTGTGCGTTTCTTAAATTCTAAGTTTTTCAGTGCAACTCACTCATATACTATGTACTACACTGTGCGTTTCTTATATTCTAAGTTTTTCAGTGCAACTCACTCATATACTATGTACTACACTGTGCGTTTCTTATATTCTAAGTTTTTCAGTGCAACTCACTCATATACTATGTACTACACTGTGCGTTTCTTATATTCTAAGTTTTTCAGTAAATTCTAAGTTTTTCAGTGCAACTCATTCATATACTATGTACTACACTGTGCGTTTCTTATATTCTAAGTTTTTCAGTGCAACTCACTCATATACTACGTACTACACTGTGCGTTTCTTACATTCTAAGTTTTTCAGTGCAACTCACTCATATACTATATACTACACTGTGCGTTTCTTATATTCTAAGTTTTACAGTGCAACTCAATCATATACTATGTACTACACTGTGCGTTTCTTATATTCTAAGTATTTCAGTGCAACTCACTCATATACTATGTACTACACTGTGCGTTTCTTATATTCTAAGTTTTTCAGTGCAACTCACTCATATACTATGTACTACACTGTGCGTTTCTTATATTCTAAGTTTTTCTGTGCAACTCACTCATATACTATGTACTACACTGTGCGTTTCTTATATTCTAAATTTTTCAGTGCAACTCACTCATATACTATGTACTACACTGTGCGTTTCTTATATTCTAAGTTTTTCAGTGCAACTCACTCATATACTATGTACTACACTGTGCGTTTCTTATATTCTAAGTTTTTCAGTGCAACTCACTCATATACTATGTACTACACTGTGCGTTTCTTATATTCTAAGTTTTTCAGTGCAACTCACTCATATACTATGTACTACACTGTGCGTTTCTTATATTCTAAGTTTTTCAGTGCAACTCACTCATATACTATGTACTACACTGTGTATTTCGTGTAATGCGGGTTTTTCAGTAAATTCTAAGTTTTTCAGTGCAACTCACTCATATACTATGTACTACACTGTGCGTTTCTTATATTCTAAGTTTTTAAGTGCAACTCACTCATATACTATGTACTACACTGTGCGTTTCTTATATTCTAAGTTTTTCAGTGCAACTCACTCATATACTATGTACTACACTGTGCGTTTCTTAAATTCTAAGTTTTTCAGTGCAACTCACTCATATACTATATACTACACTGTGCGTTTCTTATATTCTAAGTTTTTCAGTGCAACTCACTCATATACTATGTACTACACTGTGCGTTTCTTATATTCTAAGTTTTTCAGTCCAACTCACTCATATACTATGTACTACACTGTGCGTTTCTTATATTCTAAGTTTTTCAGTGCAACTCACTCATATACTATGTACTACACTGTGCGTTTCTTATATTCTAAGTTTTTCAGTGCAACTCACTCATATACTATGTACTACACTGTGCGTTTCTTATATTCTAAGTTTTTCAGTGCAACTCACTCATATACTATGTACTACACTGTGCGTTTCTTATATTCTAAGTTTTTCAGTGCAACTCACTCATATACTATGTACTACACTGTGCGTTTCTTATATTCTAAGTTTTGCAGTGCAACTCACTCATATACTATGTACTACACTGTGCATTTCGTGTAATGCGAGTTTTTCAGTAAATTTTAAGTTTTTCAGTGCAACTCACTCATATACTATGTACTACACTGTGCGTTTCTTATATTCTAAGTTTTTCAGTGCAACTCACTCATATACTATGTACTACACTGTGCGTTTCTTATATTCTAAGTTTTTCAGTGCAACTCACTCATATACTATGTACTACACTGTGCGTTTCTTATATTCTAAGTTTTTCAGTGCAACTCACTCATATACTATGTACTACACTGTGCGTTTCTTATATTCTAAGTTTTTCAGTGCAACTCACTCATATACTATGTACTACACTGTGCGTTTCTTATATTCTAAGTTTTTCAGTGCAACTCACTCATATACTATGTACTACACTGTGAGTTTCTAATATTCTAAGTTTTTCAGTGCAACTCATTCATATACTATGTACTACACTGTGCGTTTCTTATATTCTAAGTTTTTCAGTGCAACTCACTCATATACTATGTACTACACTGTGCGTTTCTTATATTCTAAGTTTTTCAGTGCAACTCACTCATATACTATGTACTACACTGTGCATTTCGTGTAATGCGGGTTTTTCAGTAAATTCTAAGTTTTTCAGTGCAACTCACTCATATACTATGTACTACACTGTGCGTTTCTTATATTCTAAGTTTTTCAATGCAACTCACTCATATACTATGTACTACACTGTGCGTTTCTTATATTCTAAGTTTTTCAGTGCAACTCACTCATATACTATGTACTACACTGTGCGTTTCTTATATTCTAAGTTTTTCAGTGCAACTCACTCATATACTATGTACTACACTGTGCGTTTCTTATATTCTAAGTTTTTCAGTGCAACTCACTCATATACTATGTACTACACTGTGCGTTTCTTATATTCTAAGTTTTTCAGTGCAACTCACTCATATACTATGTACTACACTGTGCGTTTCTTATATTCTAAGTTTTGCAGTGCAACTCACTCATATACTATGTACTACACTGTGCATTTCGTGTAATGCGAGTTTTTCAGTAAATTTTAAGTTTTTCAGTGCAACTCACTCATATACTATGTACTACACTGTGCGTTTCTTATATTCTAAGATTTTCAGTGCAACTCACTCATATACTATGTACTACACTGTGCGTTTCTTATATTCTAAGTTTTTCAGTGCAACTCACTCATATACTATGTACTACACTGTGCGTTTCTTATATTCTAAGTTTTTCAGTGCAACTCACTCATATACTATGTACTACACTGTGCGTTTCTTATATTCTAAGTTTTTCAGTGCAACTCACTCATATACTATGTACTACACTGTGCGTTTCTTATATTCTAAGTTTTTCAGTGCAACTCACTCATATACTATGTACTACACTGTGCGTTTCTTATATTCTAAGTTTTTCAGTGCAACTCACTCATATACTATGTACTACACTGTGCGTTTCTTATATTCTAAGTTTTTCAGTGCAACTCACTCATATACTATGTACTACACTGTGCATTTCGTGTAATGCGGGTTTTTCAGTAAATTCTAAGTTTTTCAGTGCAACTCACTCATATACTATGTACTACACTGTGCGTTTCTTATATTCTAAGTTTTTCAATGCAACTCACTCATATACTATGTACTACACTGTGCGTTTCTTATATTCTAAGTTTTTCAGTGCAACTCACTCATATACTATGTACTACACTGTGCGTTTCTTATATTCTAAGTTTTTCAGTGCAACTCACTCATATACTATGTACTACACTGTGCGTTTCTTATATTCTAAGTTTTTCAGTGCAACTCACTCATATACTATGTACTACACTGTGCGTTTCTTATATTCTAAGTTTTTCAGTGCAACTCACTCATATACTATGTACTACACTGTGCGTTTCTTATATTCTAAATTTTTCAGTGCAACTCACTCATATACTATGTACTACACTGTGCGTTTCTTATATTCTAAGTTTTTCAGTGCAACTCACTCATATACTATGTACTACACTGTGCATTTCGTGTAATGCGAGTTTTTCAGTAAATTCTAAGGGTTTCAGTGCAACTCACTCATATACTATGTACTACACTGTGCGTTTCTTATATTCTAAGTTTTTCAGTGCAACTCACTCATATACTATGTACTACACTGTGCGTTTCTTATATTCTAAGTTTTTCAGTGCAACTCACTCATATACTATGTACTACACTGTGCGTTTCTTATATTCTAAGTTTTTCAGTGCAACTCACTCATATACTATGTACTACACTGTGCGTTTCTTATATTCTAAGTTTTTCAGTGCAACTCACTCATATACTATGTACTACACTGTGCGTTTCTTATATTCTAAGTTTTTCAGTGCAACTCACTCATATACTATGTACTACACTGTGCGTTTCTTATATTCTATGTTTTTCAGTGCAACTCACTCATATACTATGTACTACACTGTGCGTTTCTTATATTCTAAGTTTTTCAGTGCAACTCACTCATATACTATGTACTACACTGTGCATTTCTTATATTCTAAGTTTTTCAGTGCAACTCACTCATATACTATGTACTACACTGTGCGTTTCTTATATTCTAAGTTTTTCAGTGCAACTCACTCATATACTATGTACTACACTGTGCGTTTCTTAAATTCTAAGTTTTTCAGTGCAACTCTCTCATATACTATGTACTACACTGTGCGTTTCTTATATTCTAAGTTTTTCAGTGCAACTCACTCATATACTATGTACTACACTGAGCATTTCTTATATTCTAAGTTTTTCAGTGCAACTCACTCATATACTATGTACTACACTGTGCGTTTCTTATATTCTAAGTTTTTCAGTGCAACTCACTCATATACTATGTACTACACTGTGCGTTTCTTATATTCTAAGTTTTTCAGTGCAACTCACTCATATATTATGTACTACACTGTGCGTTTCTTATATTCTAAGTTTTTCAGTGCAACTCACTCATATACTATGTACTACACTGTGCATTTCGTGTAATGCGGGTTTTTCAGTAAATTCTAAGTTTTTCAGTGCAACTCACTCATATACTATGTACTACACTGTGCGTTTCTTATATTCTAAGTTTTTCAGTGCAACTCACTCATATACTATGTACTACACTGTGCGTTTCTTATATTCTAAGTTTTTCAGTGCAACTCACTCATATATTATGTACTACACTGTGCGTTTCTTATATTCTAAGTTTTTCAGTGCAACTCACTCATATACTATGTACTACACTGTGCATTTCGTGTAATGCGGGTTTTTCAGTAAATTCTAAGTTTTTCAGTGCAACTCATTCATATACTATGTACTATACTGTGCGTTTCTTATATTCTAAGTTTTTCAGTGCAACTCACTCATATACTATGTACTACACTGTGCGTTTCTTATATTCTAAGTTTTTCAGTGCAACTCACTCATATACTATGTACTACACTGTGCGTTTCTTATATTCTAAGTTTTTCAGTGCAACTCACTCATATACTATGTACTACACTGTGCGTTTCTTATATTCTAAGTTTTTCAGTGCAACTCACTCATATACTATGTACTACACTGTGCGTTTCTTATATTCTAAGTTTTTCAGTGCAACTCACTCATATATTATGTACTACACTGTGCGTTTCTTATATTCTAAGTTTTTCAGTGCAACTCACTCATATACTATGTACTACACTGTGCATTTCGTGTAATGCGGGTTTTTCAGTAAATTCTAAGTTTTTCAGTGCAACTCATTCATATACTATGTACTATACTGTGCGTTTCTTATATTCTAAGTTTTACAGTGCAACTCACTCATATACTATGTACTACACTGTGCGTTTCTTATATTCTAAGTTTTTCAGTGCAACTCACTCATAAACTATGTACTACACTGTGCGTTTCTTATATTCTAAGTTTTTCAGTGCAACTCACTCATATACTATGTACTACACTGTGCGTTTCTTATATTCTAAGTTTTTCAGTGCAACTCACTCATATACTATGTACTACACTGTGCGTTTCTTATATTCTAAATTTTTCAGTGCAACTCACTCATATACTATGTACTACACTGTGCGTTTCTTATATTCTAAGTTTTTCAGTGCAACTCACTCATATACTATGTACTACACTGTGCATTTCGTGTAATGCGAGTTTTTCAGTAAATTCTAAGGGTTTCAGTGCAACTCACTCATATACTATGTACTACACTGTGCGTTTCTTATATTCTAAGTTTTTCAGTGCAACTCACTCATATACTATGTACTTCACTGTGCGTTTCTTATATTCTAAGTTTTTCAGTGCAACTCACTCATATACTATGTACTACACTGTGCGTTTCTTATATTCTAAGTTTTTCAGTGCAACTCACTCATATACTATGTACTACACTGTGCGTTTCTTATATTCTAAGTTTTTCAGTGCAACTCACTCATATACTATGTACTACACTGTGCGTTTCTTATATTCTAAGTTTTTCAGTGCAACTCACTCATATACTATGTACTACACTGTGCGTTTCTTATATTCTAAGTTTTTCAGTGCAACTCACTCATATACTATGTACTACACTGTGCGTTTCTTATATTCTAAGTTTTTCAGTGCAACTCACTCATATACTATGTACTACACTGTGCGTTTCTTATATTCTAAATTTTTCAGTGCAACTCACTCTTATACTATGTACTACACTGTGCGTTTCTTATATTCTAAGTTTTTCAGTGCAACTCACTCATATACTATGTACTACACTGTGCATTTCGTGTAATGCGGGTTTTTCAGTAAATTCTAAGTTTTTCAGTGCAACTCATTCATATACTATGTACTATACTGTGCGTTTCTTATATTCTAAGTTTTTCAGTGCAACTCACTCATATACTATGTACTACACTGTGCGTTTCTTATATTCTAAGTTTTTCAGTGCAACTCACTCATATACTACGTACTACACTGTGCGTTTCTTACATTCTAAGTTTTTCAGTGCAACTCACTCATATACTATATACTACACTGTGCATTTCTTATATTCTAAGTTTTACAGTGCAACTCAATCATATAC
The DNA here is from genome assembly GCF_978045245.1 of Mus caroli. Classification (NCBI taxonomy): domain Eukaryota; kingdom Metazoa; phylum Chordata; class Mammalia; order Rodentia; family Muridae; genus Mus; species Mus caroli. The sequence continues at coordinate 147,381 of NW_028227283.1, forward strand.
TATGTACTACACTGTGCGTTTCTTATATTCTAAGTTTTTCAGTGCAACTCACTCATATACTATGTACTACACTGTGCGTTTCTTATATTCTAAGTTTTTCAGTGCAACTCACTCATATACTATGTACTACACTGTGCGTTTCTTATATTCTAAGTTTTTCTGTGCAACTCACTCATATACTATGTACTACACTGTGCGTTTCTTATATTCTAAATTTTTCAGTGCAACTCACTCATATACTATGTACTACACTGTGCGTTTCTTATATTCTAAGTTTTTCAGTGCAACTCACTCATATACTATGTACTACACTGTGCATTTCGTGTAATGCGAGTTTTTCAGTAAATTCTAAGGGTTTCAGTGCAACTCACTCATATACTATGTACTACACTGTGCGTTTCTTATATTCTAAGTTTTTCAGTGCAACTCACTCATATACTATGTACTTCACTGTGCGTTTCTTATATTCTAAGTTTTTCAGTGCAACTCACTCATATACTATGTACTACACTGTGCGTTTCTTATATTCTAAGTTTTTCAGTGCAACTCACTCATATACTATGTACTACACTGTGCGTTTCTTATATTCTAAGTTTTTCAGTGCAACTCACTCATATACTATGTACTACACTGTGCGTTTCTTATATTCTAAATTTTTCAGTGCAACTCACTCTTATACTATGTACTACACTGTGCGTTTCTTATATTCTAAGTTTTTCAGTGAAACTCACTCATATACTATGTACTACACTGTGCATTTCGTGTAATGCGGGTTTTTCAGTAAATTCTAAGTTTTTCAGTGCAACTCATTCATATACTATGTACTATACTGTGCGTTTCTTATATTCTAAGTTTTTCAGTAAATTCTAAGTTTTTCAGTGCAACTCATTCATATACTATGTACTACACTGTGCGTTTCTTATATTCTAAGTTTTTCAGTGCAACTCACTCATATACTACGTACTACACTGTGCGTTTCTTACATTCTAAGTTTTTCAGTGCAACTCACTCATATACTATATACTACACTGTGCGTTTCTTATATTCTAAGTTTTACAGTGCAACTCAATCATATACTATGTACTACACTGTGCGTTTCTTATATTCTAAGTTTTTCAGTGCAACTCACTCATATACTATGTACTACACTGTGCGTTTCTTATATTCTAAGTTTTTCAGTGCAACTCACTCATATACTATGTACTACACTGTGCGTTTCTTATATTCTAAGTTTTTCTGTGCAACTCACTCATATACTATGTACTACACTGTGCGTTTCTTATATTCTAAATTTTTCAGTGCAACTCACTCATATACTATGTACTACACTGTGCGTTTCTTATATTCTAAGTTTTTCAGTGCAACTCACTCATATACTATGTACTACACTGTGCGTTTCTTATATTCTAAGTTTTTCAGTGCAACTCACTCATATACTATGTACTACACTGTGCGTTTCTTATATTCTAAGTTTTTCAGTGCAACTCACTCATATACTATGTACTACACTGTGCGTTTCTTATATTCTAAGTTTTTCAGTGCAACTCACTCATATACTATGTACTACACTGTGTATTTCGTGTAATGCGGGTTTTTCAGTAAATTCTAAGTTTTTCAGTGCAACTCACTCATATACTATGTACTACACTGTGCGTTTCTTATATTCTAAGTTTTTAAGTGCAACTCACTCATATACTATGTACTACACTGTGCGTTTCTTATATTCTAAGTTTTTCAGTGCAACTCACTCATATACTATGTACTACACTGTGCGTTTCTTAAATTCTAAGTTTTTCAGTGCAACTCACTCATATACTATATACTACACTGTGCGTTTCTTATATTCTAAGTTTTTCAGTGCAACTCACTCATATACTATGTACTACACTGTGCGTTTCTTATATTCTAAGTTTTTCAGTCCAACTCACTCATATACTATGTACTACACTGTGCGTTTCTTATATTCTAAGTTTTTCAGTGCAACTCACTCATATACTATGTACTACACTGTGCGTTTCTTATATTCTAAGTTTTTCAGTGCAACTCACTCATATACTATGTACTACACTGTGCGTTTCTTATATTCTAAGTTTTTCAGTGCAACTCACTCATATACTATGTACTACACTGTGCGTTTCTTATATTCTAAGTTTTTCAGTGCAACTCACTCATATACTATGTACTACACTGTGCGTTTCTTATATTCTAAGTTTTGCAGTGCAACTCACTCATATACTATGTACTACACTGTGCATTTCGTGTAATGCGAGTTTTTCAGTAAATTTTAAGTTTTTCAGTGCAACTCACTCATATACTATGTACTACACTGTGCGTTTCTTATATTCTAAGTTTTTCAGTGCAACTCACTCATATACTATGTACTACACTGTGCGTTTCTTATATTCTAAGTTTTTCAGTGCAACTCACTCATATACTATGTACTACACTGTGCGTTTCTTATATTCTAAGTTTTTCAGTGCAACTCACTCATATACTATGTACTACACTGTGCGTTTCTTATATTCTAAGTTTTTCAGTGCAACTCACTCATATACTATGTACTACACTGTGCGTTTCTTATATTCTAAGTTTTTCAGTGCAACTCACTCATATACTATGTACTACACTGTGAGTTTCTAATATTCTAAGTTTTTCAGTGCAACTCATTCATATACTATGTACTACACTGTGCGTTTCTTATATTCTAAGTTTTTCAGTGCAACTCACTCATATACTATGTACTACACTGTGCGTTTCTTATATTCTAAGTTTTTCAGTGCAACTCACTCATATACTATGTACTACACTGTGCATTTCGTGTAATGCGGGTTTTTCAGTAAATTCTAAGTTTTTCAGTGCAACTCACTCATATACTATGTACTACACTGTGCGTTTCTTATATTCTAAGTTTTTCAATGCAACTCACTCATATACTATGTACTACACTGTGCGTTTCTTATATTCTAAGTTTTTCAGTGCAACTCACTCATATACTATGTACTACACTGTGCGTTTCTTATATTCTAAGTTTTTCAGTGCAACTCACTCATATACTATGTACTACACTGTGCGTTTCTTATATTCTAAGTTTTTCAGTGCAACTCACTCATATACTATGTACTACACTGTGCGTTTCTTATATTCTAAGTTTTTCAGTGCAACTCACTCATATACTATGTACTACACTGTGCGTTTCTTATATTCTAAGTTTTGCAGTGCAACTCACTCATATACTATGTACTACACTGTGCATTTCGTGTAATGCGAGTTTTTCAGTAAATTTTAAGTTTTTCAGTGCAACTCACTCATATACTATGTACTACACTGTGCGTTTCTTATATTCTAAGTTTTTCAGTGCAACTCACTCATATACTATGTACTACACTGTGCGTTTCTTATATTCTAAGTTTTTCAGTGCAACTCACTCATATACTATGTACTACACTGTGCGTTTCTTATATTCTAAGTTTTTCAGTGCAACTCACTCATATACTATGTACTACACTGTGCGTTTCTTATATTCTAAGTTTTTCAGTGCAACTCACTCATATACTATGTACTACACTGTGCGTTTCTTATATTCTAAGTTTTTCAGTGCAACTCACTCATATACTATGTACTACACTGTGCGTTTCTTATATTCTAAGTTTTTCAGTGCAACTCACTCATATACTATGTACTACACTGTGCGTTTCTTATATTCTAAGTTTTTCAGTGCAACTCACTCATATACTATGTACTACACTGTGCATTTCGTGTAATGCGGGTTTTTCAGTAAATTCTAAGTTTTTCAGTGCAACTCACTCATATACTATGTACTACACTGTGCGTTTCTTATATTCTAAGTTTTTCAATGCAACTCACTCATATACTATGTACTACACTGTGCGTTTCTTATATTCTAAGTTTTTCAGTGCAACTCACTCATATACTATGTACTACACTGTGCGTTTCTTATATTCTAAGTTTTTCAGTGCAACTCACTCATATACTATGTACTACACTGTGCGTTTCTTATATTCTAAGTTTTTCAGTGCAACTCACTCATATACTATGTACTACACTGTGCGTTTCTTATATTCTAAGTTTTTCAGTGCAACTCACTCATATACTATGTACTACACTGTGCGTTTCTTATATTCTAAGTTTTTCAGTGCAACTCACTCATATACTATGTACTACACTGTGCCTTTCTTATATTCTAAGTTTTTCAGTGCAACTCACTCATATACTATGTACTACACTGTGCGTTTCTTATATTCTAAGTTTTTCAGTGCAACTCACTCATATACTATGTACTACACTGTGCGTTTCTTATATTCTAAGTTTTTCAGTGCAACTCACTCATATACTATGTACTACACTGTGCGTTTCTTATATTCTAAGTTTTTCAGTGCAACTCACTCATATACTATGTACTACACTGTGCGTTTCTTATATTCTAAGTTTTTCAGTGCAACTCACTCATATACTATGTACTACACTGTGCGTTTCTAATATTCTAAGTTTTTCAGTGCAACTCACTCATATACTATGTACTACACTGTGCGTTTCTTATATTCTAAGTTTTTCAGTGCAACTCACTCATATACTATGTACTACACTGTGCGTTTCTTATATTCTAAGTTTTTCAGTGCAACTCACTAATATACTATGTACTACACTACGCGTTTCTTATATTCTAAGTTTTTCAGTGCAACTCACTCATATACTATGTACTACACTGTGCGTTTCTTATATTCTAAGTTTTTCAGTGCAACTCACTCATATACTATGTACTACACTGTGCGTTTCTTATATTCTAAGTTTTTCAGTGCAACTCACTCATATACTATGTACTACACTGTGCGTTTCTTATATTCTAAGTTTTTCAGTGCAACTCACTCATATACTATGTACTACACTGTGCGTTTCTTATATTCTAAGTTTTGCAGTGCAACTCACTCATATACTATGTACTACACTGTGCATTTCGTGTAATGCGAGTTTTTCAGTAAATTTTAAGTTTTTCAGTGCAACTCACTCATATACTATGTACTACACTGTGCGTTTCTTATATTCTAAGTTTTTCAGTGCAACTCACTCATATACTATGTACTACACTGTGCGTTTCTTATATTCTAAGTTTTTCAGTGCAACTCACTCATATACTATGTACTACACTGTGCGTTTCTTATATTCTAAGTTTTTCAGTGCAACTCACTCATATACTATGTACTACACTGTGCGTTTCTTATATTCTAAGTTTTTCAGTGCAACTCACTCATATACTATGTACTACACTGTGCGTTTCTTATATTCTAAGTTTTTCAGTGCAACTCACTCATATACTATGTACTACACTGTGCGTTTCTTATATTCTAAGTTTTTCAGTGCAACTCACTCATATACTATGTACTAACTGTGCGTTTCTTATATTCTAAGTTTTACAGTGCAACTCACTCATATACTATGTACTACACTGTGCGTTTCTTATATTCTAAGTTTTTCAGTGCAACTCACTCATATACTATGTACTACACTGTGCATTTCGTGTAATGCGGGTTTTTCAGTAAATTCTAAGTTTTTCAGTGCAACTCACTCATATACTATGTACTACACTGTGCGTTTCTTATATTCTAAGTTTTTCAATGCAACTCACTCATATACTATGTACTACACTGTGCGTTTCTTATATTCTAAGTTTTTCAGTGCAACTCACTCATATACTATGTACTACACTGTGCGTTTCTTATATTCTAAGTTTTTCAGTGCAACTCACTCATATACTATGTACTACACTGTGCGTTTCTTATATTCTAAGTTTTTCAGTGCAAATCACTCATATACTATGTACTACACTGTGCGTTTCTTATATTCTAAGTTTTTCAGTGCAACTCACTCATATACTATGTACTACACTGTGCGTTTCTTATATTCTAAGTTTTGCAGTGCAACTCACTCATATACTATGTACTACACTGTGCATTTCGTGTAATGCGAGTTTTTCAGTAAATTTTAAGTTTTTCAGTGCAACTCACTCATATACTATGTACTACACTGTGCGTTTCTTATATTCTAAGTTTTTCAGTGCAACTCACTCATATACTATGTACTACACTGTGCGTTTCTTATATTCTAAGTTTTTCAGTGCAACTCACTCATATACTATGTACTACACTGTGCGTTTCTTATATTCTAAGTTTTTCAGTGCAACTCACTCATATACTATGTACTACACTGTGCGTTTCTTATATTCTAAGTTTTTCAGTGCAACTCACTCATATACTATGTACTACACTGTGCGTTTCTTATATTCTAAGTTTTTCAGTGCAACTCACTCATATACTATGTACTACACTGTGCGTTTCTTATATTCTAAGTTTTTCAGTGCAACTCACTCATATACTATGTACTACACTGTGCGTTTCTTATATTCTAAGTTTTTCAGTGCAACTCACTCATATACTATGTACTACACTGTGCGTTTCTTATATTCTAAGTTTTTCAGTGCAACTCACTCATATACTATGTACTACACTGTGCATTTCGTGTAATGCGGGTTTTTCAGTAAATTCTAAGTTTTTCAGTGCAACTCACTCATATACTATGTACTACACTGTGCGTTTCTTATATTCTAAGTTTTTCAATGCAACTCACTCATATACTATGTACTACACTGTGCGTTTCTTATATTCTAAGTTTTTCAGTGCAACTCACTCATATACTATGTACTACACTGTGCGTTTCTTATATTCTAAGTTTTTCAGTGCAACTCACTCATATACTATGTACTACACTGTGCGTTTCTTATATTCTAAGTTTTTCAGTGCAACTCACTCATATACTATGTACTACACTGTGCGTTTCTTATATTCTAAGTTTTTCAGTGCAACTCACTCATATACTATGTACTACACTGTGCGTTTCTTATATTCTAAGTTTTTCAGTGCAACTCACTCATATACTATGTACTACACTGTGCCTTTCTTATATTCTAAGTTTTTCAGTGCAACTCACTCATATACTATATACTACACTGTGCGTTTCTTATATTCTAAGTTTTTCAGTGCAACTCACTCATATACTATGTACTACACTGTGCGTTTCTTATATTCTAAGTTTTTCAGTGCAACTCACTCATATACTATGTACTACACTGTGCATTTCGTGTAATGCGGGTTTTTCAGTAAATTCTAAGTTTTTCAGTGCAACTCACTCATATACTATGTACTACACTGTGCGTTTCTTATATTCTAAGTTTTTTAATGCAACTCACTCATATACTATGTACTACACTGTGCGTTTCTTATATTCTAAGTTTTTCAGTGCAACTCACTCATATACTATGTACTACACTGTGCGTTTCTTATATTCTAAGTTTTTCAGTGCAACTCACTCATATACTATGTACTACACTGTGCGTTTCTTATATTCTAAGTTTTTCAGTGCAACTCACTCATATACTATGTACTACACTGTGCGTTTCTTATATTCTAAGTTTTTCAGTGCAACTCACTCATATACTATGTACTACACTGTGCGTTTCTTATATTCTAAGTTTTTCAGTGCAACTCACTCATATACTATGTACTACACTGTGCGTTTCTAATATTCTAAGTTTTTCAGTGCAACTCATTCATATACTATGTACTACACTGTGCGTTTCTTATATTCTAAGTTTTTCAGTGCAACTCACTCATATACTATGTACTACACTGTGCGTTTCTTATATTCTAAGTTTTTCAGTGCAACTCACTAATATACTATGTACTACACTACGCGTTTCTTATATTCTAAGTTTTTCAGTGCAACTCACTCATATACTATGTACTACACTGTGCGTTTCTTATATTCTAAGTTTTTCAGTGCAACTCACTCATATACTATGTACTACACTGTGCGTTTCTTATATTCTAAGTTTTTCAGTGCAACTCACTCATATACTATGTACTACACTGTGCGTTTCTTATATTCTAAGTTTTTCAGTGCAACTCACTCATATACTATGTACTACACTGTGCGTTTCTTATATTCTAAGTTTTTCAGTGCAACTCACTCATATGCTATGTACTACACTGTGCGTTTCTTATATTCTAAGTTTTTCAGTGCAACTCACTCATATGCTATGTACTACACTGTGCGTTTCTTATATTCTAAGTTTTTCAGTGCAACTCACTCATATACTATGTACTACACTGTGCGTTTCTTATATTCTAAGTTTTTCAGTGCAACTCACTAATATACTATGTACTACACTACGCGTTTCTTATATTCTAAGTTTTTCAGTGCAACTCACTCATATACTATGTACTACACTGTGCGTTTCTTATATTCTAAGTTTTTCAGTGCAACTCACTCATATACTATGTACTACACTGTGCGTTTCTTATATTCTAAGTTTTTCAGTGCAACTCACTCATATACTATGTACTACACTGTGCGTTTCTTATATTCTAAGTTTTTCAGTGCAACTCACTCATATACTATGTACTACACTGTGCGTTTCTTATATTCTAAGTTTTTCAGTGCAACTCACTCATATACTATGTACTACACTGTGCGTTTCTTATATTCTAAGTTTTCAGTGCAACTCACTCATATACTATGTACTACACTGTGCGTTTCTTATATTCTAAGTTTTTCAGTGCAACTCACTCATATACTATGTACTACACTGTGCTTTTCTTATATTCTAAGTTTTTCAGTGCAACTCACTCATATACTATGTACTACACTGTGCATTTCTTATATTCTAAGTTTTTCAGTGCAACTCACTCATATACTATGTACTACACTGTGCATTTCGTGTAATGCGAGTTTTTCAGTAAATTCTAAGTTTTTCAGTGCAACTCACTCATATACTATGTACTACACTGTGCGTTTCTTATATTCTAAGTTTTTCAGTGCCACTCACTCATATACTATGTACTACACTGTGCGTTTCTTATATTCTAAGTTTTTCAGTGCAACTCACTCATATACTATGTACTACACTGTGCGTTTCTTATATTCTACGTTTTTCAGTGCAACTCACTCATATACTATGTACTACACTGTGCGTTTCTTATATTCTAAGTTTTTCAGTGCAACTCACTCATATACTATGTACTACACTGTGCGTTTCTTATATTCTAAGTTTTTCAGTGCAACTCACTCATATACTATGTACTACACTGTGCGTTTCTAATATTCTAAGTTTTTCAGTGCAACTCATTCATATACTCTGTACTACACTGTGCGTTTCTTATATTCCAAGTTTTTCAGTGCAACTCACTCATATACTCTGTACTACACTGTGCGTTTCTTATATTCCAAGTTTTTCAGTGCAACTCACTCATATACTCTGTACTACACTGTGCGTTTCTTATATTCTAAGTTTTTCAGTGCAACTCACTCATATACTATGTACTACACTGTGCGTTTCTTATATTCTAAGTTTTTCAGTGCAACTCACTCATATACTATGTACTACACTGTGCGTTTCTTATATTCTAAGTTTTTCAGTGCAACTCACTCATATACTATGTACTACACTGTGCGTTTCTTATATTCTAAGTTTTTCAGTGCAACTCACTCATATACTATGTACTACACTGTGCGTTTCTTATATTCTAAGTTTTTCAGTGCAACTCACTCATATACTATGTACTACACTGTGCGTTTCTTATATTCTAAGTTTTTCAGTGCAACTCACTCATATACTATGTACTACACTGTGCGTTTCTTATATTCTAAGTTTTTCAGTGCAACTCACTCATATACTATGTACTTCACTGTGCGTTTCTTATATTCTAAGTTTTTCAGTGCAACTCACTCATATACTATGTACTACACTGTGCGTTTCTTATATTCTAAGTTTTTCAGTGCAACTCACTCATATACTATGTACTACACTGTGCGTTTCTTATATTCTAAGTTTTTCAGTGCAACTCACTCATATACTATGTACTACACTGTGCGTTTCTTATATTCTAAGTTTTTCAGTGCAACTCACTCATATCCTATGTACTACACTGTGCGTTTCTTATATTCTAAGTTTTTCAGTGCAACTCACTCATATACTATGTACTACACTGTGCGTTTCTTATATTCTAAGTTTTTCAGTGCAACTCACTCATATAATATGTACTACACTGTGCGTTTCTTATATTCTAAGTTTTTCAGTGCAACTCACTCATATACTATGTACTACACTGTGCGTTTCTTATATTCTAAGTTTTTCAGTGCAACTCACTCATATACTATGTACTACACTGTGCGTTTCTTATATTCTAAGTTTTTCAGTGCAACTCACTCATATACTATGTACTACACTGTGAGTTTCTAATATTCTAAGTTTTTCAGTGCAACTCATTCATATACTATGTACTACACTGTGCGTTTCTTATATTCTAAGTTTTTCAGTGCAACTCACTCATATACTATGTACTACACTGTGCGTTTCTTATATTCTAAGTTTTTCGGTGCAACTCACTCATATACTATGTACTACACTGTGCGTTTCTTATATTCTAAGTTTTTCGGTGCAACTCACTCATATACTATGTACTACACTGTGCGTTTCTTATATTCTAAGTTTTTCGGTGCAACTCACTCATATACTATGTACTACACTGTGCGTTTCTTATATTCTAAGTTTTTCGGTGCAACTCACTCATATACTATGTACTACACTGTGCGTTTCTTATATTCTAAGTTTTTCGGTGCAACTCACTCATATACTATGTACTACACTGTGCGTTTCTTATATTCTAAGTTTTTCAGTGCAACTCACTCATATACTATGTACTACACTGTGCGTTTCTTATATTCTAAGTTTTTCAGTGCAACTCACTCATATACTATGTACTACACTGTGCGTTTCTTATATTCTAAGTTTTTCAGTGCAACTCACTCATATACTATGTACTACACTGTGCGTTTCTTATATTCTAAGTTTTTCAGTGCAACTCACTCATATACTATGTACTACACTGTGCGTTTCTTATATTCTAAGTTTTTCAGTGCAACTCACTCATATACTATGTACTACACTGTGCGTTTCTTATATTCTAAGTTTTTCAGTGCAACTCACTCATATACTATGTACTACACTGTGCGTTTCTAATATTCTAAGTTTTTCAGTGCAACTCATTCATATACTATGTACTACACTGTGCGTTTCTTATATTCTAAGTTTTTCAGTGCAACTCACTCATATACTATGTACTACACTGTGCGTTTCTTATATTCTAAGTTTTTCAGTGCAACTCACTCATATACTATGTACTACACTACGCGTTTCTTATATTCTAAGTTTTTCAGTGCAACTCACTCATATACTATGTACTACACTGTGCGTTTCTTATATTCTAAGTTTTTCAGTGCAACTCACTCATATACTATGTACTACACTGTGCGTTTCTTATATTCTAAGTTTTTCAGTGCAACTCACTCATATACTATGTACTACACTGTGCGTTTCTTATATTCTAAGTTTTTCAGTGCAACTCACTCATATACTATGTACTACACTGTGCGTTTCTTATATTCTAAGTTTTTCAGTGCAACTCACTCATATACTATGTACTACACTGTGCATTTCGTGTAATGCGAGTTTTTCAGTAAATTCTAAGTTTTTCAGTGCAACTCACTCATATACTATGTACTACACTGTGCGTTTCTTATATTCTAAGTTTTTCAGTGCAACTCACTCATATACTATGTACTACACTGTGCGTTTCTTATATTCTAAGTTTTTCAGTGCAACTCACTCATATACTATGTACTACACTGTGCGTTTCTTATATTCTAAGTTTTTCAGTGCAACTCACTCATATACTATGTACTACACTGTGCGTTTCTTATATTCTAAGTTTTTCAGTGCAACTCACTCATATACTATGTACTACACTGTGCGTTTCTTATATTCTAAGTTTTTCAGTGCAACTCACTCATATACTATGTACTACACTACGCGTTTCTTATATTCTAAGTTTTTCAGTGCAACTCACTCATATACTATGTACTACACTGTGCGTTTCTTATATTCTAAGTTTTTCAGTGCAACTCACTCATATACTATGTACTACACTGTGCGTTTCTTATATTCTAAGTTTTTCAGTGCAACTCACTCATATACTATGTACTACACTGTGCGTTTCTTATATTCTAAGTTTTTCAGTGCAACTCACTCATATACTATGTACTACACTGTGCGTTTCTTATATTCTAAGTTTTTCAGTGCAACTCACTCATATACTATGTACTACACTGTGCGTTTCTTATATTCTAAGTTTTCAGTGCAACTCACTCATATACTATGTACTACACTGTGCGTTTCTTATATTCTAAGTTTTTCAGTGCAACTCACTCATATACTATGTACTACACTGTGCTTTTCTTATATTCTAAGTTTTTCAGTGCAACTCACTCATATACTATGTACTACACTGTGCGTTTCTTATATTCTAAGTTTTTCAGTGCAACTCACTCATATACTATGTACTACACTGTGCGTTTCTTATATTCTAAGTTTTTCAGTGCAACTCACTCATATACTATGTACTACACTGTGAGTTTCTAATATTCTAAGTTTTTCAGTGCAACTCATTCATATACTATGTACTACACTGTGCGTTTCTTATATTCTAAGTTTTTCAGTGCAACTCACTCATATACTATGTACTACACTGTGCGTTTCTTATATTCTAAGTTTTTCAGTGCAACTCACTCATATACTATGTACTACACTGTGCGTTTCTTATATTCTAAGTTTTTCGGTGCAACTCACTCATATACTATGTACTACACTGTGCGTTTCTTATATTCTAAGTTTTTCGGTGCAACTCACTCATATACTATGTACTACACTGTGCGTTTCTTATATTCTAAGTTTTTCGGTGCAACTCACTCATATACTATGTACTACACTGTGCGTTTCTTATATTCTAAGTTTTTCGGTGCAACTCACTCATATACTATGTACTACACTGTGCGTTTCTTATATTCTAAGTTTTTCAGTGCAACTCACTCATATACTATGTACTACACTGTGCGTTTCTTATATTCTAAGTTTTTCAGTGCAACTCACTCATATACTATGTACTACACTGTGCGTTTCTTATATTCTAAGTTTTTCAGTGCAACTCACTCATATACTATGTACTACACTGTGCGTTTCTTATATTCTAAGTTTTTCAGTGCAACTCACTCATATACTATGTACTACACTGTGCGTTTCTTATATTCTAAGTTTTTCAGTGCAACTCACTCATATACTATGTACTACACTGTGCGTTTCTAATATTCTAAGTTTTTCAGTGCAACTCACTCATATACTATGTACTACACTGTGCGTTTCTTATATTCTAAGTTTTTCAGTGCAACTCACTCATATACTATGTACTACACTGTGCGTTTCTTATATTCTAAGTTTTTCAGTGCAACTCACTCATATACTATGTACTACACTACGCGTTTCTTATATTCTAAGTTTTTCAGTGCAACTCACTCATATACTATGTACTACACTGTGCGTTTCTTATATTCTAAGTTTTTCAGTGCAACTCACTCATATACTATGTACTACACTGTGCGTTTCTTATATTCTAAGTTTTTCAGTGCAACTCACTCATATACTATGTACTACACTGTGCGTTTCTTATATTCTAAGTTTTTCAGTGCAACTCACTCATATACTATGTACTACACTGTGCGTTTCTTATATTCTAAGTTTTTCAGTGCAACTCACTCATATACTATGTACTACACTGTGCATTTCGTGTAATGCGAGTTTTTCAGTAAATTCTAAGTTTTTCAGTGCAACTCACTCATATACTATGTACTACACTGTGCGTTTCTTATATTCTAAGTTTTTCGGTGCAACTCACTCATATACTATGTACTACACTGTGCGTTTCTTATATTCTAAGTTTTTCAGTGCAACTCACTCATATACTATGTACTACACTGTGCGTTTCTTATATTCTAAGTTTTTCAGTGCAACTCACTCATATACTATGTACTACACTGTGCGTTTCTTATATTCTAAGTTTTTCAGTGCAACTCACTCATATACTATGTACTACACTGTGCGTTTCTTATAATCTAAGTTTTTCAGTGCAACTCACTCATATACTATGTACTACACTGTGCGTTTCTTATATTCTAAGTTTTTCAGTGCAACTCACTCATATACTATGTACTACACTGTGCGTTTCTTATATTCTAAGTTTTTCAGTGCAACTCACTCATATACTAGGTACTACACTGTGCGTTTCTAATATTCTAAGATTTTCAGTGCAACTCATTCATATACTCTGTACTACACTGTGCGTTTCTTATATTCTAAGTTTTTCAGTGCAACTCACTCATATACTATGTACTACACTGTGCGTTTCTTATATTCTAAGTTTTTCAGTGCAACTCACTAATATACTATGTACTACACTACGCGTTTCTTATATTCTAAGTTTTTCAGTGCAACTCACTCATATACTATGTACTACACTGTGCGTTTCTTATATTCTAAGTTTTTCAGTGCAACTCACTCATATACTATGTACTACACTACGCGTTTCTTATATTCTAAGTTTTTCAGTGCAACTCACTCATATACTATGTACTACACTGTGCGTTTGTTATATTCTAAGTTTTTCAGTGCAACTCACTCATATACTATGTACTACACTGTGCGTTTCTTATATTCTAAGTTTTTCAGTGCAACTCACTCATATACTATGTACTACACTGTGCGTTTCTTATATTCTAAGTTTTTCAGTGCAACTCACTCATATACTATGTACTACACTGTGCGTTTCTTATATTCTAAGTTTTTCGGTGCAACTCACTCATATACTATGTACTACACTGTGCGTTTCTTATATTCTAAGTTTTTCGGTGCAACTCACTCATATACTATGTACTACACTGTGCGTTTCTTATATTCTAAGTTTTTCGGTGCAACTCACTCATATACTATGTACTACACTGTGCGTTTCTTATATTCTAAGTTTTTCGGTGCAACTCACTCATATACTATGTACTACACTGTGCGTTTCTTATATTCTAAGTTTTTCAGTGCAACTCACTCATATACTATGTACTACACTGTGCGTTTCTTATATTCTAAGTTTTTCAGTGCAACTCACTCATATACTATGTACTACACTGTGCGTTTCTTATATTCTAAGTTTTTCAGTGCAACTCACTCATATACTATGTACTACACTGTGCGTTTCTTATATTCTAAGTTTTTCAGTGCAACTCACTCATATACTATGTACTACACTGTGCGTTTCTTATATTCTAAGTTTTTCAGTGCAACTCACTCATATACTATGTACTACACTGTGCGTTTCTTATATTCTAAGTTTTTCAGTGCAACTCACTCATATACTATGTACTACACTACGCGTTTCTTATATTCTAAGTTTTTCAGTGCAACTCACTCATATACTATGTACTACACTGTGCGTTTCTTATATTCTAAGTTTTTCAGTGCAACTCACTCATATACTATGTACTACACTGTGCGTTTCTTATATTCTAAGTTTTTCAGTGCAACTCACTCATATACTATGTACTACACTGTGCGTTTCTTATATTCTAAGTTTTTCAGTGCAACTCACTCATATACTATGTACTACACTGTGCGTTTCTTATATTCTAAGTTTTTCAGTGCAACTCACTCATATACTATGTACTACACTGTGCATTTCGTGTAATGCGAGTTTTTCAGTAAATTCTAAGTTTTTCAGTGCAACTCACTCATATACTATGTACTACACTGTGCGTTTCTTATATTCTAAGTTTTTCGGTGCAACTCACTCATATACTATGTACTACACTGTGCGTTTCTTATATTCTAAGTTTTTCAGTGCAACTCACTCATATACTATGTACTACACTGTGCGTTTCTTATATTCTAAGTTTTTCAGTGCAACTCACTCATATACTATGTACTACACTGTGCGTTTCTTATATTCTAAGTTTTTCAGTGCAACTCACTCATATACTATGTACTACACTGTGCGTTTCTTATAATCTAAGTTTTTCAGTGCAACTCACTCATATACTATGTACTACACTGTGCGTTTCTTATATTCTAAGTTTTTCAGTGCAACTCACTCATATACTATGTACTACACTGTGCGTTTCTTATATTCTAAGTTTTTCAGTGCAACTCACTCATATACTAGGTACTACACTGTGCGTTTCTAATATTCTAAGTTTTTCAGTGCAACTCATTCATATACTCTGTACTACACTGTGCGTTTCTTATATTCTAAGTTTTTCAGTGCAACTCACTCATATACTATGTACTACACTGTGCGTTTCTTATATTCTAAGTTTTTCAGTGCAACTCACTAATATACTATGTACTACACTACGCGTTTCTTATATTCTAAGTTTTTCAGTGCAACTCACTCATATACTATGTACTACACTGTGCGTTTCTTATATTCTAAGTTTTTCAGTGCAACTCACTCATATACTATGTACTACACTACGCGTTTCTTATATTCTAAGTTTTTCAGTGCAACTCACTCATATACTATGTACTACACTGTGCGTTTGTTATATTCTAAGTTTTTCAGTGCAACTCACTCATATACTATGTACTACACTGTGCGTTTCTTATATTCTAAGTTTTTCAGTGCAACTCACTCATATACTATGTACTACACTGTGCGTTTCTTATATTCTAAGTTTTTCAGTGCAACTCACTCATATACTATGTACTACACTGTGCGTTTCTTATATTCTAAGTTTTTCAGTGCAACTCACTCATATACTATGTACTACACTGTGCGTTTCTTATATTCTAAGTTTTTCAGTGCAACTCACTCATATACTATGTACTACACTGTGCGTTTCTTATATTCTAAGTTTTTCAGTGCAACTCACTCATATACTATGTACTACACTGTGCGTTTCTTATATTCTAAGTTTTTCAGTGCAACTCACTCATATACTATGTACTACACTGTGCGTTTCTTATATTCTAAGTTTTTCAGTGCAACTCACTCATATACTATGTACTACACTGTGCGTTTCTTATATTCTAAGTTTTTCAGTGCAACTCACTCATATACTATGTACTACACTGTGCGTTTCTTATATTCTAAGTTTTTCAGTGCAACTCACTCATATACTATGTACTACACTGTGAGTTTCTAATATTCTAAGTTTTTCAGTGCAACTCACTCATATACTATGTACTACACTGTGCGTTTCTTATATTCTAAGTTTTTCAGTGCAACTCACTCATATACTATGTACTACACTGTGCGTTTCTTATATTCTAAGTTTTTCAGTGCAACTCACTAATATACTATGTACTACACTGTGCGTTTCTTATATTCTAAGTTTTTCAGTGCAACTCACTCATATACTATGTACTACACTGTGCGTTTCTTATATTCTAAGTTTTTCAGTGCAACTCACTCATATACTATGTACTACACTGTGCGTTTCTTATATTCTAAGTTTTTCAGTGCAACTCACTCATATACTATGTACTACACTGTGCGTTTCTTATATTCTAAGTTTTTCAGTGCAACTCACTCATATACTATGTACTACACTGTGCGTTTCTTATATTCTAAGTTTTTCAGTGCAACTCACTCATATACTATGTACTACACTGTGCGTTTCTTATATTCTAAGTTTTTCAGTGCAACTCACTCATATACTATGTACTACACTGTGCGTTTCTTATATTCTAAGTTTTTCAGTGCAACTCACTCATATACTATGTACTACATACACTGTGCGTTTCTTATATTCTAAGTTTTTCAGTGCAACTCACTCATATACTATGTACTACACTGTGCGTTTCTTATATTCTAAGTTTTTCAGTGCAACTCACTCATATACTATGTACTACACTGTGCGTTTCTTATATTCTAAGTTTTTCAGTGCAACTCACTCATATACTATGTACTACACTGTGCGTTTCTTATATTCTAAGTTTTTCAGTGCAACTCACTCATATACTATGTACTACACTGTGCGTTTCTAATATTCTAAGTTTTTCAGTGCAACTCACTCATATACTATGTACTACACTGTGCGTTTCTTATATTCTAAGTTTTTCAGTGCAACTCACTCATATACTATGTACTACACTGTGCGTTTCTTCTATTCTAAGTTTTTCAGTGCAACTCACTCATATACTATGTACTACACTACGCGTTTCTTATATTCTAAGTTTTTCAGTGCAACTCACTCATATACTATGTACTACACTGTGCGTTTCTTATATTCTAAGTTTTTGAGTGCAACTCACTCATATACTATGTACTACACTGTGCGTTTCTTATATTCTAAGTTTTTCAGTGCAACTCACTCATATACTATGTACTACACTGTGCGTTTCTTATATTCTAAGTTTTTCAGTGCAACTCACTCATATACTATGTACTACACTGTGCGTTTCTTATATTCTAAGTTTTTCAGTGCAACTCACTCATATACTATGTACTACACTGTGCATTTCGTGTAATGCGAGTTTTTCAGTAAATTCTAAGTTTTTCAGTGCAACTCACTCATATACTATGTACTACACTGTGCGTTTCTTATATTCTAAGTTTTTCAATGCAACTCACTCGTATACTATGTACTACACTGTGCGTTTCTTATATTCTAAGTTTTTCAGTGCAACTCACTCATATACTATGTACTACACTGTGCGTTTCTTATATTCTAAGTTTTTCAGTGCAACTCACTCATATACTATGTACTACACTGTGCGTTTCTTATATTCTAAGTTTTTCAGTGCAACTCACTCTTATACTATGTACTACACTGTGCGTTTCTTATATTCTAAGTTTTTCAGTGCAACTCACTCATATACTATGTACTACACTGTGCGTTTCTTATATTCTAAGTTTTTCAGTGCAACTCACTCATATACTATGTACTACACTGTGCGTTTCTTATATTCTAAGTTTTTCAGTGCAACTCACTCATATACTATGTACTACACTGTGCGTTTCTTATATTCTAAGTTTTTCAGTGCAACTCATACATATACTCTGTACTACACTGTGCGTTTCTTATATTCTAAGTTTTTCAGTGCAACTCACTAATATACTATGTACTACACTACGCGTTTCTTATATTCTAAGTTTTTCAGTGCAACTCACTCATATACTATGTACTACACTGTGCGTTTCTTATATTCTAAGTTTTTCAGTGCAACTCACTCATATACTATGTACTACACTGTGCGTTTCTTATATTCTAAGTTTTTCAGTGCAACTCACTCATATACTATGTACTACACTGTGCGTTTCTTATATTCTAAGTTTTTCAGTGCAACTCACTCATATACTATGTACTACACTGTGCGTTTCTTATATTCTAAGTTTTTCAGTGCAACTCACTCATATACTATGTACTACACTGTGCATTTCGTGTAATGCGAGTTTTTCAGTAAATTCTAAGTTTTTCAGTGCAACTCACTCATATACTATGTACTACACTGTGCGATTCTTATATTCTAAGTTTTTCAGTGCAACTCACTCATATACTATGTACTACACTGTGAGTTTCTAATATTCTAAGTTTTTCAGTGCAACTCATTCATATACTATGTACTACACTGTGCGTTTCTTACATTCTAAGTTTTTCAGTGCAACTCACTCATATACTATGTACTACACTGTGCGTTTCTTATATTCTAAGTTTTTCAGTGCAACTCACTAATATACTATGTACTACACTACGCGTTTCTTATATTCTAAGTTTTTCAGTGCAACTCACTCATATACTATGTACTACACTGTGCGTTTCTTATATTCTAAGTTTTTCAGTGCAACTCACTCATATACTATGTACTACACTGTGCGTTTCTTATATTCTAAGTTTTTCAGTGCAACTCACTCATATACTATGTACTACACTGTGCGTTTCTTATATTCTAAGTTTTTCAGTGCAACTCACTCATATACTATGTACTACACTGTGCGTTTCTTATATTCTAAGTTTTTCAGTGCAACTCACTCATATACTATGTACTACACTGTGCGTTTCTTATATTCTAAGTTTTTCAGTGCAACTCACTCATATACTATGTACTACACTGTGCTTTTCTTATATTCTAAGTTTTTCAGTGCAACTCACTCATATACTATGTACTACACTGTGCATTTCGTGTAATGCGAGTTTTTCAGTAAATTCTAAGTTTTTCAGTGCAACTCACTCATATACTATGTACTACACTGTGCGTTTCTTATATTCTAAGTTTTTCAGTGCAACTCACTCATATACTATGTACTACACTGTGAGTTTCTAATATTCTAAGTTTTTCAGTGCAACTCATTCATATACTATGTACTACACTGTGCGTTTCTTATATTCTAAGTTTTTCAGTGCAACTCACTCATATACTATGTACTACACTGTGCGTTTCTTATATTCTAAGTTTTTCAGTGCAACTCACTAATATACTATGTACTACACTACGCGTTTCTTATATTCTAAGTTTTTCAGTGCAACTCACTCATATACTATGTACTACACTGTGCGTTTCTTATATTCTAAGTTTTTCAGTGCAACTCACTCATATACTATGTACTACACTGTGCGTTTCTTATATTCTAAGTTTTTCAGTGCAACTCACTCATATACTATGTACTACACTGTGCGTTTCTTATATTCTAAGTTTTTCAGTGCAACTCACTCATATACTATGTACTACACTGTGCGTTTCTTATATTCTAAGTTTTTGAGTGCAACTCACTCATATACTATGTACTACACTGTGCGTTTCTTATATTCTAAGTTTTTCAGTGCAACTCACTCATATACTATGTACTACACTGTACGTTTCTTATATTCTAAGTTTTTCAGTGCAACTCACTCATATACTATGTACTACACTGTGCGTTTCTTATATTCTAAGTTTTTCAGTGCAACTCACTCATATACTATGTACTACACTGTGCGTTTCTTATATTCTATGTTTTTCAGTGCAACTCACTCATATACTATGTACTACACTGTGCGTTTCTTATATTCTAAGTTTTTCAGTGCAACTCACTCCTATACTATGTACTACACTGTGCGTTTCTTATATTCTAAGTTTTTCAGTGCAACTCACTCATATACTATGTACTACACTGTGAGTTTCTTATATTCTAAGTTTTTCAGTGCAACACACTCATATACTATGTACTACACTGTGCGTTTCTTATATTCTAAGTTTTTCAGTGCAACTCACTCATATACTATGTACTACACTGTGCATTTCGTGTAATGCGGGTTTTTCAGTAAATTCTAAGTTTTTCAGTGCAACTCACTCATATACTATGTACTACACTGTGCGTTTCTTATATTCTAAGTTTTTCAGTGCAACTCACTCATATACTATGTACTACACTGTGCGTTTCTTATATTATAAGTTTTTCAGTCCAACTCACTCATATACTATGTACTACACTGTGCGTTTCTTATATTCTAAGTTTTTCAGTGCAACTCACTCATATACTATGTACTACACTGTGCGTTTCTTATATTCTAAGTTTTTCAGTGCAACTCACTCATATACTATGTACTACACTGTGCGTTTCTTATATTCTAAGTTTTTCAGTGCAACTCACTCATATACTATGTACTACACTGTGCGTTTCTTATATTCTAAGTTTTTCAGTGCAACTCACTCATATACTATGTACTACACTGTGCGTTTCTTATATTCTAAGTTTTTCAGTGCAACTCACTCATATACTATGTACTACACTGTGCGTTTCTTATATTCTAAGTTTTTCAGTGCAACTCACTCATATACTATGTACTACACTGTGCGTTTCTTATATTCTAAGTTTTTCAGTGCAACTCACTCCTATACTCTGTACTACACTGTGCGTTTCTTATATTCTAAGTTTTTCAGTGCAACTCACTCATATACTATGTACTACACTGTGCGTTTCTTATATTCTAAGTTTTTCAGTGCAAATCACTAATATACTATGTACTACACTACGCGTTTCTTATATTCTAAGTTTTTCAGTGCAACTCACTCATATACTATGTACTACACTGTGCGTTTCTTATATTCTAAGTTTTTCAGTGCAACTCACTCATATACTATGTACTACACTACGCGTTTCTTATATTCTAAGTTTTTCAGTGCAACTCACTCATATACTATGTACTACACTGTGCGTTTGTTATATTCTAAGTTTTTCAGTGCAACTCACTCATATACTATGTACTACACTGTGCGTTTGTTATATTCTAAGTTTTTCAGTGCAACTCACTCATATACTATGTACTACACTGTGCGTTTGTTATATTCTAAGTTTTTCAGTGCAACTCACTCATATACTATGTACTACACTGTGCGTTTCTTATATTCTAAGTTTTTCAGTGCAACTCACTCATATACTATGTACTACACTGTGCGTTTCTTATATTCTAAGTTTTTCAGTGCAACTCACTCATATACTATGTACTACACTGTGCGTTTCTTATATTCTAAGTTTTTCAGTGCAACTCACTCATATACTATGTACTACACTGTGCGTTTCTTATATTCTAAGTTTTTCAGTGCAACTCACTCATATACTATGTACTACACTGTGCGTTTCTTATATTCTAAGTTTTTCAGTGCAACTCACTCATATACTATGTACTACACTGTGCGTTTCTTATATTCTAAGTTTTTCAGTGCAACTCACTCATATACTATGTACTACACTGTGCGTTTCTTATATTCTAAGTTTTTCAGTGCAACTCACTCATATACTATGTACTACACTGTGCGTTTCTTATATTCTAAGTTTTTCAGTGCAACTCACTCATATACTATGTACTACACTGTGCTTTTCTTATATTCTAAGTTTTTCAGTGCAACTCACTCATATACTATGTACTACACTGTGCATTTCGTGTAATGCGAGTTTTTCAGTAAATTCTAAGTTTTTCAGTGCAACTCACTCATATACTATGTACTACACTGTGCGTTTCTTATATTCTAAGTTTTTCAGTGCAACTCACTCATATACTATGTACTACACTGTGAGTTTCTAATATTCTAAGTTTTTCAGTGCAACTCATTCATATACTATGTACTACACTGTGCGTTTCTTATATTCTAAGTTTTTCAGTGCAACTCACTCATATACTATGTACTACACTGTGCGTTTCTTATATTCTAAGTTTTTCAGTGCAACTCACTAATATACTATGTACTACACTACGCGTTTCTTATATTCTAAGTTTTTCAGTGCAACTCACTCATATACTATGTACTACACTGTGCGTTTCTTATATTCTAAGTTTTTCAGTGCAACTCACTCATATACTATGTACTACACTGTGCGTTTCTTATATTCTAAGTTTTTCAGTGCAACTCACTCATATACTATGTACTACACTGTGCGTTTCTTATATTCTAAGTTTTTCAGTGCAACTCACTCATATACTATGTACTACACTGTGCGTTTCTTATATTCTAAGTTTTTGAGTGCAACTCACTCATATACTATGTACTACACTGTGCGTTTCTTATATTCTAAGTTTTTCAGTGCAACTCACTCATATACTATGTACTACACTGTACGTTTCTTATATTCTAAGTTTTTCAGTGCAACTCACTCATATACTATGTACTACACTGTGCGTTTCTTATATTCTAAGTTTTTCAGTGCAACTCACTCATATACTATGTACTACACTGTGCGTTTCTTATATTCTATGTTTTTCAGTGCAGCTCACTCATATACTATGTACTACACTGTGCGTCTCTTATATTCTAAGTTTTTCAGTGCAACTCACTCCTATACTATGTACTACACTGTGCGTTTCTTATATTCTAAGTTTTTCAGTGCAACTCACTCATATACTATGTACTACACTGTGAGTTTCTTATATTCTAAGTTTTTCAGTGCAACACACTC
Source organism: Mus caroli (assembly GCF_978045245.1). Taxonomy (NCBI): domain Eukaryota; kingdom Metazoa; phylum Chordata; class Mammalia; order Rodentia; family Muridae; genus Mus; species Mus caroli. Next base: position 171,254 of record NW_028227283.1, read on the forward strand.
ATATACTATGTACTACACTGTGCGTTTCTTATATTCTAAGTTTTTCAGTGCAACTCACTCATATACTATGTACTACACTGTGCATTTCGTGTAATGCGGGTTTTTCAGTAAATTCTAAGTTTTTCAGTGCAACTCACTCATATACTATGTACTACACTGTGCGTTTCTTATATTCTAAGTTTTTCAGTGCAACTCACTCATATACTATGTACTACACTGTGCGTTTCTTATATTCTAAGTTTTTCAGTGCAACTCACTCATATACTATGTACTACACTGTGCGTTTCTTATATTCTAAGTTTTTCAGTGCAACTCACTCATATACTATGTACTACACTGTGCGTTTCTTATATTCTAAGTTTTTCAGTGCAACTCACTCATATACTATGTACTACACTGTGCGTTTCTTATATTCTAAGTTTTTCAGTGCAACTCACTCATATACTATGTACTACACTGTGCGTTTCTTATATTCTAAGTTTTTCAGTGCAACTCACTCCTATACTCTGTACTACACTGTGCGTTTCTTATATTCTAAGTTTTTCAGTGCAACTCACTAATATACTATGTACTACACTACGCGTTTCTTATATTCTAAGTTTTTCAGTGCAACTCACTCATATACTATGTACTACACTGTGCGTTTCTTATATTCTAAGTTTTTCAGTGCAACTCACTCATATACTATGTACTACACTGTGCGTTTGTTATATTCTAAGTTTTTCAGTGCAACTCACTCATATACTATGTACTACACTGTGCGTTTCTTATATTCTAAGTTTTTCAGTGCAACTCACTCATATACTATGTACTACACTGTGCGTTTCTTATATTCTAAGTTTTTCAGTGCAACTCACTCATATACTATGTACTACACTGTGCGTTTCTTATATTCTAAGTTTTTCAGTGCAACTCACTCATATACTATGTACTACACTGTGCGTTTCTTATATTCTAAGTTTTTCAGTGAAACTCACTCATATACTATGTACTACACTGTGCGTTTCTTATATTCTAAGTTTTTCAGTGCAACTCACTCATATACTATGTACTACACTGTGCGTTTCTTATATTCTAAGTTTTTCAGTGCAACTCACTCATATACTATGTACTACACTGTGCGTTTCTTATATTCTAAGTTTTTCAGTGCAACTCACTCATATACTATGTACTACACTGTGCGTTTCTTATATTCTAAGTTTTTCAGTGCAACTCACTCATATACTATGTACTACACTGTGCGTTTCTAATATTCTAAGTTTTTCAGTGCAACTCACTCATATACTATGTACTACACTGTGCGTTTCTTATATTCTAAGTTTTTCAGTGCAACTCACTCATATACTATGTACTACACTGTGCGTTTCTTATATTCTAAGTTTTTCAGTGCAACTCACTCATATACTATGTACTACACTGTGCGTTTCTTATATTCTAAGTTTTTCAGTGCAACTCACTCATATACTATGTACTACACTGTGCGTTTGTTATATTCTAAGTTTTTCAGTGCAACTCACTCATATACTATGTACTACACTGTGCGTTTCTTATATTCTAAGTTTTTCAGTGCAACTCACTCATATACTATGTACTACACTGTGCGTTTCTTATATTCTAAGTTTTTCAGTGCAACTCACTCATATACTATGTACTACACTGTGCGTTTCTTATATTCTAAGTTTTTCAGTGCAACTCACTCATATACTATGTACTACACTGTGCGTTTCTTATATTCTAAGTTTTTCAGTGCAACTCACTCATATACTATGTACTACACTGTGCGTTTCTTATATTCTAAGTTTTTCAGTGCAACTCACTCATATACTATGTACTACACTGTGCGTTTCTTATATTCTAAGTTTTTCAGTGCAACTCACTCATATACTATGTACTACACTGTGCGTTTCTTATATTCTAAGTTTTTCAGTGCAACTCACTCATATACTATGTACTACACTGTGCGTTTCTTATATTCTAAGTTTTTCAGTGCAACTCACTCATATACTATGTACTACACTGTGCGTTTCTTATATTCTAAGTTTTTCAGTGCAACTCACTCATATACTATGTACTACACTGTGCGTTTCTTATATTCTAAGTTTTTCAGTGCAACTCACTCATATACTATGTACTACACTGTGCGTTTCTTATATTCTAAGTTTTTCAGTGCAACTCACTCATATACTATGTACTACACTGTGCGTTTCTTATATTCTAAGTTTTTCAGTGCAACTCACTCATATACTATGTACTACACTGTGCGTTTCTTATATTCTAAGTTTTTCAGTTCAACTCACTCATATACTATGTACTACACTGTGCGTTTCTTATATTCTAAGTTTTTCAGTGCAACTCACTCATATACTATGTACTACACTGTGCGTTTCTTATATTCTAAGTTTTTCAGTGCAACTCACTCATATACTATGTACTACACTGTGCTTTTCTTATATTCTAAGTTTTTCAGTGCAACTCACTCATATACTATGTACTACACTGTGCGTTTCTTATATTCTAAGTTTTTCAGTGCAACTCACTCATATACTATGTACTACACTGTGCGTTTCTTATATTCTAAGTTTTTCAGTGCAACTCACTCATATACTATGTACTACACTGTGCGTTTCTTATATTCTAAGTTTTTCAGTGCAACTCACTCATATACTATGTACTACACTGTGCGTTTCTTATATTCTAAGTTTTTCAGTGCAACTCACTCATATACTATGTACTACACTGTGCGTTTCTTATATTCTAAGTTTTTCAGTGCAACTCACTCATATACTATGTACTACACTGTGCGTTTCTAATATTCTAAGTTTTTCAGTGCAACTCACTCATATACTATGTACTACACTGTGCGTTTCTTATATTCTAAGTTTTTCAGTGCAACTCACTCATATACTATGTACTACACTGTGCGTTTCTTATATTCTAAGTTTTTCAGTGCAACTCACTCATATACTATGTACTACACTGTGCGTTTCTTATATTCTAAGTTTTTCAGTGCAACTCACTCATATACTATGTACTACACTGTGCGTTTCTTATATTCTAAGTTTTTCAGTGCAACTCACTCATATACTATGTACTACACTGTGCGTTTCTTATATTCTAAGTTTTTCAGTGCAACTCACTCATATACTATGTACTACACTGTGCGTTTCTTATATTCTAAGTTTTTCAGTGCAACTCACTCATATACTATGTACTACACTGTGCGTTTCTTATATTCTAAGTTTTTCAGTGCAACTCACTCATATACTATGTACTACACTGTGCGTTTCTTATATTCTAAGTTTTTCAGTGCAACTCACTCATATACTATGTACTACACTGTGCGTTTCTTATATTCTAAGTTTTTCAGTGCAACTCACTCATATACTATGTACTACACTGTGCGTTTCTTATATTCTAAGTTTTTCAGTGCAACTCACTCATATACTATGTACTACACTGTGCGTTTCTTATATTCTAAGTTTTTCAGTGCAACTCACTCATATACTATGTACTACACTGTGCGTTTCTTATATTCTAAGTTTTTCAGTGCAACTCACTCATATACTATGTACTACACTGTGCGTTTCTTATATTCTAAGTTTTTCAGTGCAACTCACTCATATACTATGTACTACACTGTGCGTTTCTTATATTCTAAGTTTTTCAGTGCAACTCACTCATATACTATGTACTACACTGTGCGTTTCTAATATTCTAAGTTTTTCAGTGCAACTCACTCATATACTATGTACTACACTGTGCGTTTCTTATATTCTAAGTTTTTCAGTGCAACTCACTCATATACTATGTACTACACTGTGCGTTTCTTATATTCTAAGTTTTTCAGTGCAACTCACTCATATACTATGTACTACACTACGCGTTTCTTATATTCTAAGTTTTTCAGTGCAACTCACTCATATACTATGTACTACACTGTGCGTTTCTTATATTCTAAGTTTTTCAGTGCAACTCACTCATATACTATGTACTACACTGTGCGTTTCTTATATTCTAAGTTTTTCAGTGCAACTCACTCATATACTATGTACTACACTGTGCGTTTCTTATATTCTAAGTTTTTCAGTGCAACTCACTCATATACTATGTACTACACTGTGCGTTTCTTATATTCTAAGTTTTTCAGTGCAACTCACTCATATACTATGTACTACACTGTGCGTTTCTTATATTCTAAGTTTTTCAGTGCAACTCACTCATATACTATGTACTACACTGTGCATTTCGTGTAATGCGAGTTTTTCAGTAAATTCTAAGTTTTTCAGTGCAACTCACTCATATACTATGTACTACACTGTGCGTTTCTTATATTCTAAGTTTTTCAATGCAACTCACTCGTATACTATGTACTACACTGTGCGTTTCTTATATTCTAAGTTTTTCAGTGCAACTCACTCATATACTATGTACTACACTGTGCGTTTCTTATATTCTAAGTTTTTCAGTGCAACTCACTCATATACTATGTACTACACTGTGCGTTTCTTATATTCTAAGTTTTTCAGTGCAACTCACTCATATAATATGTACTACACTGTGCGTTTCTTATATTCTAAGTTTTTCAGTGCAACTCACTCATATACTATGTACTACACTGTGCGTTTCTTATATTCTAAGTTTTTTAGTGCAACTCACTCATATACTATGTACTACACTGTGCGTTTCTTATATTCTAAGTTTTTCAGTGCAACTCACTCATATACTATGTACTACACTGTGCGTTTCTTATATTCTAAGTTTTTCAGTGCAACTCATTCATATACTCTGTACTACACTGTGCGTTTCTTATATTCTAAGTTTTTCAGTGCAACTCACTAATAATACTATGTACTACACTACGCGTTTCTTATATTCTAAGTTTTTCAGTGCAACTCACTCATATACTATGTACTACACTGTGCGTTTCTTATATTCTAAGTTTTTCAGTGCAACTCACTCATATACTATGTACTACACTGTGCGTTTCTTATATTCTAAGTTTTTCAGTGCAACTCACTCATATACTATGTACTATACTGTGCGTTTCTTATATTCTAAGTTTTTCAGTGCAACTCACTCATATACTATGTACTACACTGTGCTTTTCTTATATTCTAAGTTTTTCAGTGCAACTCACTCATATACTATGTACTACACTGTGCATTTCGTGTAATGCGAGTTTTTCAGTAAATTCTAAGTTTTTCAGTGCAACTCACTCATATACTATGTACTACACAGTGCGATTCTTATATTCTAAGTTTTTCAGTGCAACTCACTCATATACTATGTACTACACTGTGCATTTCTTATATTCTAAGTTTTTCAGTGCAACTCACTCATATACTATGTACTACACTGTGCGTTTCTTATATTCTAAGTTTTTCAGTGCAACTCACTCATATACTATGTACTACACTGTGCGTCTCTTATATTCTAAGTTTTTCAGTGCAACTCACTCCTATACTATGTACTACACTGTGCGTTTCTTATATTCTAAGTTTTTCAGTGCAACTCACTCATATACTATGTACTACACTGTGAGTTTCTTATATTCTAAGTTTTTCAGTGCAACACACTCATATACTATGTACTACACTGTGCGTTTCTTATATTCTAAGTTTTTCAGTGCAACTCACTCATATACTATGTACTACACTGTGCATTTCGTGTAATGCGGGTTTTTCAGTAAATTCTAAGTTTTTCAGTGCAACTCACTCATATACTATGTACTACACTGTGCGTTTCTTATATTCTAAGTTTTTCAGTGCAACTCACTCATATACTATGTACTACACTGTGCGTTTCTTATATTCTAAGTTTTTCAGTGCAACTCACTCATATACTATGTACTACACTGTGCGTTTCTTATATTCTAAGTTTTTCAGTGCAACTCACTCATATACTATGTACTACACTGTGCGTTTCTTATATTCTAAGTTTTTCAGTGCAACTCACTCATATACTATGTACTACACTGTGCGTTTCTTATATTCTAAGTTTTTCAGTGCAACTCACTCATATACTATGTACTACACTGTGCGTTTCTTATATTCTAAGTTTTTCAGTGCAACTCACTCCTATACTCTGTACTACACTGTGCGTTTCTTATATTCTAAGTTTTTCAGTGCAACTCACTAATATACTATGTACTACACTACGCGTTTCTTATATTCTAAGTTTTTCAGTGCAACTCACTCATATACTATGTACTACACTGTGCGTTTCTTATATTCTAAGTTTTTCAGTGCAACTCACTCATATACTATGTACTACACTGTGCGTTTGTTATATTCTAAGTTTTTCAGTGCAACTCACTCATATACTATGTACTACACTGTGCGTTTCTTATATTCTAAGTTTTTCAGTGCAACTCACTCATATACTATGTACTACACTGTGCGTTTCTTATATTCTAAGTTTTTCAGTGCAACTCACTCATATACTATGTACTACACTGTGCGTTTCTTATATTCTAAGTTTTTCAGTGCAACTCACTCATATACTATGTACTACACTGTGCGTTTCTTATATTCTAAGTTTTTCAGTGAAACTCACTCATATACTATGTACTACACTGTGCGTTTCTTATATTCTAAGTTTTTCAGTGCAACTCACTCATATACTATGTACTACACTGTGCGTTTCTTATATTCTAAGTTTTTCAGTGCAACTCACTCATATACTATGTACTACACTGTGCGTTTCTTATATTCTAAGTTTTTCAGTGCAACTCACTCATATACTATGTACTACACTGTGCGTTTCTTATATTCTAAGTTTTTCAGTGCAACTCACTCATATACTATGTACTACACTGTGCGTTTCTAATATTCTAAGTTTTTCAGTGCAACTCACTCATATACTATGTACTACACTGTGCGTTTCTTATATTCTAAGTTTTTCAGTGCAACTCACTCATATACTATGTACTACACTGTGCGTTTCTTATATTCTAAGTTTTTCAGTGCAACTCACTCATATACTATGTACTACACTGTGCGTTTCTTATATTCTAAGTTTTTCAGTGCAACTCACTCATATACTATGTACTACACTGTGCGTTTCTTATATTCTAAGTTTTTCAGTGCAACTCACTCATATACTATGTACTACACTGTGCGTTTCTTATATTCTAAGTTTTTCAGTGCAACTCACTCATATACTATGTACTACACTGTGCGTTTCTTATATTCTAAGTTTTTCAGTGCAACTCACTCATATACTATGTACTACACTGTGCGTTTCTTATATTCTAAGTTTTTCAGTGCAACTCACTCATATACTATGTACTACACTGTGCGTTTCTTATATTCTAAGTTTTTCAGTGCAACTCACTCATATACTATGTACTACACTGTGCGTTTCTTATATTCTAAGTTTTTCAGTGCAACTCACTCATATACTATGTACTACACTGTGCGTTTCTTATATTCTAAGTTTTTCAGTGCAACTCACTCATATACTATGTACTACACTGTGCGTTTCTTATATTCTAAGTTTTTCAGTGCAACTCACTCATATACTATGTACTACACTGTGCGTTTCTTATATTCTAAGTTTTTCAGTGCAACTCACTCATATACTATGTACTACACTGTGCGTTTCTTATATTCTAAGTTTTTCAGTGCAACTCACTCATATACTATGTACTACACTGTGCGTTTCTTATATTCTAAGTTTTTCAGTGCAACTCACTCATATACTATGTACTACACTGTGCGTTTCTTATATTCTAAGTTTTTCAGTGCAACTCACTCATATACTATGTACTACACTGTGCGTTTCTTATATTCTAAGTTTTTCAGTGCAACTCACTCATATACTATGTACTACACTGTGCGTTTCTTATATTCTAAGTTTTTCAGTTCAACTCACTCATATACTATGTACTACACTGTGCGTTTCTTATATTCTAAGTTTTTCAGTGCAACTCACTCATATACTATGTACTACACTGTGCGTTTCTTATATTCTAAGTTTTTCAGTGCAACTCACTCATATACTATGTACTACACTGTGCTTTTCTTATATTCTAAGTTTTTCAGTGCAACTCACTCATATACTATGTACTACACTGTGCGTTTCTTATATTCTAAGTTTTTCAGTGCAACTCACTCATATACTATGTACTACACTGTGCGTTTCTTATATTCTAAGTTTTTCAGTGCAACTCACTCATATACTATGTACTACACTGTGCGTTTCTTATATTCTAAGTTTTTCAGTGCAACTCACTCATATACTATGTACTACACTGTGCGTTTCTTATATTCTAAGTTTTTCAGTGCAACTCACTCATATACTATGTACTACACTGTGCGTTTCTTATATTCTAAGTTTTTCAGTGCAACTCACTCATATACTATGTACTACACTGTGCGTTTCTAATATTCTAAGTTTTTCAGTGCAACTCACTCATATACTATGTACTACACTGTGCGTTTCTTATATTCTAAGTTTTTCAGTGCAACTCACTCATATACTATGTACTACACTGTGCGTTTCTTATATTCTAAGTTTTTCAGTGCAACTCACTCATATACTATGTACTACACTGTGCGTTTCTTATATTCTAAGTTTTTCAGTGCAACTCACTCATATACTATGTACTACACTGTGCGTTTCTTATATTCTAAGTTTTTCAGTGCAACTCACTCATATACTATGTACTACACTGTGCGTTTCTTATATTCTAAGTTTTTCAGTGCAACTCACTCATATACTATGTACTACACTGTGCGTTTCTTATATTCTAAGTTTTTCAGTGCAACTCACTCATATACTATGTACTACACTGTGCGTTTCTTATATTCTAAGTTTTTCAGTGCAACTCACTCATATACTATGTACTACACTGTGCGTTTCTTATATTCTAAGTTTTTCAGTGCAACTCACTCATATACTATGTACTACACTGTGCGTTTCTTATATTCTAAGTTTTTCAGTGCAACTCACTCATATACTATGTACTACACTGTGCGTTTCTTATATTCTAAGTTTTTCAGTGCAACTCACTCATATACTATGTACTACACTGTGCGTTTCTTATATTCTAAGTTTTTCAGTGCAACTCACTCATATACTATGTACTACACTGTGCGTTTCTTATATTCTAAGTTTTTCAGTGCAACTCACTCATATACTATGTACTACACTGTGCGTTTCTTATATTCTAAGTTTTTCAGTGCAACTCACTCATATACTATGTACTACACTGTGCGTTTCTTATATTCTAAGTTTTTCAGTGCAACTCACTCATATACTATGTACTACACTGTGCGTTTCTTATATTCTAAGTTTTTCAGTGCAACTCACTCATATACTATGTACTACACTGTGCGTTTCTAATATTCTAAGTTTTTCAGTGCAACTCACTCATATACTATGTACTACACTGTGCGTTTCTTATATTCTAAGTTTTTCAGTGCAACTCACTCATATACTATGTACTACACTGTGCGTTTCTTATATTCTAAGTTTTTCAGTGCAACTCACTCATATACTATGTACTACACTACGCGTTTCTTATATTCTAAGTTTTTCAGTGCAACTCACTCATATACTATGTACTACACTGTGCGTTTCTTATATTCTAAGTTTTTCAGTGCAACTCACTCATATACTATGTACTACACTGTGCGTTTCTTATATTCTAAGTTTTTCAGTGCAACTCACTCATATACTATGTACTACACTGTGCGTTTCTTATATTCTAAGTTTTTCAGTGCAACTCACTCATATACTATGTACTACACTGTGCGTTTCTTATATTCTAAGTTTTTCAGTGCAACTCACTCATATACTATGTACTACACTGTGCGTTTCTTATATTCTAAGTTTTTCAGTGCAACTCACTCATATACTATGTACTACACTGTGCATTTCGTGTAATGCGAGTTTTTCAGTAAATTCTAAGTTTTTCAGTGCAACTCACTCATATACTATGTACTACACTGTGCGTTTCTTATATTCTAAGTTTTTCAATGCAACTCACTCGTATACTATGTACTACACTGTGCGTTTCTTATATTCTAAGTTTTTCAGTGCAACTCACTCATATACTATGTACTACACTGTGCGTTTCTTATATTCTAAGTTTTTCAGTGCAACTCACTCATATACTATGTACTACACTGTGCGTTTCTTATATTCTAAGTTTTTCAGTGCAACTCACTCATATAATATGTACTACACTGTGCGTTTCTTATATTCTAAGTTTTTCAGTGCAACTCACTCATATACTATGTACTACACTGTGCGTTTCTTATATTCTAAGTTTTTTAGTGCAACTCACTCATATACTATGTACTACACTGTGCGTTTCTTATATTCTAAGTTTTTCAGTGCAACTCACTCATATACTATGTACTACACTGTGCGTTTCTTATATTCTAAGTTTTTCAGTGCAACTCATTCATATACTCTGTACTACACTGTGCGTTTCTTATATTCTAAGTTTTTCAGTGCAACTCACTAATATACTATGTACTACACTACGCGTTTCTTATATTCTAAGTTTTTCAGTGCAACTCACTCATATACTATGTACTACACTGTGCGTTTCTTATATTCTAAGTTTTTCAGTGCAACTCACTCATATACTATGTACTACACTGTGCGTTTCTTATATTCTAAGTTTTTCAGTGCAACTCACTCATATACTATGTACTATACTGTGCGTTTCTTATATTCTAAGTTTTTCAGTGCAACTCACTCATATACTATGTACTACACTGTGCTTTTCTTATATTCTAAGTTTTTCAGTGCAACTCACTCATATACTATGTACTACACTGTGCATTTCGTGTAATGCGAGTTTTTCAGTAAATTCTAAGTTTTTCAGTGCAACTCACTCATATACTATGTACTACACAGTGCGATTCTTATATTCTAAGTTTTTCAGTGCAACTCACTCATATACTATGTACTACACTGTGAGTTTCTAATATTCTAAGTTTTTCAGTGCAACTCATTCATATACTATGTACTACACTGTGCGTTTCTTATATTCTAAGTTTTTCAGTGCAACTCACTCATATACTATGTACTACACTGTGCGTTTCTTATATTCTAAGTTTTTCAGTGCAACTCACTAATATACTATGTACTACACTACGCGTTTCTTATATTCTAAGTTTTTCAGTGCAACTCACTCATATACTATGTACTACACTGTGCGTTTCTTATATTCTAAGTTTTTCAGTGCAACTCACTCATATACTATGTACTACACTGTGCGTTTCTTATATTCTAAGTTTTTCAGTGCAACTCACTCATATACTATGTACTACACTGTGCGTTTCTTATATTCTAAGTTTTTCAGTGCAACTCACTCATATACTATGTACTACACTGTGCGTTTCTTATATTCTAAGTTTTTCAGTGCAACTCACTCATATACTATGTACTACACTGTGCGTTTCTTATATTCTAAGTTTTTCAGTGCAACTCACTCATATACTATGTACTACACTGTGCGTTTCTTATATTCTAAGTTTTTCAGTGCAACTCACTCATATACTATGTACTACACTGTGCGTTTCTTATATTCTAAGTTTTTCAGTGCAACTCACTCATATACTATGTACTACACTGTGCATTTCGTGTAATGCGAGTTTTTCAGTAAATTCTAAGTTTTTCAGTGCAACTCACTCATATACTATGTACTACACTGTGCGTTTCTTATATTCTAAGTTTTTCAATGCAACTCACTCGTATACTATGTACTACACTGTGCGTTTCTTATATTCTAAGTTTTTCAGTGCAACTCACTCATATACTATGTACTACACTGTGCGTTTCTTATATTCTAAGTTTTTCAGTGCAACTCACTCATATACTATGTACTACACTGTGCGTTTCTTATATTCTAAGTTTTTCAGTGCAACTCACTCATATAATATGTACTACACTGTGCGTTTCTTATATTCTAAGTTTTTCAGTGCAACTCACTCATATACTATGTACTACACTGTGCGTTTCTTATATTCTAAGTTTTTCAGTGCAACTCACTCATATACTATGTACTACACTGTGCGTTTCTTATATTCTAAGTTTTTCAGTGCAACTCACTCATATACTATGTACTACACTGTGCGTTTCTTATATTCTAAGTTTTTCAGTGCAACTCATTCATATACTCTGTACTACACTGTGCGTTTCTTATATTCTAAGTTTTTCAGTGCAACTCACTAATATACTATGTACTACACTACGCGTTTCTTATATTCTAAGTTTTTCAGTGCAACTCACTCATATACTATGTACTACACTGTGCGTTTCTTATATTCTAAGTTTTTCAGTGCAACTCACTCATATACTATGTACTACACTGTGCGTTTCTTATATTCTAAGTTTTTCAGTGCAACTCACTCATATACTATGTACTATACTGTGCGTTTCTTATATTCTAAGTTTTTCAGTGCAACTCACTCATATACTATGTACTACACTGTGCTTTTCTTATATTCTAAGTTTTTCAGTGCAACTCACTCATATACTATGTACTACACTGTGCATTTCGTGTAATGCGAGTTTTTCAGTAAATTCTAAGTTTTTCAGTGCAACTCACTCATATACTATGTACTACACTGTGCGATTCTTATATTCTAAGTTTTTCAGTGCAACTCACTCATATACTATGTACTACACTGTGAGTTTCTAATATTCTAAGTTTTTCAGTGCAACTCATTCATATACTATGTACTACACTGTGCGTTTCTTATATTCTAAGTTTTTCAGTGCAACTCACTCATATACTATGTACTACACTGTGCGTTTCTTATATTCTAAGTTTTTCAGTGCAACTCACTAATATACTATGTACTACACTACGCGTTTCTTATATTCTAAGTTTTTCAGTGCAACTCACTCATATACTATGTACTACACTGTGCGTTTCTTATATTCTAAGTTTTTCAGTGCAACTCACTCATATACTATGTACTACACTGTGCGTTTCTTATATTCTAAGTTTTTCAGTGCAACTCACTCATATACTATGTACTACACTGTGCGTTTCTTATATTCTAAGTTTTTCAGTGCAACTCACTCATATACTATGTACTACACTGTGCGTTTCTTATATTCTAAGTTTTTCAGTGCAACTCACTCATATACTATGTACTACACTGTGCGTTTCTTATATTCTAAGTTTTTCAGTGCAACTCACTCATATACTATGTACTACACTGTGCTTTTCTTATATTCTAAGTTTTTCAGTGCAACTCACTCATATACTATGTACTACACTGTGCATTTCGTGTAATGCGAGTTTTTCAGTAAATTCTAAGTTTTTCAGTGCAACTCACTCATATACTATGTACTACACTGTGCGTTTCTTATATTCTAAGTTTTTCAGTGCAACTCACTCATATACTATGTACTACACTGTGAGTTTCTAATATTCTAAGTTTTTCAGTGCAACTCATTCATATACTATGTACTACACTGTGCGTTTCTTATATTCTAAGTTTTTCAGTGCAACTCACTCATATACTATGTACTACACTGTGCGTTTCTTATATTCTAAGTTTTTCAGTGCAACTCACTAATATACTATATACTACACTACGCGTTTCTTATATTCTAAGTTTTTCAGTGCAACTCACTCATATACTATGTACTACACTGTGCGTTTCTTATATTCTAAGTTTTTCAGTGCAACTCACTCATATACTATGTACTACACTGTGCGTTTCTTATATTCTAAGTTTTTCAGTGCAACTCACTCATATACTATGTACTACACTGTGCGTTTCTTATATTCTAAGTTTTTCAGTGCAACTCACTCATATACTATGTACTACACTGTGCGTTTCTTATATTCTAAGTTTTTGAGTGCAACTCACTCATATACTATGTACTACACTGTGCGTTTCTTATATTCTAAGTTTTTCAGTGCAACTCACTCATATACTATGTACTACACTGTACGTTTCTTATATTCTAAGTTTTTCAGTGCAACTCACTCATATACTATGTACTACACTGTCCGTTTCTTATATTCTAAGTTTTTCAGTGCAACTCACTCATATACTATGTACTACACTGTGCGTTTCTTATATTCTAAGTTTTTCAGTGCAACTCACTCATATACTATGTACTACACTGTGCGTTTCTAATATTCTAAGTTTTTCAGTGCAACTCACTCATATACTATGTACTACACTGTGCGTTTCTTATATTCTAAGTTTTTCAGTGCAACTCACTCATATACTATGTACTACACTGTGCGTTTCTTATATTCTAAGTTTTTCAGTGCAACTCACTCATATACTATGTACTACACTGTGCGTTTCTTATATTCTAAGTTTTTCAGTGCAACTCACTCATATACTATGTACTACACTGTGCGTTTCTTATATTCTAAGTTTTTCAGTGCAACTCACTCATATACTATGTACTACACTGTGCGTTTCTTATATTCTAAGTTTTTCAGTGCAACTCACTCATATACTATGTACTACACTGTGCGTTTCTTATATTCTAAGTTTTTCAGTGCAACTCACTCATATACTATGTACTACACTGTGCGTTTCTTATATTCTAAGTTTTTCAGTGCAACTCACTCATATACTATGTACTACACTGTGCGTTTCTTATATTCTAAGTTTTTCAGTGCAACTCACTCATATACTATGTACTACACTGTGCGTTTCTTATATTCTAAGTTTTTCAGTGCAACTCACTCATATACTATGTACTACACTGTGCGTTTCTTATATTCTAAGTTTTTCAGTGCAACTCACTCATATACTATGTACTACACTGTGCGTTTCTTATATTCTAAGTTTTTCAGTGCAACTCACTCATATACTATGTACTACACTGTGCGTTTCTTATATTCTAAGTTTTTCAGTGCAACTCACTCATATACTATGTACTACACTGTGCGTTTCTTATATTCTAAGTTTTTCAGTGCAACTCACTCATATACTATGTACTACACTGTGCGTTTCTTATATTCTAAGTTTTTCAGTGCAACTCACTCATATACTATGTACTACACTGTGCGTTTCTTATATTCTAAGTTTTTCAGTGCAACTCACTCATATACTATGTACTACACTGTGCGTTTCTAATATTCTAAGTTTTTCAGTGCAACTCACTCATATACTATGTACTACACTGTGCGTTTCTTATATTCTAAGTTTTTCAGTGCAACTCACTCATATACTATGTACTACACTGTGCGTTTCTTATATTCTAAGTTTTTCAGTGCAACTCACTCATATACTATGTACTACACTACGCGTTTCTTATATTCTAAGTTTTTCAGTGCAACTCACTCATATACTATGTACTACACTGTGCGTTTCTTATATTCTAAGTTTTTCAGTGCAACTCACTCATATACTATGTACTACACTGTGCGTTTCTTATATTCTAAGTTTTTCAGTGCAACTCACTCATATACTATGTACTACACTGTGCGTTTCTAATATTCTAAGTTTTTCAGTGCAACTCACTCATATACTATGTACTACACTGTGCGTTTCTTATATTCTAAGTTTTTCAGTGCAACTCACTCATATACTATGTACTACACTGTGCGTTTCTTATATTCTAAGTTTTTCAGTGCAACTCACTCATATACTATGTACTACACTGTGCATTTCGTGTAATGCGAGTTTTTCAGTAAATTCTAAGTTTTTCAGTGCAACTCACTCATATACTATGTACTACACTGTGCGTTTCTTATATTCTAAGTTTTTCAATGCAACTCACTCGTATACTATGTACTACACTGTGCGTTTCTTATATTCTAAGTTTTTCAGTGCAACTCACTCATATACTATGTACTACACTGTGCGTTTCTTATATTCTAAGTTTTTCAGTGCAACTCACTCATATACTATGTACTACACTGTGCGTTTCTTATATTCTAAGTTTTTCAGTGCAACTCACTCATATAATATGTACTACACTGTGCGTTTCTTATATTCTAAGTTTTTCAGTGCAACTCACTCATATACTATGTACTACACTGTGCGTTTCTTATATTCTAAGTTTTTCAGTGCAACTCACTCATATACTATGTACTACACTGTGCGTTTCTTATATTCTAAGTTTTTCAGTGCAACTCACTCATATACTATGTACTACACTGTGCGTTTCTTATATTCTAAGTTTTTCAGTGCAACTCATTCATATACTCTGTACTACACTGTGCGTTTCTTATATTCTAAGTTTTTCAGTGCAACTCACTAATATACTATGTACTACACTACGCGTTTCTTATATTCTAAGTTTTTCAGTGCAACTCACTCATATACTATGTACTACACTGTGCGTTTCTTATATTCTAAGTTTTTCAGTGCAACTCACTCATATACTATGTACTACACTGTGCGTTTCTTATATTCTAAGTTTTTCAGTGCAACTCACTCATATACTATGTACTATACTGTGCGTTTCTTATATTCTAAGTTTTTCAGTGCAACTCACTCATATACTATGTACTACACTGTGCTTTTCTTATATTCTAAGTTTTTCAGTGCAACTCACTCATATACTATGTACTACACTGTGCATTTCGTGTAATGCGAGTTTTTCAGTAAATTCTAAGTTTTTCAGTGCAACTCACTCATATACTATGTACTACAATGTGCGATTCTTATATTCTAAGTTTTTCAGTGCAACTCACTCATATACTATGTACTACACTGTGAGTTTCTAATATTCTAAGTTTTTCAGTGCAACTCATTCATATACTATGTACTACACTGTGCGTTTCTTATATTCTAAGTTTTTCAGTGCAACTCACTCATATACTATGTACTACACTGTGCGTTTCTTATATTCTAAGTTTTTCAGTGCAACTCACTAATATACTATGTACTACACTACGCGTTTCTTATATTCTAAGTTTTTCAGTGCAACTCACTCATATACTATGTACTACACTGTGCGTTTCTTATATTCTAAGTTTTTCAGTGCAACTCACTCATATACTATGTACTACACTGTGCGTTTCTTATATTCTAAGTTTTTCAGTGCAACTCACTCATATACTATGTACTACACTGTGCGTTTCTTATATTCTAAGTTTTTCAGTGCAACTCACTCATATACTATGTACTACACTGTGCGTTTCTTATATTCTAAGTTTTTCAGTGCAACTCACTCATATACTATGTACTACACTGTGCGTTTCTTATATTCTAAGTTTTTCAGTGCAACTCACTCATATACTATGTACTACACTGTGCTTTTCTTATATTCTAAGTTTTTCAGTGCAACTCACTCATATACTATGTACTACACTGTGCATTTCGTGTAATGCGAGTTTTTCAGTAAATTCTAAGTTTTTCAGTGCAACTCACTCATATACTATGTACTACACTGTGCGTTTCTTATATTCTAAGTTTTTCAGTGCAACTCACTCATATACTATGTACTACACTGTGAGTTTCTAATATTCTAAGTTTTTCAGTGCAACTCATTCATATACTATGTACTACACTGTGCGTTTCTTATATTCTAAGTTTTTCAGTGCAACTCACTCATATACTATGTACTACACTGTGCGTTTCTTATATTCTAAGTTTTTCAGTGCAACTCACTAATATACTATATACTACACTACGCGTTTCTTATATTCTAAGTTTTTCAGTGCAACTCACTCATATACTATGTACTACACTGTGCGTTTCTTATATTCTAAGTTTTTCAGTGCAACTCACTCATATACTATGTACTACACTGTGCGTTTCTTATATTCTAAGTTTTTCAGTGCAACTCACTCATATACTATGTACTACACTGTGCGTTTCTTATATTCTAAGTTTTTCAGTGCAACTCACTCATATACTATGTACTACACTGTGCGTTTCTTATATTCTAAGTTTTTGAGTGCAACTCACTCATATACTATGTACTACACTGTGCGTTTCTTATATTCTAAGTTTTTCAGTGCAACTCACTCATATACTATGTACTACACTGTACGTTTCTTATATTCTAAGTTTTTCAGTGCAACTCACTCATATACTATGTACTACACTGTCCGTTTCTTATATTCTAAGTTTTTCAGTGCAACTCACTCATATACTATGTACTACACTGTGCGTTTCTTATATTCTATGTTTTTCAGTGCAACTCACTCATATACTATGTACTACACTGTGCGTTTCTTATATTCTAAGTTTTTCAGTGCAACTCACTCCTATACTATGTACTACACTGTGCGTTTCTTATATTCTAAGTTTTTCAGTGCAACTCACTCATATACTATGTACTACACTGTGAGTTTCTTATATTCTAAGTTTTTCAGTGCAACACACTCATATACTATGTACTACACTGTGCGTTTCTTATATTCTAAGTTTTTCAGTGCAACTCACTCATATACTATGTACTACACTGTGCATTTCGTGTAATGCGGGTTTTTCAGTAAATTCTAAGTTTTTCAGTGCAACTCACTCATATACTATGTACTACACTGTGCGTTTCTTATATTCTAAGTTTTTCAGTGCAACTCACTCATATACTATGTACTACACTGTGCGTTTCTTATATTCTAAGTTTTTCAGTGCAACTCACTCATATACTATGTACTACACTGTGCGTTTCTTATATTCTAAGTTTTTCAGTGCAACTCACTCCTATACTATGTACTACACTGTGCGTTTCTTATATTCTAAGTTTTTCAGTGCAACTCACTCATATACTATGTACTACACTGTGCGTTTCTTATATTCTAAGTTTTTCAGTGCAACTCACTCATATACTATGTACTACACTGTGCGTTTCTTATATTCTAAGTTTTTCAGTGCAACTCACTCATATACTATGTACTACACTGTGCGTTTCTTATATTCTAAGTTTTTCAGTGCAACTCACTCATATACTATGTACTACACTGTGCGTTTCTTATATTCTAAGTTTTTCAGTGCAACTCACTCATATACTATGTACTACACTGTGCGTTTCTTATATTCTAAGTTTTTCAGCGCAACTCACTCCTATACTATGTACTACACTGTGCGTTTCTTATATTCTAAGTTTTTCAGTGCAACTCACTCATATACTATGTACTACACTGTGAGTTTCTTATATTCTAAGTTTTTCAGTGCAACTCACTCATATACTATGTACTACACTGTGCGGTTCTTATATTCTAAGTTTTTCATTGCAACTCACTCATATACTATGTACTACACTGTGCGTTTCTTATATTCTAAGTTTTTCAGTGCAACTCACTCATATACTATGTACTACACTGTGCGTTTCTTATATTCTAAGTTTTTCAGTGCAACTCACTCATATACTATGTACTACACTGTGCTTTTCTTATATTCTAAGTTTTTCAGTGCAACTCACTCATATACTATGTACTACACTGTGCATTTCGTGTAATGCGAGTTTTTCAGTAAATTCTAAGTTTTTCAGTGCAACTCACTCATATACTATGTACTACACTGTGCGTTTCTTATATTCTAAGTTTTTCAGTGCAACTCACTCATATACTATGTACTACACTGTGAGTTTCTAATATTCTAAGTTTTTCAGTGCAACTCATTCATATACTATGTACTACACTGTGCGTTTCTTATATTCTAAGTTTTTCAGTGCAACTCACTCATATACTATGTACTACACTGTGCGTTTCTTATATTCTAAGTTTTTCAATGCAACTCACTCGTATACTATGTACTACACTGTGCGTTTCTTATATTCTAAGTTTTTCAGTGCAACTCACTCATATACTATGTACTACACTGTGCGTTTCTTATATTCTAAGTTTTTCAGTGCAACTCACTCATATACTATGTACTACACTGTGCGTTTCTTATATTCTAAGTTTTTCAGTGCAACTCACTCATATACTATGTACTACACTGTGCGTTTCTTATATTCTAAGTTTTTCAGTGCAACTCACTCATATACTATGTACTACACTGTGCGTTTCTTATATTCTAAGTTTTTCAGTGCAACTCACTCATATACTATGTACTACACTGTGCGTTTCTTATATTCTAAGTTTTTCAGTGCAACTCACTCATATACTATGTACTACACTGTGCGTTTCTTATATTCTAAGTTTTTCAGTGCAACTCACTCATATACTATGTACTATACTGTGCGTTTCTTATATTCTAAGTTTTTCAGTGCAACTCACTCATATACTATGTACTACACTGTGCTTTTCTTATATTCTAAGTTTTTCAGTGCAACTCACTCATATACTATGTACTACACTGTGCATTTCGTGTAATGCGAGTTTTTCAGTAAATTCTAAGTTTTTCAGTGCAACTCACTCATATACTATGTACTACACTGTGCGATTCTTATATTCTAAGTTTTTCAGTGCAACTCACTCATATACTATGTACTACACTGTGAGTTTCTAATATTCTAAGTTTTTCAGTGCAACTCATTCATATACTATGTACTACACTGTGCGTTTCTTATATTCTAAGTTTTTCAGTGCAACTCACTCATATACTATGTACTACACTGTGCGTTTCTTATATTCTAAGTTTTTCAGTGCAACTCACTAATATACTATGTACTACACTACGCGTTTCTTATATTCTAAGTTTTTCAGTGCAACTCACTCATATACTATGTACTACACTGTGCGTTTCTTATATTCTAAGTTTTTCAGTGCAACTCACTCATATACTATGTACTACACTGTGCGTTTCTTATATTCTAAGTTTTTCAGTGCAACTCACTCATATACTATGTACTACACTGTGCGTTTCTTATATTCTAAGTTTTTCAGTGCAACTCACTCATATACTATGTACTACACTGTGCGTTTCTTATATTCTAAGTTTTTCAGTGCAACTCACTCATATACTATGTACTACACTGTGCTTTTCTTATATTCTAAGTTTTTCAGTGCAACTCACTCATATACTATGTACTACACTGTGCATTTCGTGTAATGCGAGTTTTTCAGTAAATTCTAAGTTTTTCAGTGCAACTCACTCATATACTATGTACTACACTGTGAGTTTCTAATATTCTAAGTTTTTCAGTGCAACTCATTCATATACTATGTACTACACTGTGCGTTTCTTATATTCTAAGTTTTTCAGTGCAACTCACTCATATACTATGTACTACACTGTGCGTTTCTTATATTCTAAGTTTTTCAGTGCAACTCACTCATATACTATGTACTACACTACGCGTTTCTTATATTCTAAGTTTTTCAGTGCAACTCACTCATATACTATGTACTACACTGTGCGTTTCTTATATTCTAAGTTTTTCAGTGCAACTCACTCATATACTATGTACTACACTGTGCGTTTCTTATATTCTAAGTTTTTCAGTGCAACTCACTTATATACTATGTACTACACTGTGCGTTTCTTATATTCTAAGTTTTTCAGTGCAACTCACTCATATACTATGTACTACACTGTGCGTTTCTTATATTCTAAGTTTTTGAGTGCAACTCACTCATATACTATGTACTACACTGTGCGTTTCTTATATTCTAAGTTTTTCAGTGCAACTCACTCATATACTATGTACTACACTGTACGTTTCTTATATTCTAAGTTTTTCAGTGCAACTCACTCATATACTATGTACTACACTGTGCGTTTCTTATATTCTAAGTTTTTCAGTGCAACTCACTCATATACTATGTACTACACTGTGCGTTTCTTATATTCTATGTTTTTCAGTGCAACTCACTCATATACTATGTACTACACTGTGCGTTTCTTATATTCTAAGTTTTTCAGTGCAACTCACTCCTATACTATGTACTACACTGTGCGTTTCTTATATTCTAAGTTTTTCAGTGCAACTCACTCATATACTATGTACTACACTGTGAGTTTCTTATATTCTAAGTTTTTCAGTGCAACACACTCATATACTATGTACTACACTGTGCGTTTCTTATATTCTAAGTTTTTCAGTGCAACTCACTCATATACTATGTACTACACTGTGCATTTCGTGTAATGCGGGTTTTTCAGTAAATTCTAAGTTTTTCAGTGCAACTCACTCATATACTATGTACAACACTGTGCGTTTCTTATATTCTAAGTTTTTCAGTGCAACTCACTCATATACTATGTACTACACTGTGCGTTTCTTATATTCTAAGTTTTTCAGTCCAACTCACTCATATACTATGTACTACACTGTGCGTTTCTTATATTCTAAGTTTTTCAGTGCAACTCACTCATATACTATGTACTACACTGTGCGTTTCTTATATTCTAAGTTTTTCAGTGCAACTCACTCATATACTATGTACTACACTGTGCGTTTCTTATATTCTAAGTTTTTCAGTGCAACTCACTCATATACTATGTACTACACTGTGCGTTTCTTATATTCTAAGTTTTTCAGTGCAACTCACTCATATACTATGTACTACACTGTGCGTTTCTTATATTCTAAGTTTTTCAGTGCAACTCACTCATATACTATGTACTACACTGTGCGTTTCTTATATTCTAAGTTTTTCAGTGCAACTCACTCATATACTATGTACTACACTGTGCGTTTCTTATATTCTAAGTTTTTCAGTGCAACTCACTCCTATACTATGTACTACACTGTGCGTTTCTTATATTCTAAGTTTTTCAGTGCAACTCACTCATATACTATGTACTACACTGTGAGTTTCTTATATTCTAAGTTTTTCAGTGCAACTCACTCATATACTATGTACTACACTGTGCGGTTCTTATATTCTAAGTTTTTCAGTGCAACTCACTCATATACTATGTACTACACTGTGCGTTTCTTATATTCTAAGTTTTTCAGTGCAACTCACTCATATACTATGTACTACACTGTGCGTTTCTTATATTCTAAGTTTTTCAGTGCAACTCACTCATATACTATGTACTACACTGTGCTTTTCTTATATTCTAAGTTTTTCAGTGCAACTCACTCATATACTATGTACTACACTGTGCATTTCGTGTAATGCGAGTTTTTCAGTAAATTCTAAGTTTTTCAGTGCAACTCACTCATATACTATGTACTACACTGTGCGTTTCTTATATTCTAAGTTTTTCAGTGCAACTCACTCATATACTATGTACTACACTGTGAGTTTCTAATATTCTAAGTTTTTCAGTGCAACTCATTCATATACTATGTACTACACTGTGCGTTTCTTATATTCTAAGTTTTTCAGTGCAACTCACTCATATACTATGTACTACACTGTGCGTTTCTTATATTCTAAGTTTTTCAGTGCAACTCACTAATATACTATGTACTACACTACGCGTTTCTTATATTCTAAGTTTTTCAGTGCAACTCACTCATATACTATGTACTACACTGTGCGTTTCTTATATTCTAAGTTTTTCAGTGCAACTCACTCATATACTATGTACTACACTGTGCGTTTCTTATATTCTAAGTTTTTCAGTGCAACTCACTCATATACTATGTACTACACTGTGCGTTTCTTATATTCTAAGTTTTTCAGTGCAACTCACTCATATACTATGTACTACACTGTGCGTTTCTTATATTCTAAGTTTTTGAGTGCAACTCACTCATATACTAAGTACTACACTGTGCGTTTCTTATATTCTAAGTTTTTCAGTGCAACTCACTCATATACTATGTACTACACTGTACGTTTCTTATATTCTAAGTTTTTCAGTGCAACTCACTCATATACTATGTACTACACTGTGCGTTTCTTATATTCTAAGTTTTTCAGTGCAACTCACTCATATACTATGTACTACACTGTGCGTTTCTTATATTCTATGTTTTTCAGTGCAACTCACTCATATACTATGTACTACACTGTGCATTTCGTGTAATGCGGGTTTTTCAGTAAATTCAAAGTTTTTCAGTGCAACTCACTCATATACTATGTACTACACTGTGCGTTTCTTATATTCTAAGTTTTTCAGTGCAACTCACTCCTATACTATGTACTACACTGTGCGTTTCTTATATTCTAAGTTTTTCAGTGCAACTCACTCATATACTATGTACTACACTGTGAGTTTCTTATATTCTAAGTTTTTCAGTGCAACTCACTCATATTCTATGTACTACACTGTGCGTTTCTTATATTCTAAGTTTTTCAGTGCAACTCACTCATATACTATGTACTACACTGTGCGTTTCTTATATTCTAAGTTTTTCAGTGCAACTCACTCATATACTATGTACTACACTGTGAGTTTCTAATATTCTAAGTTTTTCAGTGCAACTCATTCATATACTATGTACTACACTGTGCGTTTCTTATATTCTAAGTTTTTCAGTGCAACTCACTCATATACTATGTACTACACTGTGCGTTTCTTATATTCTAAGTTTTTCAGTGCAACTCACTAATATACTATGTACTACACTACGCGTTTCTTATATTCTAAGTTTTTCAGTGCAACTCACTCATATACTATGTACTACACTGTGCGTTTCTTATATTCTAAGTTTTTCAGTGCAACTCACTCATATACTATGTACTACACTGTGCGTTTCTTATATTCTAAGTTTTTCAGTGCAACTCACTCATATACTATGTACTACACTGTGCGTTTCTTATATTCTAAGTTTTTCAGTGCAACTCACTCATATACTATGTACTACACTGTGCGTTTCTTATATTCTAAGTTTTTCAGTGCAACTCACTCATATACTATGTACTACACTGTGCGTTTCTTATATTCTAAGTTTTTCAGTGCAACTCACTCATATACTATGTACTACACTGTGCTTTTCTTATATTCTAAGTTTTTCAGTGCAACTCACTCATATACTATGTACTACACTGTGCATTTCGTGTAATGCGAGTTTTTCAGTAAATTCTAAGTTTTTCAGTGCAACTCACTCATATACTATGTACTACACTGTGCGTTTCTTATATTCTAAGTTTTTCAGTGCAACTCACTCATATACTATGTACTACACTGTGAGTTTCTAATATTCTAAGTTTTTCAGTGCAACTCATTCATATACTATGTACTACACTGTGCGTTTCTTATATTCTAAGTTTTTCAGTGCAACTCACTCATATACTATGTACTACACTGTGCGTTTCTTATATTCTAAGTTTTTCAGTGCAACTCACTAATATACTATGTACTACACTACGCGTTTCTTATATTCTAAGTTTTTCAGTGCAACTCACTCATATACTATGTACTACACTGTGCGTTTCTTATATTCTAAGTTTTTCAGTGCAACTCACTCATATACTATGTACTACACTGTGCGTTTCTTATATTCTATGTTTTTCAGTGCAACTCACTCATATACTATGTACTACACTGTGCGTTTCTTATATTCTAAGTTTTTCAGTGCAACTCACTCCTATACTATGTACTACACTGTGCGTTTCTTATATTCTAAGTTTTTCAGTGCAACTCACTCATATACTATGTACTACACTGTGAGTTTCTTATATTCTAAGTTTTTCAGTGCAACACACTCATATACTATGTACTACACTGTGCGTTTCTTATATTCTAAGTTTTTCAGTGCAACTCACTCATATACTATGTACTACACTGTGCATTTCGTGTAATGCGGGTTTTTCAGTAAATTCTAAGTTTTTCAGTGCAACTCACTCATATACTATGTACTACACTGTGCGTTTCTTATATTCTAAGTTTTTCAGTGCAACTCACTCATATACTATGTACTACACTGTGCGTTTCTTATATTCTAAGTTTTTCAGTCCAACTCACTCATATACTATGTACTACACTGTGCGTTTCTTATATTCTAAGTTTTTCAGTGCAACTCACTCATATACTATGTACTACACTGTGCGTTTCTTATATTCTAAGTTTTTCAGTGCAACTCACTCATATACTATGTACTACACTGTGCGTTTCTTATATTCTAAGTTTTTCAGTGCAACTCACTCATATACTATGTACTACACTGTGCGTTTCTTATATTCTAAGTTTTTCAGTGCAACTCACTCATATACTATGTACTACACTGTGCGTTTCTTATATTCTAAGTTTTTCAGTGCAACTCACTCATATACTATGTACTACACTGTGCTTTTCTTATATTCTAAGTTTTTCAGTGCAACTCACTCATATACTATGTACTACACTGTGCATTTCGTGTAATGCGAGTTTTTCAGTAAATTCTAAGTTTTTCAGTGCAACTCACTCATATACTATGTACTACACTGTGCGTTTCTTATATTCTAAGTTTTTCAGTGCAACTCACTCATATACTATGTACTACACTGTGAGTTTCTAATATTCTAAGTTTTTCAGTGCAACTCATTCATATACTATGTACTACACTGTGCGTTTCTTATATTCTAAGTTTTTCAGTGCAACTCACTCATATACTATGTACTACACTGTGCGTTTCTTATATTCTAAGTTTTTCAGTGCAACTCACTAATATACTATGTACTACACTACGCGTTTCTTATATTCTAAGTTTTTCAGTGCAACTCACTCATATACTATGTACTACACTGTGCGTTTCTTATATTCTAAGTTTTTCAGTGCAACTCACTCATATACTATGTACTACACTGTGCGTTTCTTATATTCTAAGTTTTTCAGTGCAACTCACTCATATACTATGTACTACACTGTGCGTTTCTTATATTCTAAGTTTTTCAGTGCAACTCACTCATATACTATGTACTACACTGTGCGTTTCTTATATTCTAAGTTTTTGAGTGCAACTCACTCATATACTAAGTACTACACTGTGCGTTTCTTATATTCTAAGTTTTTCAGTGCAACTCACTCATATACTATGTACTACACTGTACGTTTCTTATATTCTAAGTTTTTCAGTGCAACTCACTCATATACTATGTACTACACTGTGCGTTTCTTATATTCTAAGTTTTTCAGTGCAACTCACTCATATACTATGTACTACACTGTGCGTTTCTTATATTCTATGTTTTTCAGTGCAACTCACTCATATACTATGTACTACACTGTGCATTTCGTGTAATGCGGGTTTTTCAGTAAATTCAAAGTTTTTCAGTGCAACTCACTCATATACTATGTACTACACTGTGCGTTTCTTATATTCTAAGTTTTTCAGTGCAACTCACTCCTATACTATGTACTACACTGTGCGTTTCTTATATTCTAAGTTTTTCAGTGCAACTCACTCATATACTATGTACTACACTGTGAGTTTCTTATATTCTAAGTTTTTCAGTGCAACTCACTCATATTCTATGTACTACACTGTGCGTTTCTTATATTCTAAGTTTTTCAGTGCAACTCACTCATATACTATGTACTACACTGTGCGTTTCTTATATTCTAAGTTTTTCAGTGCAACTCACTCATATACTATGTACTACACTGTGAGTTTCTAATATTCTAAGTTTTTCAGTGCAACTCATTCATATACTATGTACTACACTGTGCGTTTCTTATATTCTAAGTTTTTCAGTGCAACTCACTCATATACTATGTACTACACTGTGCGTTTCTTATATTCTAAGTTTTTCAGTGCAACTCACTAATATACTATGTACTACACTACGCGTTTCTTATATTCTAAGTTTTTCAGTGCAACTCACTCATATACTATGTACTACACTGTGCGTTTCTTATATTCTAAGTTTTTCAGTGCAACTCACTCATATACTATGTACTACACTGTGCGTTTCTTATATTCTAAGTTTTTCAGTGCAACTCACTCATATACTATGTACTACACTGTGCGTTTCTTATATTCTAAGTTTTTCAGTGCAACTCACTCATATACTATGTACTACACTGTGCGTTTCTTATATTCTAAGTTTTTCAGTGCAACTCACTCATATACTATGTACTACACTGTGCGTTTCTTATATTCTAAGTTTTTCAGTGCAACTCACTCATATACTATGTACTACACTGTGCTTTTCTTATATTCTAAGTTTTTCAGTGCAACTCACTCATATACTATGTACTACACTGTGCATTTCGTGTAATGCGAGTTTTTCAGTAAATTCTAAGTTTTTCAGTGCAACTCACTCATATACTATGTACTACACTGTGCGTTTCTTATATTCTAAGTTTTTCAGTGCAACTCACTCATATACTATGTACTACACTGTGAGTTTCTAATATTCTAAGTTTTTCAGTGCAACTCATTCATATACTATGTACTACACTGTGCGTTTCTTATATTCTAAGTTTTTCAGTGCAACTCACTCATATACTATGTACTACACTGTGCGTTTCTTATATTCTAAGTTTTTCAGTGCAACTCACTAATATACTATGTACTACACTACGCGTTTCTTATATTCTAAGTTTTTCAGTGCAACTCACTCATATACTATGTACTACACTGTGCGTTTCTTATATTCTAAGTTTTTCAGTGCAACTCACTCATATACTATGTACTACACTGTGCGTTTCTTATATTCTATGTTTTTCAGTGCAACTCACTCATATACTATGTACTACACTGTGCGTTTCTTATATTCTAAGTTTTTCAGTGCAACTCACTCCTATACTATGTACTACACTGTGCGTTTCTTATATTCTAAGTTTTTCAGTGCAACTCACTCATATACTATGTACTACACTGTGAGTTTCTTATATTCTAAGTTTTTCAGTGCAACACACTCATATACTATGTACTACACTGTGCGTTTCTTATATTCTAAGTTTTTCAGTGCAACTCACTCATATACTATGTACTACACTGTGCATTTCGTGTAATGCGGGTTTTTCAGTAAATTCTAAGTTTTTCAGTGCAACTCACTCATATACTATGTACTACACTGTGCGTTTCTTATATTCTAAGTTTTTCAGTGCAACTCACTCATATACTATGTACTACACTGTGCGTTTCTTATATTCTAAGTTTTTCAGTGCAACTCACTCATATACTATGTACTACACTGTGCGTTTCTTATATTCTAAGTTTTTCAGTGCAACTCACTCATATACTATGTACTACACTGTGCGTTTCTTATATTCTAAGTTTTTCAGTGCAACTCACTCATATACTATGCACTACACTGTGCGTTTCTTATATTCTAAGTTTTTAGTGCAACTCAATCATATACTATGTACTACACTGTGCGTTTCTTATATTCTAAGTTTTTCAGTGCAACTCACTCATATACTATGTACTACACTGTGCGTTTCTTATATTCTAAGTTTTTCAGTGCAACTCACTCATATACTATGTACTACACTGTGCGTTTCTTATATTCTAAGTTTTTCAGTGCAACTCACTCATATACTATGTACTACACTCTGCGTTTCTTATATTCTAAGTTTTTCAGTGCAACTCACTCATATACTATGTACTACACTGTGCGTTTCTTATATTCTAAGTTTTTCAGTGCAACTCACTCATATACTATGTACTACACTGTGCGTTTCTTATATTCTAAGTTTTTCAGTGCAACTCACTCATATACTATGTACTACACTGTGCGTTTCTTATATTCTATGTTTTTCAGTGCAACTCACTCATATACTATTTACTACACTGTGCGTTTCTTATATTCTATGTTTTTCAGCGCAACTCACTCATATACTATGTACTACACTGTGCGTTTCTTATATTCTAAGTTTTTCAGTGCAACTCACTCATATATTATGTACTACACTGTGCGTTTCTTATATTCTAAGTTTTTCAGTGCAACTCACTCATATACTATGTACTACACTGTGCGTTTCTTATATTCTAAGTTTTTCAGTGCAACTCACTCATATACTATGTACTACACTGTGCGTTTCTTATATTCTAAGTTTTTCAGTGCAACTCACTCATATACTATGTAGTACACTGTGCGTTTCTTATATTCTAAGTTTTTCAGTGCAACTCACTCATATACTATGTACTACACTGTGCGTTTCTTATATTCTAAGTTTTTCAGTGCAACTCACTCATATACTATGTACTACACTGTGCATTTCGTGTAATGCGAGTTTTTCAGTAAATTCTAAGTTTTTCAGTGCAACTCACTCATATACTTTGAACTACACTGTGCTTTTCTTAAATTCTAAGTTTTTCAGTGCAACTCACTCATATACTATGTACTACACTGTCCGTTTCTTATATTCCAAGTTTTTCAGTGCAACTCACTCATATACTATGTACTACACTGTGCGTTTCTTATATTCTAAGTTTTTCAGTGCAACTCACTCATATACTATGTACTACACTGTGCTTTTCTTATATTCTAAGTTTTTCAGTGCAACTCACTCATATACTATATACTACACTGTGCGTTTCTTATATTCTAAGTTTTTCAGCGCAACTCACTCATATACTATGTACTACACTGTGCGTTTCTTATATTCTAAGTTTTTCAGTGCAACTCACTCATATACTATGTACTACACTGTGCATTTCGTGTAATGCGAGTTTTTCAGTAAATTCTAAGTTTTTCAGTGCAACTCACTCATATACTATGTACTACACTGTGCGTTTCTTATATTCTAAGTTTTTCAGTGCAACTCACTCATATACTATGTACTACACTGTGCGTTTCTTATATTCTAAGTTTTTCAGTGCAACTCACTCATATACTATGTACTACACTGTGCGTTTCTTATATTCTAAGTTTTTCAGTGCAACTCACTCATATACTATGTACTACACTGTGCGTTTCTTATATTCTAAGTTTTTAGTGCAACTCAATCATATACTATGTACTACACTGTGCGTTTCTTATATTCTAAGTTTTTCAGTGCAACTCACTCATATACTATGTACTACACTGTGCGTTTCTTATATTCTAAGTTTTTCAGTGCAACTCACTCATATACTATGTACTACACTGTGCGTTTCTTATATTCTAAGTTTTTCAGTGCAACTCACTCATATACTATGTATTACACTGTGCGTTTCTTATATTCTAAGTTTTTCAGTGCAACTCACTCATATACTATGTACTACACTGTGCGTTTCTTATATTCCAAGTTTTTCAGTGCAACTCACTCATATACTATGTACTACACTGTGCGTTTCTTATATTCTAAGTTTTTCAGTGCAACTCACTCATATACTATGTACTACACTGTGCGTTTCTTATATTCTAAGTTTTTCAGTGCAACTCACTCATATACTATGTACTACACTGTGCGTTTCTTATATTCTAAGTTTTTCAGTGCAACTCACTCATATACTATGTACTACACTGTGCGTTTCTTATATTCTAAGTTTTTCAGTGCAACTCACTCATATACTATGTACTACACTGTGCGTTTCTTATACTCTAAGTTTTTCTATGCAACTCACTCTTATACTATGTACTACACTGTGCGTTTCTTATATTCTAAGTTTTTCAGTGCAACTCACTCATATACTATGTACTACACTGTGCATTTCGTGTAATGCGGGTTTTTCAGTAAATTCTAAGTTTTTCAATGCAACTCACTCATATAGTATGTACTACACTGTGCGTTTCTTATATTCTAAGTTTTTCAGTGCAACTCACTCATATACTATGTACTACACTGTGCGTTTCTTATATTCTAAGTTTTTCAGTGCAACTCACTCATATACTATGTACTACACTGTGCGTTTCTTATATTCTAAGTTTTTCAGTGCAACTCACTCATATACTATGTATTACACTGTGCGTTTCTTATATTCTAAGTTTTTCAGTGCAACTCACTCATATACTATGTACTACACTGTGCGTTTCTTATATTCCAAGTTTTTCAGTGCAACTCACTCATATACTATGTACTACACTGTGCATTTCTTATATTCTAAGTTTTTCAGTGCAACTCACTCATATACTATGTACTACACTGTGCGTTTCTTATATTCTAAGTTTTTCAGTGCAACTCACTCATATACTATGTACTACACTGTGCGTTTCTTATATTCTAAGTTTTTCAGTGCAACTCACTCATATACTATGTACTACACTGTGCGTTTCTTATATTCTAAGTTTTTCAGTGCAACTCACTCATATACTATGTACTACACTGTGCATTTCGTGTAATGCGAGTTTTTCAGTAAATTCTAAGTTTTTCAGTGCAACTCACTCATATACTTTGTACTACACTGTGCTTTTCTTAAATTCTAAGTTTTTCAGTGCAACTCACTCATATAATATGTACTACACTGTGCGTTTCTTATATTCCAAGTTTTTCAGTGCAACTCACTCATATACTATGTACTACACTGTGCGTTTCTTATATTCTAAGTTTTTCAGTGCAACTCACTCATATACTATGTACTACACTGTGCGTTTCTTATATTCTAAGTTTTTCAGTGCAACTCACTCATATACTATGTACTACACTGTGCGTTTCTTATATTCTAAGTTTTTCAGTGCAACTCACTCATATACTATGTACTACACTGTGCGTTTCTTATATTCTAAGTTTTTCAGTGCAACTCACTCATATACTATGTACTACACTGTGCATTTCGTGTAATGCGAGTTTTTCAGTAAATTCTAAGTTTTTCAGTGCAACTCACTCATATACTTTGAACTACACTGTGCTTTTCTTAAATTCTAAGTTTTTCAGTGCAACTCACTCATATACTATGTACTACACTGTCCGTTTCTTATATTCCAAGTTTTTCAGTGCAACTCACTCATATACTATGTACTACACTGTGCGTTTCTTATATTCTAAGTTTTTCAGTGCAACTCACTCATATACTATGTACTACACTGTGCTTTTCTTATATTCTAAGTTTTTCAGTGCAACTCACTCATATACTATATACTACACTGTGCGTTTCTTATATTCTAAGTTTTTCAGCGCAACTCACTCATATACTATGTACTACACTGTGCGTTTCTTATATTCTAAGTTTTTCAGTGCAACTCACTCATATACTATGTACTACACTGTGCATTTCGTGTAATGCGAGTTTTTCAGTAAATTCTAAGTTTTTCAGTGCAACTCACTCATATACTATGTACTACACTGTGCGTTTCTTATATTCTAAGTTTTTCAGTGCAACTCACTCATATACTATGTACTACACTGTGCGTTTCTTATATTCTAAGTTTTTCAGTGCAACTCACTCATATACTATGTACTACACTGTGCGTTTCTTATATTCTAAGTTTTTCAGTGCAACTCACTCATATACTATGTACTACACTGTGCGTTTCTTATATTCTAAGTTTTTAGTGCAACTCAATCATATACTATGTACTACACTGTGCGTTTCTTATATTCTAAGTTTTTCAGTGCAACTCACTCATATACTATGTACTACACTGTGCGTTTCTTATATTCTAAGTTTTTCAGTGCAACTCACTCATATACTATGTACTACACTGTGCGTTTCTTATATTCTAAGTTTTTCAGTGCAACTCACTCATATACTATGTATTACACTGTGCGTTTCTTATATTCTAAGTTTTTCAGTGCAACTCACTCATATACTATGTACTACACTGTGCGTTTCTTATATTCCAAGTTTTTCAGTGCAACTCACTCATATACTATGTACTACACTGTGCGTTTCTTATATTCTAAGTTTTTCAGTGCAACTCACTCATATACTATGTACTACACTGTGCGTTTCTTATATTCTAAGTTTTTCAGTGCAACTCACTCATATACTATGTACTACACTGTGCGTTTCTTATATTCTAAGTTTTTCAGTGCAACTCACTCATATACTATGTACTACACTGTGCGTTTCTTATATTCTAAGTTTTTCAGTGCAACTCACTCATATACTATGTACTACACTGTGCGTTTCTTATACTCTAAGTTTTTCTATGCAACTCACTCTTATACTATGTACTACACTGTGCGTTTCTTATATTCTAAGTTTTTCAGTGCAACTCACTCATATACTATGTACTACACTGTGCATTTCGTGTAATGCGGGTTTTTCAGTAAATTCTAAGTTTTTCAATGCAACTCACTCATATAGTATGTACTACACTGTGCGTTTCTTATATTCTAAGTTTTTCAGTGCAACTCACTCATATACTATGTACTACACTGTGCGTTTCTTATATTCTAAGTTTTTCAGTGCAACTCACTCATATACTATGTACTACACTGTGCGTTTCTTATATTCTAAGTTTTTCAGTGCAACTCACTCATATACTATGTATTACACTGTGCGTTTCTTATATTCTAAGTTTTTCAGTGCAACTCACTCATATACTATGTACTACACTGTGCGTTTCTTATATTCCAAGTTTTTCAGTGCAACTCACTCATATACTATGTACTACACTGTGCATTTCTTATATTCTAAGTTTTTCAGTGCAACTCACTCATATACTATGTACTACACTGTGCGTTTCTTATATTCTAAGTTTTTCAGTGCAACTCACTCATATACTATGTACTACACTGTGCGTTTCTTATATTCTAAGTTTTTCAGTGCAACTCACTCATATACTATGTACTACACTGTGCGTTTCTTATATTCTAAGTTTTTCAGTGCAACTCACTCATATACTATGTACTACACTGTGCATTTCGTGTAATGCGAGTTTTTCAGTAAATTCTAAGTTTTTCAGTGCAACTCACTCATATACTTTGTACTACACTGTGCTTTTCTTAAATTCTAAGTTTTTCAGTGCAACTCACTCATATAATATGTACTACACTGTGCGTTTCTTATATTCCAAGTTTTTCAGTGCAACTCACTCATATACTATGTACTACACTGTGCGTTTCTTATATTCTAAGTTTTTCAGTGCAACTCACTCATATACTATGTACTACACTGTGCGTTTCTTATATTCTAAGTTTTTCAGTGCAACTCACTCATATACTATGTACTACACTGTGCGTTTCTTATATTCTAAGTTTTTAGTGCAACTCATTCATATACTATGTACTACACTGTGCGTTTCTTATATTCTAAGTTTTTCAGTGCAACTCACTCATATACTATGTACTACACCGTGCGTTTCTTATATTCTAAGTTTTTCAGTGCAACTCACTCATATACTATGTACTACACTGTGCGTTTCTTATATTCTAAGTTTTTCAGTGCAACTCACTCATATACTATGTACTACACTGTGCGTTTCTTATATTCTAAGTTTTTCAGTGCAACTCACTCATATACTATGTACTACACTGTGCATTTCGTGTAATGCAAGTTTTTCAGTAAATTCTAAGTTTTTCAGTGCAACTCACTCATATACTATGTACTACACTGTGCGTTTCTTATATTCTAAGTTTTTCAGTGCAACTCACTCATATACTATGTACTACACTGTGCATTTCGTGTAATGCGAGTTTTTCAGTAAATTCTAAGTTTTTCAGTGCAACTCA
The DNA here is from genome assembly GCF_978045245.1 of Mus caroli. Lineage (NCBI taxonomy): Eukaryota > Metazoa > Chordata > Mammalia > Rodentia > Muridae > Mus > Mus caroli. Next base: position 206,413 of record NW_028227283.1, read on the forward strand.
CTCATATACTATGTACTACACTGTGCGTTTCTTATATTCTAAGTTTTTCAGTGCAACTCACTCATATACTATGTACTACACTGTGCGTTTCTTATATTCTAAGTTTTTCAGTGCAACTCACTCATATACTATGTACTACACTGTGCGTTTCTTATATTCTAAGTTTTTCAGTGCAACTCACTCATATACTATGTACTACACTGTGCGTTTCTTATATTCTAAGTTTTTCAGTGCAACTCACTCATATACTATGTACTACACTGTGCGTTTCTTATATTCTAAGTTTTTCAGTGCAACTCACTCATATACTATGTACTACACTGTGCGTTTCTTATATTCTAAGTTTTTCAGTGCAACTCACTCATATACTATGTACTACACTGTGCGTTTCTTATATTCTAAGTTTTTCAGTGCAACTCACTCATATACTATGTACTACACTGTGCGTTTCTTATATTCTAAGTTTTTCAGTGCAACTCACTCATATACTATGTACTACACTGTGCGTTTCTTATATTCTAAGTTTTTCAGTGCAACTCACTCATATACTATGTACTACACTGTGCGTTTCTTATATTCTAAGTTTTTCAGTGCAACTCACTCATATACTATGTACTACACTGTGCGTTTCTTATAACTATGTTTTTCAGTGCAACTCACTCATATACTATGTACTACACTGTGCGTTTCTTATATTCTAAGTTTTTCAGTGCAACTCACTCATATACTATGTACTACACTGTGCGTTTCTTATATAATAAGTTTTTCAGTGCAACTCACTCATATACTATGTACTACACTGTGCGTTTCTTATATTCTAAGTTTTTCAGTGCAACTCACTCATATACTATGTACTACACTGTGCGTTTTTTATATTCTAAGTTTTTCAGTGAAACTCACACATATACTATGTACTACACTGTGCGTTTCTTATATTCTAAGTTTTTCAGTGCAACTCACTCATATACTATGTACTACACTGTGCATTTCGTGTAATGCGAGTTTTTCAGTAAATTCTAAGTTTTTCAGTGCAACTCACTCATATACTATGTACTACACTACGCGTTTCTTATATTCTAAGTTTTTCAGTGCAACTCACTCATATACTATGTACTACACTGTGCGTTTCTTATATTCTAAGTTTTTCAGTGCAACTCACTCATATACTATGTACTACACTGTGCGTTTCTTATATTCTAAGTTTTTCAGTGCAACTCACTCATATGCTATGTACTACACTGTGCGTTTCTTATATTCTAAGTTTTTCAGTGCAACTCACTCATATACTATGTACTACACTGTGCGTTTCTTATATTCTAAGTTTTTCAGTGCAACTCACTCATATACTATGTACTACACTGTGCGTTTCTTGTATTCTAAGTTTTTCAGTGCAACTCACTCATATAATATGTACTACAATGTGCGTTTCTTATATTCTAAGTTTTTCAGTGCAACTCACTCATATACTATGTACTACACTGTGCGTTTCTTATATTCTAAGTTTTTCAGTGCAATTCACTCATATACTATGTACTACACTGTGCGTTTCTTATATTCTAAGTTTTTCAGTGCAACTCACTCATATACTATTTACTACACTGTGCGTTTCTTATATTCTAAGTTTTTCAGCGCAACTCACTCATATACTATGTACTACACTGTGCGTTTCTTATATTCTAAGTTTTTCAGTGCAACTCACTCATATACTATATACTACACTGTGCGTTTCTTATATTCTAAGTTTTTCAGTGCAACTCACTCATATACTATGTACTACACTGTGCGTTTCTTATATTCTAAGTTTTTCAGTGCAACTCACTCATATACTATGTACTACACTGTGCATTTCGTGTAATGCGAGTTTTTCAGTAAATTCTAAGTTTTTCAGTGCAACTCACTCATATACTATGTACTACACTGTGCGTTTCTTATATTCTAAGTTTTTCAGTGCAACTCACTCATATACTATGTACTACACTGTGAGTTTCTTATATTCTAAGTTTTTCAGTGCAACTCACTCATATACTATGTACTACACTGTGCGTTTCTTATATTCTAAGTTTTTCAGTGCAACTCACTCATATACTATGTACTACACTGTGCGTTTCTTATATTCTAAGTTTTTCAGTGCAACTCACTCATATACTATGTACTACACTGTGCGTTTCTTATATTCTAAGTTTTTCAGTGCAACTCACTCATATACTATGTACTACACTGTGCGGTACTTATATTCTAAGTTTTTCAGTGCAACTCACTCATATACTATGTACTACACTGTGCGTTTCTTATATTCTAAGTTTTTCAGTGCAACTCACTCATATACTATGTACTACACTGTGCGTTTCTTATATTCTAAGTTTTTCAGTGCAACTCACTCATATACTATGTACTACACTGTGCGTTTCTTATATTCTAAGTTTTTCAGTGCAACTCACTCATATACTATGTACTACACTGTGCGTTTCTTATATTCTAAGTTTTTCAGTGCAACTCACTCATATACTATGTACTACACTGTGCGTTTCTTATATTCTAAGTTTTTCAGTGCAACTCACTCATATACTATGTACTACACTGTGCGTTTCTTATATTCTAAGTTTTTCAGTGCAACTCACTCATATACTATTTACTACACTGTGCGTTTCTTATATTCTAAGTTTTTCAGCGCAACTCACTCATATACTATGTACTACACTGTGCGTTTCTTATATTCTAAGTTTTTCAGTGCAACTCACTCATATACTATGTACTACACTGTGCGTTTCTTATATTCTAAGTTTTTCAGTGCAACTCACTCATATACTATGTACTACACTGTGCGTTTTTTATATTCTAAGTTTTTCAGTGCAACTCACTCATATACTATGTACTACACTGTGCGTTTCTTATATTCTAAGTTTTTCAGTGCAACTCACTCATATACTATGTACTACACTGTGCATTTCGTGTAATGCGAGTTTTTCAGTAAATTCTAAGTTTTTCAGTGCAACTCACTCATATACTTTGTACTACACTGTGCTTTTCTTAAATTCTAAGTTTTTCAGTGCAACTCACTCATATACTATGTACTACACTGTGCGTTTCTTATATTCCAAGTTTTTCAGTGCAACTCACTCATATACTATGTACTACACTGTGCGTTTCTTATATTCTAAGTTTTTCAGTGCAACTCACTCATATACTATGTACTACACTGTGCGTTTCTTATATTCTAAGTTTTTCAGTGCAACTCACTCATATACTATGTACTACACTGTGCGTTTCTTATATTCTAAGTTTTTAGTGCAACTCAATCATATACTATGTACTACACTGTGGGTTTCTTATATTCTAAGTTTTTCAGTGCAACTCACTCATATACTATGTACTACACCGTGCGTTTCTTATATTCTAAGTTTTTCAGTGCAACTCACTCATATACTATGTACTACACTGTGCGTTTCTTATATTCTAAGTTTTTCAGTGCAACTCACTCATATACTATGTACTACACTGTGCGTTTCTTATATTCTAAGTTTTTCAGTGCAACTCACTCATATACTATGTACTACACTGTGCGTTTCTTATATTCTAAGTTTTTAGTGCAACTCAATCATATACTATGTACTACACTTGCGTTTCTTATATTCTAAGTTTTTCAGTGCAACTCACTCATATACTATGTACTACACTGTGCGTTTCTTATATTCTAAGTTTTTCAGTGCAACTCACTCATATACTATGTACTACACTGTGCGTTTCTTATATTCTAAGTTTTTCAGTGCAACTCACTCATATACTATGTATTACACTGTGCGTTTCTTATATTCTAAGTTTTTCAGTGCAACTCACTCATATACTATGTACTACACTGTGCGTTTCTTATATTCCAAGTTTTTCAGTGCAACTCACTCATATACTATGTACTACACTGTGCGTTTCTTATATTCTAAGTTTTTCAGTGCAACTCACTCATATACTATGTACTACACTGTGCGTTTCTTATATTCTAAGTTTTTCAGTGCAACTCACTCATATACTATGTACTACACTCTGCGTTTCTTATATTCTAAGTTTTTCAGTGCAACTCACTCATATACTATGTACTACACTGTGCGTTTCTTATATTCTAAGTTTTTCAGTGCAACTCACTCATATACTATGTACTACACTGTGCATTTCGTGTAATGCGAGTTTTTCAGTAAATTCTAAGTTTTTCAGTGCAACTCACTCATATACTTTGTACTACACTGTGCTTTTCTTAAATTCTAAGTTTTTCAGTGCAACTCACTCATATAATATGTACTACACTGTGCGTTTCTTATATTCCAAGTTTTTCAGTGCAACTCACTCATATACTATGTACTACACTGTGCGTTTCTTATATTCTAAGTTTTTCAGTGCAACTCACTCATATACTATGTACTACACTGTGCGTTTCTTATATTCTAAGTTTTTCAGTGCAACTCACTCATATACTATGTACTACACTGTGCGTTTCTTATATTCTAAGTTTTTAGTGCAACTCATTCATATACTATGTACTACACTGTGCGTTTCTTATATTCTAAGTTTTTCAGTGCAACTCACTCATATACTATGTACTACACCGTGCGTTTCTTATATTCTAAGTTTTTCAGTGCAACTCACTCATATACTATGTACTACACTGTGCGTTTCTTATATTCTAAGTTTTTCAGTGCAACTCACTCATATACTATGTACTACACTGTGCGTTTCTTATATTCTAAGTTTTTCAGTGCAACTCACTCATATACTATGTACTACACTGTGCATTTCGTGTAATGCAAGTTTTTCAGTAAATTCTAAGTTTTTCAGTGCAACTCACTCATATACTATGTACTACACTGTGCGTTTCTTATATTCTAAGTTTTTCAGTGCAACTCACTCATATACTATGTACTACACTGTGCATTTCGTGTAATGCGAGTTTTTCAGTAAATTCTAAGTTTTTCAGTGCAACTCACTCATATACTATGTACTACACTGTGCGTTTCTTATATTCTAAGTTTTTCAGTGCAACTCACTCATATACTATGTACTACACTGTGCGTTTCTTATATTCTAAGTTTTTCAGTGCAACTCACTCATATACTATGTACTACACTGTGCGTTTCTTATATTCTAAGTTTTTCAGTGCAACTCACTCATATACTATGTACTACACTGTGCGTTTCTTATATTCTAAGTTTTTCAGTGCAACTCACTCATATACTATGTACTACACTGTGCGTTTCTTATATTCTAAGTTTTTCAGTGCAACTCACTCATATACTATGTACTACACTGTGCGTTTCTTATATTCTAAGTTTTTCAGTGCAACTCACTCATATACTATGTACTACACTGTGCGTTTCTTATATTCTAAGTTTTTCAGTGCAACTCACTCATATACTATGTACTACACTGTGCGTTTCTTATATTCTAAGTTTTTCAGTGCAACTCACTCATATACTATGTACTACACTGTGCGTTTCTTATATTCTAAGTTTTTCAGTGCAACTCACTCATATACTATGTACTACACTGTGCGTTTCTTATATTCTAAGTTTTTCAGTGCAACTCACTCATATACTATGTACTACACTGTGCGTTTCTTATAACTATGTTTTTCAGTGCAACTCACTCATATACTATGTACTACACTGTGCGTTTCTTATATTCTAAGTTTTTCAGTGCAACTCACTCATATACTATGTACTACACTGTGCGTTTCTTATATAATAAGTTTTTCAGTGCAACTCACTCATATACTATGTACTACACTGTGCGTTTCTTATATTCTAAGTTTTTCAGTGCAACTCACTCATATACTATGTACTACACTGTGCGTTTTTTATATTCTAAGTTTTTCAGTGAAACTCACACATATACTATGTACTACACTGTGCGTTTCTTATATTCTAAGTTTTTCAGTGCAACTCACTCATATACTATGTACTACACTGTGCATTTCGTGTAATGCGAGTTTTTCAGTAAATTCTAAGTTTTTCAGTGCAACTCACTCATATACTATGTACTACACTACGCGTTTCTTATATTCTAAGTTTTTCAGTGCAACTCACTCATATACTATGTACTACACTGTGCGTTTCTTATATTCTAAGTTTTTCAGTGCAACTCACTCATATACTATGTACTACACTGTGCGTTTCTTATATTCTAAGTTTTTCAGTGCAACTCACTCATATGCTATGTACTACACTGTGCGTTTCTTATATTCTAAGTTTTTCAGTGCAACTCACTCATATACTATGTACTACACTGTGCGTTTCTTATATTCTAAGTTTTTCAGTGCAACTCACTCATATACTATGTACTACACTGTGCGTTTCTTGTATTCTAAGTTTTTCAGTGCAACTCACTCATATAATATGTACTACAATGTGCGTTTCTTATATTCTAAGTTTTTCAGTGCAACTCACTCATATACTATGTACTACACTGTGCGTTTCTTATATTCTAAGTTTTTCAGTGCAATTCACTCATATACTATGTACTACACTGTGCGTTTCTTATATTCTAAGTTTTTCAGTGCAACTCACTCATATACTATTTACTACACTGTGCGTTTCTTATATTCTAAGTTTTTCAGCGCAACTCACTCATATACTATGTACTACACTGTGCGTTTCTTATATTCTAAGTTTTTCAGTGCAACTCACTCATATACTATATACTACACTGTGCGTTTCTTATATTCTAAGTTTTTCAGTGCAACTCACTCATATACTATGTACTACACTGTGCGTTTCTTATATTCTAAGTTTTTCAGTGCAACTCACTCATATACTATGTACTACACTGTGCATTTCGTGTAATGCGAGTTTTTCAGTAAATTCTAAGTTTTTCAGTGCAACTCACTCATATACTATGTACTACACTGTGCGTTTCTTATATTCTAAGTTTTTCAGTGCAACTCACTCATATACTATGTACTACACTGTGAGTTTCTTATATTCTAAGTTTTTCAGTGCAACTCACTCATATACTATGTACTACACTGTGCGTTTCTTATATTCTAAGTTTTTCAGTGCAACTCACTCATATACTATGTACTACACTGTGCGTTTCTTATATTCTAAGTTTTTCAGTGCAACTCACTCATATACTATGTACTACACTGTGCGTTTCTTATATTCTAAGTTTTTCAGTGCAACTCACTCATATACTATGTACTACACTGTGCGGTACTTATATTCTAAGTTTTTCAGTGCAACTCACTCATATACTATGTACTACACTGTGCGTTTCTTATATTCTAAGTTTTTCAGTGCAACTCACTCATATACTATGTACTACACTGTGCGTTTCTTATATTCTAAGTTTTTCAGTGCAACTCACTCATATACTATGTACTACACTGTGCGTTTCTTATATTCTAAGTTTTTCAGTGCAACTCACTCATATACTATGTACTACACTGTGCGTTTCTTATATTCTAAGTTTTTCAGTGCAACTCACTCATATACTATGTACTACACTGTGCGTTTCTTATATTCTAAGTTTTTCAGTGCAACTCACTCATATACTATGTACTACACTGTGCGTTTCTTATATTCTAAGTTTTTCAGTGCAACTCACTCATATACTATTTACTACACTGTGCGTTTCTTATATTCTAAGTTTTTCAGCGCAACTCACTCATATACTATGTACTACACTGTGCGTTTCTTATATTCTAAGTTTTTCAGTGCAACTCACTCATATACTATGTACTACACTGTGCGTTTCTTATATTCTAAGTTTTTCAGTGCAACTCACTCATATACTATGTACTACACTGTGCGTTTTTTATATTCTAAGTTTTTCAGTGCAACTCACTCATATACTATGTACTACACTGTGCGTTTCTTATATTCTAAGTTTTTCAGTGCAACTCACTCATATACTATGTACTACACTGTGCATTTCGTGTAATGCGAGTTTTTCAGTAAATTCTAAGTTTTTCAGTGCAACTCACTCATATACTTTGTACTACACTGTGCTTTTCTTAAATTCTAAGTTTTTCAGTGCAACTCACTCATATACTATGTACTACACTGTGCGTTTCTTATATTCCAAGTTTTTCAGTGCAACTCACTCATATACTATGTACTACACTGTGCGTTTCTTATATTCTAAGTTTTTCAGTGCAACTCACTCATATACTATGTACTACACTGTGCGTTTCTTATATTCTAAGTTTTTCAGTGCAACTCACTCATATACTATGTACTACACTGTGCGTTTCTTATATTCTAAGTTTTTAGTGCAACTCAATCATATACTATGTACTACACTGTGGGTTTCTTATATTCTAAGTTTTTCAGTGCAACTCACTCATATACTATGTACTACACCGTGCGTTTCTTATATTCTAAGTTTTTCAGTGCAACTCACTCATATACTATGTACTACACTGTGCGTTTCTTATATTCTAAGTTTTTCAGTGCAACTCACTCATATACTATGTACTACACTGTGCGTTTCTTATATTCTAAGTTTTTCAGTGCAACTCACTCATATACTATGTACTACACTGTGCGTTTCTTATATTCTAAGTTTTTAGTGCAACTCAATCATATACTATGTACTACACTTGCGTTTCTTATATTCTAAGTTTTTCAGTGCAACTCACTCATATACTATGTACTACACTGTGCGTTTCTTATATTCTAAGTTTTTCAGTGCAACTCACTCATATACTATGTACTACACTGTGCGTTTCTTATATTCTAAGTTTTTCAGTGCAACTCACTCATATACTATGTATTACACTGTGCGTTTCTTATATTCTAAGTTTTTCAGTGCAACTCACTCATATACTATGTACTACACTGTGCGTTTCTTATATTCCAAGTTTTTCAGTGCAACTCACTCATATACTATGTACTACACTGTGCGTTTCTTATATTCTAAGTTTTTCAGTGCAACTCACTCATATACTATGTACTACACTGTGCGTTTCTTATATTCTAAGTTTTTCAGTGCAACTCACTCATATACTATGTACTACACTCTGCGTTTCTTATATTCTAAGTTTTTCAGTGCAACTCACTCATATACTATGTACTACACTGTGCGTTTCTTATATTCTAAGTTTTTCAGTGCAACTCACTCATATACTATGTACTACACTGTGCGTTTCTTATATTCTAAGTTTTTCAGTGCAACTCACTCATATACTATGTACTACACTGTGCGTTTCTTATATTCTAAGTTTTTCAGTGCAACTCACTCATATACTATTTACTACACTGTGCGTTTCTTATATTCTATGTTTTTCAGCGCAACTCACTCATATACTATGTACTACACTGTGCGTTTCTTATATTCTAAGTTTTTCAGTGCAACTCACTCATATACTATATACTACACTGTGCGTTTCTTATATTCTAAGTTTTTCAGAGCAACTCACTCATATACTATGTACTACACTGTGCGTTTCTTATATTCTAAGTTTTTCAGTGCAACTCACTCATATACTATGTACTACACTGTGCATTTCGTGTAATGCGAGTTTTTCAGTAAATTCTAAGTTTTTCAGTGCAACTCACTCATATACTATGTACTACACTGTGCGTTTCTTATATTCTAAGTTTTTCAGTGCAACTCACTCATATACTATGTACTACACTGTGCGTTTCTTATATTCTAAGTTTTTCAGTGCAACTCACTCATATACTATGTACTACACTGTGCGTTTCTTATATTCTAAGTTTTTCAGTGCAACTCACTCATATACTATGCACTACACTGTGCGTTTCTTATATTCTAAGTTTTTAGTGCAACTCAATCATATACTATGTACTACACTGTGCGTTTCTTATATTCTAAGTTTTTCAGTGCAACTCACTCATATACTATGTACTACACTGTGCGTTTCTTATATTCTAAGTTTTTCAGTGCAACTCACTCATATACTATGTACTACACTGTGCGTTTCTTATATTCTAAGTTTTTCAGTGCAACTCACTCATATACTATGTACTACACTCTGCGTTTCTTATATTCTAAGTTTTTCAGTGCAACTCACTCATATACTATGTACTACACTGTGCGTTTCTTATATTCTAAGTTTTTCAGTGCAACTCACTCATATACTATGTACTACACTGTGCGTTTCTTATATTCTAAGTTTTTCAGTGCAACTCACTCATATACTATGTACTACACTGTGCGTTTCTTATATTCTATGTTTTTCAGTGCAACTCACTCATATACTATTTACTACACTGTGCGTTTCTTATATTCTATGTTTTTCAGCGCAACTCACTCATATACTATGTACTACACTGTGCGTTTCTTATATTCTAAGTTTTTCAGCGCAACTCACTCATATATTATGTACTACACTGTGCGTTTCTTATATTCTAAGTTTTTCAGTGCAACTCACTCATATACTATGTACTACACTGTGCGTTTCTTATATTCTAAGTTTTTCAGTGCAACTCACTCATATACTATGTACTACACTGTGCGTTTCTTATATTCTAAGTTTTTCAGTGCAACTCACTCATATACTATGTACTACACTGTGCGTTTCTTATATTCTAAGTTTTTCAGTGCAACTCACTCATATACTATGTACTACACTGTGCGTTTCTTATATTCTAAGTTTTTCAGTGCAACTCACTCATATACTATGTACTACACTGTGCATTTCGTGTAATGCGAGTTTTTCAGTAAATTCTAAGTTTTTCAGTGCAACTCACTCATATACTTTGAACTACACTGTGCTTTTCTTAAATTCTAAGTTTTTCAGTGCAACTCACTCATATACTATGTACTACACTGTCCGTTTCTTATATTCCAAGTTTTTCAGTGCAACTCACTCATATACTATGTACTACACTGTGCGTTTCTTATATTCTAAGTTTTTCAGTGCAACTCACTCATATACTATGTACTACACTGTGCTTTTCTTATATTCTAAGTTTTTCAGTGCAACTCACTCATATACTATATACTACACTGTGCGTTTCTTATATTCTAAGTTTTTCAGCGCAACTCACTCATATACTATGTACTACACTGTGCGTTTCTTATATTCTAAGTTTTTCAGTGCAACTCACTCATATACTATGTACTACACTGTGCATTTCGTGTAATGCGAGTTTTTCAGTAAATTCTAAGTTTTTCAGTGCAACTCACTCATATACTATGTACTACACTGTGCGTTTCTTATATTCTAAGTTTTTCAGTGCAACTCACTCATATACTATGTACTACACTGTGCGTTTCTTATATTCTAAGTTTTTCAGTGCAACTCACTCATATACTATGTACTACACTGTGCGTTTCTTATATTCTAAGTTTTTCAGTGCAACTCACTCATATACTATGTACTACACTGTGCGTTTCTTATATTCTAAGTTTTTAGTGCAACTCAATCATATACTATGTACTACACTGTGCGTTTCTTATATTCTAAGTTTTTCAGTGCAACTCACTCATATACTATGTACTACACTGTGCGTTTCTTATATTCTAAGTTTTTCAGTGCAACTCACTCATATACTATGTACTACACTGTGCGTTTCTTATATTCTAAGTTTTTCAGTGCAACTCACTCATATACTATGTATTACACTGTGCGTTTCTTATATTCTAAGTTTTTCAGTGCAACTCACTCATATACTATGTACTACACTGTGCGTTTCTTATATTCCAAGTTTTTCAGTGCAACTCACTCATATACTATGTACTACACTGTGCGTTTCTTATATTCTAAGTTTTTCAGTGCAACTCACTCATATACTATGTACTACACTGTGCGTTTCTTATATTCTAAGTTTTTCAGTGCAACTCACTCATATACTATGTACTACACTGTGCGTTTCTTATATTCTAAGTTTTTCAGTGCAACTCACTCATATACTATGTACTACACTGTGCGTTTCTTATATTCTAAGTTTTTCAGTGCAACTCACTCATATACTATGTACTACACTGTGCGTTTCTTATACTCTAAGTTTTTCTATGCAACTCACTCTTATACTATGTACTACACTGTGCGTTTCTTATATTCTTAGTTTTTCAGTGCAACTCACTCATATACTATGTACTACACTGTGCATTTCGTGTAATGCGGGTTTTTCAGTAAATTCTAAGTTTTTCAATGCAACTCACTCATATAGTATGTACTACACTGTGCGTTTCTTATATTCTAAGTTTTTCAGTGCAACTCACTCATATACTATGTACTACACTGTGCGTTTCTTATATTCTAAGTTTTTCAGTGCAACTCACTCATATACTATGTACTACACTGTGCGTTTCTTATATTCTAAGTTTTTCAGTGCAACTCACTCATATACTATGTATTACACTGTGCGTTTCTTATATTCTAAGTTTTTCAGTGCAACTCACTCATATACTATGTACTACACTGTGCGTTTCTTATATTCCAAGTTTTTCAGTGCAACTCACTCATATACTATGTACTACACTGTGCATTTCTTATATTCTAAGTTTTTCAGTTCAACTCACTCATATACTATGTACTACACTGTGCGTTTCTTATATTCTAAGTTTTTCAGTGCAACTCACTCATATACTATGTACTACACTGTGCGTTTCTTATATTCTAAGTTTTTCAGTGCAACTCACTCATATACTATGTACTACACTGTGCGTTTCTTATATTCTAAGTTTTTCAGTGCAACTCACTCATATACTATGTACTACACTGTGCATTTCGTGTAATGCGAGTTTTTCAGTAAATTCTAAGTTTTTCAGTGCAACTCACTCATATACTTTGTACTACACTGTGCTTTTCTTAAATTCTAAGTTTTTCAGTGCAACTCACTCATATACTATGTACTACACTGTGCGTTTCTTATATTCCAAGTTTTTCAGTGCAACTCACTCATATACTATGTACTACACTGTGCGTTTCTTATATTCTAAGTTTTTCAGTGCAACTCACTCATATACTATGTACTACACTGTGCGTTTCTTATATTCTAAGTTTTTCAGTGCAACTCACTCATATACTATGTACTACACTGTGCGTTTCTTATATTCTAAGTTTTTAGTGCAACTCAATCATATACTATGTACTACACTGTGCGTTTCTTATATTCTAAGTTTTTCAGTGCAACTCACTCATATACTATGTACTACACCGTGCGTTTCTTATATTCTAAGTTTTTCAGTGCAACTCACTCATATACTATGTACTACACTGTCCGTTTCTTATATTCTAAGTTTTTCAGTGCAACTCACTCATATACTATGTACTACACTGTGCGTTTCTTATATTCTAAGTTTTTCAGTGCAACTCACTCATATACTATGTACTACACTGTGCATTTCGTGTAATGCAAGTTTTTCAGTAAATTCTAAGTTTTTCAGTGCAACTCACTCATATACTATGTACTACACTGTGCGTTTCTTATATTCTAAGTTTTTCAGTGCAACTCACTCATATACTATGTACTACACTGTGCATTTCGTGTAATGCGAGTTTTTCAGTAAATTCTAAGTTTTTCAGTGCAACTCACTCATATACTATGTACTACACTGTGCGTTTCTTATATTCTAAGTTTTTCAGTGCAACTCACTCATATACTATGTACTACACTGTGCATTTCTTATATTCTAAGTTTTTCAGTGCAACTCACTCATATACTATGTACTACACTGTGCGTTTCTTATATTCTAAGTTTTTCAGTGCAACTCACTCATATACTATGTACTACACTGTGCGTTTCTTATATTCTAAGTTTTTCAGTGCAACTCACTCATATACTATGTACTACACTGTGCGTTTCTTATATTCTAAGTTTTTCAGTGCAACTCACTCATATACTATGTACTACACTGTGCGTTTCTTATATTCTAAGTTTTTCAGTGCAACTCACTCATATACTATGTACTACACTGTGCGTTTCTTATATTCTAAGTTTTTCAGTGCAACTCACTCATATACTATGTACTACACTGTGCGTTTCTTATATTCTAAGTTTTTCAGTGCAACTCACTCATATACTATGTACTACACTGTGCGTTTCTTATATTCTAAGTTTTTCAGTGCAACTCACTCATATACTATGTACTACACTGTGCGTTTCTTATATTCTAAGTTTTTCAGTGCAACTCACTCATATACTATGTACTACACTGTGCGTTTCTTATAACTATGTTTTTCAGTGCAACTCACTCATATACTATGTACTACACTGTGCGTTTCTTATATTCTAAGTTTTTCAGTGCAACTCACTCATATACTATGTACTACACTGTGCGTTTCTTATATTCTAAGTTTTTCAGTGCAACTCACTCATATACTATGTACTACACTGTGCGTTTCTTATATTCTAAGTTTTTCAGTGCAACTCACTCATATACTATGTACTACACTGTGCGTTTTTTATATTCTAAGTTTTTCAGTGAAACTCACTCATATACTATGTACTACACTGTGCGTTTCTTATATTCTAAGTTTTTCAGTGCAACTCACTCATATACTATGTACTACACTGTGCATTTCGTGTAATGCGAGTTTTTCAGTAAATTCTAAGTTTTTCAGTGCAACTCACTCATATACTATGTACTACACTACGCGTTTCTTATATTCTAAGTTTTTCAGTGCAACTCACTCATATACTATGTACTACACTGTGCGTTTCTTATATTCTAAGTTTTTCAGTGCAACTCACTCATATACTATGTACTACACTGTGCGTTTCTTATATTCTAAGTTTTTCAGTGCAACTCACTCATATGCTATGTACTACACTGTGCGTTTCTTATATTCTAAGTTTTTCAGTGCAACTCACTCATATACTATGTACTACACTGTGCGTTTCTTATATTCTAAGTTTTTCAGTGCAACTCACTCATATACTATGTACTACAGTGTGCGTTTCTTGTATTCTAAGTTTTTCAGTGCAACTCACTCATATAATATGTACTACAATGTGCGTTTCTTATATTCTAAGTTTTTCAGTGCAACTCACTCATATACTATGTACTACACTGTGCGTTTCTTATATTCTAAGTTTTTCAGTGCAATTCACTCATATACTATGTACTACACTGTGCGTTTCTTATATTCTAAGTTTTTCAGTGCAACTCACTCATATACTATTTACTACACTGTGCGTTTCTTATATTCTAAGTTTTTCAGCGCAACTCACTCATATACTATGTACTACACTGTGCGTTTCTTATATTCTAAGTTTTTCAGTGCAACTCACTCATATACTATATACTACACTGTGCGTTTCTTATATTCTAAGTTTTTCAGTGCAACTCACTCATATACTATGTACTACACTGTGCCTTTCTTATATTCTAAGTTTTTCAGTGCAACTCACTAATATACTATGTACTACACTGTGCATTTCGTGTAATGCGAGTTTTTCAGTAAATTCTAAGTTTTTCAGTGCAACTCACTCATATACTATGTACTACACTGTGCGTTTCTTATATTCTAAGTTTTTCAGTGCAACTCACTCATATACTATGTACTACACTGTGCGTTTCTTATATTCTAAGTTTTTCAGTGCAACTCACTCATATACTATGTACTACACTGTGCGTTTCTTATATTCTAAGTTTTTCAGTGCAACTCACTCATATACTATGTACTACACTGTGCGTTTCTTATATTCTAAGTTTTTCAGTGCAACTCACTCATATACTATGTACTACACTGTGCGTTTCTTATATTCTAAGTTTTTCAGTGCAACTCACTCATATACTATGTACTACACTGTGCGTTTCTTATATTCTAAGTTTTTCAGTGCAACTCACTCATATACTATGTACTACACTGTGCGTTTCTTATATTCTAAGTTTTTCAGTGCAACTCACTCATATACTATGTACTACACTGTGCGTTTCTTATATTCTAAGTTTTTCAGTGCAACTCACTCATATACTATGTACTACACTGTGCGTTTCTTATATTCTAAGTTTTTCAGTGCAACTCACTCATATACTATGTACTACACTGTGCGTTTCTTATAACTATGTTTTTCAGTGCAACTCACTCATATACTATGTACTACACTGTGCGTTTCTTATATTCTAAGTTTTTCAGTGCAACTCACTCATATACTATGTACTACACTGTGCGTTTCTTATATTCTAAGTTTTTCAGTGCAACTCACTCATATACTATGTACTACACTGTGCGTTTCTTATATTCTAAGTTTTTCAGTGCAACTCACTCATATACAATGTACTACACTGTGCGTTTTTTATATTCTAAGTTTTTCAGTGAAACTCACTCATATACTATGTACTACACTGTGCGTTTCTTATATTCTAAGTTTTTCAGTGCAACTCACTCATATACTATGTACTACACTGTGCATTTCGTGTAATGCGAGTTTTTCAGTAAATTCTAAGTTTTTCAGTGCAACTCACTCATATACTATGTACTACACTACGCGTTTCTTATATTCTAAGTTTTTCAGTGCAACTCACTCATATACTATGTACTACACTGTGCGTTTCTTATATTCTAAGTTTTTCAGTGCAACTCACTCATATACTATGTACTACACTGTGCGTTTCTTATATTCTAAGTTTTTCAGTGCAACATACTCATATGCTATGTACTACACTGTGCGTTTCTTATATTCTAAGTTTTTCAGTGCAACTCACTCATATACTATGTACTACACTGTGCGTTTCTTATATTCTAAGTTTTTCAGTGCAACTCACTCATATACTATGTACTACACTGTGCGTTTCTTGTATTCTAAGTTTTTCAGTGCAACTCACTCATATAATATGTACTACAATGTGCGTTTCTTATATTCTAAGTTTTTCAGTGCAACTCACTCATATACTATGTACTACACTGTGCGTTTCTTATATTCTAAGTTTTTCAGTGCAATTCACTCATATACTATGTACTACACTGTGCGTTTCTTATATTCTAAGTTTTTCAGTGCAACTCACTCATATACTATTTACTACACTGTGCGTTTCTTATATTCTAAGTTTTTCAGCGCAACTCACTCATATACTATGTACTACACTGTGCGTTTCTTATATTCTAAGTTTTTCAGTGCAACTCACTCATATACTATATACTACACTGTGCGTTTCTTATATTCTAAGTTTTTCAGTGCAACTCACTCATATACTATGTACTACACTGTGCCTTTCTTATATTCTAAGTTTTTCAGTGCAACTCACTAATATACTATGTACTACACTGTGCATTTCGTGTAATGCGAGTTTTTCAGTAAATTCTAAGTTTTTCAGTGCAACTCACTCATATACTATGTACTACACTGTGCGTTTCTTATATTCTAAGTTTTTCAGTGCAACTCACTCATATACTATGTACTACACTGTGAGTTTCTTATATTCTAAGTTTTTCAGTGCAACTCACTCATATACTATGTACTACACTGTGCGTTTCTTATATTCTAAGTTTTTCAGTGCAACTCACTCATATACTATGTACTACACTGTGCGTTTCTTATATTCTAAGTTTTTCAGTGCAACTCACTCATATACTATGTACTACACTGTGCGTTTCTTATATTCTAAGTTTTTCAGTGCAACTCACTCATATACTATGTACTACACTGTGCGGTACTTATATTCTAAGTTTTTCAGTGCAACTCACTCATATACTATGTACTACACTGTGCGTTTCTTATATTCTAAGTTTTTCAGTGCAACTCACTCATATACTATGTACTACACTGTGCGTTTCTTATATTCTAAGTTTTTCAGTGCAACTCACTCATATACTATGTACTACACTGTGCGTTTCTTATATTCTAAGTTTTTCAGTGCAACTCACTCATATACTATGTACTACACTGTGCGTTTCTTATATTCTAAGTTTTTCAGTGCAACTCACTCATATACTATGTACTACACTGTGCGTTTCTTATATTCTAAGTTTTTCAGTGCAACTCACTCATATACTATGTACTACACTGTGCGTTTCTTATATTCTAAGTTTTTCAGTGCAACTCACTCATATACTATTTACTACACTGTGCGTTTCTTATATTCTAAGTTTTTCAGCGCAACTCACTCATATACTATGTACTACACTGTGCGTTTCTTATATTCTAAGTTTTTCAGTGCAACTCACTCATATACTATGTACTACACTGTGCGTTTCTTATATTCTAAGTTTTTCAGTGCAACTCACTCATATACTATGTACTACACTGTGCGTTTTTTATATTCTAAGTTTTTCAGTGCAACTCACTCATATACTATGTACTACACTGTGCGTTTCTTATATTCTAAGTTTTTCAGTGCAACTCACTCATATACTATGTACTACACTGTGCATTTCGTGTAATGCGAGTTTTTCAGTAAATTCTAAGTTTTTCAGTGCAACTCACTCATATACTTTGTACTACACTGTGCTTTTCTTAAATTCTAAGTTTTTCAGTGCAACTCACTCATATACTATGTACTACACTGTGCGTTTCTTATATTCCAAGTTTTTCAGTGCAACTCACTCATATACTATGTACTACACTGTGCGTTTCTTATATTCTAAGTTTTTCAGTGCAACTCACTCATATACTATGTACTACACTGTGCGTTTCTTATATTCTAAGTTTTTCAGTGCAACTCACTCATATACTATGTACTACACTGTGCGTTTCTTATATTCTAAGTGTTTAGTGCAACTCAATCATATACTATGTACTACACTGTGCGTTTCTTATATTCTAAGTTTTTCAGTGCAACTCACTCATATACTATGTACTACACCGTGCGTTTCTTATATTCTAAGTTTTTCAGTGCAACTCACTCATATACTATGTACTACACTGTGCGTTTCTTATATTCTAAGTTTTTCAGTGCAACTCACTCATATACTATGTACTACACTGTGCGTTTCTTATATTCTAAGTTTTTCAGTGCAACTCACTCATATACTATGTACTACACTGTGCATTTCGTGTAATGCAAGTTTTTCAGTAAATTCTAAGTTTTTCAGTGCAACTCACTCATATACTATGTACTACACTGTGCGTTTCTTATATTCTAAGTTTTTCAGTGCAACTCACTCATATACTATGTACTACACTGTGCATTTCGTGTAATGCGAGTTTTTCAGTAAATTCTAAGTTTTTCAGTGCAACTCACTCATATACTATGTACTACACTGTGCGTTTCTTATATTCTAAGTTTTTCAGTGCAACTCACTCATATACTATGTACTACACTGTGCGTTTCTTATATTCTAAGTTTTTCAGTGCAACTCACTCATATACTATGTACTACACTGTGCGTTTCTTATATTCTAAGTTTTTCAGTGCAACTCACTCATATACTATGTACTACACTGTGCGTTTCTTATATTCTAAGTTTTTCAGTGCAACTCACTCATATACTATGTACTACACTGTGCGTTTCTTATATTCTAAGTTTTTCAGTGCAACTCACTCATATACTATGTACTACACTGTGCGTTTCTTATATTCTAAGTTTTTCAGTGCAACTCACTCATATACTATGTACTACACTGTGCGTTTCTTATATTCTAAGTTTTTCAGTGCAACTCACTCATATACTATGTACTACACTGTGCGTTTCAAATATTCTAAGTTTTTCAGTGCAACTCACTCATATACTATGTACTACACTGTGCGTTTCTTATATTCTAAGTTTTTCAGTGCAACTCACTCATATACTATGTACTACACTGTGCGTTTCTTATATTCTAAGTTTTTCAGTGCAACTCACTCATATACTATGTACTACACTGTGCGTTTCTTATATTCTAAGTTTTTCAGTGCAACTCACTCATATACTATGTACTACACTGTGCGTTTCT
The DNA here is from genome assembly GCF_978045245.1 of Mus caroli. Classification (NCBI taxonomy): domain Eukaryota; kingdom Metazoa; phylum Chordata; class Mammalia; order Rodentia; family Muridae; genus Mus; species Mus caroli. The sequence goes on from NW_028227283.1 coordinate 226,187, forward strand.
TATATTCTAAGTTTTTCAGTGCAACTCACTCATATACTATGTACTACACTGTGCGTTTCTTATAACTATGTTTTTCAGTGCAACTCACTCATATACTATGTACTACACTGTGCGTTTCTTATATTCTATGTTTTTCAGTGCAACTCACTCATATACTATGTACTACACTGTGCGTTTCTTATATTCTAAGTTTTTCAGTGCAACTCACTCATATACTATGTACTACACTGTGCGTTTCTTATATTCTAAGTTTTTCAGTGCAACTCACTCATATACTATGTACTACACTGTGCGTTTTTTATATTCTAAGTTTTTCAGTGCAACTCACTCATATACTATGTACTACACTGTGCGTTTCTTATATTCTAAGTTTTTCAGTGCAACTCACTCATATACTATGTACTACACTGTGCATTTCGTGTAATGCGAGTTTTTCAGTAAATTCTAAGTTTTTCAGTGCAACTCACTCATATACTATGTACTACACTACGCGTTTCTTATATTCTAAGTTTTTCAGTGCAACTCACTCATATACTATGTACTACACTGTGCGTTTCTTATATTCTAAGTTTTTCAGTGCAACTCACTCATATACTATGTACTACACTGTGCGTTTCTTATATTCTAAGTTTTTCAGTGCAACTCACTCATATGCTATGTACTACACTGTGCGTTTCTTATATTCTAAGTTTTTCAGTGCAACTCACTCATATACTATGTACTACACTGTGCGTTTCTTATATTCTAAGTTTTTCAGTGCAACTCACTCATATACTATGTACTACACTGTGCGTTTCTTGTATTCTAAGTTTTTCAGTGCAACTCACTCATATAATATGTACTACAATGTGCGTTTCTTATATTCTAAGTTTTTCAGTGCAACTCACTCATATACTATGTACTACACTGTGCGTTTCTTATATTCTAAGTTTTTCAGTGCAATTCACTCATATACTATGTACTACACTGTGCGTTTCTTATATTCTAAGTTTTTCAGTGCAACTCACTCATATACTATTTACTACACTGTGCGTTTCTTATATTCTAAGTTTTTCAGCGCAACTCACTCATATACTATGTACTACACTGTGCGTTTCTTATATTCTAAGTTTTTCAGTGCAACTCACTCATATACTATGTACTACACTGTGCGTTTCTTATATTCTAAGTTTTTCAGTGCAACTCACTCATATACTATGTACTACACTGTGCGTTTCTTATATTCTAAGTTTTTCAGTGCAACTCACTCATATACTATGTACTACACTGTGCGTTTCTTATATTCTAAGTTTTTCAGTGCAACTCACTCATATACTATTTACTACACTGTGCGTTTCTTATATTCTAAGTTTTTCAGCGCAACTCACTCATATACTATGTACTACACTGTGCGTTTCTTATATTCTAAGTTTTTCAGTGCAACTCACTCATATACTATGTACTACACTGTGCGTTTCTTATATTCTAAGTTTTTCAGTGCAACTCACTCATATACTATGTACTACACTGTGCGTTTTTTATATTCTAAGTTTTTCAGTGCAACTCACTCATATACTATGTACTACACTGTGCGTTTCTTATATTCTAAGTTTTTCAGTGCAACTCACTCATATACTATGTACTACACTGTGCATTTCGTGTAATGCAAGTTTTTCAGTAAATTCTAAGTTTTTCAGTGCAACTCACTCATATACTATGTACTACACTGTGCGTTTCTTATATTCTAAGTTTTTCAGTGCAACTCACTCATATACTATGTACTACACTGTGCATTTCGTGTAATGCGAGTTTTTCAGTAAATTCTAAGTTTTTCAGTGCAACTCACTCATATACTATGTACTACACTGTGCGTTTCTTATATTCTAAGTTTTTCAGTGCAACTCACTCATATACTATGTACTACACTGTGCGTTTCTTATATTCTAAGTTTTTCAGTGCAACTCACTCATATACTATGTACTACACTGTGCGTTTCTTATATTCTAAGTTTTTCAGTGCAACTCACTCATATACTATGTACTACACTGTGCGTTTCTTATATTCTAAGTTTTTCAGTGCAACTCACTCATATACTATGTACTACACTGTGCGTTTCTTATATTCTAAGTTTTTCAGTGCAACTCACTCATATACTATGTACTACACTGTGCGTTTCTTATATTCTAAGTTTTTCAGTGCAACTCACTCATATACTATGTACTACACTGTGCGTTTCTTATATTCTAAGTTTTTCAGTGCAACTCACTCATATACTATGTACTACACTGTGCGTTTCAAATATTCTAAGTTTTTCAGTGCAACTCACTCATATACTATGTACTACACTGTGCGTTTCTTATATTCTAAGTTTTTCAGTGCAACTCACTCATATACTATGTACTACACTGTGCGTTTCTTATATTCTAAGTTTTTCAGTGCAACTCACTCATATACTATGTACTACACTGTGCGTTTCTTATATTCTAAGTTTTTCAGTGCAACTCACTCATATACTATGTACTACACTGTGCGTTTCTTATATTCTAAGTTTTTCAGTGCAACTCACTCATATACTATGTACTACACTGTGCGTTTCTTATAACTATGTTTTTCAGTGCAACTCACTCATATACTATGTACTACACTGTGCGTTTCTTATATTCTAAGTTTTTCAGTGCAACTCACTCATATACTATGTACTACACTGTGCGTTTCTTATATTCTAAGTTTTTCAGTGCAACTCACTCATATACTATGTACTACACTGTGCGTTTCTTATATTCTAAGTTTTTCAGTGCAACTCACTCATATACTATGTACTACACTGTGCGTTTTTTATATTCTAAGTTTTTCAGTGCAACTCACTCATATACTATGTACTACACTGTGCGTTTCTTATATTCTAAGTTTTTCAGTGCAACTCACTCATATACTATGTACTACACTGTGCATTTCGTGTAATGCGAGTTTTTCAGTAAATTCTAAGTTTTTCAGTGCAACTCACTCATATACTATGTACTACACTACGCGTTTCTTATATTCTAAGTTTTTCAGTGCAACTCACTCATATACTATGTACTACACTGTGCGTTTCTTATATTCTAAGTTTTTCAGTGCAACTCACTCATATACTATTTACTACACTGTGCGTTTCTTATATTCTAAGTTTTTCAGCGCAACTCACTCATATACTATGTACTACACTGTGCGTTTCTTATATTCTAAGTTTTTCAGTGCAACTCACTCATATACTATATACTACACTGTGCGTTTCTTATATTCTAAGTTTTTCAGTGCAACTCACTCATATACTATGTACTACACTGTGCGTTTCTTATATTCTAAGTTTTTCAGTGCAACTCACTCATATACTATGTACTACACTGTGCATTTCGTGTAATGCGAGTTTTTCAGTAAATTCTAAGTTTTTCAGTGCAACTCACTCATATACTATGTACTACACTGTGCGTTTCTTATATTCTAAGTTTTTCAGTGCAACTCACTCATATACTATGTACTACACTGTGAGTTTCTTATATTCTAAGTTTTTCAGTGCAACTCACTCATATACTATGTACTACACTGTGCGTTTCTTATATTCTAAGTTTTTCAGTGCAACTCACTCATATACTATGTACTACACTGTGCGTTTCTTATATTCTAAGTTTTTCAGTGCAACTCACTCATATACTATGTACTACACTGTGCGTTTCTTATATTCTAAGTTTTTCAGTGCAACTCACTCATATACTATGTACTACACTGTGCGTTTCTTATATTCTAAGTTTTTCAGTGCAACTCACTCATATACTATGTACTACACTGTGCGTTTCTTATATTCTAAGTTTTTCAGTGCAACTCACTCATATACTATGTACTACACTGTGCGTTTCTTATATTCTAAGTTTTTCAGTGCAACTCACTCATATACTATGTACTACACTGTGCGTTTCTTATATTCTAAGTTTTTCAGTGCAACTCACTCATATACTATGTACTACACTGTGCGTTTCTTATATTCTAAGTTTTTCAGTGCAACTCACTCATATACTATGTACTACACTGTGCGTTTCTTATATTCTAAGTTTTTCAGTGCAACTCACTCATATACTATGTACTACACTGTGCGTTTCTTATATTCTAAGTTTTTCAGTGCAACTCACTCATATACTATGTACTACACTGTGCGTTTCTTATAACTATGTTTTTCAGTGCAACTCACTCATATACTATGTACTACACTGTGCGTTTCTTATATTCTAAGTTTTTCAGTGCAACTCACTCATATACTATGTACTACACTGTGCGTTTCTTATATTCTAAGTTTTTCAGTGCAACTCACTCATATACTATGTACTACACTGTGCGTTTCTTATATTCTAAGTTTTTCAGTGCAACTCACTCATATACTATGTACTACACTGTGCGTTTTTTATATTCTAAGTTTTTCAGTGCAACTCACTCATATACTATGTACTACACTGTGCGTTTCTTATATTCTAAGTTTTTCAGTGCAACTCACTCATATACTATGTACTACACTGTGCATTTCGTGTAATGCGAGTTTTTCAGTAAATTCTAAGTTTTTCAGTGCAACTCACTCATATACTATGTACTACACTACGCGTTTCTTATATTCTAAGTTTTTCAGTGCAACTCACTCATATACTATGTACTACACTGTGCGTTTCTTATATTCTAAGTTTTTCAGTGCAACTCACTCATATGCTATGTACTATACTGTGCGTTTCTTATATTCTAAGTTTTTCAGTGCAACTCACTCATATACTATGTACTACACTGTGCGTTTCTTATATTCTAAGTTTTTCAGTGCAACTCACTCATATACTATGTACTACACTGTGCGTTTCTTGTATTCTAAGTTTTTCAGTGCAACTCACTCATATAATATGTACTACAATGTGCGTTTCTTATATTCTAAGTTTTTCAGTGCAACTCACTCATATACTATGTACTACACTGTGCGTTTCTTATATTCTAAGTTTTTCAGTGCAATTCACTCATATACTATGTACTACACTGTGCGTTTCTTATATTCTAAGTTTTTCAGTGCAACTCACTCATATACTATTTACTACACTGTGCGTTTCTTATATTCTAAGTTTTTCAGCGCAACTCACTCATATACTATGTACTACACTGTGCGTTTCTTATATTCTAAGTTTTTCAGTGCAACTCACTCATATACTATATACTACACTGTGCGTTTCTTATATTCTAAGTTTTTCAGTGCAACTCACTCATATACTATGTACTACACTGTGCGTTTCTTATATTCTAAGTTTTTCAGTGCAACTCACTCATATACTATGTACTACACTGTGCATTTCGTGTAATGCGAGTTTTTCAGTAAATTCTAAGTTTTTCAGTGCAACTCACTCATATACTATGTACTACACTGTGCGTTTCTTATATTCTAAGTTTTTCAGTGCAACTCACTCATATACTATGTACTACACTGTGAGTTTCTTATATTCTAAGTTTTTCAGTGCAACTCACTCATATACTATGTACTACACTGTGCGTTTCTTATATTCTAAGTTTTTCAGTGCAACTCACTCATATACTATGTACTACACTGTGCGTTTCTTATATTCTAAGTTTTTCAGTGCAACTCACTCATATACTATGTACTACACTGTGCGTTTCTTATATTCTAAGTTTTTCAGTGCAACTCACTCATATACTATGTACTACACTGTGCGTTTCTTATATTCTAAGTTTTTCAGTGCAACTCACTCATATACTATGTACTACACTGTGCGTTTCTTATATTCTAAGTTTTTCAGTGCAACTCACTCATATACTATGTACTACACTGTGCGTTTCTTATATTCTAAGTTTTTCAGTGCAACTCACTCATATACTATGTACTACACTGTGCGTTTCTTATATTCTAAGTTTTTCAGTGCAACTCACTCATATACTATGTACTACACTGTGCGTTTCTTATATTCTAAGTTTTTCAGTGCAACTCACTCATATACTATGTACTACACTGTGCGTTTCTTATATTCTAAGTTTTTCAGCGCAACTCACTCATATACTATGTACTACACTGTGCGTTTCTTATATTCTAAGTTTTTCAGTGCAACTCACTCATATACTATGTACTACACTGTGCGTTTTTTATATTCTAAGTTTTTCAGTGCAACTCACTCATATACTATGTACTACACTGTGCGTTTCTTATATTCTAAGTTTTTCAGTGCAACTCACTCATATACTATGTACTACACTGTGCATTTCGTGTAATGCGAGTTTTTCATTAAATTCTAAGTTTTTCAGTGCAACTCACTCATATACTATGTACTACACTACGCGTTTCTTATATTCTAAGTTTTTCAGTGCAACTCACTCATATACTATGTACTACACTGTGCGTTTCTTATATTCTAAGTTTTTCAGTGCAATTCACTCATATACTATGTACTACACTGTGCGTTTCTTATATTCTAAGTTTTTCAGTGCAACTCACTTATATACTATTTACTACACTGTGCGTTTCTTATATTCTAAGTTTTTCAGCGCAACTCACCCCTATACTATGTACTACACTGTGCGTTTCTTATATTCTAAGTTTTTCAGTGCAACTCACTCATATACTATATACTACACTGTGCGTTTCTTATATTCTAAGTTTTTCAGTGCAACTCACTCATATACTATGTACTACACTGTGCGTTTCTTATATTCTAAGTTTTTCAGTGCAACTCACTCATATACTATGTACTACACTGTGCATTTCGTGTAATGCGAGTTTTTCAGTAAATTCTAAGTTTTTCAGTGCAACTCACTCATATACTATGTACTACACTGTGCGTTTCTTATATTCTAAGTTTTTCAGTGCAACTCACTCATATACTATGTACTACACTGTGCGTTTCTTATATTCTAAGTTTTTCAGTGCAACTCACTCATATACTATGTACTACACTGTGCGTTTCTTATATTCTAAGTTTTTCAGTGCAACTCACTCATATACTATGCACTACACTGTGCGTTTCTTATATTCTAAGTTTTTAGTGCAACTCAATCATATACTATGTACTACACTGTACGTTTCTTATATTCTAAGTTTTTCAGTGCAACTCACTCATATACTATGTACTACACTGTGCGTTTATTATATTCTAAGTTTTTCAGTGCAACTCACTCATATACTATGTACTACACTGTGCGTTTCTTATATTCTAAGTTTTTCAGTGCAACTCACTCATATACTATGTACTACACTCTGCGTTTCTTATATTCTAAGTTTTTCAGTGCAACTCACTCATATACTATGTACTACACTGTGCGTTTCTTATATTCTAAGTTTTTCAGTGCAACTCACTCATATACTATGTACTACACTGTGCGTTTCTTATATTCTAAGTTTTTCAGTGCAACTCACTCATATACTATGTACTACACTGTGCGTTTCTTATATTCTAAGTTTTTCAGTGCAACTCACTCATATACTATTTACTACACTGTGCGTTTCTTATATTCTATGTTTTTCAGCGCAACTCACTCATATACTATGTACTACACTGTGCGTTTCTTATATTCTAAGTTTTTCAGTGCAACTCACTCATATACTATATACTACACTGTGCGTTTCTTATATTCTAAGTTTTTCAGCGCAACTCACTCATATACTATGTACTACACTGTGCGTTTCTTATATTCTAAGTTTTTCAGTGCAACTCACTCATATACTATGTACTACACTGTGCATTTCGTGTAATGCGAGTTTTTCAGTAAATTCTAAGTTTTTCAGTGCAACTCACTCATATACTATGTACTACACTGTGCGTTTCTTATATTCTAAGTTTTTCAGTGCAACTCACTCATATACTATGTACTACACTGTGAGTTTCTTATATTCTAAGTTTTTCAGTGCAACTCATTCATATACTATGTACTACACTGTGCGTTTCTTATATTCTAAGTTTTTCAGTGCAACTCACTCATATACTATGTACTACACTGTGCGTTTCTTATATTCCAAGTTTTTCAGTGCAACTCACTCATATACTATGTACTACACTGTGCGTTTCTTATATTCTAAGTTTTTCAGTGCAACTCACTCATATACTATGTACTACACTGTGCGTTTCTTATATTCTAAGTTTTTCAGTGCAACTCACTCATATACTATGTACTACACTGTGCGTTTCTTATATTCTAAGTTTTTCAGTGCAACTCACTCATATATTATGTACTACACTGTGTGTTTCTTATATTCTAAGTTTTTCAGTGCAACTCACTCATATACTATGTACTACACTGTGCGTTTCTTATATTCTAAGTTTTTCAGTGCAACTCACTCATATACTATGTACTACACTGTGCGTTTCTTATATTCTAAGTTTTTCAGTGCAACTCACTCATATACTATGTACTACACTGTGCGTTTCTTATATTCTAAGTTTTTCAGTGCAACTCACTCATATACTATGTACTACACTGTGCGTTTCTTATATTCTAAGTTTTTCAGTGCAACTCACTCATATACTATGTACTACACTGTGCGTTTCTTATATTCTAAGTTTTTCAGTGCAACTCACTCATATACTATGTACTACACTGTGCATTTCGTGTAATGCGAGTTTTTCAGTAAATTCTAAGTTTTTCAGTGCAACTCACTCATATACTTTGTACTACACTGTGCTTTTCTTAAATTCTAAGTTTTTCAGTGCAACTCACTCATATACTATGTACTACACTGTCCGTTTCTTATATTCCAAGTTTTTCAGTGCAACTCACTCATATACTATGTACTACACTGTGCGTTTCTTATATTCTAAGTTTTTCAGTGCAACTCACTCATATACTATGTACTACACTGTGCGTTTCTTATATTCTAAGTTTTTCAGTGCAACTCACTCATATACTATATACTACACTCTGCGTTTCTTATATTCTAAGTTTTTCAGCGCAACTCACTCATATACTATGTACTACACTGTGCGTTTCTTATATTCTAAGTTTTTCAGTGCAACTCACTCATATACTATGTACTACACTGTGCATTTCGTGTAATGCGAGTTTTTCAGTAAATTCTAAGTTTTTCAGTGCAACTCACTCATATACTATGTACTACACTGTGCGTTTCTTATATTCTAAGTTTTTCAGTGCAACTCACTCATATACTATGTACTACACTCTGCATTTCTTATATTCTAAGTTTTTCAGTGCAACTCACTCATATACTATGTACTACACTGTGCGTTTCTTATATTCTAAGTTTTTCAGTGCAACTCACTCATATACTATGTACTACACTGTGCGTTTCTTATATTCTAAGTTTTTAGTGCAACTCAATCATATACTATGTACTACACTGTGCGTTTCTTATATTCTAAGTTTTTCAGTGCAACTCACTCATATACTATGTACTACACTGTGCGTTTCTTATATTCTAAGTTTTTCAGTGCAACTCACTCATATACTATGTACTACACTGTGCGTTTCTTATATTCTAAGTTTTTCAGTGCAACTCACTCATATACTATGTATTACACTGTGCGTTTCTTATATTCTAAGTTTTTCAGTGCAACTCACTCATATACTATGTACTACACTGTGCGTTTCTTATATTCCAAGTTTTTCAGTGCAACTCACTCATATACTATGTACTACACTGTGCGTTTCTTATATTCTAAGTTTTTCAGTGCAACTCACTCATATACTATGTACTACACTGTGCGTTTCTTATATTCTAAGTTTTTCAGTGCAACTCACTCATATACTATGTACTACACTGTGCGTTTCTTATATTCTAAGTTTTTCAGTGCAACTCACTCATATACTATGTACTACACTGTGCGTTTCTTATATTCTAAGTTTTTCAGTGCAACTCACTCATATACTATGTACTACACTGTGCGTTTCTTATACTCTAAGTTTTTCTATGCAACTCACTCTTATACTATGTACTACACTGTGCGTTTCTTATATTCTAAGTTTTTCAGTGCAACTCACTCATATACTATGTACTACACTGTGCATTTCGTGTAATGCGGGTTTTTCAGTAAATTCTAAGTTTTTCAATGCAACTCACTCATATAGTATGTACTACACTGTGCGTTTCTTATATTCTAAGTTTTTCAGTGCAACTCACTCATATACTATGTACTACACTGTGCGTTTCTTATATTCTAAGTTTTTCAGTGCAACTCACTCATATACTATGTACTACACTGTGCGTTTCTTATATTCTAAGTTTTTCAGTGCAACTCACTCATATACTATGTATTACACTGTGCGTTTCTTATATTCTAAGTTTTTCAGTGCAACTCACTCATATACTATGTACTACACTGTGCGTTTCTTATATTCCAAGTTTTTCAGTGCAACTCACTCATATACTATGTACTACACTGTGCATTTCTTATATTCTAAGTTTTTCAGTGCAACTCACTCATATACTATGTACTACACTGTGCGTTTCTTATATTCTAAGTTTTTCAGTGCAACTCACTCATATACTATGTACTACACTGTGCGTTTCTTATATTCTAAGTTTTTCAGTGCAACTCACTCATATACTATGTACTACACTGTGCGTTTCTTATACTCTAAGTTTTTCTATGCAACTCACTCTTATACTATGTACTACACTGTGCGTTTCTTATATTCTAAGTTTTTCAGTGCAACTCACTCATATACTATGTACTACACTGTGCATTTCGTGTAATGCGGGTTTTTCAGTAAATTCTAAGTTTTTCAATGCAACTCACTCATATAGTATGTACTACACTGTGCGTTTCTTATATTCTAAGTTTTTCAGTGCAACTCACTCATATACTATGTACTACACTGTGCGTTTCTTATATTCTAAGTTTTTCAGTGCAACTCACTCATATACTATGTACTACACTGTGCGTTTCTTATATTCTAAGTTTTTCAGTGCAACTCACTCATATACTATGTATTACACTGTGCGTTTCTTATATTCTAAGTTTTTCAGTGCAACTCACTCATATACTATGTACTACACTGTGCGTTTCTTATATTCCAAGTTTTTCAGTGCAACTCACTCATATACTATGTACTACACTGTGCATTTCTTATATTCTAAGTTTTTCAGTGCAACTCACTCATATACTATGTACTACACTGTGCGTTTCTTATATTCTAAGTTTTTCAGTGCAACTCACTCATATACTATGTACTACACTGTGCGTTTCTTATATTCTAAGTTTTTCAGTGCAACTCACTCATATACTATGTACTACACTGTGCGTTTCTTATATTCTAAGTTTTTCAGTGCAACTCACTCATATACTATGTACTACACTGTGCGTTTCTTATATTCTAAGTTTTTCAGTGCAACTCACTCATATACTATGTACTACACTGTGCGTTTCTTATATTCTAAGTTTTTCAGTGCAACTCACTCATATACTATGTACTACACTGTGCGTTTCTTATATTCTAAGTTTTTCAGTGCAACTCACTCATATACTATGTACTACACTGTGCGTTTCAAATATTCTAAGTTTTTCAGTGCAACTCACTCATATACTATGTACTACACTGTGCGTTTCTTATATTCTAAGTTTTTCAGTGCAACTCACTCATATACTATGTACTACACTGTGCGTTTCTTATATTCTAAGTTTTTCAGTGCAACTCACTCATATACTATGTACTACACTGTGCGTTTCTTATATTCTAAGTTTTTCAGTGCAACTCACTCATATACTATGTACTACACTGTGCGTTTCTTATATTCTAAGTTTTTCAGTGCAACTCACTCATATACTATGTACTACACTGTGCGTTTCTTATAACTATGTTTTTCAGTGCAACTCACTCATATACTATGTACTACACTGTGCGTTTCTTATATTCTAAGTTTTTCAGTGCAACTCACTCATATACTATGTACTACACTGTGCGTTTCTTATATTCTAAGTTTTTCAGTGCAACTCACTCATATACTATGTACTACACTGTGCGTTTCTTATATTCTAAGTTTTTCAGTGCAACTCACTCATATACTATGTACTACACTGTGCGTTTTTTATATTCTAAGTTTTTCAGTGCAACTCACTCATATACTATGTACTACACTGTGCGTTTCTTATATTCTAAGTTTTTCAGTGCAACTCACTCATATACTATGTACTACACTGTGCATTTCGTGTAATGCGAGTTTTTCAGTAAATTCTAAGTTTTTCAGTGCAACTCACTCATATACTATGTACTACACTACGCGTTTCTTATATTCTAAGTTTTTCAGTGCAACTCACTCATATACTATGTACTACACTGTGCGTTTCTTATATTCTAAGTTTTTCAGTGCAACTCACTCATATACTATGTACTACACTGTGCGTTTCTTATATTCTAAGTTTTTCAGTGCAACTCACTCATATGCTATGTACTACACTGTGCGTTTCTTATATTCTAAGTTTTTCAGTGCAACTCACTCATATACTATGTACTACACTGTGCGTTTCTTATATTCTAAGTTTTTCAGTGCAACTCACTCATATACTATGTACTACACTGTGCGTTTCTTGTATTCTAAGTTTTTCAGTGCAACTCACTCATATACTATGTACTACACTGTGCGTTTCTTATATTCTAAGTTTTTCAGTGCAACTCACTCATATACTATGTACTACACTGTGCGTTTCTTATATTCTAAGTTTTTCAGTGCAACTCACTCATATACTATGTACTACACTGTGCGTTTCTTATAACTATGTTTTTCAGTGCAACTCACTCATATACTATGTACTACACTGTGCGTTTCTTATATTCTAAGTTTTTCAGTGCAACTCACTCATATACTATGTACTACACTGTGCGTTTCTTATATTCTAAGTTTTTCAGTGCAACTCACTCATATACTATGTACTACACTGTGCGTTTCTTATATTCTAAGTTTTTCAGTGCAACTCACTCATATACTATGTACTACACTGTGCGTTTTTTATATTCTAAGTTTTTCAGTGCAACTCACTCATATACTATGTACTACACTGTGCGTTTCTTATATTCTAAGTTTTTCAGTGCAACTCACTCATATACTATGTACTACACTGTGCATTTCGTGTAATGCGAGTTTTTCAGTAAATTCTAAGTTTTTCAGTGCAACTCACTCATATACTATGTACTACACTACGCGTTTCTTATATTCTAAGTTTTTCAGTGCAACTCACTCATATACTATGTACTACACTGTGCGTTTCTTATATTCTAAGTTTTTCAGTGCAACTCACTCATATACTATGTACTACACTGTGCGTTTCTTATATTCTAAGTTTTTCAGTGCAACTCACTCATATGCTATGTACTACACTGTGCGTTTCTTATATTCTAAGTTTTTCAGTGCAACTCACTCATATACTATGTACTACACTGTGCGTTTCTTATATTCTAAGTTTTTCAGTGCAACTCACTCATATACTATGTACTACACTGTGCGTTTCTTGTATTCTAAGTTTTTCAGTGCAACTCACTCATATAATATGTACTACAATGTGCGTTTCTTATATTCTAAGTTTTTCAGTGCAACTCACTCATATACTATGTACTACACTGTGCGTTTCTTATATTCTAAGTTTTTCAGTGCAATTCACTCATATACTATGTACTACACTGTGCGTTTCTTATATTCTAAGTTTTTCAGTGCAACTCACTCATATACTATTTACTACACTGTGCGTTTCTTATATTCTAAGTTTTTCAGCGCAACTCACTCATATACTATGTACTACACTGTGCGTTTCTTATATTCTAAGTTTTTCAGTGCAACTCACTCATATACTATATACTACACTGTGCGTTTCTTATATTCTAAGTTTTTCAGTGCAACTCACTCATATACTATGTACTACACTGTGCGTTTCTTATATTCTAAGTTTTTCAGTGCAACTCACTCATATACTATGTACTACACTGTGCATTTCGTGTAATGCGAGTTTTTCAGTAAATTCTAAGTTTTTCAGTGCAACTCACTCATATACTATGTACTACACTGTGCGTTTCTTATATTCTAAGTTTTTCAGTGCAACTCACTCATATACTATGTACTACACTGTGAGTTTCTTATATTCTAAGTTTTTCAGTGCAACTCACTCATATACTATGTACTACACTGTGCGTTTCTTATATTCTAAGTTTTTCAGTGCAACTCACTCATATACTATGTACTACACTGTGCGTTTCTTATATTCTAAGTTTTTCAGTGAAACTCACTCATATACTATGTACTACACTGTGCGTTTCTTATATTCTAAGTTTTTCAGTGCAACTCACTCATATACTATGTACTACACTGTGCGTTTCTTATATTCTAAGTTTTTCAGTGCAACTCACTCATATACTATGTACTACACTGTGCGTTTCTTATATTCTAAGTTTTTCAGTGCAACTCACTCATATACTATGTACTACACTGTGCGTTTCTTATATTCTAAGTTTTTCAGTGCAACTCACTCATATACTATGTACTACACTGTGCGTTTCTTATATTCTAAGTTTTTCAGTGCAACTCACTCATATACTATGTACTACACTGTGCGTTTCTTATATTCTAAGTTTTTCAGTGCAACTCACTCATATACTATGTACTACACTGTGCGTTTCTTATATTCTAAGTTTTTCAGTGCAACTCACTCATATACTATGTACTACACTGTGCGTTTCTTATATTCTAAGTTTTTCAGTGCAACTCACTCATATACTATTTACTACACTGTGCGTTTCTTATATTCTAAGTTTTTCAGCGCAACTCACTCATATACTATGTACTACACTGTGCGTTTCTTATATTCTAAGTTTTTCAGTGCAACTCACTCATATACTATGTACTACACTGTGCGTTTCTTATATTCTAAGTTTTTCAGTGCAACTCACTCATATACTATGTACTACACTGTGCGTTTTTTATATTCTAAGTTTTTCAGTGCAACTCACTCATATACTATGTACTACACTGTGCGTTTCTTATATTCTAAGTTTTTCAGTGCAACTCACTCATATACTATGTACTACACTATGCGTTTCTTATATTCTAAGTTTTTCAGTGCAACTCACTCATATACTATGTACTACACTGTGCGTTTCTTATATTCTAAGTTTTTCAGTGCAACTCACTCATATACTATGTACTACACTGTGCGTTTCTTATATTCTAAGTTTTTCAGTGCAACTCACTCATATGCTATGTACTACACTGTGCGTTTCTTATATTCTAAGTTTTTCAGTGCAACTCACTCATATACTATGTACTACACTGTGAGTTTCTTATATTCTAAGTTTTTCAGTGCAACTCACTCATATACTATGTACTACACTGTGCGTTTCTTGTATTCTAAGTTTTTCAGTGCAACTCACTCATATAATATGTACTACAATGTGCGTTTCTTATATTCTAAGTTTTTCAGTGCAACTCACTCATATACTATGTACTACACTGTGCGTTTCTTATATTCTAAGTTTTTCAGTGCAATTCACTCATATACTATGTACTACACTGTGCGTTTCTTATATTCTAAGTTTTTCAGTGCAACTCACTCATATACTATTTACTACACTGTGCGTTTCTTATATTCTAAGTTTTTCAGCGCAACTCACTCATATACTATGTACTACACTGTGCGTTTCTTATATTCTAAGTTTTTCAGTGCAACTCACTCATATACTATATACTACACTGTGCGTTTCTTATATTCTAAGTTTTTCAGTGCAACTCACTCATATACTATGTACTACACTGTGCGTTTCTTATATTCTAAGTTTTTCAGTGCAACTCACTCATATACTATGTACTACACTGTGCATTTCGTGTAATGCGAGTTTTTCAGTAAATTCTAAGTTTTTCAGTGCAACTCACTCATATACTATGTACTACACTGTGCGTTTCTTATATTCTAAGTTTTTCAGTGCAACTCACTCATATACTATGTACTACACTGTGAGTTTCTTATATTCTAAGTTTTTCAGTGCAACTCACTCATATACTATGTACTACACTGTGCGTTTCTTATATTCTAAGTTTTTCAGTGCAACTCACTCATATACTATGTACTACACTGTGCGTTTCTTATATTCTAAGTTTTTCAGTGCAACTCACTCATATACTATGTACTACACTGTGCGTTTCTTATATTCTAAGTTTTTCAGTGCAACTCACTCATATACTATGTACTACACTGTGCGTTTCTTATATTCTAAGTTTTTCAGTGCAACTCACTCATATACTATGTACTACACTGTGCGTTTCTTATATTCTAAGTTTTTCAGTGCAACTCACTCATATACTATGTACTACACTGTGCGTTTCTTATATTCTAAGTTTTTCAGTGCAACTCACTCATATACTATGTACTACACTGTGCGTTTCTTATATTCTAAGTTTTTCAGTGCAACTCACTCATATACTATGTACTACACTGTGCGTTTCTTATATTCTAAGTTTTTCAGTGCAACTCACTCATATACTATGTACTACACTGTGCGTTTCTTATATTCTAAGTTTTTCAGTGCAACTCACTCATATACTATGTACTACACTGTGCGTTTCTTATATTCTAAGTTTTTCAGTGCAACTCACTCATATACTATGTACTACACTGTGCATTTCGTGTAATGCGAGTTTTTCAGTAAATTCTAAGTTTTTCAGTGCAACTCACTCATATACTTTGTACTACACTGTGCTTTTCTTAAATTCTAAGTTTTTCAGTGCAACTCACTCATATACTATGTACTACACTGTCCGTTTCTTATATTCCAAGTTTTTCAGTGCAACTCACTCATATACTATGTACTACACTGTGCGTTTCTTATATTCTAAGTTTTTCAGTGCAACTCACTCATATACTATGTACTACACTGTGCGTTTCTTATATTCTAAGTTTTTCAGTGCAACTCACTCATATACTATGTACTACACTGTGCGTTTCTTATATTCTAAGTTTTTAGTGCAACTCAATCATATACTATGTACTACACTGTGCGTTTCTTATATTCTAAGTTTTTCAGTGCAACTCACTCATATACTATGTACTACACTGTGCGTTTCTTATATTCTAAGTTTATCAGTGCATCTCACTCATATACTATGTACTACACTGTGCGTTTCTTATATTCTAAGTTTTTCAGTGCAACTCACTCATATACTATGTACTACACTCTGCGTTTCTTATATTCTAAGTTTTTCAGTGCAACTCACTCATATACTATGTACTACACTGTGCGTTTCTTATATTCTCAGTTTTTCAGTGCAACTCACTCATATACTATGTACTACACTGTGCGTTTCTTATATTCTAAGTTTTTAGTGCAACTCAATCATATACTATGTACTACACTGTGCGTTTCTTATATTAAGTTTTTCAGTGCAACTCACTCATATACTATGTACTACACTGTGCGTTTCTTATATTCTAAGTTTTTCAGTGCAACATCACTCATATACTATGTACTACACTGTGCGTTTCTTATATTCTAAGTTTTTCAGTGCAACTCACTCATATACTATGTACTACACTGTGCGTTTCTTATATTCTAAGTTTTTCAGTGCAACTCACTCATATACTATGTACTACACTGTGCGTTTCTTATATTCTAAGTTTTTCAGTGCAACTCACTCATATACTATGTACTACACTGTGCGTTTCTTATATTCTAAGTTTTTCAGTGCAACTCACTCATATACTATGTACTACACTGTGCGTTTCTTATATTCTAAGTTTTTCAGTGCAACTCACTCATATACTATGTACTACACTGTGAGTTTCTTATATTCTAAGTTTTTCAGTGCAACTCACTCATATACTATGTACTACACTGTGCGTTTCTTATATTCTAAGTTTTTCAGTGCAACTCACTCATATACTATGTACTACACTGTGCGTTTCTTATATTCTAAGTTTTTCAGTGCAACTCACTCATATACTATGTATTACACTGTGCGTTTCTTATATTCTAAGTTTTTCAGTGCAACTCACTCATATACTATGTACTACACTGTGCGTTTCTTATATTCCAAGTTTTTCAGTGCAACTCACTCATATACTATGTACTACACTGTGCGTTTCTTATATTCTAAGTTTTTCAGTGCAACTCACTCATATACTATGTACTACACTGTGCGTTTCTTATATTCTAAGTTTTTCAGTGCAACTCACTCATATACTATGTACTACACTGTGCGTTTCTTATATTCTAAGTTTTTCAGTGCAACTCACTCATATACTATGTACTACACTGTGCGTTTCTTATATTCTAAGTTTTTCAGTGCAACTCACTCATATACTATGTACTACACTGTGCGTTTCTTATATTCTAAGTTTTTCAGTGCAACTCACTCATATACTATGTACTACACTGTGCGATTCTTATATTCTAAGTTTTTCAGTGCAACTCACTCATATACTATGTACTACACTGTGCGTTTCTTATATTCTAAGTTTTTCAGTGCAACTCACTCATATACTATGTACTACACTGTGCGTTTCTTATATTCTAAGTTTTTCAGTGCAACTCACTCATATACTATTTACTACACTGTGCGTTTCTTATATTCTAAGTTTTTCAGCGCAACTCACTCATATACTATGTACTACACTGTGCGTTTCTTATATTCTAAGTTTTTCAGTGCAACTCACTCATATACTATGTACTACACTGTGCGTTTCTTATATTCTAAGTTTTTCAGTGCAACTCACTCATATACTATGTACTACACTGTGCGTTTTTTATATTCTAAGTTTTTCAGTGCAACTCACTCATATACTATGTACTACACTGTGCGTTTCTTATATTCTAAGTTTTTCAGTGCAACTCACTCATATACTATGTACTACACTACGCGTTTCTTATATTCTAAGTTTTTCAGTGCAACTCACTCATATACTATGTACTACACTGTGCGTTTCTTATATTCTAAGTTTTTCAGTGCAACTCACTCATATACTATGTACTACACTGTGCGTTTCTTATATTCTAAGTTTTTCAGTGCAACTCACTCATATGCTATGTACTACACTGTGCGTTTCTTATATTCTAAGTTTTTCAGTGCAACTCACTCATATTCTATGTACTACACTGTGCGTTTCTTATATTCTAAGTTTTTCAGTGCAACTCACTCATATACTATGTACTACACTGTGCGTTTCTTGTATTCTAAGTTTTTCAGTGCAACTCACTCATATAATATGTACTACAATGTGCGTTTCTTATATTCTAAGTTTTTCAGTGCAACTCACTCATATACTATGTACTACACTGTGCGTTTCTTATATTCTAAGTTTTTCAGTGCAATTCACTCATATACTATGTACTACACTGTGCGTTTCTTATATTCTAAGTTTTTCAGTGCAACTCACTCATATACTATTTACTACACTGTGCGTTTCTTATATTCTAAGTTTTTCAGCGCAACTCACTCATATACTATGTACTACACTGTGCGTTTCTTATATTCTAAGTTTTTCAGTGCAACTCACTCATATACTATATACTACACTGTGCGTTTCTTATATTCTAAGTTTTTCAGTGCAACTCACTCATATACTATGTACTACACTGTGCGTTTCTTATATTCTAAGTTTTTCAGTGCAACTCACTCATATACTATGTACTACACTGTGCATTTCGTGTAATGCGAGTTTTTCAGTAAATTCTAAGTTTTTCAGTGCAACTCACTCATATACTATGTACTACACTGTGCGTTTCTTATATTCTAAGTTTTTCAGTGCAACTCACTCATATACTATGTACTACACTGTGAGTTTCTTATATTCTAAGTTTTTCAGTGCAACTCACTCATATACTATGTACTACACTGTGCGTTTCTTATATTCTAAGTTTTTCAGTGCAACTCACTCATATACTATGTACTACACTGTGCGTTTCTTATATTCTAAGTTTTTCAGTGCAACTCACTCATATACTATGTACTACACTGTGCGTTTCTTATATTCTAAGTTTTTCAGTGCAACTCACTCATATACTATGTACTACACTGTGCGTTTCTTATATTCTAAGTTTTTCAGTGCAACTCACTCATATACTATGTACTACACTGTGCGTTTCTTATATTCTAAGTTTTTCAGTGCAACTCACTCATATACTATGTACTACACTGTGCGTTTCTTATATTCTAAGTTTTTCAGTGCAACTCACTCATATACTATGTACTACACTGTGCGTTTCTTATATTCTAAGTTTTTCAGTGCAACTCACTCATATACTATGTACTACACTGTGCGTTTCTTATATTCTAAGTTTTTCAGTGCAACTCACTCATATACTATGTACTACACTGTGCGTTTCTTATATTCTAAGTTTTTCAGTGCAACTCACTCATATACTATGTACTACACTGTGCGTTTCTTATATTCTAAGTTTTTCAGTGCAACTCACTCATATACTATGTACTACACTGTGCATTTCGTGTAATGCGAGTTTTTCAGTAAATTCTAAGTTTTTCAGTGCAACTCACTCATATACTTTGTACTACACTGTGCTTTTCTTAAATTCTAAGTTTTTCAGTGCAACTCACTCATATACTATGTACTACACTGTCCGTTTCTTATATTCCAAGTTTTTCAGTGCAACTCACTCATATACTATGTACTACACTGTGCGTTTCTTATATTCTAAGTTTTTCAGTGCAACTCACTCATATACTATGTACTACACTGTGCGTTTCTTATATTCTAAGTTTTTCAGTGCAACTCACTCATATACTATGTACTACACTGTGCGTTTCTTATATTCTAAGTTTTTAGTGCAACTCAATCATATACTATGTACTACACTGTGCGTTTCTTATATTCTAAGTTTTTCAGTGCAACTCACTCATATACTATGTACTACACTGTGCGTTTCTTATATTCTAAGTTTATCAGTGCAACTCACTCATATACTATGTACTACACTGTGCGTTTCTTATATTCTAAGTTTTTCAGTGCAACTCACTCATATACTATGTACTACACTCTGCGTTTCTTATATTCTAAGTTTTTCAGTGCAACTCACTCATATACTATGTACTACACTGTGCGTTTCTTATATTCTCAGTTTTTCAGTGCAACTCACTCATATACTATGTACTACACTGTGCGTTTCTTATATTCTAAGTTTTTAGTGCAACTCAATCATATACTATGTACTACACTGTGCGTTTCTTATATTAAGTTTTTCAGTGCAACTCACTCATATACTATGTACTACACTGTGCGTTTCTTATATTCTAAGTTTTTCAGTGCAACATCACTCATATACTATGTACTACACTGTGCGTTTCTTATATTCTAAGTTTTTCAGTGCAACTCACTCATATACTATGTACTACACTGTGCGTTTCTTATATTCTAAGTTTTTCAGTGCAACTCACTCATATACTATGTACTACACTGTGCGTTTCTTATATTCTAAGTTTTTCAGTGCAACTCACTCATATACTATGTACTACACTGTGCGTTTCTTATATTCTAAGTTTTTCAGTGCAACTCACTCATATACTATGTACTACACTGTGCGTTTCTTATATTCTAAGTTTTTCAGTGCAACTCACTCATATACTATGTACTACACTGTGAGTTTCTTATATTCTAAGTTTTTCAGTGCAACTCACTCATATACTATGTACTACACTGTGCGTTTCTTATATTCTAAGTTTTTCAGTGCAACTCACTCATATACTATGTACTACACTGTGCGTTTCTTATATTCTAAGTTTTTCAGTGCAACTCACTCATATACTATGTATTACACTGTGCGTTTCTTATATTCTAAGTTTTTCAGTGCAACTCACTCATATACTATGTACTACACTGTGCGTTTCTTATATTCCAAGTTTTTCAGTGCAACTCACTCATATACTATGTACTACACTGTGCGTTTCTTATATTCTAAGTTTTTCAGTGCAACTCACTCATATACTATGTACTACACTGTGCGTTTCTTATATTCTAAGTTTTTCAGTGCAACTCACTCATATACTATGTACTACACTGTGCGTTTCTTATATTCTAAGTTTTTCAGTGCAACTCACTCATATACTATGTACTACACTGTGCGTTTCTTATATTCTAAGTTTTTCAGTGCAACTCACTCATATACTATGTACTACACTGTGCGTTTCTTATAGTCTAAGTTTTTCTATGCAACTCACTCTTATACTATGTACTACACTGTGCGTTTCTTATATTCTAAGTTTTTCAGTGCAACTCACTCATATACTATGTACTACACTGTGCATTTCGTGTAATGAGGGTTTTTCAGTAAATTCTAAGTTTTTCAATGCAACTCACTCATATAGTATGTACTACACTGTGCGTTTCTTATATTCTAAGTTTTTCAGTGCAACTCACT
Source organism: Mus caroli (assembly GCF_978045245.1). Taxonomy (NCBI): domain Eukaryota; kingdom Metazoa; phylum Chordata; class Mammalia; order Rodentia; family Muridae; genus Mus; species Mus caroli. The sequence goes on from NW_028227283.1 coordinate 248,522, forward strand.
CATATACTATGTACTACACTGTGCGTTTCTTATATTCTAAGTTTTTCAGTGCAACTCACTCATATACTATGTACTACACTGTGCGTTTCTTATATTCTAAGTTTTTCAGTGCAACTCACTCATATACTATGTATTACACTGTGCGTTTCTTATATTCTAAGTTTTTCAGTGCAACTCACTGATATACTATGTACTACACTGTGCGTTTCTAATATTCCAAGTTTTTCAGTGCAACTCACTCATATACTATGTACTACACTGTGCGTTTCTTATATTCTAAGTTTTTCAGTGCAACTCACTCATATACTATGTACTACACTGTGCGTTTCTTATATTCTAAGTTTTTCAGTGCAACTCACTCATATACTATGTACTACACTGTGCGTTTCTTATATTCTAAGTTTTTCAGTGCAACTCACTCATATACTATGTACTACACTGTGCATTTCGTGTAATGCGAGTTTTTCAGTAAATTCTAAGTTTTTCAGTGCAACTCACTCATATACTTTGTACTACACTGTGCTTTTCTTAAATTCTAAGTTTTTCAGTGCAACTCACTCATATACTATGTACTACACTGTGCGTTTCTTATATTCCAAGTTTTTCAGTGCAACTCACTCATATACTATGTACTACACTGTGCGTTTCTTATATTCTAAGTTTTTCAGTGCAACTCACTCATATACTATGTACTACACTGTGCGTTTCTTATATTCTAAGTTTTTCAGTGCAACTCACTCATATACTATGTACTACACTGTGCGTTTCTTATATTCTAAGTTTTTAGTGCAACTCAATCATATACTATGTACTACACTGTGCGTTTCTTATATTCTAAGTTTTTCAGTGCAACTCACTCATATACTATGTACTACACCGTGCGTTTCTTATATTCTAAGTTTTTCAGTGCAACTCACTCATATACTATGTACTACACTGTGCGTTTCTTATATTCTAAGTTTTTCAGTGCAACTCACTCATATACTATGTACTACACTGTGCGTTTCTTATATTCTAAGTTTTTCAGTGCAACTCACTCATATACTATGTACTACACTGTGCGTTTCTTATATTCTAAGTTTTTCAGTGCAACTCACTCATATACTATGTACTACACTGTGCGTTTCTTATATTCTAAGTTTTTCAGTGCAACTCACTCATATACTATGTACTACACTGTGCATTTCGTGTAATGCGGGTTTTTCAGTAAATTCTAAGTTTTTCAATGCAACTCACTCATATAGTATGTACTACACTGTGCGTTTCTTATATTCTAAGTTTTTCAGTGCAACTCACTCATATACTATGTACTACACTGTGCGTTTCTTATATTCTAAGTTTTTCAGTGCAACTCACTCATATACTATGTACTACACTGTGCGTTTCTTATATTCTAAGTTTTTCAGTGCAACTCACTCATATACTATGTACTACACTGTGCGTTTCTTATATTCTAAGTTTTTCAGTGCAACTCACTCATATACTATGTACTACACTGTGCGTTTCTTATATTCTAAGTTTTTCAGTGCAACTCACTCATATACTATGTACTACACTGTGCATTTCGTGTAATGCGAGTTTTTCAGTAAATTCTAAGTTTTTCAGTGCAACTCACTCATATACTTTGTACTACACTGTGCTTTTCTTAAATTCTAAGTTTTTCAGTGCAACTCACTCATATACTATGTACTACACTGTGCGTTTCTTATATTCTAAGTTTTTCAGTGCAACTCACTCATATACTATGTACTACACTGTGCGTTTCTTATTTTCTAAGTTTTTCAGTGCAACTCACTCATATACTATGTACTACACTGTGCGTTTCTTATATTTTAAGTTTTTAGTGCAACTCAATCATATACTATGTACTACACTGTGCGTTTCTTATATTCTAAGTTTTTCAGTGCAACTCACTCATATACTATGTACTACACCGTGCGTTTCTTATATTCTAAGTTTTTCAGTGCAACTCACTCATATACTATGTACTACACCGTGCGTTTCTTATATTCTAAGTTTTTCAGTGCAACTCACTCATATACTATGTACTACACTGTGCGTTTCTTATATTCTAAGTTTTTCAGTGCAACTCACTCATATACTATGTACTACACTGTGCGTTTCTTATATTCTAAGTTTTTCAGTGCAACTCACTCATATACTATGTACTACACTGTGCGTTTCTTATATTCTAAGTTTTTCAGTGCAACTCACTCATATACTATGTACTACACTGTGCATTTCGTGTAATGCGGGTTTTTCAGTAAATTCTAAGTTTTTCAATGCAACTCACTCATATAGTATGTACTACACTGTGCGTTTCTTATATTCTAAGTTTTTCAGTGCAACTCACTCATATACTATGTACTACACTGTGCGTTTCTTATATTCTAAGTTTTTCAGTGCAACTCACTCATATACTATGTACTACACTGTGCGTTTCTTATATTCTAAGTTTTTCAGTGCAACTCACTCATATACTATGTACTACACTGTGCGTTTCTTATATTCTAAGTTTTTCAGTGCAACTCACTCATATACTATGTACTACACTGTGCGTTTCTTATATTCTAAGTTTTTCAGTGCAACTCACTCATATACTATGTACTACACTGTGCATTTCGTGTAATGCGAGTTTTTCAGTAAATTCTAAGTTTTTCAGTGCAACTCACTCATATACTTTGTACTACACTGTGCTTTTCTTAAATTCTAAGTTTTTCAGTGCAACTCACTCATATACTATGTACTACACTGTGCGTTTCTTATATTCTAAGTTTTTCAGTGCAACTCACTCATATACTATGTACTACACTGTGCGTTTCTTATTTTCTAAGTTTTTCAGTGCAACTCACTCATATACTATGTACTACACTGTGCGTTTCTTATATTTTAAGTTTTTAGTGCAACTCAATCATATACTATGTACTACACTGTGCGTTTCTTATATTCTAAGTTTTTCAGTGCAACTCACTCATATACTATGTACTACACCGTGCGTTTCTTATATTCTAAGTTTTTCAGTGCAACTCACTCATATACTATGTACTACACTGTGCGTTTCTTATATTCTAAGTTTTTCAGTGCAACTCACTCATATACTATGTACTACACTGTGCATTTCGTGTAATGCGAGTTTTTCAGTAAATTCTAAGTTTTTCAGTGCAACTCACTCATATACTTTGTACTACACTGTGCTTTTCTTAAATTCTAAGTTTTTCAGTGCAACTCACTCATATACTATGTACTCCACTGTCCGTTTCTTATATTCCAAGTTTTTCAGTGCAACTCACTCATATACTATGTACTACACTGTGCGTTTCTTATATTCTAAGTTTTTCAGTGCAACTCACTCATATACTATGTACTACACTGTGCGTTTCTTATCTTCTAAGTTTTTAGTGCAACTCACTCATATACTATGTACTACACTGTGCGTTTCTTATATTCTAAGTTTTTCAGTGCAACTCACTCATATACTATGTACTACACTGTGCGTTTCTTATATTCTAAGTTTTTCAGTGCAACTCACTCATATACTATGTACTACACTGTGCGTTTCTTATATTCTAAGTTTTTCAGTGCAACTCACTCATATACTATGTACTACACTGTGCGTTTCTTATATTCTAAGTTTTTCAGTGCAACTCACTCATATACTATGTACTACACTGTGCGTTTCTTATATTCTAAGTTTTTAGTGCAACTCACTCATATACTATGTACTACACTGTGCGTTTCTTATATTCTAAGTTTTTAGTGCAACTCAATCATATACTATGTACTACACTGTGCGTTTCTTATATTCTAAGTTTTTCAGTGCAACTCACTCATATACTATGTACTACACTGTGCGTTTCTTATATTCTAAGTTTTTCAGTGCAACTCACTGATATACTATGTACTACACTGTGCGTTTCTTATATTCTAAGTTTTTCAGTGCAACTCACTCATATACTATGTACTACACTGTGCGTTTCTTATATTCTAAGTTTTTCAGTGCAACTCACTCATATACTATGTACTACACTGTGCGTTTCTTATATTCTAAGTTTTTCAGTGCAACTCACTCATATACTATGTACTACACTGTGCGTTTCTTATATTCTAAGTTTTTCAGTGCAACTCACTCATATACTATGTACTACACTGTGCGTTTCTTATATTCTAAGTTTTTCAGTGCAACTCACTCATATACTATGTACTACACTGTGCGTTTCTTATATTCTAAGTTTTTAGTGCAACTCAATCATATACTATGTACTACACTGTGCGTTTCTTATATTCTAAGTTTTTCAGTGCAACTCACTCATATACTATGTACTACACTGTGCGTTTCTTATATTCTAAGTTTTTCATTGCAACTCACTGATATACTATGTACTACACTGTGCGTTTCTTATATTCTAAGTTTTTCAGTGCAACTCACTCATATACTATGTACTACACTGTGCGTTTCTTATATTCTAAGTTTTTCAGTGCAACTCACTCATATACTATGTACTACACTGTGCGTTTCTTATATTCTAAGTTTTTCAGTGCAACTCACTCATATACTATGTACTACACTGTGCGTTTCTTATATTCTAAGTTTTTCAGTGCAACTCACTCATATACTATGTACTACACTGTGCGTTTCTTATATTCTAAGTTTTTCAGTGCAACTCACTCATATACTATGTACTACACTGTGCGTTTCTTATATTCTAAGTTTTTCAGTGCAACTCACTCATATACTATGTACTACACTGTGCGTTTCTTATATTCTAAGTTTTTCAGTGCAACTCACTCATATACTATGTACTACACTGTGCGTTTCTTATATTCTAAGTTTTTCAGTGCAACTCACTCATATACTATGTAGTACACTGTGCGTTTCTTATATTCTAAGTTTTTCAGTGCAACTCACTCATATACTATGTACTACACTGTGCGTTTCTTATATTCCAAGTTTTTCAGTGCAACTCACTCATATACTATGTACTACACTGTGCATTTCTTATATTCCAAGTTTTTCAGTGCAACTCACTCATATACTATGTACTACACTGTGCGTTTCTTATATTCTAAGTTTTTCAGTGCAACTCACTCATATACTATGTACTACACTGTGCGTTTCTTATATTCTAAGTTTTTCAGTGCAACTCACTCATATACTATGTACTACACTGTGCGTTTCTTATATTCTAAGTTTTTCAGTGCAACTCACTCATATACTATGTACTACACTGTGCGTTTCTTATATTCTAAGTTTTTCAGTGCAACTCACTCATATACTATGTACTACACTGTGCGTTTCTTATATTCTAAGTTTTTCAGTGCAACTCACTCATATACTATGTACTACACTGTGCATTTCGTGTAATGCGAGTTTTTCAGTAAATTCTAAGTTTTTCAGTGCAACTCACTCATATACTTTGTACTACACTGTGCTTTTCTTAAATTCTAAGTTTTTCAGTGCAACTCACTCATATACTATGTACTACACTGTGCGTTTCTTATATTCCAAGTTTTTCAGTGCAACTCACTCATATACTATGTACTACACTGTGCGTTTCTTATATTCTAAGTTTTTCAGTGCAACTCACTCATATACTATGTACTACACTGTGCGTTTCTTATATTCTAAGTTTTTCAGTGCAACTCACTCATATACTATGTACTACACTGTGCGTTTCTTATATTCTAAGTTTTTAGTGCAACTCAATCATATACTATGTACTACACTGTGCGTTTCTTATATTCTAAGTTTTTCAGTGCAACTCACTCATATACTATGTACTACACTGTGTGTTTCTTATATTCTAAGTTTTTCAGTGCAACTCACTCATATACTATGTACTACACTGTGCGTTTCTTATATTCTAAGTTTTTCAGTGCAACTCACTCATATACTATGTACTACACTGTGCGTTTCTTATATTCTAAGTTTTTCAGTGCAACTCACTCATATACTATGTACTACACTGTGCGTTTCTTATATTCTAAGTTTTTAGTGCAACTCAATCATATACTATGTACTACACTGTGCGTTTCTTATATTCTAAGTTTTTCAGTGCTACTCACTCATATACTATGTACTACACTGTGTGTTTCTTATATTCTAAGTTTTTCAGTGCAACTCACTCATATACTATGTACTACACTGTGCGTTTCTTATATTCTAAGTTTTTCAGTGCAACTCACTCATATACTATGTACTACACTGTGCGTTTCTTATATTCTAAGTTTTTCAGTGCAACTCACTCATATACTATGTACTACACTGTGCGTTTCTTATAGTCTAAGTTTTTCTATGCAACTCACTCATATACTATGTACTACACTGTGCGTTTCTTATATTCTAAGTTTTTCAGTGCAACTCACTCATATACTATGTACTACACTGTGCATTTCGTGTAATGCGGGTTTTTCAGTAAATTCTAAGTTTTTCAATGCAACTCACTCATATACTATGTACTACACTGTGCGTTTCTTATATTCTAAGTTTTTCAGTGCAACTCACTCATATAATATGTACTACACTGTGCATTTCGTGTAATGCGGGTTTTTCAGTAAATTCTAAGTTTTTCAGTGCAAGTCACTCATATACTATGTACTACACTGTGCGTTTCTTATATTCTAAGTTTTTCAGTGCAACTCACTCATATACTATGTACTACACTGTGCATTTCGTGTAATGCGAGTTTTTCAGTAAATTCTAAGTTTTTCAGTGCAACTCACTCATATACTTTGTACTACACTGTGCTTTTCTTAAATTCTAAGTTTTTCAGTGCAACTCACTCATATACTATGTACTACACTGTGCGTTTCTTATATTCCAAGTTTTTCAGTGCAACTCACTCATATACTATGTACTACACTGTGCGTTTCTTATATTCTAAGTTTTTCAGTGCAACTCACTCATATACTATGTACTACACTGTGCGTTTCTTATATTCTAAGTTTTTCAGTGCAACTCACTCATATAATATGTACTACACTGTGCGTTTCTTATATTCTAAGTTTTTCAGTGCAACTCACTCATATACTATGTACTACACTGTGCGTTTCTTATAGTCTAAGTTTTTCTATGCAACTCACTCATATACTATGTACTACACTGTGCGTTTCTTATATTCTAAGTTTTTCAGTGCAACTCACTCATATACTATGTACTACACTGTGCATTTCGTGTAATGCGGGTTTTTCAGTAAATTCTAAGTTTTTCAATGCAACTCACTCATATACTATGTACTACACTGTGCGTTTCTTATATTCTAAGTTTTTCAGTGCAACTCACTCATATAATATGTACTACACTGTGCATTTCATGTAATGCGGGTTTTTCAGTAAATTCTAAGTTTTTCAGTGCAAGTCACTCATATACTATGTACTACACTGTGCGTTTCTTATATTCTATGTTTTTCAGTGCAACTCACTCATATACTATGTACTACACTGTGCATTTCGTGTAATGCGAGTTTTTCAGTAAATTCTAAGTTTTTCAGTGCAACTCACTCATATACTTTGTACTACACTGTGCTTTTCTTAAATTCTAAGTTTTTCAGTGCAACTCACTCATATACTATGTACTACACTGTGCGTTTCTTATATTCTAAGTTTTTCAGTGCAACTCACTCATATACTATGTACTACACTGTGCGTTTCTTATATTCTAAGTTTTTCAGTGCAACTCACTCATATACTATGTACTACACTGTGCGTTTCTTATATTCTAAGTTTTTCAGTGCAACTCACTCATATACTATGTACTACACTGTGCATTTCGCGTAATAGGAGTTTTTCAGTAAATTTTATGTTTTTCAGTGCAACTCACTCATATACTTTGTACTACACTGTGCTTTTCTTAAATTCTAAGTTTTTCAGTGCAACTCACTCATATACTATGTACTACACTGTGCGTTTCTTATATTCCAAGTTTTTCAGTGCAACTCACTCATATACTATGTACTACACTGTGCGTTTCTTATATTCTAAGTTTTTCAGTGCAACTCACTCATATACTATGTACTACACTGTGCGTTTCTTATATTCTAAGTTTTTCAGTGCAACTCACTCATATACTATGTACTACACTGTGCGTTTCTTATATTCTAAGTTTTTCAGTGCAACTCACTCATATACTATGTACTACACTGTGTGTTTCTTATATTCTAAGTTTTTCAGTGCAACTCACTCATATACTATGTACTACACTGTGCGTTTCTTATATTCTAAGTTTTTCAGTGCAACTGACTCATATACTATGTACTACACTGTGCGTTTCTTATATTCTAAGTTTTTCAGTGCAACTCACTCATATACTATGTACTAAACTGTGCGTTTCTTATATTCTAAGTTATTCAGTGCAACTCACTCATATACTATGTACTACACTGTGCATTTCGCGTAATAGGAGTTTTTCAGTAAATTCTAAGTTTTTCAGTGCAACTCACTCATATACTTTGTACTACACTGTGCTTTTCTTAAATTCTAAGTTTTTCAGAGCAACTCACTCATATACTATGTACTACACTGTGCGTTTCTTATATTCCAAGTTTTTCAGTGCAACTCACTCATATATATGTACTACACTGTGCGTTTCTTATATTCTAAGTTTTTCAGTGCAACTCACTCATATACTATGTACTACACTGTGCGTTTCTTATATTCTAAGTTTTTCAGTGCAACTCACTCATATACTATGTACTACACTGTGCGTTTCTTATATTCTAAGTTTTTAGTGCAACTCAATCATATACTATGTACTACACTGTGCGTTTCTTATATTCTAAGTTTTTCAGTGCAACTCACTCATATACTATGTACTACACTGTGCGTTCCTTATAGTCTAAGTTTTTCTATGCAACTCACTCATATACTATGTACTACACTGTGCGTTTCTTATATTCTAAGTTTTTAGTGCAACTCAATCATATACTATGTACTACACTGTGCGTTTCCTATATTCTAAGTTTTTCAGTGCAACTCACTCATATACTATGTACTACACTGTGTGTTTCTTATATTCTAAGTTTTTCAGTGCAACTCACTCATATACTATGTACTACACTGTGCGTTTCTTATATTCTAAGTTTTTCAGTGCAACTCACTCATATACTATGTACTACACTGTGCGTTTCTTATATTCTAAGTTTTTCAGTGCAACTCACTCATATACTATGTACTACACTGTGCGTTTCTTATATTCTAAGTTTTTCAGTGCAACTCACTCATATACTATGTACTACACTGTGCATTTCGCGTAATAGGAGTTTTTCAGTAAATTCTAAGTTTTTCAGTGCAACTCACTCATATACTTTGTACTACACTGTGCTTTTCTTAAATTCTAAGTTTTTCAGTGCAACTCACTCATATACTATGTACTACACTGTGCGTTTCTTATATTCCAAGTTTTTCAGTGCAACTCACTCATATACTATATACTACACTGTGCGTTTCTTATATTCTAAGTTTTTCAGTGCAACTCACTCATATACTATGTACTACACTGTGCGTTTCTTATATTCTAAGTTTTTCAGTGCAACTCACTCATATACTATGTACTACACTGTGCGTTTCTTATATTCCAAGTTTTTCAGTGCAACTCACTCATATACTATGTACTACACTGTGCGTTTCTTATATTCTAAGTTTTTCAGTGCAACTCACTCATATACTATGTACTACACTGTGCGTTTCTTATATTCTAAGTTTTTCAGTGCAACTCACTCATATACTATGTACTACACTGTGCGTTTCTTATATTCTAAGTTTTTCAGTGCAACTCACTCATATACTATGTACTACACTGTGCGTTTCTTATATTCTAAGTTTTTCAGTGCAACTCACTCATATACTATGTACTACACTGTGCGTTTCTTATATTCTAAGTTTTTCAGTGCAACTCACTCATATACTATGTACTACACTGTGCGTTTCTTATATTCTAAGTTATTCAGTGCAACTCACTCATATACTATGTACTACACTGTGCATTTCGCGTAATAGGAGTTTTTCAGTAAATTCTAAGTTTTTCAGTGCAACTCACTCATATACTTTGTACTACACTGTGCTTTTCTTAAATTCTAAGTTTTTCAGAGCAACTCACTCATATACTATGTACTACACTGTGCGTTTCTTATATTCCAAGTTTTTCAGTGCAACTCACTCATATACTATGTACTACACTGTGCGTTTCTTATATTCTAAGTTTTTCAGTGCAACTCACTCATATACTATGTACTACACTGTGCGTTTCTTATATTCTAAGTTTTTCAGTGCAACTCACTCATATACTATGTACTACACTGTGCGTTTCTTATATTCTAAGTTTTTAGTGCAACTCAATCATATACTATGTACTACACTGTGCGTTTCTTATATTCTAAGTTTTTCAGTGCAACTCACTCATATACTATGTACTACACTGTGCGTTCCTTATAGTCTAAGTTTTTCTATGCAACTCACTCATATACTATGTACTACACTGTGCGTTTCTTATATTCTAAGTTTTTAGTGCAACTCAATCATATACTATGTACTACACTGTGCGTTTCCTATATTCTAAGTTTTTCAGTGCAACTCACTCATATACTATGTACTACACTGTGTGTTTCTTATATTCTAAGTTTTTCAGTGCAACTCACTCATATACTATGTACTACACTGTGCGTTTCTTATATTCTAAGTTTTTCAGTGCAACTCACTCATATACTATGTACTACACTGTGCGTTTCTTATATTCTAAGTTTTTCAGTGCAACTCACTCATATACTATGTACTACACTGTGCGTTTCTTATATTCTAAGTTTTTCAGTGCAACTCACTCATATACTATGTACTACACTGTGCATTTCGCGTAATAGGAGTTTTTCAGTAAATTCTAAGTTTTTCAGTGCAACTCACTCATATACTTTGTACTACACTGTGCTTTTCTTAAATTCTAAGTTTTTCAGTGCAACTCACTCATATACTATGTACTACACTGTGCGTTTCTTATATTCCAAGTTTTTCAGTGCAACTCACTCATATACTATATACTACACTGTGCGTTTCTTATATTCTAAGTTTTTCAGTGCAACTCACTCATATACTATGTACTACACTGTGCGTTTCTTATATTCTAAGTTTTTCAGTGCAACTCACTCATATACTATGTACTACACTGTGCGTTTCTTATATTCTAAGTTTTTAGTGCAACTCAATCATATACTATGTACTACACTGTGCGTTTCTTATATTCTAAGTTTTTCAGTGCAACTCACTCATATACTATGTACTACACTGTGCGTTCCTTATAGTCTAAGTTTTTCTATGCAACTCACTCATATACTATGTACTACACTGTGCTTTTCTTATATTCTAAGTTTTTCAGTGCAACTCACTCATATACTATGTACTACACTGTGCATTTCGTGTAATGCGGGTTTTTCAGTAAATTCTAAGTTTTTCAATGCAACTCACTCATATACTATGTACTACACTGTGCGTTTCTTATATTCTAAGTTTTTCAGAGCAACTCACTCATATACTATGTACTACACTGTGCATTTCGTGTAATGCGGGTTTTTCAGTAAATTCTAAGTTTTTCAGTGCAACTCACTCATATACTATGTACTACACTGTGCGTTTCTTATATTCTAAGTTTTTCAGTGCAACTCACTCATATACTATGTACTACACTGTGCATTTCGTGTAATGCGGGTTTTTCAGTAAATTCTAAGTTTTTCAATGCAACTCACTCATATACTATGTACTACACTGTGCGTTTCTTATATTCTAAGTTTTTCAGTGCAACTCACTCATATACTATGTACTACACTGTGCATTTCGTGTAATGCGGGTTTTTCAGTAAATTCTAAGTTTTTCAGTGCAACTCACTCATATACTATGTACTACACTGTGCGTTTCTTATATTCTAAGTTTTTCAGTGCAACTCACTCATATACTATGTACTACACTGTGCATTTCGTGTAATGCGGGTTTTTCAGTAAATTCTAAGTTTTTCAGTGCAACTCACTCATATACTATGTACTACACTGTGCGTTTCTTATATTCTAAGTTTTTCAGTGCAACTCACTCATATACTATGTACTACACTGTGCGTTTATTATATTCTAAGTTTTTCAGTGCAACTCACTCATATACTATGTACTACACTGTGCGTTTCTTATATTCTAAGTTTTTCAGTGCAACTCACTCATATACTATGTACTACACTGTGCGTTTCTTATATTCTAAGTTTTTCAGTGCAACTCACTCATATACTATGTACTACACTGTGCGTTTCTTATAGTCTAAGTTTTTCTATGCAACTCACTCATATACTATGTACTACATTGTGCGTTTCTTATATTCTAAGTTTTTCAGTGCAACTCACTCATATACTATGTACTACACTGTGCATTTCGTGTAATGCGGGTTTTTCAGTAAATTCTAAGTTTTTCAATGCAACTCACTCATATACTATGTACTACACTGTGCGTTTCTTATATTCTAAGTTTTTCAGTGCAACTCACTCATATAATATGTACTACACTGTGCATTTCGTGTAATGCGGGTTTTTCAGTAAATTCTAAGTTTTTCAGTGCAAGTCACTCATATACTATGTACTACACTGTGCGTTTCTTATATTCTAAGTTTTTCAGTGCAACTCACTCATATACTATGTACTACACTGTGCGTTTCTTATATTCTAAGTTTTTCTGTGCAACTCACTCATATACTATGTACTACACTGTGCGTTTCTTATATTCTAAGTTTTTCAGTGCAACTCACTCATATACTATGTACTACACTGTGCGTTTCTTATATTCTAAGTTTTTCAGTGCAACTCACTCATATACTATGTACTACACTGTGCGTTTCTTATATTCTAAGTTTTTCAGTGCAACTCACTCATATAGTATGTACTACACTGTGCGTTTCTTATATTCTAAGTTTTTCAGTGCAACTCACTCATATACTATGTACTACACTGTGCGTTTCTTATATTCTAAGTTTTTCAGTGCAACTCACTCATATACTATGTACTACACTGTGCGTTTCTTATATTCTAAGTTTTTCAGTGCAACTCACTCATATACTATGTACTACACTGTGCATTTCGCGTAATAGGAGTTTTTCAGTAAATTCTAAGTTTTTCAGTGCAACTCACTCATATACTTTGTACTACACTGTGCTTTTCTTAAATTCTAAGTTTTTCAGTGCAACTCACTCATATACTATGTACTACACTGTGCGTTTCTTATATTCTAAGTTTTTCAGTGCAACTCACTCATATACTATGTACTACACTGTGCATTTCGTGTAATGCGGGTTTTTCAGTAAATTCTAAGTTTTTCAATGCAACTCACTCATATACTATGTACTACACTGTGCGTTTCTTATATTCTAAGTTTTTCAGTGCAACTCACTCATATAATATGTACTACACTGTGCATTTCGTGTAATGCGGGTTTTTCAGTAAATTCTAAGTTTTTCAGTGCAAGTCACTCATATACTATGTACTACACTGTGCGTTTCTTATATTCTAAGTTTTTCAGTGCAACTCACTCATATACTATGTACTACACTGTGCATTTCTTATATTCTAAGTTTTTCAGTGCAACTCACTCATATACTATGTACTACACTGTGCGTTTCTTATATTCTAAGTTTTTCAGTGCAACTCACTCATATACTATGTACTACACTGTGCGTTTCTTATATTCTAAGTTTTTCAGTGCAACTCACTCATATACTATGTACTACACTGTGCGTTTCTTATATTCTAAGTTTTTCAGTGCAACTCACTCATATAGTATGTACTACACTGTGCGTTTCTTATATTCTAAGTTTTTCAGTGCAACTCACTCATATACTATGTACTACACTGTGCGTTTCTTATATTCTAAGTTTTTCAGTGCAACTCACTCATATACTATGTACTACACTGTGCGTTTCTTATATTCTAAGTTTTTCAGTGCAACTCACTCATATACTATGTACTACACTGTGCGTTTCTTATATTCTAAGTTTTTCAGTGCAACTCACTCATATACTATGTACTACACTGTGCATTTCGCGTAATAGGAGTTTTTCAGTAAATTCTAAGTTTTTCAGTGCAACTCACTCATATACTTTGTACTACACTGTGCTTTTCTTAAATTCTAAGTTTTTCAGTGCAACTCACTCATATACTATGTACTACACTGTGCGTTTCTTATATTCTAAGTTTTTCAGTGCAACTCACTCATATACTATGTACTACACTGTGCGTTTCTTATATTCTAAGTTTTTAGTGCAACTCAATCATATACTATGTACTACACTGTGCGTTTCTTATATTCTAAGTTTTTCAGTGCAACTCACTCATATACTATGTACTACACTGTGCGTTTCTTATAGTCTAAGTTTTTCTATGCAACTCACTCATATACTATGTACTACACTGTGCGTTTCTTATATTCTAAGTTTTTCAGTGCAACTCACTCATATACTATGTACTACACTGTGCATTTCGTGTAATGCGGGTTTTTCAGTAAATTCTAAGTTTTTCAGTGCAACTCACTCATATACTATGTACTACACTGTGCGTTTCTTATATTCTAAGTTTTTCAGTGCAACTCACTCATATACTATGTACTACACTGTGCGTTTATTATATTCTAAGTTTTTCAGTGCAACTCACTCATATACTATGTACTACACTGTGCGTTTCTTATATTCTAAGTTTTTCAGTGCAACTCACTCATATACTATGTACTACACTGTGCGTTTCTTATATTCTAAGTTTTTCAGTGCAACTCACTCATATACTATGTACTACACTGTGCGTTTCTTATATTCTAAGTTTTTCAGTGCAACTCACTCATATACTATGTACTACACTGTGCGTTTCTTATATTCTAAGTTTTTCAGTGCAACTCACTCATATACTATGTACTACACTGTGCGTTTCTTATATTCTAAGTTTTTCAGTGCAACTCACTCATATACTATGTACTACACTGTGCGTTTCTTATATTCTAAGTTTTTCAGTGCAACTCACTCATATAATATGTACTACACTGTGCATTTTGTGTAATGCGAGTTTTTCAGTAAATTCTAAGTTTTTCAGTGCAACTCACTCATATACTTTGTACTACACTGTGCTTTTCTTAAATTCTAAGTTTTTCAGTGCAACTCACTCATATACTATGTACTACACTGTGCGTTTCTTATATTCCAAGTTTTTCAGTGCAACTCACTCATATACTATGTACTACACTGTGCGTTTCTTATATTCTAAGTTTTTCAGTGCAACTCACTCATATACTATGTACTACACTGTGCGTTTCTTATATTCTAAGTTTTTCAGTGCAACTCACTCATATACTATGTACTACACTGTGCGTTTCTTATATTCTAAGTTTTTAGTGCAACTCAATCATATACTATGTACTACACTGGGCGTTTCTTATATTCTAAGTTTTTCAGTGCAACTCACTCATATACTATGTACTACACTGTGCGTTTCTTATATTCTAAGTTTTTCATTGCAACTCACTCATATACTATGTACTACACTGTGCGTTTCTTATATTCTAAGTTTTTCAGTGCAACTCACTCATATACTATGTACTACACTGTGCGTTTCTTATATTCTAAGTTTTTCAATGCAACTCACTCATATACTATGTACTACACTGTGCGTTTCTTATATTCTAAGTTTTTCAGTGCAACTCACTCATATACTATGTACTACACTGTGCGTTTCTTATATTCTAAGTTTTTCAGTGCAACTCACTCATATACTATGTACTACACTGTGCGTTTCTTATATTCCAAGTTTTTCAGTGCAACTCACTCATATACTATGTACTACACTGTGCGTTTCTTATATTCTAAGTTTTTCAGTGCAACTCACTCATATAATATGTACTACACTGTGCATTTCGTGTAATGTGGGTTTTTCAGTAAATTCTAAGTTTTTCAGTGCAAGTCACTCATATACTATGTACTACACTGTGCGTTTCTTATATTCTAAGTTTTTCAGTGCAACTCACTTATATACTATGTACTACACTGTGCGTTTATTATATTCTAAGTTTTTCAGTGCAACTCACTCATATACTATGTACTACACTGTGCGTTTCTTATATTCTAAGTTTTTCAGTGCAACTCACTCATATACTATGTACTACACTGTGCGTTTCTTATATTCTAAGTTTTTCAGTGCAACTCACTCATATACTATGTACTACACTGTGCGTTTCTTATATTCTAAGTTTTTCAGTGCAACTCACTCATATACTATGTACTACACTGTGCGTTTCTTATATTCTAAGTTTTTCAGTGCAACTCACTCATATACTATGTACTACACTGTGCGTTTCTTATATTCTAAGTTTTTCAGTGCAACTCACTCATATACTATGTACTACACTGTGCGTTTCTTATATTCTAAGTTTTTCAGTGCAACTCACTCATATACTATGTACTACACTGTGCGTTTCTTATATTCTAAGTTTTTCAGTGCAACTCACTCATATACTATGTACTACACTGTGCATTTCGTGTAATAGGAGTTTTTCAGTAAATTCTAAGTTTTTCAGTGCAACTTACTCATATACTTTGTACTACACTGTGCTTTTCTTAAATTCTAAGTATTTCAGTGCAACTCAAACATATACTATGTACTACACTGTGCGTTTCTTATATTCCAAGTTTTTCAGTGCAACTCACTCATATACTATGTACTACACTGTGCGTTTCTTATATTCTAAGTTTTTCAGTGCAACTCACTCATATACTATGTACTACACTGTGCGTTTCTTATATTCTAAGTTTTTCAGTGCAACTCACTCATATACTATGTACTACACTGTGCGTTTCTTATATTCTAAGTTTTTAGTGCAACTCAATCATATACTATGTACTACACTGTGCGTTTCTTATATTCTAAGTTTTTCAGTGCAACTCACTCATATACTATGTACTACACTGTGCGTTTCTTATAGTCTAAGTTTTTCTATGCAACTCACTCATATACTATGTACTACACTGTGCGTTTCTTATATTCTAAGTTTTTCAGTGCAACTCACTCATATACTATGTACTACACTGTGCATTTCGTGTAATGCGGGTTTTTCAGTAAATTCTAAGTTTTTCAATGCAACTCACTCATATACTATGTACTACACTGTGCGTTTCTTATATTCTAAGTTTTTCAGTGCAACTCACTCATATACTATGTACTACACTGTGCATTTCGTGTAATGCGGGTTTTTCAGTAAATTCTAAGTTTTTCAGTGCAACTCACTCATATACTATGTACTACACTGTGCGTTTCTTATATTCTAAGTTTTTCAGTGCAACTCACTCATATACTATGTACTACACTGTGCATTTCGTGTAATGCGGGTTTTTCAGTAAATTCTAAGTTTTTCAGTGCAACTCACTCATATACTATGTACTACACTGTGCGTTTCTTATATTCTAAGTTTTTCAGTGCAACTCACTCATATACTATGTACTACACTGTGCGTTTATTATATTCTAAGTTTTTCAGTGCAACTCACTCATATACTATGTACTACACTGTGCGTTTCTTATATTCTAAGTTTTTCAGTGCAACTCACTCATATACTATGTACTACACTGTGCGTTTCTTATATTCTAAGTTTTTCAGTGCAACTCACTCATATACTATGTACTACACTGTGCGTTTCTTATATTCTAAGTTTTTCAGTGCAACTCACTCATATACTATGTACTACACTGTGCGTTTCTTATATTCTAAGTTTTTCAGTGCAACTCACTCATATACTATGTACTACACTGTGCGTTTCTTATATTCTAAGTTTTTCAGTTCAACTCACTCATATACTATGTACTACACTGTGCGTTTCTTATATTCTAAGTTTTTCAGTGCAACTCACTCATATACTATGTACTACACTGTGCGTTTCTTATATTCTAAGTTTTTCAGTGCAACTCACTCATATAATATGTACTACACTGTGCATTTCGTGTAATGCGAGTTTTTCATTAAATTCTAAGTTTTTCAGTGCAACTCACTCATATACTTTGTACTACACTGTGCTTTTCTTAAATTCTAAGTTTTTCAGTGCAACTCACTCATATACTATGTACTACACTGTGCGTTTCTTATATTCCAATTTTTTCAGTGCAACTCACTCATATACTATGTACTACACTGTGCGTTTCTTATATTCAAAGTTTTAAAGTGCAACTCACTCATATACTATGTACTACACTGTGCGTTTCTTATATTCTAAGTTTTTCAGTGCAACTCACTCATATACTATGTACTACACTGTGCGTTTCTTATATTCTAAGTTTTTAGTGCAACTCAATCATATACTATGTACTACACTGGGCGTTTCTTATATTCTAAGTTTTTCAGTGCAACTCACTCATATACTATGTACTACACTGTGCGTTTCTTATATTCTAAGTTTTTCATTGCAACTCACTCATATACTATGTACTACACTGTGCGTTTCTTATATTCTAAGTTTTTCAGTGCAACTCACTCATATACTATGTTCTACACTGTGCGTTTCTTATATTCTAAGTTTTTCAGTGCAACTCACTCATATACTATGTACTACACTGTGCGTTTCTTATATTCTAAGTTTTTCAGTGCAACTCACTCATATACTATGTACTACACTGTGCGTTTCTTATATTCTAAGTTTTTCAGTGCAACTCACTCATATACTATGTACTACACTGTGCATTTCGTGTAATAGGAGTTTTTCAGTAAATTCTAAGTTTTTCAGTGCAACTTACTCATATACTTTGTACTACACTGTGCTTTTCTTAAATTCTAAGTTTTTCAGTGCAACTCAAACATATACTATGTACTACACTGTGCGTTTCTTATATTCCAAGTTTTTCAGTGCAACTCACTCATATACTATGTACTACACTCTGCGTTTCTTATATTCTAAGTTTTTCAGTGCAACTCACTCATATACTATGTACTACACTGTGCGTTTCTTATATTCTAAGTTTTTCAGTGCAACTCACTCATATACTATGTACTACACTGTGCGTTTCTTATATTCTAAGTTTTTAGTGCAACTCAATCATATACTATGTACTACACTGTGCGTTTCTTATATTCTAAGTTTTTCAGTGCAACTCACTCATATACTATGTACTACACTGTGCGTTTCTTATAGTCTAAGTTTTTCTATGCAACTCACTCATATACTATGTACTACACTGTGCGTTTCTTATATTCTAAGTTTTTCAGTGCAACTCACTCATATACTATGTACTACACTGTGCATTTCGTGTAATGCGGGTTTTTCAGTAAATTCTAAGTTTTTCAATGCAACTCACTCATATACTATGTACTACACTGTGCGTTTCTTATATTCTAAGTTTTTCAGTGCAACTCACTCATATACTATGTACTACACTGTGCATTTCGTGTAATGCGGGTTTTTCAGTAAATTCTAAGTTTTTCAGTGCAACTCACTCATATACTATGTACTACACTGTGCGTTTCTTATATTCTAAGTTTTTCAGTGCAACTCACTCATATACTATGTACTACACTGTGCATTTAGTGTAATGCGGGTTTTTCAGTAAATTCTAAGTTTTTCAGTGCAACTCACTCATATACTATGTACTACACTGTGCGTTTCTTATATTCTAAGTTTTTCAGTGCAACTCACTCATATACTATGTACTACACTGTGCGTTTCTTATATTCTAAGTTTTTCAGTGCAACTCACTCATATACTATGTACTACACTGTGCGTTTCTTATATTCTAAGTTTTTCAGTGCAACTCACTCATATACTATGTACTACACTGTGCGTTTCTTATATTCTAAGTTTTTCAGTGCAACTCACTCATATACTATGTACTACACTGTGCGTTTCTTATATTCTAAGTTTTTCAGTGCAACTCACTCATATACTATGTACTACACTGTGCGTTTCTTATATTCTAAGTTTTTCAGTGCAACTCACTCATATACTATGTACTACACTGTGCGTTTCTTATATTCTAAGTTTTTCAGTGCAACTCACTCATATACTATGTACTACACTGTGCGTTTCTTATATTCTAAGTTTTTCAGTGCAACTCACTCATATACTATGTACTACACTGTGCGTTTCTTATATTCTAAGTTTTTCAGTGCAACTCACTCATATAATATGTACTACACTGTGCATTTCGTGTAATGCGAGTTTTTCAGTAAATTCTAAGTTTTTCAGTGCAACTCACTCATATACTTTGTACTACACTGTGCTTTTCTTAAATTCTAAGTTTTTCAGTGCAAATCACTCATATACTATGTACTACACTGTGCGTTTCTTATATTCCAATTTTTTCAGTGCAACTCACTCATATACTATGTACTACACTGTGCGTTTCTTATATTCAAAGTTTTAAAGTGCAACTCACTCATATACTATGTACTACACTGTGCGTTTCTTATATTCTAAGTTTTTCAGTGCAACTCACTCATATACTATGTACTACACTGTGCGTTTCTTATATTCTAAGTTTTTAGTGCAACTCAATCATATACTATGTACTACACTGGGCGTTTCTTATATTCTAAGTTTTTCAGTGCAACTCACTCATATACTATGTACTACACTGTGCGTTTCTTATATTCTAAGTTTTTCATTGCAACTCACTCATATACTATGTACTACACTGTGCGTTTCTTATATTCTAAGTTTTTCAGTGCAACTCACTCATATACTATGTACTACACTGTGCGTTTCTTATATTCTAAGTTTTTCAGTGCAACTCACTCATATACTATGTACTACACTGTGCGTTTCTTATATTCTAAGTTTTTCAGTGCAACTCACTCATATACTATGTACTACACTGTGCGTTTCTTATATTCTAAGTTTTTCAGTGCAACTCACTCATATACTATGTACTACACTGTGCATTCCGTGTAATAGGAGTTTTTCAGTAAATTCTAAGTTTTTCAGTGCAACTTACTCATATACTTTGTACTACACTGTGCTTTTCTTAAATTCTAAGTTTTTCAGTGCAACTCAAACATATACTATGTACTACACTGTGCGTTTCTTATATTCCAAGTTTTTCAGTGCAACTCACTCATATACTATGTACTACACTGTGCGTTTCTTATATTCTAAGTTTTTCAGTGCAACTCACTCATATACTATGTACTACACTGTGCGTTTCTTATATTCTAAGTTTTTCAGTGCAACTCACTCATATACTATGTACTACACTGTGCGTTTCTTATATTCTAAGTTTTTAGTGCAACTCAATCATATACTATGTACTACACTGTGCGTTTCTTATATTCTAAGTTTTTCAGTGCAACTCACTCATATACTATGTACTACACTGTGCGTTTCTTATAGTCTAAGTTTTTCTATGCAACTCACTCATATACTATGTACTACACTGTGCGTTTCTTATATTCTAAGTTTTTCAGTGCAACTCACTCATATACTATGTACTACACTGTGCATTTCGTGTAATGCGGGTTTTTCAGTAAATTCTAAGTTTTTCAATGCAACTCACTCATATACTATGTACTACACTGTGCGTTTCTTATATTCTAAGTTTTTCAGTGCAACTCACTCATATACTATGTACTACACTGTGCATTTCGTGTAATGCGGGTTTTTCAATAAATTCTAAGTTTTTCAGTGCAACTCACTCATATACTATGTACTACACTGTGCGTTTCTTATATTCTAAGTTTTTCAGTGCAACTCACTCATATACTATGTACTACACTGTGCATTTCGTGTAATGCGGGTTTTTCAGTAAATTCTAAGTTTTTCAGTGCAACTCACTCATATACTATGTACTACACTGTGCGTTTCTTATATTCTAAGTTTTTCAGTGCAACTCACTCATATATTATGTACTACACTGTGCGTTTATTATATTCTAAGTTTTTCAGTGCAACTCACTCATATACTATGTACTACACTGTGCGTTTCTTATATTCTAAGTTTTTCAGTGCAACTCACTCATATACTATGTACTACACTGTGCGTTTCTTATATTCTAAGTTTTTCAGTGCAACTCACTCATATACTATGTACTACACTGTGCGTTTCTTATATTCGAAGTTTTTCAGTGCAACTCACTCATATACTATGTACTACACTGTGCGTTTCTTATATTCTAAGTTTTTCAGTGCAACTCACTCATATACTATGTACTACACTGTGCGTTTCTTATATTCTAAGTTTTTCAGTGCAACTCACTCATATACTATGTACTACACTGTGCGTTTCTTATATTCTAAGTTTTTGAGTGCAACTCACTCATATACTATGTACTACACTGTGCGTTTCTTATATTCTAAGTTTTTCAGTGCAACTCACTCATATAATATGTACTACACTGTGCATTTCGTGTAATGCGAGTTTTTCAGTAAATTCTAAGTTTTTCAGTGCAACTCACTCATATACTTTGTACTACACTGTGCTTTTCTTAAATTCTAAGTTTTTCAGTGCAACTCACTCATATACTATGTACTACACTGTGCGTTTCTTATATTCCAATTTTTTCAGTGCAACTCACTCATATACTATGTACTACACTGTGCGTTTCTTATATTCAAAGTTTTTCAGTGCAACTCACTCATATACTATGTACTACACTGTGCGTTTCTTATATTCTAAGTTTTTCAGTGCAAATCACTCATATACTATGTACTACACTGTGTGTTTCTTATATTCTAAGTTTTTGTGCAACTCAATCATATACTATGTACTACACTGGGCGTTTCTTATATTCTAAGTTTTTCAGTGCAACTCACTCATATACTATGTACTACACTGTGCGTTTCTTATATTCTAAGTTTTTCATTGCAACTCACTCATATACTATGTACTACACTGTGCGTTTCTTATATTCTAAGTTTTTCAGTGCAACTCACTCATATACTATGTACTACACTGTGAGTTTCTAATATTCTAAGTTTTTCAATGCAACTCACTCATATACTATGTACTACACTGTGCGTTTCTTATATTCTAAGTTTTTCAGTGCAACTCACTCATATACTATGTACTACACTGTGCGTTTCTTATATTCTAAGTTTTTCAGTGCAACTCACTCATATACTATGTACTACACTGTGCGTTTCTTATATTCTAAGTTTTTCAGTGCAACTCACTCATATACTATGTACTACACTGTGCATTTCTTATATTCTAAGTTTTTCAGTGCAACTCACTCATATACTATGTACTACACTGTGCGTTTCTTATATTCTAAGTTTTTCAGTGCAACTCACTCATATACTATGTACTACACTGTGCGTTTCTTATATTCTAAGTTTTTAGTGCAACTCAATCATATACTATGTACTACACTGTGCGTTTCTTATATTCTAAGTTTTTCAGTGCAACTCACTCATATACTATGTACTACACTGTGCGTTTCTTATAGTCTAAGTTTTTCTATGCAACTCACTCATATACTATGTACTACACTGTGCGTTTCTTATATTCTAAGGTTTTCAGTGCAACTCACTCATATACTATGTACTACACTGTGCATTTCGTGTAATGCGGGTTTTTCAGTAAATTCTAAGTTTTTCAGTGCAACTCACTCATATACTATGTACTACACTGTGCGTTTCTTATATTCTAAGTTTTTCAGTGCAACTCACTCATATACTATGTACTACACTGTGCGTTTCTTATATTCTAAGTTTTTCAGTGCAACTCACTCATATACTATGTACTACACTGTGCATTTCGTGTAATGCGGGTTTTTCAGTAAATTCTAAGTTTTTCAGTGCAACTCACTCATATACTATGTACTACACTGTGCGTTTCTTATATTCTAAGTTTTTCAGTGCAACTCACTCATATACTATGTACTACACTGTGCGTTTATTATATTCTAAGTTTTTCAGTGCAACTCACTCATATACTATGTACTACACTGTGCGTTTCTTATATTCTAAGTTTTTCAGTGCAACTCACTCATATACTATGTACTACACTGTGCGTTTCTTATATTCTAAGTTTTTCAGTGCAACTCACTCATATACTATGTACTACACTGTGAGTTTCTTATATTCTAAGTTTTTCAGTGCAACTCACTCATATACTATGTACTACACTGTGCGTTTCTTATATTCTAAGTTTTTCAGTGCAACTCACTCATATACTATGTACTACACTGTGCGTTTCTTATATTCTAAGTTTTTCAGTGCAACTCACTCATATACTATGTACTACACTGTGCGTTTCTTATATTCTAAGTTTTTCAGTGCAACTCACTCATATACTATGTACTACACTGTGCGTTTCTTATATTCTAAGTTTTTCAGTGCAACTCACTCATATACTATGTACTACACTGTGCGTTTCTTATATTCTAAGTTTTTCAGTGCAACTCACTCATATACTATGTACTACACTGTGCGTTTCTTATATTCTAAGTTTTTCAGTGCAACTCACTCATATACTATGTACTACACTGTGCGTTTCTTATATTCTAAGTTTTTCAGTGCAACTCACTCATATACTATGTACTACACTGTTCGTTTCTTATATTCTAAGTTTTTCAGTGCAACTCACTCATATAATATGTACTACACTGTGCATTTCGTGTAATGCGAGTTTTTCAGTAAATTCTAAGTTTTTCAGTGCAACTCACTCATATACTTTGTACTACACTGTGCTTTTCTTAAATTCTAAGTTTTTCAGTGCAACTCACTCATATACTATGTACTACACTGTGCGTTTCTTATATTCCAATTTTTTCAGTGCAACTCACTCATATACTATGTACTACACTGTGCGTTTCTTATATTCAAAGTTTTTCAGTGCAACTCACTCATATACTATGTACTACACTGTGCGTTTCTTATATTCTAAGTTTTTCAGTGCAAATCACTCATATACTATGTACTACACTGTGCGTTTCTTATATTCTAAGTTTTTCAGTGCAACTCACTCATATACTATGTACTACACTGTGCGTTTCTTATATTCTAAGTTTTTCAGTGCAACTCACTCATATACTATGTACTACACTGTGCGTTTCTTATATTCTAAGTTTTTCAGTGCAACTCACTCATATACTATGTACTACACTGTGCGTTTCTTATATTCTAAGTTTTTCAGTGCAACTCACTCATATACTATGTACTACACTGTGCGTTTCTTATATTCTAAGTTTTTCAGTGCAACTCACTCATATACTATGTACTACACTGTGCGTTTCTTATATTCTAAGTTTTGCAGTGCAACTCACTCATATACTATGTACTACACTGTGCGTTTCTTATATTCTAAGTTTTTCAGTGCAACTCACTCATATACTATGTACTACACTGTGCGTTTCTTATATTCTAAGTTTTTCAGTGCAACTCACTCATATACTATGTACTACACTGTGAGTTTCTTATATTCTAAGTTTTTCAGTGCAACTCACTCATATACTATGTACTACACTGTGCGTTTCTTATATTCTAAGTTTTTCAGTGCAACTCACTCATATACTATGTACTACACTGTGCGTTTATTATATTCTAAGTTTTTCAGTGCAACTCACTCATATACTATGTACTACACTGTGCGTTTCTTATATTCTAAGTTTTTCAGTGCAACTCACTCATATACTATGTACTACACTGTGCGTTTCTTATATTCTAAGTTTTTCAGTGCAACTCACTCATATACTATGTACTACACTGTGCGTTTCTTATATTCTAAGTTTTTCAGTGCAACTCACTCATATACTATGTACTACACTGTGCGTTTCTTATATTCTAAGTTTTTCAGTGCAACTCACTCATATACTATGTACTACACTGTGCGTTTCTTATATTCTAAGTTTTTCAGTGCAACTCACTCATATACTATGTACTACACTGTGCGTTTCTTATATTCTAAGTTTTTCAGTGCAACTCACTCATATACTATGTACTACACTGTGCGTTTCTTATATTCTAAGTTTTTCAGTGCAACTCACTCATATAATATGTACTACACTGTGCATTTCGTGTAATGCGAGTTTTTCAGTAAATTCTAAGTTTTTCAGTGCAACTCACTCATATACTTTGTACTACACTGTGCTTTTCTTAAATTCTAAGTTTTTCAGTGCAACTAACTCATATACTATGTACTACACTGTGCGTTTCTTATATTCCAATTTTTTCAGTGCAACTCACTCATATACTATGTACTACACTGTGCGTTTCTTATATTCAAAGTTTTTCAGTGCAACTCACTCATATACTATGTACTACACTGTGCGTATCTTATATTCTAAGTTTTTCAGTGCAAATCACTCATATACTATGTACTACACTGTGCGTTTCTTATATTCTAAGTTTTTAGTGCAACTCAATCATATACTATGTACTACACTGGGCGTTTCTTATATTCTAAGTTTTTCAGTGCAACTCACTCATATACTATGTACTACACTGTGCGTTTCTTATATTCTAAGTTTTTCATTGCAACAAACTCATATACTATGTACTACACTGTGCGTTTCTTATATTCTAAGTTTTTCAGTGCAACTCACTCATATACTATGTACTACATTGTGAGTTTCTAATATTCTAAGTTTTTCAATGCAACTCACTCATATACTATGTACTACACTGTGCGTTTCTTATATTCTAAGTTTTTCAGTGCAACTCACTCATATACTATGTACTACACTGTGCGTTTCTTATATTCTAAGTTTTTCAGTGCAACTCACTCATATACTATGTACTACACTGTGCGTTTCTTATATTCTAAGTTTTTCAGTGCAACTCACTCATATACTATGTACTACACTGTGCGTTTCTTATATTCTAAGTTTTTCAGTGCAACTCACTCATATACTATGTACTACACTGTGCGTTTCTTATATTCTAAGTTTTTCAGTGCAACTCACTCATATACTATGTACTACACTGTGCGTTTCTTATATTCTAAGTTTTTAGTGCAACTCAATCATATACTATGTACTACACTGTGCGTTTCTTATATTCTAAGTTTTTCAGTGCAACTCACTCATATACTATGTACTACACTGTGCGTTTCTTATAGTCTAAGTTTTTCTATGCAACTCACTCATATACTATGTACTACACTGTGCGTTTCTTATATTCTAAGTTTTTCAGTGCAACTCACTCATATACTATGTACTACACTGTGCATTTCGTGTAATGCGGGTTTTTCAGTAAATTCTAAGTTTTTCAGTGCAACTCACTCATATACTATGTACTACACTGTGCGTTTCTTATATTCTAAGTTTTTCAGTGCAACTCACTCATATACTATGTACTACACTGTGCATTTCGTGTAATGCGGGTTTTTCAGTAAATTCTAAGTTTTTCAGTGCAACTCACTCATATACTATGTACTACACTGTGCGTTTCTTATATTCTAAGTTTTTCAGTGCAACTCACTCATATACTATGTACTACACTGTGCGTTTCTTATATTCTAAGTTTTTCAGTGCAACTCACTCATATACTATGTACTACACTGTGCGTTTCTTATATTCTAAGTTTTTCAGTGCAACTCACTCATATACTATGTACTACACTGTGCGTTTCTTATATTCTAAGTTTTTCAGTGCAACTCACTCATATAATATGTACTACACTGTGCATTTCGTGTAATGCGAGTTTTTCAGTAAATTCTAAGTTTTTCAGTGCAACTCACTCATATACTTTGTACTACACTGTGCTTTTCTTAAATTCTAAGTTTTTCAGTGCAACTAACTCATATACTATGTACTACACTGTGCGTTTCTTATATTCCAATTTTTTCAGTGCAACTCACTCATATACTATGTACTACACTGTGCGTTTCTTATATTCAAAGTTTTTCAGTGCAACTCACTCATATACTATGTACTACACTGTGCGTATCTTATATTCTAAGTTTTTCAGTGCAAATCACTCATATACTATGTACTACACTGTGCGTTTCTTATATTCTAAGTTTTTAGTGCAACTCAATCATATACTATGTACTACACTGGGCGTTTCTTATATTCTAAGTTTTTCAGTGCAACTCACTCATATACTATGTACTACACTGTGCGTTTCTTATATTCTAAGTTTTTCATTGCAACTCACTCATATACTATGTACTACACTGTGCGTTTCTTATATTCTAAGTTTTTCAGTGCAACTCACTCATATACTATGTACTACATTGTGAGTTTCTAATATTCTAAGTTTTTCAATGCAACTCACTCATATACTATGTACTACACTGTGCGTTTCTTATATTCTAAGTTTTTCAGTGCAACTCACTCATATACTATGTACTACACTGTGCGTTTCTTATATTCTAAGTTTTTCAGTGCAACTCACTCATATACTATGTACTACACTGTGCGTTTCTTATATTCTAAGTTTTTCAGTGCAACTCACTCATATACTATGTACTACACTGTGCGTTTCTTATATTCTAAGTTTTTCAGTGCAACTCACTCATATACTATGTACTACACTGTGCGTTTCTTATATTCTAAGTTTTTCAGTGCAACTCACTCATATACTATGTACTACACTGTGCGTTTCTTATATTCTAAGTTTTTAGTGCAACTCAATCATATACTATGTACTACACTGTGCGTTTCTTATATTCTAAGTTTTTCAGTGCAACTCACTCATATACTATGTACTACACTGTGCGTTTCTTATAGTCTAAGTTTTTCTATGCAACTCACTCATATACTATGTACTACACTGTGCGTTTCTTATATTCTAAGTTTTTCAGTGCAACTCACTCATATACTATGTACTACACTGTGCATTTCGTGTAATGCGGGTTTTTCAGTAAATTCTAAGTTTTTCAGTGCAACTCACTCATATACTATGTACTACACTGTGCGTTTCTTATATTCTAAGTTTTTCAGTGCAACTCACTCATATACTATGTACTACACTGTGCATTTCGTGTAATGCGGGTTTTTCAGTAAATTCTAAGTTTTTCAGTGCAACTCACTCATATACTATGTACTACACTGTGCGTTTCTTATATTCTAAGTTTTTCAGTGCAAATCACTCATATACTATGTACTACACTGTGCGTTTCTTATATTCTAAGTTTTTCAGTGCAACTCACTCATATACTATGTACTACACTGTGCGTTTCTTATATTCTAAGTTTTTCAGTGCAACTCACTCATATACTATGTACTACACTGTGCGTTTCTTATATTCTAAGTTTTTCAGTGCAACTCACTCATATACTATGTACTACACTGTGCGTTTCTTATATTCTAAGTTTTTCAGTGCAACTCACTCATATACTATGTACTACACTGTGCGTTTCTTATATTCTAAGTTTTTCAGTGCAACTCACTCATATAATATGTACTACACTGTGCATTTCGTGTAATGCGAGTTTTTCAGTAAATTCTAAGTTTTTCAGTGCAACTCACTCATATACTTTGTACTACACTGTGCTTTTCTTAAATTCTAAGTTTTTCAGTGCAACTCACTCATATACTATGTACTACACTGTGCGTTTCTTATATTCCAATTTTTTCAGTGCAACTCACTCATATACTATGTACTACACTGTGCGTTTCTTATATTCAAAGTTTTTCAGTGCAACTCACTCATATACTATGTACTACACTGTGCGTTTCTTATATTCTAAGTTTTTCAGTGCAAATCACTCATATACTATGTACTACACTGTGCGTTTCTTATATTCTAAGTTTTTCAGTGCAACTCACTCATATACTATGTACTACACTGTGCGTTTCTTATATTCTAAGTTTTTCAGTGCAACTCACTCATATACTATGTACTACACTGTGCGTTTCTTATATTCTAAGTTTTTCAGTGCAACTCACTCATATACTATGTACTACACTGTGCGTTTCTTATATTCTAAGTTTTTAGTGCAACTCAATCATATACTATGTACTACACTGTGCGTTTCTTATATTCTAAGTTTTTCAGTGCAACTCACTCATATACTATGTACTACACTGTGCGTTTCTTATATTCTAAGTTTTTCAGTGCAACTCACTCATATACTATGTACTACACTGTGCGTTTCTTATATTCTAAGTTTTTCAGTGCAACTCACTCATATACTATGTACTACACTGTGCGTTTCTTATATTCTAAGTTTTTCAGTGCAACTCACTCATATACTATGTACTACACTGTTCGTTTCTTATATTCTAAGTTTTTCAGTGCAACTCACTCATATAATATGTACTACACTGTGCATTTCGTGTAATGCGAGTTTTTCAGTAAATTCTAAGTTTTTCAGTGCAACTCACTCATATACTTTGTACTACACTGTGCTTTTCTTAAATTCTAAGTTTTTCAGTGCAACTCACTCATATACTATGTACTACACTGTGCGTTTCTTATATTCCAATTTTTTCAGTGCAACTCACTCATATACTATGTACTACACTGTGCGTTTCTTATATTCAAAGTTTTTCAGTGCAACTCACTCATATACTATGTACTACACTGTGCGTTTCTTATATTCTAAGTTTTTCAGTGCAAATCACTCATATACTATGTACTACACTGTGCGTTTCTTATATTCTAAGTTTTTCAGTGCAACTCACTCATATACTATGTACTACACTGTGCGTTTCTTATATTCTAAGTTTTTCAGTGCAACTCACTCATATACTATGTACTACACTGTGCGTTTCTTATATTCTAAGTTTTTCAGTGCAACTCACTCATATACTATGTACTACACTGTGCGTTTCTTATATTCTAAGTTTTTCAGTGCAACTCACTCATATACTATGTACTACACTGTGCGTTTCTTATATTCTAAGTTTTTCAGTGCAACTCACTCATATACTATGTACTACACTGTGCGTTTCTTATATTCTAAGTTTTGCAGTGCAACTCACTCATATACTATGTACTACACTGTGCGTTTCTTATATTCTAAGTTTTTCAGTGCAACTCACTCATATACTATGTACTACACTGTGCGTTTCTTATATTCTAAGTTTTTCAGTGCAACTCACTCATATACTATGTACTACACTGTGAGTTTCTTATATTCTAAGTTTTTCAGTGCAACTCACTCATATACTATGTACTACACTGTGCGTTTCTTATATTCTAAGTTTTTCAGTGCAACTCACTCATATACTATGTACTACACTGTGCGTTTATTATATTCTAAGTTTTTCAGTGCAACTCACTCATATACTATGTACTACACTGTGCGTTTCTTATATTCTAAGTTTTTCAGTGCAACTCACTCATATACTATGTACTACACTGTGCGTTTCTTATATTCTAAGTTTTTCAGTGCAACTCACTCATATACTATGTACTACACTGTGCGTTTCTTATATTCTAAGTTTTTCAGTGCAACTCACTCATATACTATGTACTACACTGTGCGTTTCTTATATTCTAAGTTTTTCAGTGCAACTCACTCATATACTATGTACTACACTGTGCGTTTCTTATATTCTAAGTTTTTCAGTGCAACTCACTCATATACTATGTACTACACTGTGCGTTTCTTATATTCTAAGTTTTTCAGTGCAACTCACTCATATACTATGTACTACACTGTGCGTTTCTTATATTCTAAGTTT
Source organism: Mus caroli (assembly GCF_978045245.1). NCBI lineage: Eukaryota > Metazoa > Chordata > Mammalia > Rodentia > Muridae > Mus > Mus caroli. The sequence continues at coordinate 280,058 of NW_028227283.1, forward strand.
TTCAGTGCAACTCACTCATATAATATGTACTACACTGTGCATTTCGTGTAATGCGAGTTTTTCAGTAAATTCTAAGTTTTTCAGTGCAACTCACTCATATACTTTGTACTACACTGTGCTTTTCTTAAATTCTAAGTTTTTCAGTGCAACTAACTCATATACTATGTACTACACTGTGCGTTTCTTATATTCCAATTTTTTCAGTGCAACTCACTCATATACTATGTACTACACTGTGCGTTTCTTATATTCAAAGTTTTTCAGTGCAACTCACTCATATACTATGTACTACACTGTGCGTATCTTATATTCTAAGTTTTTCAGTGCAAATCACTCATATACTATGTACTACACTGTGCGTTTCTTATATTCTAAGTTTTTAGTGCAACTCAATCATATACTATGTACTACACTGGGCGTTTCTTATATTCTAAGTTTTTCAGTGCAACTCACTCATATACTATGTACTACACTGTGCGTTTCTTATATTCTAAGTTTTTCATTGCAACTCACTCATATACTATGTACTACACTGTGCGTTTCTTATATTCTAAGTTTTTCAGTGCAACTCACTCATATACTATGTACTACATTGTGAGTTTCTAATATTCTAAGTTTTTCAATGCAACTCACTCATATACTATGTACTACACTGTGCGTTTCTTATATTCTAAGTTTTTCAGTGCAACTCACTCATATACTATGTACTACACTGTGCGTTTCTTATATTCTAAGTTTTTCAGTGCAACTCACTCATATACTATGTACTACACTGTGCGTTTCTTATATTCTAAGTTTTTCAGTGCAACTCACTCATATACTATGTACTACACTGTGCGTTTCTTATATTCTAAGTTTTTCAGTGCAACTCACTCATATACTATGTACTACACTGTGCGTTTCTTATATTCTAAGTTTTTCAGTGCAACTCACTCATATACTATGTACTACACTGTGCGTTTCTTATATTCTAAGTTTTTAGTGCAACTCAATCATATACTATGTACTACACTGTGCGTTTCTTATATTCTAAGTTTTTCAGTGCAACTCACTCATATACTATGTACTACACTGTGCGTTTCTTATAGTCTAAGTTTTTCTATGCAACTCACTCATATACTATGTACTACACTGTGCGTTTCTTATATTCTAAGTTTTTCAGTGCAACTCACTCATATACTATGTACTACACTGTGCATTTCGTGTAATGCGGGTTTTTCAGTAAATTCTAAGTTTTTCAGTGCAACTCACTCATATACTATGTACTACACTGTGCGTTTCTTATATTCTAAGTTTTTTAGTGCAACTCACTCATATACTATGTACTACACTGTGCATTTCGTGTAATGCGGGTTTTTCAGTAAATTCTAAGTTTTTCAGTGCAACTCACTCATATACTATGTACTACACTGTGCGTTTCTTATATTCTAAGTTTTTCAGTGCAAATCACTCATATACTATGTACTACACTGTGCGTTTCTTATATTCTAAGTTTTTCAGTGCAACTCACTCATATACTATGTACTACACTGTGCGTTTCTTATATTCTAAGTTTTTCAGTGCAACTCACTCATATACTATGTACTACACTGTGCGTTTCTTATATTCTAAGTTTTTCAGTGCAACTCACTCATATACTATGTACTACACTGTGCGTTTCTTATATTCTAAGTTTTTCAGTGCAACTCACTCATATACTATGTACTACACTGTGCGTTTCTTATATTCTAAGTTTTTCAGTGCAACTCACTCATATAATATGTACTACACTGTGCATTTCGTGTAATGCGAGTTTTTCAGTAAATTCTAAGTTTTTCAGTGCAACTCACTCATATACTTTGTACTACACTGTGCTTTTCTTAAATTCTAAGTTTTTCAGTGCAACTCACTCATATACTATGTACTACACTGTGCGTTTCTTATATTCCAATTTTTTCAGTGCAACTCACTCATATACTATGTACTACACTGTGCGTTTCTTATATTCAAAGTTTTTCAGTGCAACTCACTCATATACTATGTACTACACTGTGCGTTTCTTATATTCTAAGTTTTTCAGTGCAAATCACTCATATACTATGTACTACACTGTGCGTTTCTTATATTCTAAGTTTTTCAGTGCAACTCACTCATATACTATGTACTACACTGTGCGTTTCTTATATTCTAAGTTTTTCAGTGCAACTCACTCATATACTATGTACTACACTGTGCGTTTCTTATATTCTAAGTTTTTCAGTGCAACTCACTCATATACTATGTACTACACTGTGCGTTTCTTATATTCTAAGTTTTTAGTGCAACTCAATCATATACTATGTACTACACTGTGCGTTTCTTATATTCTAAGTTTTTCAGTGCAACTCACTCATATACTATGTACTACACTGTGCGTTTCTTATAGTCTAAGTTTTTCTATGCAACTCACTCATATACTATGTACTACACTGTGCGTTTCTTATATTCTAAGTTTTTCAGTGCAACTCACTCATATACTATGTACTACACTGTGCATTTCGTGTAATGCGGGTTTTTCAGTAAATTCTAAGTTTTTCAGTGCAACTCACTCATATACTATGTACTACACTGTGCGTTTCTTATATTCTAAGTTTTTCAGTGCAACTCACTCATATACTATGTACTACACTGTGCATTTCGTGTAATGCGGGTTTTTCAGTAAATTCTAAGTTTTTCAGTGCAACTCACTCATATACTATGTACTACACTGTGCGTTTCTTATATTCTAAGTTTTTCAGTGCAACTCACTCATATACTATGTACTACACTGTGCGTTTCTTATATTCTAAGTTTTTCAGTGCAACTCACTCATATACTATGTACTACACTGTGCGTTTCTTATATTCTAAGTTTTTCAGTGCAACTCACTCATATACTATGTACTACACTGTGCGTTTCTTATATTCTAAGTTTTTCAGTGCAACTCACTCATATACTATGTACTACACTGTGCGTTTCTTATATTCTAAGATTTTCAGTGCAACTCACTCATATACTATGTACTACACTGTGCGTTTCTTATATTCTAAGTTTTTCAGTGCAACTCACTCATATACTATGTACTACACTGTGCGTTTCTTATATTCTAAGTTTTTCAGTGCAACTCACTCATATACTATGTACTACACTGTGCGTTTCTTATATTCTAAGTTTTTCAGTGCAACTCACTCATATACTATGTACTACACTGTGCGTTTCTTATATTCTAAGTTTTTCAGTGCAACTCACTCATATAATATGTACTACACTGTGCATTTCGTGTAATGCGAGTTTTTCAGTAAATTCTAAGTTTTTCAGTGCAACTCACTCATATACTTTGTACTACACTGTGCTTTTCTTAAATTCTAAGTTTTTCAGTGCAACTCACTCATATACTATGTACTACAATGTGCGTTTCTTATATTCCAATTTTTTCAGTGCAACTCACTCATATACTATGTACTACACTGTGCGTTTCTTATATTCTAAGTTTTTCAGTGCAACTCACTCATATACTATGTACTACACTGTGCGTTTCTTATATTCTAAGTTTTTCAGTGCAACTCACTCATATACTATGTCCTACACTGTGCGTTTCTTATATTCTAAGTTTTTAGTGCAACTCAATCATATACTATGTACTACACTGGGCGTTTCTTATATTCTAAGTTTTTCAGTGCAACTCACTCATATACTATGTACTACACTGTGCGTTTCTTATATTCTAAGTTTTTCATTGCAACTCACTCATATACTATGTACTACACTGTGCGTTTCTTATATTCTAAGTTTTTCAGTGCAACTCACTCATATACTATGTACTACACTGTGCGTTTCTTATATTCTAAGTTTTTCAGTGCAACTCACTCATATACTATGTACTACACTGTGCGTTTCTTATATTCTAAGTTTTTCAGTGCAACTCACTCATATACTGTGTACTACACTGTGCGTTTCTTATATTCTAAGTTTTGCAGTGCAACTCACTCATATACTATGTACTACACTGTGCGTTTCTTATATTCTAAGTTTTTCAGTGCAACTCACTCATATACTATGTACTACACTGTGCGTTTCTTATATTCTAAGTTTTTCAGTGCAACTCACTCATATACTATGTACTACACTGTGCGTTTCTTATATTCTAAGTTTTTCAGTGCAACTCACTCATATAATATGTACTACACTGTGCATTTCGTGTAATGCGAGTTTTTCAGTAAATTCTAAGTTTTTCAGTGCAACTCACTCATATACTTTGTACTACACTGTGCTTTTCTTAAATTCTAAGTTTTTCAGTGCAACTCACTCATATACTATGTACTACACTGTGCGTTTCTTATATTCCAATTTTTTCAGTGCAACTCACTCATATACTATGTACTACACTGTGCGTTTCTTATATTCAAAGTTTTTCAGTGCAACTCACTCATATACTATGTACTACACTGTGCGTTTCTTATATTCTAAGTTTTTCAGTGCAAATCACTCATATACTATGTACTACACTGTGCGTTTCTTATATTCTAAGTTTTTCAGTGCAACTCACTCATATACTATGTACTACACTGTGCGTTTCTTATATTCTAAGTTTTTCAGTGCAACTCACTCATATACTATGTACTACACTGTGCGTTTCTTATATTCTAAGTTTTTCAGTGCAACTCACTCATATACTATGTACTACACTGTGCGTTTCTTATATTCTAAGTTTTTCAGTGCAACTCACTCATATACTATGTACTACACTGTGCGTTTCTTATATTCTAAGTTTTTCAGTGCAACTCACTCATATAATATGTACTACACTGTGCATTTCGTGTAATGCGAGTTTTTCAGTAAATTCTAAGTTTTTCAGTGCAACTCACTCATATACTTTGTACTACACTGTGCTTTTCTTAAATTCTAAGTTTTTCAGTGCAACTCACTCATATACTATGTACTACACTGTGCGTTTCTTATATTCCAATTTTTTCAGTGCAACTCACTCATATACTATGTACTACACTGTGCGTTTCTTATATTCAAAGTTTTTCAGTGCAACTCACTCATATACTATGTACTACACTGTGCGTTTCTTATATTCTAAGTTTTTCAGTGCAAATCACTCATATACTATGTACTACACTGTGCGTTTCTTATATTCTAAGTTTTTAGTGCAACTCAATCATATACTATGTACTACACTGGGCGTTTCTTATATTCTAAGTTTTTCAGTGCAACTCACTCATATACTATGTACTACACTGTGCGTTTCTTATATTCTAAGTTTTTCATTGCAACTCACTCATATACTATGTACTACACTGTGCGTTTCTTATATTCTAAGTTTTTCAGTGCAACTCACTCATATACTATGTACTACACTGTGAGTTTCTAATATTCTAAGTTTTTCAATGCAACTCACTCATATACTATGTACTACACTGTGCGTTTCTTATATTCTAAGTTTTTCAGTGCAACTCACTCATATACTATGTACTACACTGTGCGTTTCTTATATTCTAAGTTTTTCAGTGCAACTCACTCATATACTATGTACTACACTGTGCGTTTCTTATATTCTAAGTTTTTCAGTGCAACTCACTCATATACTATGTACTACACTGTGCGTTTCTTATATTCTAAGTTTTTCAGTGCAACTCACTCATATACTATGTACTACACTGTGCGTTTCTTATATTCTAAGTTTTTCAGTGCAACTCACTCATATACTATGTACTACACTGTGCGTTTCTTATATTCTAAGTTTTTAGTGCAACTCAATCATATACTATGTACTACACTGTGCGTTTCTTATATTCTAAGTTTTTCAGTGCAACTCACTCATATACTATGTACTACACTGTGCGTTTCTTATAGTCTAAGTTTTTCTATGCAACTCACTCATATACTATGTACTACACTGTGCGTTTCTTATATTCTAAGTTTTTCAGTGCAACTCACTCATATACTATGTACTACACTGTGCATTTCGTGTAATGCGGGTTTTTCAGTAAATTCTAAGTTTTTCAGTGCAACTCACTCATATACTATGTACTACACTGTGCGTTTCTTATATTCTAAGTTTTTCAGTGCAACTCACTCATATACTATGTACTACACTGTGCATTTCGTGTAATGCGGGTTTTTCAGTAAATTCTAAGTTTTTCAGTGCAACTCACTCATATACTATGTACTACACTGTGCGTTTCTTATATTCTAAGTTTTTCAGTGCAACTCACTCATATACTATGTACTACACTGTGCATTTCGTGTAATGCGGGTTTTTCAGTAAATTCTAAGTTTTTCAGTGCAACTCACTCATATACTATGTACTACACTGTGCGTTTCTTATATTCTAAGTTTTTCAGTGCAACTCACTCATATACTATGTACTACACTGTGCGTTTATTATATTCTAAGTTTTTCAGTGCAACTCACTCATATACTATGTACTACACTGTGCGTTTCTTATATTCTAAGTTTGTCAGTGCAACTCACTCATATACTATGTACTACACTGTGCGTTTCTTATATTCTAAGTTTTTCAGTGCAACTCACTCATATACTATGTACTACACTGTGCGTTTCTTATATTCTAAGATTTTCAGTGCAACTCACTCATATACTATGTACTACACTGTGCGTTTCTTATATTCTAAGTTTTTCAGTGCAACTCACTCATATACTATGTACTACACTGTGCGTTTCTTATATTCTAAGTTTTTCAGTGCAACTCACTCATATACTATGTACTACACTGTGCGTTTCTTATATTCTAAGTTTTTCAGTGCAACTCACTCATATACTATGTACTACACTGTGCGTTTCTTATATTCTAAGTTTTTCAGTGCAACTCACTCATATAATATGTACTACACTGTGCATTTCGTGTAATGCGAGTTTTTCAGTAAATTCTAAGTTTTTCAGTGCAACTCACTCATATACTTTGTACTACACTGTGCTTTTCTTAAATTCTAAGTTTTTCAGTGCAACTCACTCATATACTATGTACTACACTGTGCGTTTCTTATATTCCAATTTTTTCAGTGCAACTCACTCATATACTATGTACTACACTGTGCGTTTCTTATATTCTAAGTTTTTCAGTGCAACTCACTCATATACTATGTACTACACTGTGCGTTTCTTATATTCTAAGTTTTTCAGTGCAACTCACTCATATACTATGTCCTACACTGTGCGTTTCTTATATTCTAAGTTTTTAGTGCAACTCAATCATATACTATGTACTACACTGGGCGTTTCTTATATTCTAAGTTTTTCAGTGCAACTCACTCATATACTATGTACTACACTGTGCGTTTCTTATATTCTAAGTTTTTCAGTGCAACTCACTCATATACTATGTACTACACTGTGCGTTTCTTATATTCTAAGTTTTTCAGTGCAACTCACTCATATAATATGTACTACACTGTGCGTTTCTTATATTCTAAGTTTTTCAGTGCAACTCACTCATATACTATGTACTACACTGTGCGTTTCTTATATTCTAAGTTTTTCAGTGCAACTCACTCATATACTATGTACTACACTGTGCGTTTCTTATATTCTAAGTTTTGCAGTGCAACTCACTCATATACTATGTACTACACTGTGCGTTTCTTATATTCTAAGTTTTTCAGTGCAACTCACTCATATACTATGTACTACACTGTGCGTTTCTTATATTCTAAGTTTTTCAGTGCAACTCACTCATATACTATGTACTACACTGTGAGTTTCTTATATTCTAAGTTTTTCAGTGCAACTCACTCATATACTATGTACTACACTGTGCGTTTCTTATATTCTAAGTTTTTCAGTGCAACTCACTCATATACTATGTACTACACTGTGCGTTTATTATATTCTAAGTTTTTCAGTGCAACTCACTCATATACTATGTACTACACTGTGCGTTTCTTATATTCTAAGTTTTTCAGTGCAACTCACTCATATACTATGTACTACACTGTGCGTTTCTTATATTCTAAGTTTTTCAGTGCAACTCACTCATATACTATGTACTACACTGTGCGTTTCTTATATTCTAAGTTTTTCAGTGCAACTCACTCATATACTATGTACTACACTGTGCGTTTCTTATATTCTAAGTTTTTCAGTGCAACTCACTCATATACTATGTACTACACTGTGCGTTTCTTATATTCTAAGTTTTTCAGTGCAACTCACTCATATACTATGTACTACACTGTGCGTTTCTTATATTCTAAGTTTTTCAGTGCAACTCACTCATATAATATGTACTACACTGTGCATTTCGTGTAATGCGAGTTTTTCAGTAAATTCTAAGTTTTTCAGTGCAACTCACTCATATACTTTGTACTACACTGTGCTTTTCTTAAATTCTAAGTTTTTCAGTGCAACTCACTCATATACTATGTACTACACTGTGCGTTTCTTATATTCCAATTTTTTCAGTGCAACTCACTCATATACTATGTACTACACTGTGCGTTTCTTATATTCAAAGTTTTTCAGTGCAACTCACTCATATACTATGTACTACACTGTGCGTTTCTTATATTCTAAGTTTTTCAGTGCAAATCACTCATATACTATGTACTACACTGTGCGTTTCTTATATTCTAAGTTTTTCAGTGCAACTCACTCATATACTATGTACTACACTGTGCGTTTCTTATATTCTAAGTTTTTCAGTGCAACTCACTCATATACTATGTACTACACTGTGCGTTTCTTATATTCTAAGTTTTTCAGTGCAACTCACTCATATACTATGTACTACACTGTGCGTTTCTTATATTCTAAGTTTTTCAGTGCAACTCACTCATATACTATGTACTACACTGTGCGTTTCTTATATTCTAAGTTTTTCAGTGCAACTCACTCATATAATATGTACTACACTGTGCATTTCGTGTAATGCGAGTTTTTCAGTAAATTCTAAGTTTTTCAGTGCAACTCACTCATATACTTTTTACTACACTGTGCTTTTCTTAAATTCTAAGTTTTTCAGTGCAACTCACTCATATACTATGTACTACACTGTGCGTTTCTTATATTCCAATTTTTTCAGTGCAACTCACTCATATACTATGTACTACACTGTGCGTTTCTTATATTCTAAGTTTTTCAGTGCAACTCACTCATATACTATGTACTACACTGTGCGTTTCTTATATTCTAAGTTTTTCAGTGCAAATCACTCATATACTATGTACTACACTGTGCGTTTCTTATATTCTAAGTTTTTAGTGCAACTCAATCATATACTATGTACTACACTGGGCGTTTCTTATATTCTAAGTTTTTCAGTGCAACTCACTCATATACTATGTACTACACTGTGCGTTTCTTATATTCTAAGTTTTTCATTGCAACTCACTCATATACTATGTACTACACTGTGCGTTTCTTATATTCTAAGTTTTTCAGTGCAACTCACTCATATACTATGTACTACACTGTGAGTTTCTAATATTCTAAGTTTTTCAATGCAACTCACTCATATACTATGTACTACACTGTGCGTTTCTTATATTCTAAGTTTTTCAGTGCAACTCACTCATATACTATGTACTACACTGTGCGTTTCTTATATTCTAAGTTTTTCAGTGCAACTCACTCATATACTATGTACTACACTGTGCGTTTCTTATATTCTAAGTTTTTAGTGCAACTCAATCATATACTATGTACTACACTGTGCGTTTCTTATATTCTAAGTTTTTCAGTGCAACTCACTCATATACTATGTACTACACTGTGCGTTTCTTATATTCTAAGTTTTTCAGTGCAACTCACTCATATACTATGTACTACACTGTGCGTTTCTTATATTCTAAGTTTTTCAGTGCAACTCACTCATATACTATGTACTACACTGTGCGTTTCTTATATTCTAAGTTTTTAGTGCAACTCAATCATATACTATGTACTACACTGTGCGTTTCTTATATTCTAAGTTTTTCAGTGCAACTCACTCATATACTATGTACTACACTGTGCGTTTCTTATAGTCTAAGTTTTTCTATGCAACTCACTCATATACTATGTACTACACTGTGCGTTTCTTATATTCTAAGTTTTTCAGTGCAACTCACTCATATACTATGTACTACACTGTGCATTTCGTGTAATGCCGGTTTTTCAGTAAATTCTAAGTTTTTCAGTGCAACTCACTCATATACTATGTACTACACTGTGCGTTTCTTATATTCTAAGTTTTTCAGTGCAACTCACTCATATACTATGTACTACACTGTGCATTTCGTGTAATGCGGATTTTCAGTAAATTCTAAGTTTTTCAGTGCAACTCACTCATATATATGTACTACACTGTGCGTTTCTTATATTCTAAGTTTTTCAGTGCAACTCACTCATATACTATGTACTACACTGTGCATTTCGTGTAATGCGGGTTTTTCAGTAAATTCTAAGTTTTTCAGTGCAACTCACTCATATACTTTGTACTACACTGTGCTTTTCTTAAATTCTAAGTTTTTCAGTGCAACTCACTCATATACTATGTACTACACTGTGCGTTTCTTATATTCCAATTTTTTCAGTGCAACTCACTCATATACTATGTACTACACTGTGCGTTTCTTATATTCTAAGTTTTTCAGTGCAACTCACTCATATACTATGTACTACACTGTGCGTTTCTTATATTCTAAGTTTTTCAGTGCAACTCACTCATATACTATGTCCTACACTGTGCGTTTCTTATATTCTAAGTTTTTAGTGCAACTCAATCATATACTATGTACTACACTGGGCGTTTCTTATATTCTAAGTTTTTCAGTGCAACTCACTCATATACTATGTACTACACTGTGCGTTTCTTATATTCTAAGTTTTTCATTGCAACTCACTCATATACTATGTACTACACTGTGCGTTTCTTATATTCTAAGTTTTTCAGTGCAACTCACTCATATACTATGTACTACACTGTGCGTTTCTTATATTCTAAGTTTTTCAGTGCAACTCACTCATATACTATGTACTACACTGTGCGTTTCTTATATTCTAAGTTTTTCAGTGCAACTCACTCATATACTATGTACTACACTGTGCGTTTCTTATATTCTAAGTTTTGCAGTGCAACTCACTCATATACTATGTACTACACTGTGCGTTTCTTATATTCTAAGTTTTTCAGTGCAACTCACTCATATACTATGTACTACACTGTGCGTTTCTTATATTCTAAGTTTTTCAGTGCAACTCACTCATATACTATGTACTACACTGTGCGTTTCTTATATTCTAAGTTTTTCAGTGCAACTCACTCATATACTATGTACTACACTGTGCGTTTCTTATATTCTAAGTTTTTCAGTGCAACTCACTCATATACTATGTACTACACTGTGCGTTTCTTATATTCTAAGTTTTTCAGTGCAACTCACTCATATACTATGTACTACACTGTGCGTTTCTTATATTCTAAGTTTTTCAGTGCAACTCACTCATATACTATGTACTACACTGTGCGTTTCTTATATTCTAAGTTTTTCAGTGCAACTCACTCATATAATATGTACTACACTGTGCATTTCGTGTAATGCGAGTTTTTCAGTAAATTCTAAGTTTTTCAGTGCAACTCACTCATATACTTTGTACTACACTGTGCTTTTCTTAAATTCTAAGTTTTTCAGTGCAACTCACTCATATACTATGTACTACACTGTGCGTTTCTTATATTCCAATTTTTTCAGTGCAACTCACTCATATACTATGTACTACACTGTGCGTTTCTTATATTCAAAGTTTTTCAGTGCAACTCACTCATATACTATGTACTACACTGTGCGTTTCTTATATTCTAAGTTTTTCAGTGCAACTCACTCATATACTATGTACTACACTGTGCGTTTCTTATATTCTAAGTTTTTAGTGCAACTCAATCATATACTATGTACTACACTGGGCGTTTCTTATATTCTAAGTTTTTCAGTGCAACTCACTCATATACTATGTACTACACTGTGCGTTTCTTATATTCTAAGTTTTGCAGTGCAACTCACTCATATACTATGTACTACACTGTGCGTTTCTTATATTCTAAGTTTTTCAGTGCAACTCACTCATATACTATGTACTACACTGTGCGTTTCTTATATTCTAAGTTTTTCAGTGCAACTCACTCATATACTATGTACTACACTGTGCGTTTCTTATATTCTAAGTTTTTCAGTGCAACTCACTCATATACTATGTACTACACTGTGCGTTTCTTATATTCTAAGTTTTTCAGTGCAACTCACTCATATACTATGTACTACACTGTGCGTTTCTTATATTCTAAGTTTTTCAGTGCAACTCACTCATATACTATGTACTACACTGTGCGTTTCTTATATTCTAAGTTTTTCAGTGCAACTCACTCATATACTATGTACTACACTGTGCGTTTCTTATATTCTAAGTTTTTCAGTGCAACTCACTCATATACTATGTACTACACTGTGCGTTTCTTATATTCTAAGTTTTTCAGTGCAACTCACTCATATACTATGTACTACACTGTGCGTTTCTTATATTCTAAGTTTTTCAGTGCAACTCACTCATATAATATGTACTACACTGTGCATTTCGTGTAATGCGAGTTTTTCAGTAAATTCTAAGTTTTTCAGTGCAACTCACTCATATACTTTGTACTACACTGTGCTTTTCTTAAATTCTAAGTTTTTCAGTGCAACTCACTCATATACTATGTACTACACTGTGCGTTTCTTATATTCCAATTTTTTCAGTGCAACTCACTCATATACTATGTACTACACTGTGCGTTTCTTATATTCAAAGTTTTTCAGTGCAACTCACTCATATACTATGTACTACACTGTGCGTTTCTTATATTCTAAGTTTTTCAGTGCAAATCACTCATATACTATGTACTACACTGTGCGTTTCTTATATTCTAAGTTTTTCAGTGCAACTCACTCATATACTATGTACTACACTGTGCGTTTCTTATATTCTAAGTTTTTCAGTGCAACTCACTCATATACTATGTACTACACTGTGCGTTTCTTATATTCTAAGTTTTTCAGTGCAACTCACTCATATACTATGTACTACACTGTGCGTTTCTTATATTCTAAGTTTTTCAGTGCAACTCACTCATATACTATGTACTACACTGTGCGTTTCTTATATTCTAAGTTTTTCAGTGCAACTCACTCATATAATATGTACTACACTGTGCATTTCGTGTAATGCGAGTTTTTCAGTAAATTCTAAGTTTTTCAGTGCAACTCACTCATATACTTTTTACTACACTGTGCTTTTCTTAAATTCTAAGTTTTTCAGTGCAACTCACTCATATACTATGTACTACACTGTGCGTTTCTTATATTCCAATTTTTTCAGTGCAACTCACTCATATACTATGTACTACACTGTGCGTTTCTTATATTCTAAGTTTTTCAGTGCAACTCACTCATATACTATGTACTACACTGTGCGTTTCTTATATTCTAAGTTTTTCAGTGCAAATCACTCATATACTATGTACTACACTGTGCGTTTCTTATATTCTAAGTTTTTAGTGCAACTCAATCATATACTATGTACTACACTGGGCGTTTCTTATATTCTAAGTTTTTCAGTGCAACTCACTCATATACTATGTACTACACTGTGCGTTTCTTATATTCTAAGTTTTTCATTGCAACTCACTCATATACTATGTACTACACTGTGCGTTTCTTATATTCTAAGTTTTTCAGTGCAACTCACTCATATACTATGTACTACACTGTGAGTTTCTAATATTCTAAGTTTTTCAATGCAACTCACTCATATACTATGTACTACACTGTGCGTTTCTTATATTCTAAGTTTTTCAGTGCAACTCACTCATATACTATGTACTACACTGTGCGTTTCTTATATTCTAAGTTTTTCAGTGCAACTCACTCATATACTATGTACTACACTGTGCGTTTCTTATATTCTAAGTTTTTAGTGCAACTCAATCATATACTATGTACTACACTGTGCGTTTCTTATATTCTAAGTTTTTCAGTGCAACTCACTCATATACTATGTACTACACTGTGCGTTTCTTATATTCTAAGTTTTTCAGTGCAACTCACTCATATACTATGTACTACACTGTGCGTTTCTTATATTCTAAGTTTTTCAGTGCAACTCACTCATATACTATGTACTACACTGTGCGTTTCTTATATTCTAAGTTTTTAGTGCAACTCAATCATATACTATGTACTACACTGTGCGTTTCTTATATTCTAAGTTTTTCAGTGCAACTCACTCATATACTATGTACTACACTGTGCGTTTCTTATATTCTAAGTTTTTCTATGCAACTCACTCATATACTATGTACTACACTGTGCGTTTCTTATATTCTAAGTTTTTCAGTGCAACTCACTCATATACTATGTACTACACTGTGCATTTCGTGTAATGCCGGTTTTTCAGTAAATTCTAAGTTTTTCAGTGCAACTCACTCATATACTATGTACTACACTGTGCGTTTCTTATATTCTAAGTTTTTCAGTGCAACTCACTCATATACTATGTACTACACTGTGCATTTCGTGTAATGCGGATTTTCAGTAAATTCTAAGTTTTTCAGTGCAACTCACTCATATACTATGTACTACACTGTGCGTTTCTTATATTCTAAGTTTTTCAGTGCAACTCACTCATATACTATGTACTACACTGTGCATTTCGTGTAATGCGGGTTTTTCAGTAAATTCTAAGTTTTTCAGTGCAACTCACTCATATACTTTGTACTACACTGTGCTTTTCTTAAATTCTAAGTTTTTCAGTGCAACTCACTCATATACTATGTACTACACTGTGCGTTTCTTATATTCCAATTTTTTCAGTGCAACTCACTCATATACTATGTACTACACTGTGCGTTTCTTATATTCTAAGTTTTTCAGTGCAACTCACTCATATACTATGTACTACACTGTGCGTTTCTTATATTCTAAGTTTTTCAGTGCAACTCACTCATATACTATGTCCTACACTGTGCGTTTCTTATATTCTAAGTTTTTAGTGCAACTCAATCATATACTATGTACTACACTGGGCGTTTCTTATATTCTAAGTTTTTCAGTGCAACTCACTCATATACTATGTACTACACTGTGCGTTTCTTATATTCTAAGTTTTTCATTGCAACTCACTCATATACTATGTACTACACTGTGCGTTTCTTATATTCTAAGTTTTTCAGTGCAACTCACTCATATACTATGTACTACACTGTGCGTTTCTTATATTCTAAGTTTTTCAGTGCAACTCACTCATATACTATGTACTACACTGTGCGTTTCTTATATTCTAAGTTTTTCAGTGCAACTCACTCATATACTATGTACTACACTGTGCGTTTCTTATATTCTAAGTTTTGCAGTGCAACTCACTCATATACTATGTACTACACTGTGCGTTTCTTATATTCTAAGTTTTTCAGTGCAACTCACTCATATACTATGTACTACACTGTGCGTTTCTTATATTCTAAGTTTTTCAGTGCAACTCACTCATATACTATGTACTACACTGTGCGTTTCTTATATTCTAAGTTTTTCAGTGCAACTCACTCATATACTATGTACTACACTGTGCGTTTCTTATATTCTAAGTTTTTCAGTGCAACTCACTCATATACTATGTACTACACTGTGCGTTTCTTATATTCTAAGTTTTTCAGTGCAACTCACTCATATACTATGTACTACACTGTGCGTTTCTTATATTCTAAGTTTTTCAGTGCAACTCACTCATATACTATGTACTACACTGTGCGTTTCTTATATTCTAAGTTTTTCAGTGCAACTCACTCATATAATATGTACTACACTGTGCATTTCGTGTAATGCGAGTTTTTCAGTAAATTCTAAGTTTTTCAGTGCAACTCACTCATATACTTTGTACTACACTGTGCTTTTCTTAAATTCTAAGTTTTTCAGTGCAACTCACTCATATACTATGTACTACACTGTGCGTTTCTTATATTCCAATTTTTTCAGTGCAACTCACTCATATACTATGTACTACACTGTGCGTTTCTTATATTCAAAGTTTTTCAGTGCAACTCACTCATATACTATGTACTACACTGTGCGTTTCTTATATTCTAAGTTTTTCAGTGCAACTCACTCATATACTATGTACTACACTGTGCGTTTCTTATATTCTAAGTTTTTAGTGCAACTCAATCATATACTATGTACTACACTGGGCGTTTCTTATATTCTAAGTTTTTCAGTGCAACTCACTCATATACTATGTACTACACTGTGCGTTTCTTATATTCTAAGTTTTTCATTGCAACTTACTCATATATTATGTACTACACTGTGCGTTTCTTATATTCTAAGTTTTTCAGTGCAACTCACTCATATACTATGTACTACACTGTGAGTTTCTAATATTCTAAGTTTTTCAATGCAACTCACTCATATACTATGTACTACACTGTGCGTTTCTTATATTCTAAGTTTTTCAGTGCAACTCACTCATATACTATGTACTACACTGTGCGTTTCTTATATTCTAAGTTTTTCAGTGCAACTCACTCATATACTATGTACTACACTGTGCGTTTCTTATATTCTAAGTTTGTCAGTGCAACTCACTCATATACTATGTACTACACTGTGCGTTTCTTATATTCTAAGTTTTTCAGTGCAACTCACTCATATACTATGTACTACACTGTGCGTTTCTTATATTCTAAGTTTTTCAGTGCAACTCACTCATATACTATGTACTACACTGTGCGTTTCTTATATTCTAAGTTTTTAGTGCAACTCAATCATATACTATGTACTACACTGTGCGTTTCTTATATTCTAAGTTTTTCAGTGCAACTCACTCATATACTATGTACTACACTGTGCGCTTCTTATAGTCTAAGTTTATCTATGCAACTCACTCATATACTATGTACTACACTGTGCGTTTCTTATATTCTAAGTTTTTCAGTGCAACTCACTCATATACTATGTACTACACTGTGCATTTCGTGTAATGCGGGTTTTTCAGTAAATTCTAAGTTTTTCAGTGCAACTCACTCATATACTATGTACTACACTGTGCGTTTCTTATATTCTAAGTTTTTCAGTGCAACTCACTCATATACTATGTACTACACTGTGCATTTCGTGTAATGCGGGTTTTTCAGTAAATTCTAAGTTTTTCAGTGCAACTCACTCATATACTATGTACTACACTGTGCGTTTCTTATATTCTAAGTTTTTCAGTGCAACTCACTCATATACTATGTACTACACTGTGCATTTCGTGTAATGCGGGTTTTTCAGTAAATTCTAAGTTTTTCAGTGCAACTCACTCATATACTATGTACTACACTGTGCGTTTCTTATATTCTAAGTTTTTCAGTGCAACTCACTCATATACTATGTACTACACTGTGCGTTTCTTATATTCTAAGTTTTTCAGTGCAACTCACTCATATACTATGTACTACACTGTGCGTTTCTTATATTCTAAGTTTTTCAGTGCAACTCACTCATATACTATGTACTACACTGTGCGTTTCTTATATTCTAAGTTTTTCAGTGCAACTCACTCATATACTATGTACTACACTGTGCGTTTCTTATATTCTAAGATTTTCAGTGCAACTCACTCATATACTATGTACTACACTGTGCGTTTCTTATATTCTAAGTTTTTAGTGCAACTCACTCATATACTATGTACTACACTGTGCGTTTCTTATATTCTAAGTTTTTCAGTGCAACTCACTCATATACTATGTACTACACTGTGCGTTTCTTATATTCTAAGTTTTTCAGTGCAACTCACTCATATACTATGTACTACACTGTGCGTTTCTTATATTCTAAGTTTTTCAGTGCAACTCACTCATATACTATGTACTACACTGTGCGTTTCTTATATTCTAAGTTTTTCAGTGCAACTCACTCATATACTATGTACTACACTGTGCGTTTCTTATATTCTAAGTTTTTCAGTGCAACTCACTCATATAATATGTACTACACTGTGCATTTCGTGTAATGCGAGTTTTTCAGTAAATTCTAAGTTTTTCAGTGCAACTCACTCATATACTTTGTACTACACTGTGCTTTTCTTAAATTCTAAGTTTTTCAGTGCAACTCACTCATATACTATGTACTACACTGTGCGTTTCTTATATTCCAATTTTTTCAGTGCAACTCACTCATATACTATGTACTACACTGTGCGTTTCTTATATTCTAAGTTTTTCAGTGCAACTCACTCATATACTATGTACTACACTGTGCGTTTCTTATATTCTAAGTTTTTCAGTGCAACTCACTCATATACTATGTCCTACACTGTGCGTTTCTTATATTCTAAGTTTTTAGTGCAACTCAATCATATACTATGTACTACACTGGGCGTTTCTTATATTCTAAGTTTTTCAGTGCAACTCACTCATATACTATGTACTACACTGTGCGTTTCTTATATTCTAAGTTTTTCATTGCAACTCACTCATATACTATGTACTACACTGTGCGTTTCTTATATTCTAAGTTTTTCAGTGCAACTCACTCATATACTATGTACTACACTGTGCGTTTCTTATATTCTAAGTTTTTCAGTGCAACTCACTCATATACTATGTACTACACTGTGCGTTTCTTATATTCTAAGTTTTTCAGTGCAACTCACTCATATACTATGTACTACACTGTGCGTTTCTTATATTCTAAGTTTTTCAGTGCAACTCACTCATATACTATGTACTACACTGTGCGTTTCTTATATTCTAAGTTTTTCAGTGCAACTCACTCATATACTATGTACTACACTGTGCGTTTCTTATATTCTAAGTTTTTCAGTGCAACTCACTCATATACTATGTACTACACTGTGAGTTTCTTATATTCTAAGTTTTTCAGTGCAACTCACTCATATACTATGTACTACACTGTGCGTTTCTTATATTCTAAGTTTTTCAGTGCAACTCACTCATATACTATGTACTACACTGTGCGTTTCTTATATTCTAAGTTTTTCAGTGCAACTCACTCATATACTATGTATTACACTGTGCGTTTCTTATATTCTAAGTTTTTCAGTGCAACTCACTCATATACTATGTACTACACTGTGCGTTTCTAATATTCCAAGTTTTTCAGTGCAACTCACTCATATACTATGTACTACACTGTGCGTTTCTTATATTCCAAGTTTTTCAGTGCAACTCACTCATATACTATGTACTACACTGTGCGTTTCTTATATTCTAAGTTTTTCAGTGCAACTCACTCATATACTATGTACTACACTGTGCGTTTCTTATATTCTAAGTTTTTCAGTGCAACTCACTCATATACTATGTACTACACTGTGCGTTTCTTATATTCTAAGTTTTTCAGTGCAACTCACTCATATACTATGTATTACACTGTGCGTTTCTTATATTCTAAGTTTTTCAGTGCAACTCACTCATATACTATGTACTACACTGTGCATTTCGTGTAATGCGGGTTTTTCAGTAAATTCTAAGTTTTTCAATGCAACTCACTCATATACTATGTACTACACTGTGCGTTTCTTATATTCTAAGTTTTTCAGTGCAACTCACTCATATACTATGTACTACACTGTGCATTTCGTGTAATGCGGGTTTTTCAGTAAATTCTAAGTTTTTCAGTGCAACTCACTCATATACTATGTACTACACTGTGCGTTTCTTATATTCTAAGTTTTTAGTGCAACTCAATCATATACTATGTACTACACTGGGCGTTTCTTATATTCTAAGTTTTTCAGTGCAACTCACTCATATACTATTTACTACACTGTGCGTTTCTTATATTCTAAGTTTTTCATTGCAACTCACTCATATACTATGTACTACACTGTGCGTTTCTTATATTCTAAGTTTTTCAGTGCAACTCACTCATATACTATGTACTACACTGTGAGTTTCTAATATTCTAAGTTTTTCAATGCAACTCACTCATATACTATGTACTACACTGTGCGTTTCTTATATTCTAAGTTTTTCAGTGCAACTCACTCATATACTATGTACTACACTGTGCGTTTCTTATATTCTAAGTTTTTCAGTGCAACTCACTCATATACTATGTACTACACTGTGCATTTCGTGTAATGCGGGTTTTTCAGTAAATTCTAAGTTTTTCAGTGCAACTCACTCATATACTATGTACTACACTGTGCGTTTCTTATATTCTAAGTTTTTCAGTGCAACTCACTCATATACTATGTACTACACTGTGCATTTCGTGTAATGCGGGTTTTTCAGTAAATTCTAAGTTTTTCAGTGCAACTCACTCATATACTATGTACTACACTGTGCGTTTCTTATATTCTAAGTTTTTCAGTGCAACTCACTCATATACTATGTACTACACTGTGCATTTCGTGTAATGCGGGTTTTTCAGTAAATTCTAAGTTTTTCAGTGCAACTCACTCATATACTATGTACTACACTGTGCGTTTCTTATATTCTAAGTTTTTCAGTGCAACTCACTCATATACTATGTACTACACTGTGCGTTTATTATATTCTAAGTTTTTCAGTGCAACTCACTCATATACTATGTACTACACTGTGCGTTTCTCATATTCTAAGTTTTTCAGTGCAACTCACTCATATACTATGTACTACACTGTGCGTTTCTTATATTCTAAGTTTTTCAGTGCAACTCACTCATATACTATGTACTACACTGTGCGTTTCTTATATTCTAAGATTTTCAGTGCAACTCACTCATATACTATGTACTACACTGTGCGTTTCTTATATTCTAAGTTTTTCAGTGCAACTCACTCATATACTATGTACTACACTGTGCGTTTCTTATATTCTAGTTTTTCAGTGCAACTCACTCATATACTATGTAATACACTGTGTGTTTCTTATATTCTAAGTTTTTCAGTGCAACTCACTCATATACTATGTACTACACTGTGCGTTTCTTATATTCTAAGTTTTTCAGTGCAACTCACTCATATACTATGTCCTACACTGTGCGTTTCTTATATTCTAAGTTTTTAGTGCAACTCAATCATATACTATGTACTACACTGGGCGTTTCTTATATTCTAAGTTTTTCAGTGCAACTCACTCATATACTATGTACTACACTGTGCGTTTCTTATATTCAAAGTTTTTCATTGCAACTCACTCATATACTATGTACTACACTGTGCGTTTCTTATATTCTAAGTTTTTCAGTGCAACTCACTCATATACTATGTACTACACTGTGCGTTTCTTATATTCTAAGTTTTTCAATGCAACTCACTCATATACTATGTACTACACTGTGCGTTTCTTATATTCTAAGTTTTTCAGTGCAACTCACTCATATACTATGTACTACACTGTGCGTTTCTTATATTCTAAGTTTTTCAGTGCAACTCACTCATATACTATGTACTACACTGTGCGTTTCTTATATTCTAAGTTTTTCAGTGCAACTCACTCATATACTATGTACTACAGTGTGCGTTTCTTATATTCTAAGTTTTTCAGTGCAACTCACTCATATACTATGTACTACACTGTGAGTTTCTTATATTCTAAGTTTTTCAGTGCAACTCACTCATATACTATGTACTACACTGTGCGTTTCTTATATTCTAAGTTTTTCAGTGCAACTCACTCATATACTATGTACTACACTGTGCGTTTCTTATATTCTAAGTTTTTCAGTGCAACTCACTCATATACTATGTATTACACTGTGCGTTTCTTATATTCTAAGTTTTTCAGTGCAACTCACTCATATACTATGTACTACACTGTGCGTTTCTAATTATCCAAGTTTTTCAGTGCAACTCACTCATATACTATGTACTACACTGTGCGTTTCTTATATTCCAAGTTTTTCAGTGCAACTCACTCATATACTATGTACTACACTGTGCGTTTCTTATATTCTAAGTTTTTCAGTGCAACTCACTCATATACTATGTACTACACTGTGCGTTTCTTATATTCTAAGTTTTTCAGTGCAACTCACTCATATACTATGTACTACACTCTGCGTTTCTTATATTCTAAGTTTTTCAGTGCAACTCACTCATATACTATGTACTACACTGTGCATTTCGTGTAATGCGGGTTTTTCAGTAAATTCTAAGTTTTTCAATGCAACTCACTCATATACTATGTACTACACTGTGCGTTTCTTATATTCTAAGTTTTTCAGTGCAACTCACTCATATACTATGTACTACACTGTGCATTTCGTGTAATGCGGGTTTTTCAGTAAATTCTAAGTTTTTCAGTGCAACTCACTCATATACTATGTACTACACTGTGCGTTTCTTATATTCTAAGTTTTTCAGTGCAACTCACTCATATACTATGTACTACACTGTGCGTTTCTTATATTCCAAGTTTTTCAGTGCAACTCACTCATATACTATGTACTACACTGTGCGTTTCTTATATTCCAAGTTTTTCAGTGCAACTCACTCATATACTATGTACTACACTGTGCGTTTCTTATATTCTAAGTTTTTCAGTGCAACTCACTCATATACTATGTACTACACTGTGCGTTTCTTATATTCTAAGTTTTTCAGTGCAACCCACTCATATACTATGTACTACACTGTGCGTTTCTTATATTCTAAGTTTTTCAGTGCAACTCACTCATATACTATGTACTACACTGTGCGTTTCTTATAGTCTAAGTTTTTCTATGCAACTCACTCATATACTATGTACTACACTGTGCGTTTCTTATATTCTAAGTTTTTCAGTGCAACTCACTCATATACTATGTACTACACTGTGCGTTTCTTATATTCTAAGTTTTTCAGTGCAACTCACTCATATACTATGTACTACACTGTGCGTTTCTTATATTCTAAGTTTTTCAGTGCAACTCACTCATATACTATGTACTACACTGTGCGTTTCTTATATTCTAAGTTTTTCAGTGCAACTCACTCATATACTATGTACTACACTGTGCGTTTCTTATATTCTAAGTTTTTAGTGCAACTCAATCATATACTATGTACTACACTGTGCGTTTCTTATATTCTAAGTTTTTCAGTGCAACTCACTCATATACTATGTACTACACTGTGCGTTTCTTATATTCTAAGTTTTTCAGTGCAACTCACTCATATACTATGTACTACACTGTGCATTTCGTGTAATGCGGGTTTTTCAGTAAATTCTAAGTTTTTCAATGCAACTCACTCATATACTATGTACTACACTGTGCGTTTCTTATATTCTAAGTTTTTCAGTGCAACTCACTCATATACTATGTACTACACTGTGCATTTCGTGTAATGCGTGTTTTTCAGTAAATTCTAAGTTTTTCAGTGCAACTCACTCATATACTATGTACTACACTGTGCGTTTCTTATATTCTAAGTTTTTCAGTGCAACTCACTCATATACTATGTACTACACTGTGCGTTTCTTATATTCTAAATTTTTCAGTGCAACTCACTCATATACTATGTACTACACTGTGCGTTTCTTATATGCTAAGTTTTTCAGTGCAACTCACTCATATACTATGTACTACACTGTGCGTTTCTTATATTCTAAGTTTTTCAGTGCAACTCACTCATATACTATGTACTACACTGTGCGTTTCTTATATTCTAAGTTTTTCAGTGCAACTCACTCATATACTATGTACTACACTGTGCGTTTCTTATATTCTAAGTTTTTCAGTGCAACTCACTCATATACTATGTACTACACTGTGCGTTTCTTATATTCTAAGTTTTTCAGTGCAACTCACTCATATACTATGTACTACACTGTGCGTTTCTTATATTCTAAGTTTTTCAGTGCAACTCACTCATATACTATGTACTACACTGTGCATTTCGTGTAATGCGAGTTTTTCAGTAAATTCTAAGTTTTTCAGTGCAACTCACTCATATACTTTGTACTACACTGTGCTTTTCTTAAATTCTAAGTTTTTCAGTGCAACTCACTCATATACTATGTACTACACTATGCGTTTCTTATATTCCAAGTTTTTCAGTGCAACTCACTCATATACTATGTACTACACTGTGCGTTTCTTATATTCCAAGTTTTTCAGTGCAACTCACTCATATACTATGTACTACACTGTGCGTTTCTTATATTCTAAGTTTTTCAGTGCAACTCACTCATATACTATGTACTACACTGTGCGTTTCTTATATTCTAAGTTTTTCAGTGCAACTCACTCATATACTATGTACTACACTGTGCGTTTCTTATATTCTAAGTTTTTCAGTGCAACTCACTCATATACTATGTACTACACTGTGCGTTTCTTATAGTCTAAGTTTTTCTATGCAACTCACTTATATACTATGTACTACACTGTGCGTTTCTTATATTCTAAGTTTTTCAGTGCAACTCACTCATATACTATGTACTACACTGTGCGTTTCTTATATTCTAAGTTTTTCAGTGCAACTCACTCATATACTATGTACTACACTGTGCGTTTCTTATATTCTAAGTTTTTCAGTGCAACTCACTCATATACTATGTACTACACTGTGCGTTTCTTATATTCTAAGTTTTTCAGTGCAACTCACTCATATACTATGTACTACACTGTGCGTTTCTTATATTCTAAGTTTTTAGTGCAACTCAATCATATACTATGTACTACACTGTGCGTTTCTTATATTCTAAGTTTTTCAGTGCAACTCACTCATATACTATGTACTACACTGTGCGTTTCTTATATTCTAAGTTTTTCAGTGCAACTCACTCATATACTATGTACTACACTGTGCATTTCGTGTAATGCGGGTTTTTCAGTAAATTCTAAGTTTTTCAATGCAACTCACTCATATACTATGTACTACACTGTGCGTTTCTTATATTCTAAGTTTTTCAGTGCAACTCACTCATATACTATGTACTACACTGTGCATTTCGTGTAATGCGGGTTTTTCAGTAAATTCTAAGTTTTTCAGTGCAACTCACTCATATACTATGTACTACACTGTGCGTTTCTTATATTCTAAGTTTTTCAGTGCAACTCACTCATATACTATGTACTACACTGTGCGTTTCTTATATGCTAAGTTTTTCAGTGCAACTCACTCATATACTATGTACTACACTGTGCGTTTCTTATATGCTAAGTTTTTCAGTGCAACTCACTCATATACTATGTACTACACTGTGCGTTTCTTATATTCTAAGTTTTTCAGTGCAACTCACTCATATACTATGTACTACACTGTGCGTTACTTATAGTCTAAGTTTTTCTATGCAACTCACTCATATACTATGTACTACACTGTGCGTTTCTTATATTCTAAGTTTTTCAGTGCAACTCACTCATATACTATGTACTACACTGTGCGTTTCTTATATTCTAAGTTTTTCAGTGCAACTCACTCATATACTATGTACTACACTGTGCGTTTCTTATATTCTAAGTTTTTCAGTGCAACTCACTCATATACTATGTACTACACTGTGCGTTTCTTATATTCTAAGTTTTTCAGTGCAACTCACTCATATACTATGTACTACACTGTGCGTTTCTTATATTCTAAGTTTTTAGTGCAACTCAATCATATACTATGTACTACACTGTGCGTTTCTTATATTCTAAGTTTTTCAGTGCAACTCACTCATATACTATGTACTACACTGTGCGTTTCTTATATTCTAAGTTTTTCAGTGCAACTCACTCATATACTATGTACTACACTGTGCATTTCGTGTAATGCGGGTTTTTCAGTAAATTCTAAGTTTTTCAATGCAACTCACTCATATACTATGTACTACACTGTGCGTTTCTTATATTCTAAGTTTTTCAGTGCAACTCACTCATATACTATGTACTACACTGTGCATTTCGTGTAATGCGGGTTTTTCAGTAAATTCTAAGTTTTTCAGTGCAACTCACTCATATACTATGTACTACACTGTGCGTTTCTTATATTCTAAGTTTTTCAGTGCAACTCACTCATATACTATGTACTACACTGTGCGTTTCTTATATGCTAAGTTTTTCAGTGCAACTCACTCATATACTATGTACTACACTGTGCGTTTCTTATATGCTAAGTTTTTCAGTGCAACTCACTCATATACTATGTACTACACTGTGCGTTTCTTATATTCTAAGTTTTTCAGTGCAACTCACTCATATACTATGTACTACACTGTGCGTTTCTTATATTCTAAGTTTTTCAGTGCAACTCACTCATATACTATGTACTACACTGTGCGTTTCTTATATTCTAAGTTTTTCAGTGCAACTCACTCATATACTATGTACTACACTGTGCGTTTCTTATATTCTAAGTTTTTCAGTGCAACTCACTCATATACTATGTACTACACTGTGCGTTTCTTATATTCGAAGTTTTTAGTGCAACTCAATCATATACTATGTACTACACTGTGCGTTTCTTATATTCTAAGTTTTTCAGTGCAACTCACTCATATACTATGTACTACACTGTGCGTGTCTTATATTCTAAGTTTTTCAGTGCAACTCACTCATATACTATGTACTACACTGTGCGTGTCTTATATTCTAAGTTTTTCAGTGCAACTCACTCATATACTATGTACTACACTGTGCGTTTCTTATATTCTAAGTTTTTCAGTGCAACTCACTCATATACTATGTACTACACTGTGCGTTTCTTATATTCCAAGTTTTTCAGTGCAACTCACTCATATACTATGTACTACACTGTGCGTTTCTTATATTCTAAGTTTTTCAATGCAACTCACTCATATACTATGTACTACACTGTGCGTTTCTTATATTCTAAGTTTTTCAGTGCAACTCACTCATATACTATGTACTACAATGTGCGTTTCTTATATTCTAAGTTTTTCAGTGCAACTCACTCATATACTATGTACTACACTGTGCGTTTCTTATATTCTAAGTTTTTCAGTGCAACTCACTCATATACTATGTACTACACTGTGCGTTTCTTATATTCTAAGTTTTTCAGTGCAACTCACTCATATACTATGTACTACACTGTGCGTTTCTTATATTCTAAGTTTTTCAGTGCAACTCACTCATATACTATGTACTACACTGTGCGTTTCTTATATTCTAAGTTTTTCAGTGCAACTCACTCATATACTATGTATTACACTGTGCGTTTCTTATATTCTAAGTTTTTCAGTGCAACTCACTCATATACTATGTACTACACTGTGCGTTTCTTATATTCCAAGTTTTTCAGTGCAACTCACTCATATACTATGTACTACACTGTGCGTTTCTTATATTCCAAGTTTTTCAGTGCAACTCACTCATATACTATGTACTACACTGTGCGTTCTTATATTCTAAGTTTTTCAGTGCAACTCACTCATATACTATGTACTACACTGTGCGTTTCTTATATTCTAAGTTTTTCAGTGCAACTCACTCATATACTATGTACTACACTGTGCGTTTCTTATATTCTAAGTTTTTCAGTGCAACTCACTCATATACTATGTAATACACTGTGCGTTTCTTATAGTCTAAGTTTTTCTATGCAACTCACTCATATACTATGTACTACACTGTGCGTTTCTTATATTCTAAGTTTTTCAGTGCAACTCACTCATATACTATGTACTACACTGTGCATTTCGTGTAATGCGGGTTTTTCAGTAAATTCTAAGTTTTTCAATGCAACTCACTCATATACTATGTACTACACTGTGCGTTTCTTATATTCTAAATTTTTCAGTGCAACTCACTCATATACTATGTACTACACTGTGCGTTTCTTATATTCTAAGTTTTTCATTGCAACTCACTAATATACTATGTACTACACTGTGCGTTTCTTATATTCTAAGTTTTTCAGTGCAACTCACTCATATACTATGTACTACACTGTGCGTTTCTTATATTCCAAGTTTTTCAGTGCAACTCACTCATATACTATGTACTACACTGTGCGTTTCTTATATTCCAAGTTTTTCAGTGCAACTCACTCATATACTATGTACTACACTGTGCGTTTCTTATATTCTAAGTTTTTCAGTGCAACTCACTCATATACTATGTACTACACTGTGCGTTTCTTATATTCTAAGTTTTTCAGTGCAACTCACTCATATACTATGTACTACACTGTGCGTTTCTTATATTCTAAGTTTTTCAGTGCAACTCACTCATATACTATGTACTACACTGTGAGTTTCTTATATTCTAAGTTTTTCAGTGCAACTCACTCATATACTATGTACTACACTGTGCGTTTCTTATATTCTAAGTTTTTCAGTGCAACTCACTCATATATTATGTACTACACTGTGCGTTTCTTATATTCTAAGTTTTTCAGTGCAACTCACTCATATACTATGTATTACACTGTGCGTTTCTTATATTCTAAGTTTTTCAGTGCAACTCACTCATATACTATGTACTACACTGTGCGTTTCTTATATTCCAAGTTTTTCAGTGCAACTCACTCATATACTATGTACTACACTGTGCGTTTCTTATATTCCAAGTTTTTCAGTGCAACTCACTCATATACTATGTACTACACTGTGCGTTTCTTATATTCTAAGTTTTTCAGTGCAACTCACTCATATACTATGTACTACACTGTGCGTTTCTTATATTCTAAGTTTTTCAGTGCAACTCACTCATATACTATGTACTACACTGTGCGTTTCTTATATTCTAAGTTTTTCAGTGCAACTCACTCATATACTATGTACTACACTGTGCGTTTCTTATATTCTAAGTTTTTCAGTGCAACTCACTCATATACTATGTACTACACTGTGCGTTTCTTATATTCTAAGTTTTTAGTGCAACTCAATCATATACTATGTACTACACTGTGCGTTTCTTATATTCTAAGTTTTTCAGTGCAACTCACTCATATACTATGTACTACACTGTGCGTTTCTTATATTCTAAGTTTTTCAGTGCAACTCACTCATATACTATGTACTACACTGTGCATTTCGTGTAATGCGGGTTTTTCAGTAAATTCTAAGTTTTTCAATGCAACTCACTCATATACTATGTACTACACTGTGCGTTTCTTATATTCTAAGTTTTTCAGTGCAACTCACTCATATACTATGTACTACACTGTGCATTTCGTGTAATGCGGGTTTTTCAGTAAATTCTAAGTTTTTCAGTGCAACTCACTCATATACTATGTACTACACTGTGCGTTTCTTATATTCTAAGTTTTTCAGTGCAACTCACTCATATACTATGTACTACACTGTGCGTTTCTTATATGCTAAGTTTTTCAGTGCAACTCACTCATATACTATGTACTACACTGTGCGTTTCTTATATGCTAAGTTTTTCAGTGCAACTCACTCATATACTATGTACTACACTGTGCGTTTCTTATATTCTAAGTTTTTCAGTGCAACTCACTCATATACTATGTACTACACTGTGCGTTTCTTATATTCTAAGTTTTTCAGTGCAACTCACTCATATACTATGTACTACACTGTGCGTTTCTTATATTCTAAGTTTTTCAGTGCAACTCACTCATATACTATGTACTACACTGTGCGTTTCTTATATTCTAAGTTTTTCAGTGCAACTCACTCATATACTATGTACTACACTGTGCGTTTCTTATATTCGAAGTTTTTAGTGCAACTCAATCATATACTATGTACTACACTGTGCGTTTCTTATATTCTAAGTTTTTCAGTGCAACTCACTCATATACTATGTACTACACTGTGCGTGTCTTATATTCTAAGTTTTTCAGTGCAACTCACTCATATACTATGTACTACACTGTGCGTGTCTTATATTCTAAGTTTTTCAGTGCAACTCACTCATATACTATGTACTACACTGTGCGTTTCTTATATTCTAAGTTTTTCAGTGCAACTCACTCATATACTATGTACTACACTGTGCGTTTCTTATATTCCAAGTTTTTCAGTGCAACTCACTCATATACTATGTACTACACTGTGCGTTTCTTATATTCTAAGTTTTTCAATGCAACTCACTCATATACTATGTACTACACTGTGCGTTTCTTATATTCTAAGTTTTTCAGTGCAACTCACTCATATACTATGTACTACAATGTGCGTTTCTTATATTCTAAGTTTTTCAGTGCAACTCACTCATATACTATGTACTACACTGTGCGTTTCTTATATTCTAAGTTTTTCAGTGCAACTCACTCATATACTATGTACTACACTGTGCGTTTCTTATATTCTAAGTTTTTCAGTGCAACTCACTCATATACTATGTACTACACTGTGCGTTTCTTATATTCTAAGTTTTTCAGTGCAACTCACTCATATACTATGTACTACACTGTGCGTTTCTTATATTCTAAGTTTTTCAGTGCAACTCACTCATATACTATGTATTACACTGTGCGTTTCTTATATTCTAAGTTTTTCAGTGCAACTCACTCATATACTATGTACTACACTGTGCGTTTCTTATATTCCAAGTTTTTCAGTGCAACTCACTCATATACTATGTACTACACTGTGCGTTTCTTATATTCCAAGTTTTTCAGTGCAACTCACTCATATACTATGTACTACACTGTGCGTTCTTATATTCTAAGTTTTTCAGTGCAACTCACTCATATACTATGTACTACACTGTGCGTTTCTTATATTCTAAGTTTTTCAGTGCAACTCACTCATATACTATGTACTACACTGTGCGTTTCTTATATTCTAAGTTTTTCAGTGCAACTCACTCATATACTATGTAATACACTGTGCGTTTCTTATAGTCTAAGTTTTTCTATGCAACTCACTCATATACTATGTACTACACTGTGCGTTTCTTATATTCTAAGTTTTTCAGTGCAACTCACTCATATACTATGTACTACACTGTGCATTTCGTGTAATGCGGGTTTTTCAGTAAATTCTAAGTTTTTCAATGCAACTCACTCATATACTATGTACTACACTGTGCGTTTCTTATATTCTAAATTTTTCAGTGCAACTCACTCATATACTATGTACTACACTGTGCGTTTCTTATATTCTAAGTTTTTCATTGCAACTCACTAATATACTATGTACTACACTGTGCGTTTCTTATATTCTAAGTTTTTCAGTGCAACTCACTCATATACTATGTACTACACTGTGCGTTTCTTATATTCCAAGTTTTTCAGTGCAACTCACTCATATACTATGTACTACACTGTGCGTTTCTTATATTCCAAGTTTTTCAGTGCAACTCACTCATATACTATGTACTACACTGTGCGTTTCTTATATTCTAAGTTTTTCAGTGCAACTCACTCATATACTATGTACTACACTGTGCGTTTCTTATATTCTAAGTTTTTCAGTGCAACTCACTCATATACTATGTACTACACTGTGCGTTTCTTATATTCTAAGTTTTTCAGTGCAACTCACTCATATACTATGTACTACACTGTGAGTTTCTTATATTCTAAGTTTTTCAGTGCAACTCACTCATATACTATGTACTACACTGTGCGTTTCTTATATTCTAAGTTTTTCAGTGCAACTCACTCATATATTATGTACTACACTGTGCGTTTCTTATATTCTAAGTTTTTCAGTGCAACTCACTCATATACTATGTATTACACTGTGCGTTTCTTATATTCTAAGTTTTTCAGTGCAACTCACTCATATACTATGTACTACACTGTGCGTTTCTTATATTCCAAGTTTTTCAGTGCAACTCACTCATATACTATGTACTACACTGTGCGTTTCTTATATTCCAAGTTTTTCAGTGCAACTCACTCATATACTATGTACTACACTGTGCGTTTCTTATATTCTAAGTTTTTCAGTGCAACTCACTCATATACTATGTACTACACTGTGCGTTTCTTATATTCTAAGTTTTTCAGTGCAACTCACTCATATACTATGTACTACACTGTGCGTTTCTTATATTCTAAGTTTTTCAGTGCAACTCACTCATATACTATGTACTACACTGTGCGTTTCTTATATTCTAAGTTTTTCAGTGCAACTCACTCATATACTATGTACTACACTGTGCGTTTCTTATATTCTAAGTTTTTAGTGCAACTCAATCATATACTATGTACTACACTGTGCGTTTCTTATATTCTAAGTTTTTCAGTGCAACTCACTCATATACTATGTACTACACTGTGCGTTTCTTATATTCTAAGTTTTTCAGTGCAACTCACTCATATACTATGTACTACACTGTGCATTTCGTGTAATGCGGGTTTTTCAGTAAATTCTAAGTTTTTCAATGCAACTCACTCATATACTATGTACTACACTGTGCGTTTCTTATATTCTAAGTTTTTCAGTGCAACTCACTCATATACTATGTACTACACTGTGCATTTCGTGTAATGCGGGTTTTTCAGTAAATTCTAAGTTTTTCAGTGCAACTCACTCATATACTATGTACTACACTGTGCGTTTCTTATATTCTAAGTTTTTCAGTGCAACTCACTCATATACTATGTACTACACTGTGCGTTTCTTATATGCTAAGTTTTTCAGTGCAACTCACTCATATACTATGTACTACACTGTGCGTTTCTTATATGCTAAGTTTTTCAGTGCAACTCACTCATATACTATGTACTACACTGTGCGTTTCTTATATTCTAAGTTTTTCAGTGCAACTCACTCATATACTATGTACTACACTGTGCGTTTCTTATATTCTAAGTTTTTCAGTGCAACTCACTCATATACTATGTACTACACTGTGCGTTTCTTATATTCTAAGTTTTTCAGTGCAACTCACTCATATACTATGTACTACACTGTGCGTTTCTTATATTCTAAGTTTTTCAGTGCAACTCACTCATATACTATGTACTACACTGTGCGTTTCTTATATTCGAAGTTTTTAGTGCAACTCAATCATATACTATGTACTACACTGTGCGTTTCTTATATTCTAAGTTTTTCAGTGCAACTCACTCATATACTATGTACTACACTGTGCGTGTCTTATATTCTAAGTTTTTCAGTGCAACTCACTCATATACTATGTACTACACTGTGCGTGTCTTATATTCTAAGTTTTTCAGTGCAACTCACTCATATACTATGTACTACACTGTGCGTTTCTTATATTCTAAGTTTTTCAGTGCAACTCACTCATATACTATGTACTACACTGTGCGTTTCTTATATTCCAAGTTTTTCAGTGCAACTCACTCATATACTATGTACTACACTGTGCGTTTCTTATATTCTAAGTTTTTCAATGCAACTCACTCATATACTATGTACTACACTGTGCGTTTCTTATATTCTAAGTTTTTCAGTGCAACTCACTCATATACTATGTACTACAATGTGCGTTTCTTATATTCTAAGTTTTTCAGTGCAACTCACTCATATACTATGTACTACACTGTGCGTTTCTTATATTCTAAGTTTTTCAGTGCAACTCACTCATATACTATGTACTACACTGTGCGTTTCTTATATTCTAAGTTTTTCAGTGCAACTCACTCATATACTATGTACTACACTGTGCGTTTCTTATATTCTAAGTTTTTCAGTGCAACTCACTCATATACTATGTACTACACTGTGCGTTTCTTATATTCTAAGTTTTTCAGTGCAACTCACTCATATACTATGTATTACACTGTGCGTTTCTTATATTCTAAGTTTTTCAGTGCAACTCACTCATATACTATGTACTACACTGTGCGTTTCTTATATTCCAAGTTTTTCAGTGCAACTCACTCATATACTATGTACTACACTGTGCGTTTCTTATATTCCAAGTTTTTCAGTGCAACTCACTCATATACTATGTACTACACTGTGCGTTCTTATATTCTAAGTTTTTCAGTGCAACTCACTCATATACTATGTACTACACTGTGCGTTTCTTATATTCTAAGTTTTTCAGTGCAACTCACTCATATACTATGTACTACACTGTGCGTTTCTTATATTCTAAGTTTTTCAGTGCAACTCACTCATATACTATGTAATACACTGTGCGTTTCTTATAGTCTAAGTTTTTCTATGCAACTCACTCATATACTATGTACTACACTGTGCGTTTCTTATATTCTAAGTTTTTCAGTGCAACTCACTCATATACTATGTACTACACTGTGCATTTCGTGTAATGCGGGTTTTTCAGTAAATTCTAAGTTTTTCAATGCAACTCACTCATATACTATGTACTACACTGTGCGTTTCTTATATTCTAAATTTTTCAGTGCAACTCACTCATATACTATGTACTACACTGTGCGTTTCTTATATTCTAAGTTTTTCATTGCAACTCACTAATATACTATGTACTACACTGTGCGTTTCTTATATTCTAAGTTTTTCAGTGCAACTCACTCATATACTATGTACTACACTGTGCGTTTCTTATATTCCAAGTTTTTCAGTGCAACTCACTCATATACTATGTACTACACTGTGCGTGTCTTATATTCTAAGTTTTTCAGTGCAACTCACTCATATACTATGTACTACACTGTGCGTTTCTTATATTCTAAGTTTTTCAGTGCAACTCACTCATATACTATGTACTACACTGTGCGTTTCTTATATTCCAAGTTTTTCAGTGCAACTCACTCATATACTATGTACTACACTGTGCGTTTCTTATATTCTAAGTTTTTCAATGCAACTCACTCATATACTATGTACTACACTGTGCGTTTCTTATATTCTAAGTTTTTCAGTGCAACTCACTCATATACTATGTACTACAATGTGCGTTTCTTATATTCTAAGTTTTTCAGTGCAACTCACTCATATACTATGTACTACACTGTGCGTTTCTTATATTCTAAGTTTTTCAGTGCAACTCACTCATATACTATGTACTACACTGTGCGTTTCTTATATTCTAAGTTTTTCAGTGCAACTCACTCATATACTATGTACTACACTGTGCGTTTCTTATATTCTAAGTTTTTCAGTGCAACTCACTCATATACTATGTACTACACTGTGCGTTTCTTATATTCTAAGTTTTTCAGTGCAACTCACTCATATACTATGTATTACACTGTGCGTTTCTTATATTCTAAGTTTTTCAGTGCAACTCACTCATATACTATGTACTACACTGTGCGTTTCTTATATTCCAAGTTTTTCAGTGCAACTCACTCATATACTATGTACTACACTGTGCGTTTCTTATATTCCAAGTTTTTCAGTGCAACTCACTCATATACTATGTACTACACTGTGCGTTCTTATATTCTAAGTTTTTCAGTGCAACTCACTCATATACTATGTACTACACTGTGCGTTTCTTATATTCTAAGTTTTTCAGTGCAACTCACTCATATACTATGTACTACACTGTGCGTTTCTTATATTCTAAGTTTTTCAGTGCAACTCACTCATATACTATGTAATACACTGTGCGTTTCTTATAGTCTAAGTTTTTCTATGCAACTCACTCATATACTATGTACTACACTGTGCGTTTCTTATATTCTAAGTTTTTCAGTGCAACTCACTCATATACTATGTACTACACTGTGCATTTCGTGTAATGCGGGTTTTTCAGTAAATTCTAAGTTTTTCAATGCAACTCACTCATATACTATGTACTACACTGTGCGTTTCTTATATTCTAAATTTTTCAGTGCAACTCACTCATATACTATGTACTACACTGTGCGTTTCTTATATTCTAAGTTTTTCATTGCAACTCACTAATATACTATGTACTACACTGTGCGTTTCTTATATTCTAAGTTTTTCAGTGCAACTCACTCATATACTATGTACTACACTGTGCGTTTCTTATATTCCAAGTTTTTCAGTGCAACTCACTCATATACTATGTACTACACTGTGCGTTTCTTATATTCCAAGTTTTTCAGTGCAACTCACTCATATACTATGTACTACACTGTGCGTTTCTTATATTCTAAGTTTTTCAGTGCAACTCACTCATATACTATGTACTACACTGTGCGTTTCTTATATTCTAAGTTTTTCAGTGCAACTCACTCATATACTATGTACTACACTGTGCGTTTCTTATATTCTAAGTTTTTCAGTGCAACTCACTCATATACTATGTACTACACTGTGAGTTTCTTATATTCTAAGTTTTTCAGTGCAACTCACTCATATACTATGTACTACACTGTGCGTTTCTTATATTCTAAGTTTTTCAGTGCAACTCACTCATATATTATGTACTACACTGTGCGTTTCTTATATTCTAAGTTTTTCAGTGCAACTCACTCATATACTATGTATTACACTGTGCGTTTCTTATATTCTAAGTTTTTCAGTGCAACTCACTCATATACTATGTACTACACTGTGCGTTTCTTATATTCCAAGTTTTTCAGTGCAACTCACTCATATACTATGTACTACACTGTGCGTTTCTTATATTCCAAGTTTTTCAGTGCAACTCACTCATATACTATGTACTACACTGTGCGTTTCTTATATTCTAAGTTTTTCAGTGCAACTCACTCATATACTATGTACTACACTGTGCGTTTCTTATATTCTAAGTTTTTCAGTGCAACTCACTCATATACTATGTACTACACTGTGCGTTTCTTATATTCTAAGTTTTTCAGTGCAACTCACTCATATACTATGTACTACACTGTGCGTTTCTTATATTCTAAGTTTTTCAGTGCAACTCACTCATATACTATGTACTACACTGTGCGTTTCTTATATTCTAAGTTTTTAGTGCAACTCAATCATATACTATGTACTACACTGTGCGTTTCTTATATTCTAAGTTTTTCAGTGCAACTCACTCATATACTATGTACTACACTGTGCGTTTCTTATATTCTAAGTTTTTCAGTGCAACTCACTCATATACTATGTACTACACTGTGCATTTCGTGTAATGCGGGTTTTTCAGTAAATTCTAAGTTTTTCAATGCAACTCACTCATATACTATGTACTACACTGTGCGTTTCTTATATTCTAAGTTTTTCAGTGCAACTCACTCATATACTATGTACTACACTGTGCATTTCGTGTAATGCGGGTTTTTCAGTAAATTCTAAGTTTTTCAGTGCAACTCACTCATATACTATGTACTACACTGTGCGTTTCTTATATTCTAAGTTTTTCAGTGCAACTCACTCATATACTATGTACTACACTGTGCGTTTCTTATATGCTAAGTTTTTCAGTGCAACTCACTCATATACTATGTACTACACTGTGCGTTTCTTATATGCTAAGTTTTTCAGTGCAACTCACTCATATACTATGTACTACACTGTGCGTTTCTTATATTCTAAGTTTTTCAGTGCAACTCACTCATATACTATGTACTACACTGTGCGTTTCTTATATTCTAAGTTTTTCAGTGCAACTCACTCATATACTATGTACTACACTGTGCGTTTCTTATATTCTAAGTTTTTCAGTGCAACTCACTCATATACTATGTACTACACTGTGCGTTTCTTATATTCTAAGTTTTTCAGTGCAACTCACTCATATACTATGTACTACACTGTGCGTTTCTTATATTCGAAGTTTTTAGTGCAACTCAATCATATACTATGTACTACACTGTGCGTTTCTTATATTCTAAGTTTTTCAGTGCAACTCACTCATATACTATGTACTACACTGTGCGTGTCTTATATTCTAAGTTTTTCAGTGCAACTCACTCATATACTATGTACTACACTGTGCGTGTCTTATATTCTAAGTTTTTCAGTGCAACTCACTCATATACTATGTACTACACTGTGCGTTTCTTATATTCTAAGTTTTTCAGTGCAACTCACTCATATACTATGTACTACACTGTGCGTTTCTTATATTCCAAGTTTTTCAGTGCAACTCACTCATATACTATGTACTACACTGTGCGTTTCTTATATTCTAAGTTTTTCAATGCAACTCACTCATATACTATGTACTACACTGTGCGTTTCTTATATTCTAAGTTTTTCAGTGCAACTCACTCATATACTATGTACTACAATGTGCGTTTCTTATATTCTAAGTTTTTCAGTGCAACTCACTCATATACTATGTACTACACTGTGCGTTTCTTATATTCTAAGTTTTTCAGTGCAACTCACTCATATACTATGTACTACACTGTGCGTTTCTTATATTCTAAGTTTTTCAGTGCAACTCACTCATATACTATGTACTACACTGTGCGTTTCTTATATTCTAAGTTTTTCAGTGCAACTCACTCATATACTATGTACTACACTGTGCGTTTCTTATATTCTAAGTTTTTCAGTGCAACTCACTCATATACTATGTATTACACTGTGCGTTTCTTATATTCTAAGTTTTTCAGTGCAACTCACTCATATACTATGTACTACACTGTGCGTTTCTTATAT
Organism: Mus caroli; assembly: GCF_978045245.1. NCBI lineage: Eukaryota > Metazoa > Chordata > Mammalia > Rodentia > Muridae > Mus > Mus caroli. The sequence goes on from NW_028227283.1 coordinate 318,336, forward strand.
TCCAAGTTTTTCAGTGCAACTCACTCATATACTATGTACTACACTGTGCGTTTCTTATATTCCAAGTTTTTCAGTGCAACTCACTCATATACTATGTACTACACTGTGCGTTCTTATATTCTAAGTTTTTCAGTGCAACTCACTCATATACTATGTACTACACTGTGCGTTTCTTATATTCTAAGTTTTTCAGTGCAACTCACTCATATACTATGTACTACACTGTGCGTTTCTTATATTCTAAGTTTTTCAGTGCAACTCACTCATATACTATGTAATACACTGTGCGTTTCTTATAGTCTAAGTTTTTCTATGCAACTCACTCATATACTATGTACTACACTGTGCGTTTCTTATATTCTAAGTTTTTCAGTGCAACTCACTCATATACTATGTACTACACTGTGCATTTCGTGTAATGCGGGTTTTTCAGTAAATTCTAAGTTTTTCAATGCAACTCACTCATATACTATGTACTACACTGTGCGTTTCTTATATTCTAAATTTTTCAGTGCAACTCACTCATATACTATGTACTACACTGTGCGTTTCTTATATTCTAAGTTTTTCATTGCAACTCACTAATATACTATGTACTACACTGTGCGTTTCTTATATTCTAAGTTTTTCAGTGCAACTCACTCATATACTATGTACTACACTGTGCGTTTCTTATATTCCAAGTTTTTCAGTGCAACTCACTCATATACTATGTACTACACTGTGCGTTTCTTATATTCCAAGTTTTTCAGTGCAACTCACTCATATACTATGTACTACACTGTGCGTTTCTTATATTCTAAGTTTTTCAGTGCAACTCACTCATATACTATGTACTACACTGTGCGTTTCTTATATTCTAAGTTTTTCAGTGCAACTCACTCATATACTATGTACTACACTGTGCGTTTCTTATATTCTAAGTTTTTCAGTGCAACTCACTCATATACTATGTACTACACTGTGAGTTTCTTATATTCTAAGTTTTTCAGTGCAACTCACTCATATACTATGTACTACACTGTGCGTTTCTTATATTCTAAGTTTTTCAGTGCAACTCACTCATATATTATGTACTACACTGTGCGTTTCTTATATTCTAAGTTTTTCAGTGCAACTCACTCATATACTATGTATTACACTGTGCGTTTCTTATATTCTAAGTTTTTCAGTGCAACTCACTCATATACTATGTACTACACTGTGCGTTTCTTATATTCCAAGTTTTTCAGTGCAACTCACTCATATACTATGTACTACACTGTGCGTTTCTTATATTCCAAGTTTTTCAGTGCAACTCACTCATATACTATGTACTACACTGTGCGTTTCTTATATTCTAAGTTTTTCAGTGCAACTCACTCATATACTATGTACTACACAGCGTTTCTTATATTCCAAGTTTTTCAGTGCAACTCACTCATATACTATGTACTACACTGTGCATTTCTTATATTCTAAGTTTTTCAGTGCAACTCACTCATATACTATGTACTACACTGTGCGTTTCTTATATTCTAAGTTTTTCATTGCAACTCACTCATATACTATGTACTACACTGTGCGTTTCTTATATTCTAAGTTTTTCAGTGCAACTCACTCATATACTATGTACTACACTGTGCGTTTCTTATATTCTAAGTTTTTCAGTGCAACTCACTCATATACTATGTACTACACTGTGCGTTTCTTATATTCTAAGTTTTTCAGTGCAACTCACTCCTACACTATGTACTACACTGTGCGTTTCTTATAGTCTAAGTTTTTCTATGCAACTCACTCATATACTATATACTACACTGTGCGTTTCTTATATTCTAAGTTTTTCAGTGCAACTCACTCATATACTATGTACTACACAGCGTTTCTTATATTCCAAGTTTTTCAGTGCAACTCACTCATATACTATGTACTACACTGTGCGTTTCTTATATTCTAAGTTTTTCAGTGCAACTCACTCATATATTATGTACTACACTGTGCGTTTCTTATATTCTAAGTTTTTCAGTGCAACTCACTCATATACTATGTATTACACTGTGCGTTTCTTATATTCTAAGTTTTTCAGTGCAACTCACTCATATACTATGTACTACACTGTGCGTTTCTTATATTCCAAGTTTTTCAGTGCAACTCACTCATATACTATGTACTACACTGTGCGTTTCTTATATTCCAAGTTTTTCAGTGCAACTCACTCATATACTATGTACTACACTGTGCGTTTCTTATATTCTAAGTTTTTCAGTGCAACTCACTCATATACTATGTACTACACTGTGCGTTTCTTATATTCTAAGTTTTTCAGTGCAACTCACTCATATACTATGTACTACACTGTGCGTTTCTTATATTCTAAGTTTTTCAGTGCAACTCACTCATATACTATGTACTACACTGTGCGTTTCTTATAGTTAAGTTTTTCTATGCAACTCACTCATATACTATGTACTACACTGTGCGTTTCTTATATTCTAAGTTTTTCAGTGCAACTCACTCATATACTATGTACTACACAGCGTTTCTTATATTCCAAGTTTTTCAGTGCAACTCACTCATATACTATGTACTACACTGTGCATTTCTTATATTCTAAGTTTTTCAGTGCAACTCACTCATATACTATGTACTACACTGTGCGTTTCTTATATTCTAAGTTTTTCATTGCAACTCACTCATATACTATGTACTACACTGTGCGTTTCTTATATTCTAAGTTTTTCAGTGCAACTCACTCATATACTATGTACTACACTGTGCGTTTCTTATATTCTAAGTTTTTCAGTGCAACTCACTCATATACTATGTACTACACTGTGCGTTTCTTATATTCTAAGTTTTTCAGTGCAACTCACTCCTACACTATGTACTACACTGTGCGTTTCTTATAGTCTAAGTTTTTCTATGCAACTCACTCATATACTATATACTACACTGTGCGTTTCTTATATTCTAAGTTTTTCAGTGCAACTCACTCATATACTATGTACTACACAGCGTTTCTTATATTCCAAGTTTTTCAGTGCAACTCACTCATATACTATGTACTACACTGTGCATTTCTTATATTCTAAGTTTTTTAGTGCAACTCACTCATATATTATATACTACACTGTGCGTTTCTTATATTCTAAGTTTTTCATTGCAACTCACTCATATACTATGTACTACACTGTGCGTTTCTTATATTCTAAGTTTTTCAGTGCAACTCACTCATATACTATGTACTACACTGTGCGTTTCTTATATTCTAAGTTTTTCAGTGCAAATCACTCATATACTATGTACTACACTGTGCGTTTCTTATATTCTAAGTTTTTCAGTGCAACTCACTCCTACACTATGTACTACACTGTGCATTTCGTGTAATGCGGGTTTTTCAGTAAATTCTAAGTTTTTCAGTGCAACTCACTCATATACTATGTACTACACTGTGCGTTTCTTAAATTCTAAGTTTTTCAGTGCAACTCACTCATATACTATGTACTACACTGTGCGTTTCTTATATTCTAAGTTTTTCAGTGCAACTCACTCATATACTATGTACTACACTGTGCGTTTCTTATATTCTAAGTTTTTCAGTACAACTCACTCATATACTATGTACTACACTGTGCATTTCGTGTAATGTGGGTTTTTCAGTAAATTCTAAGTTTTTCAGTGCAACTCACTCATATACTATGTACTACACTGTACGTTTCTTAAATTCTAAGTTTTTCAGTGCAACTCAGTCATATACTATATACTACACTGTGCGTTTCTTATATTCTAAGTTTTTCAGTGCAACTCACTCATATACTATGTACTACACTGTGCGTTTCTTATATTCTAAGTTTTTCAGTGCAACTCACTCATATACTATGTACTACACTGTGCATTTCTTATATTCTAAGTTTTTCAGTGCAACTCACTCATATACTATGTACTACACTGTGCGTTTCTTATATTCTAAGTTTTTCAGTGCAACTCACTCATATACTATGTACTACACTGTGCGTTTCTTATATTCTAAGTTTTTCAGTGCAACTCACTCCTACACTATGTACTACACTGTGCATTTCGTGTAATGCGGGTTTTTCAGTAAATTCTAAGTTTTTCATTGCAACTTACTCATATACTATGTACTACACTGTGCGTTTCTTAAATTCTAAGTTTTTCAGTGCAACTCACTCATATACTATGTACTACACTGTGCGTTTCTTATATTCTAAGTTTTTCAGTGCAACTCACTCATATACTATGTACTACACTGTGCGTTTCTTATATTCTAAGTTTTTCAGTGCAACTCACTCATATACTATGTACTACACTGTGCATTTCGTGTAATGCGGGTTTTTCAGTAAATTCTAAGTTTTTCTGTGCAGCACACTCATATACTATGTAATACACTGTACGTTTCTTAAATTCTAAGTTTTTCAGTGCAACTCACTCATATACTATGTACTACACTGTGCGTTTCTTATATTCTAAGTTTTTCATTGAACTCACTAATATACTATGTACTACACTGTGCGTTTCTTATATTCTAAGTTTTTCAGTGCAACTCACTCATATACTATGTACTACACTGTGCGTTTCTTATATTCCAAGTTTTTCAGTGCAACTCACTCATATACTATGTACTACACTGTGAGTTTCTTATATTCTAAGTTTTTCAGTGCAACTCACTCATATACTATGTACTACACTGTGAGTTTCTTATATTCTAAGTTTTTCAGTGCAACTCACTCATATACTATGTACTACACTGTGAGTTTCTTATATTCTAAGTTTTTCAGTGCAACTCACTCATATACTATGTACTACACTGTGCGTTTCTTATATTCTAAGTTTTTCAGTGCAACTCACTCATATACTATGTACTACACTGTGCGTTTCTTATATTCTAAGTTTTTCAGTGCAACTCACTCATATACTATGTATTACACTGTGCGTTTCTTATATTCTAAGTTTTTCAGTGCAACTCACTCATATACTATGTACTACACTGTGCGTTTCTTATATTCCAAGTTTTTCAGTGCAACTCACTCATATACTATGTACTACACTGTGCGTTTCTTATATTCCAAGTTTTTCAGTGCAACTCACTCATATACTATGTACTACACTGTGCGTTTCTTATAGTCTAAGTTTTTCTATGCAACTCTCTAATATACTATGTACTACACTGTGCGTTTCTTATATTCTAAGTTTTTCAGTGCAACTCACTCATATACTATGTATTACACTGTGCGTTTCTTATATTCTAAGTTTTTCAGTGCAACTCACTCATATACTATGTACTACACTGTGCGTTTCTTATATTCCAAGTTTTTCAGTGCAACTCACTCATATACTATGTACTACACTGTGCGTTTCTTATATTCCAAGTTTTTCAGTGCAACTCACTCATATACTATGTACTACACTGTGCGTTTCTTATATTCTAAGTTTTTCAGTGCAACTCACTCATATACTATGTACTACACTGTGCGTTTCTTATATTCTAAGTTTTTCAGTGCAACTCACTCATATACTATGTACTACACTGTGCGTTTCTTATATTCTAAGTTTTTCAGTGCAACTCACTCATATACTATGTACTACACTGTGCGTTTCTTATAGTCTAAGTTTTTCTATGCAACTCACTCATATACTATGTACTACACTGTGCGTTTCTTATATTCCAAGTTTTTCAGTGCAACTCACTCATATACTATGTACTACACTGTGCATTTCTTATATTCTAAGTTTTTCAGTGCAACTCACTCATATACTATGTACTACACTGTGCGTTTCTTATATTCTAAGTTTTTCATTGCAACTCACTCATATACTATGTACTACACTGTGCGTTTCTTATATTCTAAGTTTTTCAGTGCAACTCACTCATATACTATGTACTACACTGTGCGTTTCTTATATTCTAAGTTTTTCAGTGCAACTCACTCATATACTATGTACTACACTGTGAGTTTCTTATATTCTAAGTTTTTCAGTGCAACTCACTCATATAATATGTACTACACTGTGCGTTTCTTATATTCTAAGTTTTTCAGTGCAACTCACTCATATACTATGTACTACACTGTGCGTTTCTTATATTCTAAGTTTTTCAGTGCAACTCACTCATATACTATGTACTACACTGTGAGTTTCTTATATTCTAAGTTTTTCAGTGCAACTCACTCATATACTATGTACTACACTGTGCGTTTCTTATATTCTAAGTTTTTCAGTGCAACTCACTCATATACTATGTACTACACTGTGCGTTTCTTATATTCTAAGTTTTTCAGTGCAACTCACTCATATACTATGTATTACACTGTGCGTTTCTTATATTCTAAGTTTTTCAGTGCAACTAACTCATATACCTTGTACTACACTGTGCGTTTCTTATATTCCAAGTTTTTCAGTGCAACTCACTCATATACTATGTACTACACTGTGCGTTTCTTATATTCCAAGTTTTTCAGTGCAACTCACTCATATACTATGTACTACACTGTGCGTTTCTTATATTCTAAGTTTTTCAGTGCAACTCACTCATATACTATGTACTACACTGTGCGTTTCTTATATTCTAAGTTTTTCAGTGCAACTCACTCATATACTATGTACTACACTGTGCGTTTCTTATAGTCTAAGTTTTTCTATGCAACTCACTCATATACTATGTACTACACTGTGCGTTTCTTATATTCTAAGTTTTTCAGTGCAACTCACTCATATACTATGTACTACACAGCGTTTCTTATATTCCAAGTTTTTCAGTGCAACTCACTCATATACTATGTACTACACTGTGCATTTCTTATATTCTAAGTTTTTCAGTGCAACTCACTCATATACTATGTACTACACTGTGCGTTTCTTATATTCTAAGTTTTTCATTGCAACTCACTCATATACTATGTACTACACTGTGCGTTTCTTATATTCTAAGTTTTTCAGTGCAACTCACTCATATACTATGTACTACACTGTGCGTTTCTTATATTCTAAGTTTTTCAGTGCAACTCACTCATATACTATGTACTACACTGTGCGTTTCTTATATTCTAAGTTTTTCAGTGCAACTCACTCATATACTATGTACTACACTGTGCGTTTCTTATAGTCTAAGTTTTTCTATGCAACTCACTCATATACTATATACTACACTGTGCGTTTCTTATATTCCAAGTTTTTCAGTGCAACTCACTCATATACTATGTACTACACTGTGCATTTCTTATATTCTAAGTTTTTCAGTGCAACTCACTCATATACTATGTACTACACTGTGCGTTTCTTATATTCTAAGTTTTTCATTGCAACTCACTCATATACTATGTACTACACTGTGCGTTTCTTATATTCTAAGTTTTTCAGTGCAACTCACTCATATACTATGTACTACACTGTGCGTTTCTTATATTCTAAGTTTTTCAGTGCAACTCACTCATATACTATGTACTACACTGTGAGTTTCTTATATTCTAAGTTTTTCAGTGCAACTCACTCATATAATATGTACTACACTGTGCGTTTCTTATATTCTAAGTTTTTCAGTGCAACTCACTCATATACTATGTACTACACTGTGCGTTTCTTATATTCTAAGTTTTTCAGTGCAACTCACTCATATACTATGTACTACACTGTGAGTTTCTTATATTCTAAGTTTTTCAGTGCAACTCACTCATATACTATGTACTACACTGTGCGTTTCTTATATTCTAAGTTTTTCAGTGCAACTCACTCATATACTATGTACTACACTGTGCGTTTCTTATATTCTAAGTTTTTCAGTGCAACTCACTCATATACTATGTATTACACTGTGCGTTTCTTATATTCTAAGTTTTTCAGTGCAACTAACTCATATACCTTGTACTACACTGTGCGTTTCTTATATTCCAAGTTTTTCAGTGCAACTCACTCATATACTATGTACTACACTGTGCGTTTCTTATATTCCAAGTTTTTCAGTGCAACTCACTCATATACTATGTACTACACTGTGCGTTTCTTATATTCTAAGTTTTTCAGTGCAACTCACTCATATACTATGTACTACACTGTGCGTTTCTTATATTCTAAGTTTTTCAGTGCAACTCACTCATATACTATGTACTACACTGTGCGTTTCTTATAGTCTAAGTTTTTCTATGCAACTCACTCATATACTATGTACTACACTGTGCGTTTCTTATATTCTAAGTTTTTCAGTGCAACTCACTCATATACTATGTACTACACAGCGTTTCTTATATTCCAAGTTTTTCAGTGCAACTCACTCATATAGTATGTACTACACTGTGCATTTCTTATATTCTAAGTTTTTCAGTGCAACTCACTCATATACTATGTACTACACTGTGCGTTTCTTATATTCTAAGTTTTTCATTGCAACTCACTCATATACTATGTACTACACTGTGCGTTTCTTATATTCTAAGTTTTTCAGTGCAACTCACTCATATACTATGTACTACACTGTGCGTTTCTTATATTCTAAGTTTTTCAGTGCAAATCACTCATATACTATGTACTACACTGTGCGTTTCTTATATTCTAAGTTTTTCAGTGCAACTCACTCCTACACTATGTACTACACTGTGCATTTCGTGTAATGCGGGTTTTTCAGTAAATTCTAAGTTTTTCAGTGCAACTCACTCATATACTATGTACTACACTGTGCGTTTCTTAAATTCTAAGTTTTTCAGTGCAACTCACTCATATACTATGTACTACACTGTGCGTTTCTTATATTCTAAGTTTTTCAGTGCAACTCACTCATATACTATGTACTACACTGTGCGTTTCTTATATTCTAAGTTTTTCAGTACAACTCACTCATATACTATGTACTACACTGTGCATTTCGTGTAATGCGGGTTTTTCAGTAAATTCTAAGTTTTTCAGTGCAACTCACTCATATACTATGTACTACACTGTACGTTTCTTAAATTCTAAGTTTTTCAGTGCAACTCAGTCATATACTATGTACTACACTGTGCGTTTCTTATATTCTAAGTTTTTCAGTGCAACTCACTCATATACTATGTACTACACTGTGCGTTTCTTATATTCTAAGTTTTTCAGTGCAACTCAGTCATATACTATGTACTACACTGTGCATTTCTTATATTCTAAGTTTTTCAGTGCAACTCACTCATATACTATGTACTACACTGTGCGTTTCTTATATTCTAAGTTTTTCAGTGCAACTCACTCATATACTATGTACTACACTGTGCGTTTCTTATATTCTAAGTTTTTCAGTGCAACTCACTCCTACACTATGTACTACACTGTGCATTTCGTGTAATGCGGGTTTTTCAGTAAATTCTAAGTTTTTCATTGCAACTTACTCATATACTATGTACTACACTGTGCGTTTCTTAAATTCTAAGTTTTTCAGTGCAACTCACTCATATACTATGTACTACACTGTGCGTTTCTTATATTCTAAGTTTTTCAGTGCAACTCACTCATATACTATGTACTACACTGTGCGTTTCTTATATTCTAAGTTTTTCAGTGCAACTCAATCATATACTATGTACTACACTGTGCATTTCGTGTAATGCGGGTTTTTCAGTAAATTCTAAGTTTTTCTGTGCAGCACACTCATATACTATGTACTACACTGTACGTTTCTTAAATTCTAAGTTTTTCAGTGCAACTCACACATATACTATGTACTACACTGTGCGTTTCTTATATTCTAAGTTTTTCAGTGCAACTCAGTCATATACTATGTACTACACTGTGCATTTCTTATATTCTAAGTTTTTCAGTGCAACTCACTCATATACTATGTACTACACTGTGCGTTTCTTATATTCTAAGTTTTTCAGTGCAACTCACTCATATACTATGTACTACACTGTGCGTTTCTTATATTCTAAGTTTTTCAGTGCAACTCACTCCTACACTATGTACTACACTGTGCATTTCGTGTAATGCGGGTTTTTCAGTAAATTCTAAGTTTTTCATTGCAACTTACTCATATACTATGTACTACACTGTGCGTTTCTTAAATTCTAAGTTTTTCAGTGCAACTCACTCATATACTATGTACTACACTGTGCGTTTCTTATATTCTAAGTTTTTCAGTGCAACTCACTCATATACTATGTACTACACTGTGCGTTTCTTATATTCTAAGTTTTTCAGTGCAACTCACTCATATACTATGTACTACACTGTGCATTTCGTGTAATGCGAGTTTTTCAGTAAATTCTAAGTTTTTCAGTGCAACTCACTCATATACTTTGTACTACACTGTGCTTTTCTTAAATTCTAAGTTTTTCAGTGCAACTCACTCATATACTATGTACTACACTGTGCGTTTCTTATATTCCAAGTTTTTCAGTGCAACTCACTCATATACAATGTATTACACTGTGCGTTTCTTATATTCTAAGTTTTTCAGTGCAACTCACTCATATACTATGTACTACACTGTGCGTTTCTTATATTCTAAGTTTTTCAGTGCAACTCACTCATATACTATGTACTACACTGTGCGTTTCTTATATTCGAAGTTTTTAGTGCAACTAAATCATATACTATGTACTACACTGTGCGTTTCTTATATTCTAAGTTTTTCAGTGCAACTCACTCATATACTATGTACTACACTGTGCGTTTCTTATATTCTAAGTTTTTCAGTGCAACTCACTCATATACTATGTACTACACTGTGCGTTTCTTATATTCTAAGTTTTTCATTGCAACTCACTAATATACTATGTACTACACTGTGCGTTTCTTATATTCTAAGTTTTTCAGTGCAACTCACTCATATACTATGTACTACACTGTGCGTTTCTTATATTCCAAGTCTTTCAGTGCAACTCACTCATATACTATGTACTACACTGTGCGTTTCTTATATTCCAAGTTTTTCAGTGCAACTCACTCATATACTATGTACTACACTGTGCGTTTCTTATATTCTAAGTTTTTCAGTGCAACTCACTCATATACTATGTACTACACTGTGCGTTTCTTATATTCTAAGTTTTTCAGTGCAACTCACTCATATACTATGTACTACACTGTGAGTTTCTTATATTCTAAGTTTTTCAGTGCAACTCACTCATATACTATGTACTACACTGTGCGTTTCTTATATTCTAAGTTTTTCAGTGCAACTCACTCATATACTATGTACTACACTGTGCGTTTCTTATAGTCTAAGTTTTTCTATGCAAATCACTCATATACTATGTACTACACTGTGCGTTTCTTATATTCTAAGTTTTTCAGTGCAACTCACTCATATACTATGTACTACACTGTGCATTTCGTGTAATGCGGGTTTTTCAGTAAATTCTAAGTTTTTCAATGCAACTCACTCATATACTATGTACTACACTGTGCGTTTCTTATATTCTAAGTTTTTCAGTGCAACTCACTCATATACTATGTACTACACTGTGCATTTCGTGTAATGCGGGTTTTTCAGTAAATTCTAAGTTTTTCAGTGCAACTCACTCATATACTATGTACTACACTGTGCGTTTCTTATATTCTAAGTTTTTCAGTGCAACTCACTCATATACTATGTACTCCACTGTGCGTTTCTTATATTCTAAGTTTTTCAGTGCAACTCACTCATATACTATGTACTCCACTGTGCGTTTCTTATATTCTAAGTTTTTCAGTGCAACTCACTCATATACTATGTACTACACTGTGCGTTTCTTATATTCTAAGTTTTTCAGTGCAACTCACTCATATACTATGTACTACACTGTGCGTTTCTTATATTCTAAGTTTTTCAGTGCAACTCACTCATATACTATGTACTACACTGTGCGTTTCTCATATTCTAAGTTTTTCAGTGCAACTCACACATATACTATGTATTACACTGTGCGTTTCTTATATTCTAAGTTTTTCAGTGCAACTCACTCATATACTTTGTACTACACTGTGCTTTTCTTAATTCTAAGTTTTTCAGTGCAACTCACTCATATACTATGTACTACACTGTGCGTTTCTTATATTCCAAGTTTTTCAGTGCAACTCACTCATATACTATGTACTACACTGTGCGTTTCTTATATTCGAAGTTTTTAGTGCAACTCAATCATATACTATGTACTACACTGTGCGTTTCTTATATTCTAAGTTTTTCAGTGCAACTCACTCATATACTATGTACTACACTGTGCGTTTCTTATATTCTAAGTTTTTCAGTGCAACTCACTCATATACTATGTACTACACTGTGCGTTTCTTATATTCTAAGTTTTTCATTGCAACTCACTAATATACTATGTACTACACTGTGCGTTTCTTATATTCTAAGTTTTTCAGTGCAACTCACTCATATACTATGTACTACACTGTGCGTTTCTTATATTCCAAGTTTTTCAGTGCAACTCACTCATATACTATGTACTACACTGTGCGTTTCTTATATTCCAAGTTTTTCAGTGCAACTCACTCATATACTATGTACTACACTGTGCGTTTCTTATATTCTAAGTTTTTCAGTGCAACTCACTCATATACTATGTACTACACTGTGCGTTTCTTATATTCTAAGTTTTTCAGTGCAACTCACTCATATACTATGTACTACACTGTGCCTTTCTTATATTCTAAGTTTTTCAGTGCAACTCACTCATATACTATGTACTACACTGTGAGTTTCTTATATTCTAAGTTTTTCAGTGCAACTCACTCATATACTATGTACTACACTGTGCGTTTCTTATATTCTAAGTTTTTCAGTGCAACTCACTCATATACTATGTACTACACTGTGCGTTTCTTATATTCTAAGTTTTTCAGTGCAACTCACTCATATACTATGTATTACACTGTGCGTTTCTTATATTCTAAGTTTTTCAGTGCAACTCACTCATATACTATGTACTACACTGTGCGTTTCTTATATTCCAAGTTTTTCAGTGCAACTCACTCATATACTATGTACTACACTGTGCGTTTCTTATATTCCAAGTTTTTCAGTGCAACTCCCTCATATACTATGTACTACACTGTGCGTTTCTTATATTCTAAGTTTTTCAGTGCAACTCACTCATATACTATGTACTACACTGTGCATTTCGTGTAATGCGGGTTTTTCAGTAAATTCTAAGTTTTTCAATGCAACTCACTCATATACTATGTACTACACTGTGCGTTTCTTATATTCTAAGTTTTTCAGTGCAACTCACTCATATACTATGTACTCCACTGTGCGTTTCTTATATTCTAAGTTTTTCAGTGCAACTCACTCATATAATATGTACTCCACTGTGCGTTTCTTATATTCTAAGTTTTTCAGTGCAACTCAGTCATATACTATGTACTACACTGTGCGTTTCTTATATTCTAAGTTTTTCAGTGCAACTCACTCATATACTATGTACTACACTGTGCGTTTCTTATATTCTAAGTTTTTCAGTGCAACTCACTCATATACTATGTACTACACTGTGCGTTTCTTATATTCTAAGTTTTTCAGTGCAACTCACTCATATACTATGTACTACACTGTGCGTTTCTTATATTCTAAGTTTTTCAGTGCAACTCACACATATACTATGTATTACACTGTGCGTTTCTTATATTCTAAGTTTTTCAGTGCAACTCACTCATATACTTTGTACTACACTGTGCTTTTCTTAATTCTAAGTTTTTCAGTGCAACTCACTCATATACTATGTACTACACTGTGCGTTTCTTATATTCCAAGTTTTTCAGTGCAACTCACTCATATACTATGTACTACACTGTGCGTTTCTTATATTCGAAGTTTTTAGTGCAACTCAATCATATACTATGTACTACACTGTGCGTTTCTTATATTCTAAGTTTTTCAGTGCAACTCACTCATATACTATGTACTACCCTGTGCGTTTCTTATATTCTAAGTTTTTCAGTGCAACTCACTCATATACTATGTACTCCACTGTGCGTTTCTTATATTCTAAGTTTTTCAGTGCAACTCACTCATATACTATGTACTCCACTGTGCGTTTCTTATATTCTAAGTTTTTCAGTGCAACTCACTCATATACTATGTACTACACTGTGCGTTTCTTATATTCTAAGTTTTTCAGTGCAACTCACTCATATACTATGTACTACACTGTGCGTTTCTTATATTCTAAGTTTTTCAGTGCAACTCACTCATATACTATGTACTACACTGTGCGTTTCTCATATTCTAAGTTTTTCAGTGCAACTCACACATATACTATGTATTACACTGTGCGTTTCTTATATTCTAAGTTTTTCAGTGCAACTCACTCATATACTTTGTACTACACTGTGCTTTTCTTAATTCTAAGTTTTTCAGTGCAACTCACTCATATACTATGTACTACACTGTGCGTTTCTTATATTCCAAGTTTTTCAGTGCAACTCACTCATATACTATGTACTACACTGTGCGTTTCTTATATTCGAAGTTTTTAGTGCAACTCAATCATATACTATGTACTACACTGTGCGTTTCTTATATTCTAAGTTTTTCAGTGCAACTCACTCATATACTATGTACTACACTGTGCGTTTCTTATATTCTAAGTTTTTCAGTGCAACTCACTCATATACTATGTACTACACTGTGCGTTTCTTATATTCTAAGTTTTTCATTGCAACTCACTAATATACTATGTACTACACTGTGCGTTTCTTATATTCTAAGTTTTTCAGTGCAACTCACTCATATACTATGTACTACACTGTGCGTTTCTTATATTCCAAGTTTTTCAGTGCAACTCACTCATATACTATGTACTACACTGTGCGTTTCTTATATTCCAAGTTTTTCAGTGCAACTCACTCATATACTATGTACTACACTGTGCGTTTCTTATATTCTAAGTTTTTCAGTGCAACTCACTCATATACTATGTACTACACTGTGCGTTTCTTATATTCTAAGTTTTTCAGTGCAACTCACTCATATACTATGTACTACACTGTGCCTTTCTTATATTCTAAGTTTTTCAGTGCAACTCACTCATATACTATGTACTACACTGTGAGTTTCTTATATTCTAAGTTTTTCAGTGCAACTCACTCATATACTATGTACTACACTGTGCGTTTCTTATATTCTAAGTTTTTCAGTGCAACTCACTCATATACTATGTACTACACTGTGCGTTTCTTATATTCTAAGTTTTTCAGTGCAACTCACTCATATACTATGTATTACACTGTGCGTTTCTTATATTCTAAGTTTTTCAGTGCAACTCACTCATATACTATGTACTACACTGTGCGTTTCTTATATTCCAAGTTTTTCAGTGCAACTCACTCATATACTATGTACTACACTGTGCGTTTCTTATATTCCAAGTTTTTCAGTGCAACTCCCTCATATACTATGTACTACACTGTGCGTTTCTTATATTCTAAGTTTTTCAGTGCAACTCACTCATATACTATGTACTACACTGTGCATTTCGTGTAATGCGGGTTTTTCAGTAAATTCTAAGTTTTTCAATGCAACTCACTCATATACTATGTACTACACTGTGCGTTTCTTATATTCTAAGTTTTTCAGTGCAACTCACTCATATACTATGTACTCCACTGTGCGTTTCTTATATTCTAAGTTTTTCAGTGCAACTCACTCATATAATATGTACTCCACTGTGCGTTTCTTATATTCTAAGTTTTTCAGTGCAACTCAGTCATATACTATGTACTACACTGTGCGTTTCTTATATTCTAAGTTTTTCAGTGCAACTCACTCATATACTATGTACTACACTGTGCGTTTCTTATATTCTAAGTTTTTCAGTGCAACTCACTCATATACTATGTACTACACTGTGCGTTTCTTATATTCTAAGTTTTTCAGTGCAACTCACTCATATACTATGTACTACACTGTGCGTTTCTTATATTCTAAGTTTTTCAGTGCAACTCACACATATACTATGTATTACACTGTGCGTTTCTTATATTCTAAGTTTTTCAGTGCAACTCACTCATATACTTTGTACTACACTGTGCTTTTCTTAATTCTAAGTTTTTCAGTGCAACTCACTCATATACTATGTACTACACTGTGCGTTTCTTATATTCCAAGTTTTTCAGTGCAACTCACTCATATACTATGTACTACACTGTGCGTTTCTTATATTCGAAGTTTTTAGTGCAACTCAATCATATACTATGTACTACACTGTGCGTTTCTTATATTCTAAGTTTTTCAGTGCAACTCACTCATATACTATGTACTACCCTGTGCGTTTCTTATATTCTAAGTTTTTCAGTGCAACTCACTCATATACTATGTACTACACTGTGCGTTTCTTATATTCTAAGTTTTTCATTGCAACTCACTCATATACTATGTACTACACTGTGCGTTTCTTATATTCTAAGTTTTTCAGTGCAACTCACTCATATACTATGTACTACACTGTGCGTTTCTTATATTCCAAGTTTTTCAGTGCAACTCACTCATATACTATGTACTACACTGTGCGTTTCTTATATTCCAAGTTTTTCAGTGCAACTCACTCATATACTATGTACTACACTGTGCGTTTCTTATATTCTAAGTTTTTCAGTGCAACTCACTCATATACTATGTACTACACTGTGCGTTTCTTATATTCTAAGTTTTTCAGTGCAACTCACTCATATACTATGTACTACACTGTGCGTTTCTTATATTCTAAGTTTTTCAGTGCAACTCACTCATATACTATGTACTACACTGTGAGTTTCTTATATTCTAAGTTTTTCAGTGCAACTCACTCATATACTATGTACTACACTGTGCGTTTCTTATATTCTAAGTTTTTCAGTGCAACTCACTCATATACTATGTACTACACTGTGCGTTTCTTATATTCTAAGTTTTTCAGTGCAACTCACTCATATACTATGTATTACACTGTGCGTTTCTTATATTCTAAGTTTTTCAGTGCAACTCACTCATATACTATGTACTACACTGTGCGTTTCTTATATTCCAAGTTTTTCAGTGCAACTCACTCATATACTATGTACTACACTGTGCGTTTCTTATATTCCAAGTTTTTCAGTGCAACTCCCTCATATACTATGTACTACACTGTGCGTTTCTTATATTCTAAGTTTTTCAGTGCAACTCACTCATATACTATGTACTACACTGTGCGTTTCTTATATTCTAAGTTTTTCAGTGCAACTCACTCATATACTATGTACTACACTGTGCGTTTCTTATATTCTAAGTTTTTCAGTGCAACTCACTCATATACTATGTACTACACTGTGCGTTTCTTATAGTCTAAGTTTTTCTATGCAACTCACTCATATACTATGTACTACACTGTGCGTTTCTTATATTCTAAGTTTTTCAGTGCAACTCACTCATATACTATGTACTACACTGTGCATTTCGTGTAATGCGGGTTTTTCAGTAAATTCTAAGTTTTTCAATGCAACTCACTCATATACTATGTACTACACTGTGCGTTTCTTATATTCTAAGTTTTTCAGTGCAACTCACTCATATACTATGTACTACACTGTGCATTTCGTGTAATGCGGGTTTTTCAGTAAATTCTAAGTTTTTCAGTGCAACTCACTCATATACTATGTACTACACTGTGCGTTTCTTATATTCTAAGTTTTTCAGTGCAACTCACTCATATACTATGTACTCCACTGTGCGTTTCTTATATTCTAAGTTTTTCAGTGCAACTCACTCATATACTATGTACTACACTGTGCGTTTCTTATATTCTAAGTTTTTCAGTGCAACTCACTCATATACTATGTACTCCACTGTGCGTTTCTTATATTCTAAGTTTTTCAGTGCAACTCACTCATATACTATGTACTACACTGTGCGTTTCTTATATTCTAAGTTTTTCAGTGCAACTCACTCATATACTATGTACTACACTGTGCGTTTCTTATATTCTAAGTTTTTCAGTGCAACTCACACATATACTATGTATTACACTGTGCGTTTCTTATATTCTAAGTTTTTCAGTGCAACTCACTCATATACTTTGTACTACACTGTGCTTTTCTTAATTCTAAGTTTTTCAGTGCAACTCACTCATATACTATGTACTACACTGTGCGTTTCTTATATTCCAAGTTTTTCAGTGCAACTCACTCATATACTATGTACTACACTGTGCGTTTCTTATATTCTAAGTTTTTCAGTGCAACTCACTCATATACTATGTACTACACTGTGCGTTTCTTATATTCTAAGTTTTTCAGTGCAACTCACTCATATACTATGTACTACACTGTGCGTTTCTTATATTCTAAGTTTTTCAGTGCAACTCACTCATATACTATGTACTACACTGTGCGTTTCTTATATTCTAAGTTTTTCAGTGCAACTCACTCATATACTATGTACTACACTGTGCGTTTCTTATATTCTAAGTTTTTCAGTGCAACTCACTCATATACTATGTATTACACTGTGTGTTTCTTATATTCTAAGTTTTTCAGTGCTACTCACTCATATACGTTGTACTACACTGTGCTTTTCTTATATTCTAAGTTTTTCAGTGCAACTCACTCATATACTATGTACTACACTGTGCGTTTCTTATATTCCAAGTTTTTCAGTGCAACTCACTCATATACTATGTACTACACTGTGCGTTTCTTATATTCTAAGTTTTTCAGTGCAACTCACTCATATACTATGTACTACACTGTGCGTTTCGTATATTCTAAGTTTTTCAGTGCAACTCACTCATATACTATGTACTACACTGTGCGTTTCTTATATTCCAAGTTTTTCAGTGCAACTCACTCATATACTATGTACTACACTGTGCGTTTCTTATATTCCAAGTTTTTCAGTGCAACTCACTCATATACTATGTACTACTTTGTGCGTTTCTTATATTCTAAGTTTTTCAGTGCAACTCACTCATATACTATGTACTACACTGTGCGTTTCTTATATTCTAATTTTTCAGTGCAACTCACTCATATACTATGTACTACACTGTGCGTTTCTTATATTCTAAGTTTTTCAGTGCAAGTCACTCATATACTATGTACTACACTGTGCGTTTCTTATAGTCTAAGTTTTTGTATGCAAATCACTCATATACTATGTACTACACTGTGCGTTTCTTATATTCTAAGTTTTTCAGTGCAACTCACTCATATACTATGTACTACACTGTGCGTTTCTTATATTCTAAGTTTTTCAGTGCAACTCACTCATATACTATGTACTACACTGTGCGTTTCTTATATTCTAAGTTTTTCAGTGCAACTCACTCATATACTATGTACTACACTGTGCGTTTCTTATATTCTATGTTTTTCAGTGCAACTCACTCATATACTATGTACTACACTGTGCGTTTCTTATATTCTAAGTTTTTCAGTGCAACTCACTCATATACTATGTACTACACTGTGCGTTTCTTATATTCTAAGTTTTTCAGTGCAACTCACTCATATACTATGTACTACACTGTGCGTTTCTTATATTCTAAGTTTTTCAGTGCAACTCACTCATATACTATGTACTACACTGTGCATTTCGTGTCATGCGAGTTTTTCAGTAAATTCTAAGTTTTTCAGTGCAACTCACTCATATACTTTGTACTACACTGTGCTTTTCTTAAATTCTAAGTTTTTCAGTGCAACTCACTCATATACTATGTACTACACTGTGCGTTTCTTATATTCCAAGTTTTTCAGTGCAACTCACTCATATACTATGTACTACACTGTGCGTTTCTTATATTCCAAGTTTTTCAGTGCAACTCACTCATATACTATGTACTACACTCTGCGTTTCTTATATTCTAAGTTTTTCAGTGCAACTCACTCATATACTATGTACTACACTGTGCGTTTCTTATATTCTAAGTTTTTCAGTGCAACTCACTCATATACTATGTACTACACTGTGCGTTTCTTATATTCTAAGTTTTTAGTGCAACTCAATCATATACTATGTACTACACTGTGCGTTTCTTATATTCTATGTTTTTCAGTGCAACTCACTCATATACTATGTACTACACTGTGCGTTTCTTATATTCTAAGTTTTTCATTGCAACTCACTCATATACTATGTACTACACTGTGTGTTTCTTATATTCTAAGTTTTTCAGTGCAACTCACTCATATACTATGTACTACACTGTGCGTTTCTTATATTCCAAGTTTTTCAGTGCAACTCACTCATATACTATGTATTACACTGTGCGTTTCTTATATTCTAAGTTTTTCAGTGCAATTCACTCATATACTATGTACTACACTGTGCGTTTCTTATATTCCAAGTTTTTCAGTGCAACTCACTCATATACTATGTACTACACTGTGTGTTTCTTATATTCTAAGATTTTCAGTGCAACTCACTCATATACTATGTACTACACTGTGCGTTTCTTATATTCCAAGTTTTTCATTGCAACTCACTCATATACTATGTACTACACTGTGCGTTTCTTATATTCCAAGTTTTTCAGTGCAACTCACTCATATACTATGTACTACACTGTGCGTTTCTTATATTCTAAGTTTTTCAGTGCAACTCACTCATATACTATGTACTACACTGTGCGTTTCTTATATTCTAAGTTTTTCAGTGCAACTCACTCATATACTATGTACTACACTGTGCGTTTCTTATATTCTAAGTTTTTCAGTGCAACTCACTCATATACTATGTACTACACTGTGCGTTTCTTATAGTCTAAGTTTTTCTATGCAACTCACTCATATACTATGTACTACACTGTGCGTTTCTTATATTCTAAGTTTTTCAGTGCAACTCACTCATATACTATGTACTACACTGTGCATTTCGTGTAATGCGGGTTTTTCAGTAAATTCTAAGTTTTTCAATGCAACTCACTCATATACTATGTACTACACTGTGCGTTTCTTATATTCTAAGTTTTTCAGTGCAACTCACTCATATACTATGTACTACACTGTGCGTTTCTTATATTCTAAGTTTTTCAGTGCAACTCAATCATATACTATGTACTACACTGTGCATTTCGTGTAATGCGGGTTTTTCAGTAAATTCTAAGTTTTTCTGTGCAGCACACTCATATACTATGTACTACACTGTACGTTTCTTAAATTCTAAGTTTTTCAGTGCAACTCACACATATACTATGTACTACACTGTGCGTTTCTTATATTCTAAGTTTTTCAGTGCAACTCAGTCATATACTATGTACTACACTGTGCATTTCTTATATTCTAAGTTTTTCAGTGCAACTCACTCATATACTATGTACTACACTGTGCGTTTCTTATATTCTAAGTTTTTCAGTGCAACTCACTCATATACTATGTACTACACTGTGCGTTTCTTATATTCTAAGTTTTTCAGTGCAACTCACTCCTACACTATGTACTACACTGTGCATTTCGTGTAATGCGGGTTTTTCAGTAAATTCTAAGTTTTTCATTGCAACTTACTCATATACTATGTACTACACTGTGCGTTTCTTAAATTCTAAGTTTTTCAGTGCAACTCACTCATATACTATGTACTACACTGTGCGTTTCTTATATTCTAAGTTTTTCAGTGCAACTCACTCATATACTATGTACTACACTGTGCGTTTCTTATATTCTAAGTTTTTCAGTGCAACTCACTCATATACTATGTACTACACTGTGCATTTCGTGTAATGCGAGTTTTTCAGTAAATTCTAAGTTTTTCAGTGCAACTCACTCATATACTTTGTACTACACTGTGCTTTTCTTAAATTCTAAGTTTTTCAGTGCAACTCACTCATATACTATGTACTACACTGTGCGTTTCTTATATTCCAAGTTTTTCAGTGCAACTCACTCATATACAATGTATTACACTGTGCGTTTCTTATATTCTAAGTTTTTCAGTGCAACTCACTCATATACTATGTACTACACTGTGCGTTTCTTATATTCTAAGTTTTTCAGTG
The DNA here is from genome assembly GCF_978045245.1 of Mus caroli. Classification (NCBI taxonomy): domain Eukaryota; kingdom Metazoa; phylum Chordata; class Mammalia; order Rodentia; family Muridae; genus Mus; species Mus caroli. The sequence goes on from NW_028227283.1 coordinate 340,223, forward strand.
CAACTCACTCATATACTATGTACTACACTGTGCGTTTCTTATATTCGAAGTTTTTAGTGCAACTAAATCATATACTATGTACTACACTGTGCGTTTCTTATATTCTAAGTTTTTCAGTGCAACTCACTCATATACTATGTACTACACTGTGCGTTTCTTATATTCTAAGTTTTTCAGTGCAACTCACTCATATACTATGTACTACACTGTGCGTTTCTTATATTCTAAGTTTTTCATTGCAACTCACTAATATACTATGTACTACACTGTGCGTTTCTTATATTCTAAGTTTTTCAGTGCAACTCACTCATATACTATGTACTACACTGTGCGTTTCTTATATTCCAAGTCTTTCAGTGCAACTCACTCATATACTATGTACTACACTGTGCGTTTCTTATATTCCAAGTTTTTCAGTGCAACTCACTCATATACTATGTACTACACTGTGCGTTTCTTATATTCTAAGTTTTTCAGTGCAACTCACTCATATACTATGTACTACACTGTGCGTTTCTTATATTCTAAGTTTTTCAGTGCAACTCACTCATATACTATGTACTACACTGTGAGTTTCTTATATTCTAAGTTTTTCAGTGCAACTCACTCATATACTATGTACTACACTGTGCGTTTCTTATATTCTAAGTTTTTCAGTGCAACTCACTCATATACTATGTACTACACTGTGCGTTTCTTATAGTCTAAGTTTTTCTATGCAAATCACTCATATACTATGTACTACACTGTGCGTTTCTTATATTCTAAGTTTTTCAGTGCAACTCACTCATATACTATGTACTACACTGTGCATTTCGTGTAATGCGGGTTTTTCAGTAAATTCTAAGTTTTTCAATGCAACTCACTCATATACTATGTACTACACTGTGCGTTTCTTATATTCTAAGTTTTTCAGTGCAACTCACTCATATACTATGTACTACACTGTGCATTTCGTGTAATGCGGGTTTTTCAGTAAATTCTAAGTTTTTCAGTGCAACTCACTCATATACTATGTACTACACTGTGCGTTTCTTATATTCTAAGTTTTTCAGTGCAACTCACTCATATACTATGTACTCCACTGTGCGTTTCTTATATTCTAAGTTTTTCAGTGCAACTCACTCATATACTATGTACTCCACTGTGCGTTTCTTATATTCTAAGTTTTTCAGTGCAACTCACTCATATACTATGTACTACACTGTGCGTTTCTTATATTCTAAGTTTTTCAGTGCAACTCACTCATATACTATGTACTACACTGTGCGTTTCTTATATTCTAAGTTTTTCAGTGCAACTCACTCATATACTATGTACTACACTGTGCGTTTCTCATATTCTAAGTTTTTCAGTGCAACTCACACATATACTATGTATTACACTGTGCGTTTCTTATATTCTAAGTTTTTCAGTGCAACTCACTCATATACTTTGTACTACACAGTGCTTTTCTTAATTCTAAGTTTTTCAGTGCAACTCACTCATATACTATGTACTACACTGTGCGTTTCTTATATTCCAAGTTTTTCAGTGCAACTCACTCATATACTATGTACTACACTGTGCGTTTCTTATATTCGAAGTTTTTAGTGCAACTCAATCATATACTATGTACTACACTGTGCGTTTCTTATATTCTAAGTTTTTCAGTGCAACTCACTCATATACTATGTACTACACTGTGCGTTTCTTATATTCTAAGTTTTTCAGTGCAACTCACTCATATACTATGTACTACACTGTGCGTTTCTTATATTCTAAGTTTTTCAGTGCAACTCACTCATATACTATGTACTACACTGTGCGTTTCTTATATTCTAAGTTTTTCAGTGCAACTCACTAATATACTATGTACTACACTGTGCGTTTCTTATATTCTAAGTTTTTCAGTGCAACTCACTCATATACTATGTACTACACTGTGCGTTTCTTATATTCCAAGTTTTTCAGTGCAACTCACTCATATACTATGTACTACACTGTGCGTTTCTTATATTCCAAGTTTTTCAGTGCAACTCACTCATATACTATGTACTACACTGTGCGTTTCTTATATTCTAAGTTTTTCAGTGCAACTCACTCATATACTATGTACTACACTGTGCGTTTCTTATATTCTAAGTTTTTCAGTGCAACTCACTCATATACTATGTACTACACTGTGCCTTTCTTATATTCTAAGTTTTTCAGTGCAACTCACTCATATACTATGTACTACACTGTGAGTTTCTTATATTCTAAGTTTTTCAGTGCAACTCACTCATATACTATGTACTACACTGTGCGTTTCTTATATTCTAAGTTTTTCAGTGCAACTCACTCATATACTATGTACTACACTGTGCGTTTCTTATATTCTAAGTTTTTCAGTGCAACTCACTCATATACTATGTATTACACTGTGCGTTTCTTATATTCTAAGTTTTTCAGTGCAACTCACTCATATACTATGTACTACACTGTGCGTTTCTTATATTCCAAGTTTTTCAGTGCAACTCACTCATATACTATGTACTACACTGTGCGTTTCTTATATTCCAAGTTTTTCAGTGCAACTCCCTCATATACTATGTACTACACTGTGCGTTTCTTATATTCTAAGTTTTTCAGTGCAACTCACTCATATACTATGTACTACACTGTGCATTTCGTGTAATGCGGGTTTTTCAGTAAATTCTAAGTTTTTCAATGCAACTCACTCATATACTATGTACTACACTGTGCGTTTCTTATATTCTAAGTTTTTCAGTGCAACTCACTCATATACTATGTACTCCACTGTGCGTTTCTTATATTCTAAGTTTTTCAGTGCAACTCACTCATATAATATGTACTCCACTGTGCGTTTCTTATATTCTAAGTTTTTCAGTGCAACTCAGTCATATACTATGTACTACACTGTGCGTTTCTTATATTCTAAGTTTTTCAGTGCAACTCACTCATATACTATGTACTACACTGTGCGTTTCTTATATTCTAAGTTTTTCAGTGCAACTCACTCATATACTATGTACTACACTGTGCGTTTCTTATATTCTAAGTTTTTCAGTGCAACTCACTCATATACTATGTACTACACTGTGCGTTTCTTATATTCTAAGTTTTTCAGTGCAACTCACACATATACTATGTATTACACTGTGCGTTTCTTATATTCTAAGTTTTTCAGTGCAACTCACTCATATACTTTGTACTACACTGTGCTTTTCTTAATTCTAAGTTTTTCAGTGCAACTCACTCATATACTATGTACTACACTGTGCGTTTCTTATATTCCAAGTTTTTCAGTGCAACTCACTCATATACTATGTACTACACTGTGCGTTTCTTATATTCGAAGTTTTTAGTGCAACTCAATCATATACTATGTACTACACTGTGCGTTTCTTATATTCTAAGTTTTTCAGTGCAACTCACTCATATACTATGTACTACCCTGTGCGTTTCTTATATTCTAAGTTTTTCAGTGCAACTCACTCATATACTATGTACTACACTGTGCGTTTCTTATATTCTAAGTTTTTCATTGCAACTCACTCATATACTATGTACTACACTGTGCGTTTCTTATATTCTAAGTTTTTCAGTGCAACTCACTCATATACTATGTACTACACTGTGCGTTTCTTATATTCCAAGTTTTTCAGTGCAACTCACTCATATACTATGTACTACACTGTGCGTTTCTTATATTCCAAGTTTTTCAGTGCAACTCACTCATATACTATGTACTACACTGTGCGTTTCTTATATTCTAAGTTTTTCAGTGCAACTCACTCATATACTATGTACTACACTGTGCGTTTCTTATATTCTAAGTTTTTCAGTGCAACTCACTCATATACTATGTACTACACTGTGCGTTTCTTATATTCTAAGTTTTTCAGTGCAACTCACTCATATACTATGTACTACACTGTGAGTTTCTTATATTCTAAGTTTTTCAGTGCAACTCACTCATATACTATGTACTACACTGTGCGTTTCTTATATTCTAAGTTTTTCAGTGCAACTCACTCATATACTATGTACTACACTGTGCGTTTCTTATATTCTAAGTTTTTCAGTGCAACTCACTCATATACTATGTATTACACTGTGCGTTTCTTATATTCTAAGTTTTTCAGTGCAACTCACTCATATACTATGTACTACACTGTGCGTTTCTTATATTCCAAGTTTTTCAGTGCAACTCACTCATATACTATGTACTACACTGTGCGTTTCTTATATTCCAAGTTTTTCAGTGCAACTCCCTCATATACTATGTACTACACTGTGCGTTTCTTATATTCTAAGTTTTTCAGTGCAACTCACTCATATACTATGTACTACACTGTGCGTTTCTTATATTCTAAGTTTTTCAGTGCAACTCACTCATATACTATGTACTACACTGTGCGTTTCTTATATTCTAAGTTTTTCAGTGCAACTCACTCATATACTATGTACTACACTGTGCGTTTCTTATAGTCTAAGTTTTTCTATGCAACTCACTCATATACTATGTACTACACTGTGCGTTTCTTATATTCTAAGTTTTTCAGTGCAACTCACTCATATACTATGTACTACACTGTGCATTTCGTGTAATGCGGGTTTTTCAGTAAATTCTAAGTTTTTCAATGCAACTCACTCATATACTATGTACTACACTGTGCGTTTCTTATATTCTAAGTTTTTCAGTGCAACTCACTCATATACTATGTACTACACTGTGCATTTCGTGTAATGCGGGTTTTTCAGTAAATTCTAAGTTTTTCAGTGCAACTCACTCATATACTATGTACTACACTGTGCGTTTCTTATATTCTAAGTTTTTCAGTGCAACTCACTCATATACTATGTACTCCACTGTGCGTTTCTTATATTCTAAGTTTTTCAGTGCAACTCACTCATATACTATGTACTACACTGTGCGTTTCTTATATTCTAAGTTTTTCAGTGCAACTCACTCATATACTATGTACTCCACTGTGCGTTTCTTATATTCTAAGTTTTTCAGTGCAACTCACTCATATACTATGTACTACACTGTGCGTTTCTTATATTCTAAGTTTTTCAGTGCAACTCACTCATATACTATGTACTACACTGTGCGTTTCTTATATTCTAAGTTTTTCAGTGCAACTCACACATATACTATGTATTACACTGTGCGTTTCTTATATTCTAAGTTTTTCAGTGCAACTCACTCATATACTTTGTACTACACTGTGCTTTTCTTAATTCTAAGTTTTTCAGTGCAACTCACTCATATACTATGTACTACACTGTGCGTTTCTTATATTCCAAGTTTTTCAGTGCAACTCACTCATATACTATGTACTACACTGTGCGTTTCTTATATTCTAAGTTTTTCAGTGCAACTCACTCATATACTATGTACTACACTGTGCGTTTCTTATATTCTAAGTTTTTCAGTGCAACTCACTCATATACTATGTACTACACTGTGCGTTTCTTATATTCTAAGTTTTTCAGTGCAACTCACTCATATACTATGTACTACACTGTGCGTTTCTTATATTCTAAGTTTTTCAGTGCAACTCACTCATATACTATGTACTACACTGTGCGTTTCTTATATTCTAAGTTTTTCAGTGCAACTCACTCATATACTATGTATTACACTGTGTGTTTCTTATATTCTAAGTTTTTCAGTGCTACTCACTCATATACGTTGTACTACACTGTGCTTTTCTTATATTCTAAGTTTTTCAGTGCAACTCACTCATATACTATGTACTACACTGTGCGTTTCTTATATTCCAAGTTTTTCAGTGCAACTCACTCATATACTATGTACTACACTGTGCGTTTCTTATATTCTAAGTTTTTCAGTGCAACTCACTCATATACTATGTACTACACTGTGCGTTTCGTATATTCTAAGTTTTTCAGTGCAACTCACTCATATACTATGTACTACACTGTGCGTTTCTTATATTCCAAGTTTTTCAGTGCAACTCACTCATATACTATGTACTACACTGTGCGTTTCTTATATTCCAAGTTTTTCAGTGCAACTCACTCATATACTATGTACTACTTTGTGCGTTTCTTATATTCTAAGTTTTTCAGTGCAACTCACTCATATACTATGTACTACACTGTGCGTTTCTTATATTCTAATTTTTCAGTGCAACTCACTCATATACTATGTACTACACTGTGCGTTTCTTATATTCTAAGTTTTTCAGTGCAAGTCACTCATATACTATGTACTACACTGTGCGTTTCTTATAGTCTAAGTTTTTGTATGCAAATCACTCATATACTATGTACTACACTGTGCGTTTCTTATATTCTAAGTTTTTCAGTGCAACTCACTCATATACTATGTACTACACTGTGCGTTTCTTATATTCTAAGTTTTTCAGTGCAACTCACTCATATACTATGTACTACACTGTGCGTTTCTTATATTCTAAGTTTTTCAGTGCAACTCACTCATATACTATGTACTACACTGTGCGTTTCTTATATTCTATGTTTTTCAGTGCAACTCACTCATATACTATGTACTACACTGTGCGTTTCTTATATTCTAAGTTTTTCATTGCAACTCACTCATATACTATGTACTACACTGTGTGTTTCTTATATTCTAAGTTTTTCAGTGCAACTCACTCATATACTATGTACTACACTGTGCGTTTCTTATATTCCAAGTTTTTCAGTGCAACTCACTCATATACTATGTATTACACTGTGCGTTTCTTATATTCTAAGTTTTTCAGTGCAACTCACTCATATACTATGTACTACACTGTGCGTTTCTTATATTCCAAGTTTTTCAGTGCAACTCACTCATATACTATGTACTACACTGTGCGTTTCTTATATTCTAAGTTTTTCATTGCAACTCACTCATATACTATGTACTACACTGTGTGTTTCTTATATTCTAAGTTTTTCAGTGCAACTCACTCATATACTATGTACTACACTGTGCGTTTCTTATATTCCAAGTTTTTCAGTGCAACTCACTCATATACTATGTATTACACTGTGCGTTTCTTATATTCTAAGTTTTTCAGTGCAACTCACTCATATACTATGTACTACACTGTGCGTTTCTTATATTCCAAGTTTTTCAGTGCAACTCACTCATATACTATGTACTACACTGTGCGTTTCTTATATTCCAAGTTTTTCAGTGCAACTCACTCATATACTATGTACTACTTTGTGCGTTTCTTATATTCTAAGTTTTTCAGTTCAACTCACTCATATACTATGTACTACACTGTGCGTTTCTTATATTCTAATTTTTCAGTGCAACTCACTCATATACTATGTACTACACTGTGCGTTTCTTATATTCTAAGTTTTTCAGTGCAATTCACTCATATACTATGTACTACACTGTGCGTTTCTTATATTCCAAGTTTTTCAGTGCAACTCACTCATACACTATGTACTACACTGTGCGTTTCTTATATTCTAAGTTTTTCAGTGCAACTCACTCATATATTATGTACTACACTGTGCGTTTCTTATATTCTAAGTTTTTCAGTGCAACTCACTCATATACTATGTACTACACTGTGCGTTTCTTATATTCCAAGTTTTTCAGTGCAACTCACTCATATACTATGTACTACACTGTGCGTTTCTTATATTCCAAGTTTTTCAGTGCAACTCACTCATATACTATGTACTACTTTGTGCGTTTCTTATATTCTAAGTTTTTCAGTGCAACTCACTCATATACTATGTACTACACTGTGCGTTTCTTATATTCTAATTTTTCAGTGCAACTCACTCATATACTATGTACTACACTGTGCGTTTCTTATATTCTAAGTTTTTCAGTGCAACTCACTCATATACTATGTACTACACTGTGCGTTTCTTATAGTCTAAGTTTTTGTATGCAAATCACTCATATACTATGTACTACACTGTGCGTTTCTTATATTCTAAGTTTTTCAGTGCAACTCACTCATATACTATGTACTACACTGTGCGTTTCTTATATTCTAAGTTTTTCAGTGCAACTCACTCATATACTATGTACTACACTGTGCGTTTCTTATATTCTAAGTTTTTCAGTGCAACTCACTCATATACTATGTATTACACTGTGTGTTTCTTATATTCTAAGTTTTTCAGTGCTACTCACTCATATACTTTGTACTACACTGTGCTTTTCTTATATTCTAAGTTTTTCAGTGCAACTCACTCATATACTATGTACTACACTGTGCGTTTCTTATATTCCAAGTTTTTCAGTGCAACTCACTCATATACTATGTACTACACTGTGCGTTTCTTATATTCTAAGTTTTTCAGTGCAACTCACTCATATACTATGTACTACACTGTGCGTTTCTTATATTCTAAGTTTTTCAGTGCAACTCACTCATATACTATGTACTACACTGTGCGTTTCTTATATTCCAAGTTTTTCAGTGCAACTCACTCATATACTATGTACTACACTGTGCGTTTCTTATATTCCAAGTTTTTCAGTGCAACTCACTCATATACTATGTACTACACTGTGCGTTTCTTATATTCTAATTTTTCAGTGCAACTCACTCATATACTATGTACTACACTGTGCGTTTCTTATATTCTAAGTTTTTCAGTGCAACTCACTCATATACTATGTACTACACTGTGCGTTTCTTATAGTCTAAGTTTTTGTATGCAAATCACTCATATACTATGTACTACACTGTGCGTTTCTTATATTCTAAGTTTTTCAGTGCAACTCACTCATATACTATGTACTACACTGTGCGTTTCTTATATTCTAAGTTTTTCAGTGCAACTCACTCATATACTATGTACTACACTGTGCGTTTCTTATATTCTAAGTTTTTCAGTGCAACTCACTCATATACTATGTACTACACTGTGCGTTTCTTATATTCTAAGTTTTTCAGTGCAACTCACTCATATACTATGTACTACACTGTGCGTTTCTTATATTCTAAGTTTTTCAGTGCAACTCACTCATATACTATGTATTACACTGGGTGTTTCTTATATTCTAAGTTTTTCAGTGCTACTCACTCATATACTTTGTACTACACTGTGCTTTTCTTATATTCTAAGTTTTTCAGTGCAACTCACTCATATACTATGTACTACACTGTGCGTTTCTTATATTCCAAGTTTTTCAGTGCAACTCACTCATATACTATGTACTACACTGTGCGTTTCTTATATTCTAAGTTTTTCAGTGCAACTCACTCATATACTATGTACTACACTGTGCGTTTCTTATATTCTAAGTTTTCAGTGCAACTCACTCATATACTATGTACTACACTGTGCGTTTCTTATATTCCAAGTTTTTCAGTGCAACTCACTCATATACTATGTACTACACTGTGCGTTTCTTATATTCCAAGTTTTTCAGTGCAACTCACTCATATACTATGTACTACTTTGTGCGTTTCTTATATTCTAAGTTTTTCAGTGCAACTCACTCATATACTATGTACTACACTGTGCGTTTCTTATATTCTAATTTTTCAGTGCAACTCACTCATATACTATGTACTACACTGTGCGTTTCTTATATTCTAAGTTTTTCAGTGCAAGTCACTCATATACTATGTACTACACTGTGCGTTTCTTATAGTCTAAGTTTTTGTATGTAAATCACTCATATACTATGTACTACACTGTGCGTTTCTTATATTCTAAGTTTTTCAGTGCAACTCACTCATATACTATGTACTACACTGTGCGTTTCTTATATTCTAAGTTTTTCAGTGCAACTCACTCATATACTATGTACTACACTGTGCGTTTCTTATATTCTAAGTTTTTCAGTGCAACTCACTCATATACTATGTACTACACTGTGCGTTTCTTATATTCTATGTTTTTCAGTGCAACTCACTCATATACTATGTACTACACTGTGCGTTTCTTATATTCTAAGTTTTTCAGTGCAACTCACTCATATACTATGTACTACACTGTGCGTTTCTTATATTCTAAGTTTTTCAGTGCAACTCACTCATATACTATGTACTACACTGTGCGTTTCTTATATTCTAAGTTTTTCAGTGCAACTCACTCATATACTATGTACTACACTGTGCATTTCGTGTAATGCGAGTTTTTCAGTAAATTCTAAGTTTTTCAGTGCAACTCACTCATATACTTTGTACTACACTGTGCTTTTCTTAAATTCTAAGTTTTTCAGTGCAACTCACTCATATACTATGTACTACACTCTGCGTTTCTTATATTCTAAGTTTTTCAGTGCAACTCACTCATATACTATGTACTACACTGTGCGTTTCTTATATTCTAAGTTTTTCAGTGCAACTCACTCATATACTATGTACTACACTGTGCGTTTCTTATATTCTAAGTTTTTAGTGCAACTCAATCATATACTATGTACTACACTGTGCGTTTCTTATATTCTATGTTTTTCAGTGCAACTCACTCATATACTATGTACTACACTGTGCGTTTCTTATATTCTAAGTTTTTCAGTGCAACTCACTCATATACTATGTACTACACTGTGCGTTTCTTATATTCTAAGTTTTTCATTGCAACTCACTCATATACTATGTACTACACTGTGTGTTTCTTATATTCTAAGTTTTTCAGTGCAACTCACTCATATACTATGTACTACACTGTGCGTTTCTTATATTCCAAGTTTTTCAGTGCAACTCACTCATATACTATGTACTACACTGTGCGTTTCTTATATTCTAAGTTTTTCAGTGCAACTCACTCATATACTATGTACTACACTGTGCGTTTCTTATATTCCAAGTTTTTCAGTGCAACTCACTCATATACTATGTACTACACTGTGCGTTTCTTATATTCTAAGATTTTCAGTGCAACTCACTCATATACTATGTACTACACTGTGCGTTTCTTATATTCCAAGTTTTTCATTGCAACTCACTCATATACTATGTACTACACTGTGCGTTTCTTATATTCCAAGTTTTTCAGTGCAACTCACTCATATACTATGTACTACACTGTGCGTTTCTTATATTCTAAGTTTTTCAGTGCAACTCACTCATATACTATGTACTACACTGTGCGTTTCTTATATTCTAAGTTTTTCAGTTCAACTCACTCATATACTATGTACTACACTGTGCGTTTCTTATATTCTAAGTTTTTCAGTGCAACTCACTCATATACTATGTACTACACTGTGCGTTTCTTATAGTCTAAGTTTTTCTATGCAACTCACTCATATACTATGTACTCCACTGTGCGTTTCTTATATTCTAAGTTTTTCAGTGCAACTCACTCATATACTATGTACTACACTGTGCATTTCGTGTAATGCGGGTTTTTCAGTAAATTCTAAGTTTTTCAATGCAACTCACTCATATACTATGTACTACACTGTGCGTTTCTTATATTCTAAGTTTTTCAGTGCAACTCACTCATATACTATGTACTACACTGTGCGTTTCTTATATTCTAAGTTTTTTAGTGCAATTCACTCATATACTATGTACTACACTGTGAGTTTCTTATATTCTAAGTTTTTCAGTGCAACTCACTCATATACTATGTACTACACTGTGCGTTTCTTATATTCTAAGTTTTTCAGTGCAACTCACTCATATACTATGTACTACACTGTGCGTTTCTTATATTCTAAGTTTTTCAGTGCAACTCACTCATATACTATGTATTACACTGTGCGTTTCTTATATTCTAAGTTTTTCAGTGCAACTCACTCATATACTATGTACTACACTGTGCGTTTCTTATATTCCAAGTTTTTCAGTGCAACTCACTCATATACTATGTACTACACTGTGCGTTTCTTATATTCCAAGTTTTTCAGTGCAACTCCCTCATATACTATGTACTACACTGTGCGTTTCTTATATTCTAAGTTTTTCAGTGCAACTCACTCATATACTATGTACTACACTGTGCGTTTCTTATATTCTAAGTTTTTCAGTGCAACTCACTCATATACTATGTACTACACTGTGCGTTTCTTATATTCTAAGTTTTTCAGTGCAACTCACTCATATACTATGTACTACACTGTGCGTTTCTTATAGTCTAAGTTTTTCTATGCAACTCACTCATATACTATGTACTACACTGTGCGTTTCTTATATTCTAAGTTTTTCAGTGCAACTCACTCATATACTATGTACTACACTGTGCATTTCGTGTAATGCGGGTTTTTCAGTAAATTCTAAGTTTTTTAATGCAACTCACTCATATACTATGTACTACACTGTGCGTTTCTTATATTCTAAGTTTTTCAGTGCAACTCACTCATATACTATGTACTCCACTGTGCGTTTCTTATATTCTAAGTTTTTCAGTGCAACTCACTCATATACTATGTACTACACTGTGCGTTTCTTATATTCTAAGTTTTTCAGTGCAACTAACTCATATACTATGTACTACACTGTGCGTTTCTTATATTCTAAGTTTTTCAGTGCAACTCACTCATATACTATGTACTACACTGTGCGTTTCTTATATTCTAAGTTTTTCAGTGCAACTCACTCATATACTATGTACTACACTGTGCGTTTCTTATATTCTAAGTTTTTCAGTGCAACTCACACATATACTATGTATTACACTGTGCGTTTCTTATATTCTAAGTTTTTCAGTGCAACTCACTCATATACTTTGTACTACACTGTGCTTTTCTTAATTCTAAGTTTTTCAGTGCAACTCACTCATATACTATGTACTACACTGTGCGTTTCTTATATTCCAAGTTTTTCAGTGCAACTCACTCATATACTATGTACTACACTGTGCGTTTCTTATATTCTAAGTTTTTCAGTGCAACTCACTCATATACTATGTACTACACTGTGCGTTTCTTATATTCTAAGTTTTTCAGTGCAACTCACTCATATACTATGTACTACACTGTGCGTTTCTTATATTCTAAGTTTTTCAGTGCAACTCACTCATATATTATGTACTACACTGTGCGTTTCTTATATTCTAAGTTTTTCAGTGCAACTCACTCATATACTATGTACTACACTGTGCGTTTCTTATATTCTAAGTTTTTCAGTGCAACTCACTCATATACTATGTATTACACTGTGCGTTTCTTATATTCTAAGTTTTTCAGTGCTACTCACTCATATACTTTGTACTACACTGTGCTTTTCTTATATTCTAAGTTTTTCAGTGCAACTCACTCATATACTATGTACTACACTGTGCGTTTCTTATATTCCAAGTTTTTCAGTGCAACTCACTCATATACTATGTACTACACTGTGCGTTTCTTATATTCTAAGTTTTTCAGTGCAACTCACTCATATACTATGTACTACACTGTGCGTTTCTTATATTCTAAGTTTTTCAGTGCAACTCACTCATATACTATGTACTACACTGTGCGTTTCTTATATTCCAAGTTTTTCAGTGCAACTCACTCATATACTATGTACTACACTGTGCGTTTCTTATATTCTAAGTTTTTCAGTGCAACTCACTCATATACTATGTACTACACTGTGCGTTTCTTATATTCTAAGTTTTTCAGTGCAACTCACTCATATACTATGTACTACACGGTGCGTTTCTTATATTCTAAGTTTTTCAGTGCAACTCACTCATATACTATGTACTACACTGTGCATTTCGTGTAATGCGGGTTTTTCAGTAAATTCTAAGTTTTTCAATGCAACTCACTCATATACTATGTACTACACTGTGCGTTTCTTATATTCTAAGTTTTTCAGTGCAACTCACTCATATACTATGTACTACACTGTGCGTTTCTTATATTCTAAGTTTTTCAGTGCAACTCACTCATATACTATGTACTACACTGTGCGTTTCTTATAGTCTAAGTTTTTCTATGCAACTCACTCATATACTATGTACTACACTGTGCGTTTCTTATATTCTAAGTTTTTCAGTGCAACTCACTCATATACTATGTACTACACTGTGCATTTCGTGTAATGCGGGTTTTTCAGAAAATTCTAAGTTTTTCAATGCAACTCACTCATATACTATGTACTACACTGTGCGTTTCTTATATTCTAAGTTTTTCAGTGCAACTCACTCATATACTATGTACTACACTGTGCGTTTCTTATATTCTAAGTTTTTCAGTGCAACTCACTCATATACTATGTACTCCACTGTGCGTTTCTTATATTCTAAGTTTTTCAGTGCAACTCACTCATATACTATGTACTCCACTGTGCGTTTCTTATATTCTAAGTTTTTCAGTGCAACTCACTCATATACTATGTACTACACTGTGCATTTCGTGTAATGCGGGTTTTTCAGTAAATTCTAAGTTTTTCAATGCAACTCACTCATATACTATGTACTACACTGTGCGTTTCTTATATTCTAAGTTTTTCAGTGCAACTCACTCATATACTATGTACTACACTGTGCGTTTCTTATATTCTAAGTTTTTTAGTGCAATTCACTCATATACTATGTACTACACTGTGAGTTTCTTATATTCTAAGTTTTTCAGTGCAACTCACTCATATACTATGTACTACACTGTGCGTTTCTTATATTCTAAGTTTTTCAGTGCAACTCACTCATATACTATGTACTACACTGTGCGTTTCTTATATTCTAAGTTTTTCAGTGCAACTCACTCATATACTATGTATTACACTGTGCGTTTCTTATATTCTAAGTTTTTCAGTGCAACTCACTCATATACTATGTACTACACTGTGCGTTTCTTATATTCCAAGTTTTTCAGTGCAACTCACTCATATACTATGTACTACACTGTGCGTTTCTTATATTCCAAGTTTTTCAGTGCAACTCCCTCATATACTATGTACTACACTGTGCGTTTCTTATATTCTAAGTTTTTCAGTGCAACTCACTCATATACTATGTACTACACTGTGCGTTTCTTATATTCTAAGTTTTTCAGTGCAACTCACTCATATACTATGTACTACACTGTGCGTTTCTTATATTCTAAGTTTTTCAGTGCAACTCACTCATATACTATGTACTACACTGTGCGTTTCTTATAGTCTAAGTTTTTCTATGCAACTCACTCATATACTATGTACTACACTGTGCGTTTCTTATATTCTAAGTTTTTCAGTGCAACTCACTCATATACTATGTACTACACTGTGCATTTCGTGTAATGCGGGTTTTTCAGTAAATTCTAAGTTTTTTAATGCAACTCACTCATATACTATGTACTACACTGTGCGTTTCTTATATTCTAAGTTTTTCAGTGCAACTCACTCATATACTATGTACTCCACTGTGCGTTTCTTATATTCTAAGTTTTTCAGTGCAACTCACTCATATACTATGTACTACACTGTGCGTTTCTTATATTCTAAGTTTTTCAGTGCAACTAACTCATATACTATGTACTACACTGTGCGTTTCTTATATTCTAAGTTTTTCAGTGCAACTCACTCATATACTATGTACTACACTGTGCGTTTCTTATATTCTAAGTTTTTCAGTGCAACTCACTCATATACTATGTACTACACTGTGCGTTTCTTATATTCTAAGTTTTTCAGTGCAACTCACACATATACTATGTATTACACTGTGCGTTTCTTATATTCTAAGTTTTTCAGTGCAACTCACTCATATACTTTGTACTACACTGTGCTTTTCTTAATTCTAAGTTTTTCAGTGCAACTCACTCATATACTATGTACTACACTGTGCGTTTCTTATATTCCAAGTTTTTCAGTGCAACTCACTCATATACTATGTACTACACTGTGCGTTTCTTATATTCTAAGTTTTTCAGTGCAACTCACTCATATACTATGTACTACACTGTGCGTTTCTTATATTCTAAGTTTTTCAGTGCAACTCACTCATATACTATGTACTACACTGTGCGTTTCTTATATTCTAAGTTTTTCAGTGCAACTCACTCATATATTATGTACTACACTGTGCGTTTCTTATATTCTAAGTTTTTCAGTGCAACTCACTCATATACTATGTACTACACTGTGCGTTTCTTATATTCTAAGTTTTTCAGTGCAACTCACTCATATACTATGTATTACACTGTGCGTTTCTTATATTCTAAGTTTTTCAGTGCTACTCACTCATATACTTTGTACTACACTGTGCTTTTCTTATATTCTAAGTTTTTCAGTGCAACTCACTCATATACTATGTACTACACTGTGCGTTTCTTATATTCCAAGTTTTTCAGTGCAACTCACTCATATACTATGTACTACACTGTGCGTTTCTTATATTCTAAGTTTTTCAGTGCAACTCACTCATATACTATGTACTACACTGTGCGTTTCTTATATTCTAAGTTTTTCAGTGCAACTCACTCATATACTATGTACTACACTGTGCGTTTCTTATATTCCAAGTTTTTCAGTGCAACTCACTCATATACTATGTACTACACTGTGCGTTTCTTATATTCTAAGTTTTTCAGTGCAACTCACTCATATACTATGTACTACACTGTGCGTTTCTTATATTCTAAGTTTTTCAGTGCAACTCACTCATATACTATGTACTACACGGTGCGTTTCTTATATTCTAAGTTTTTCAGTGCAACTCACTCATATACTATGTACTACACTGTGCATTTCGTGTAATGCGGGTTTTTCAGTAAATTCTAAGTTTTTCAATGCAACTCACTCATATACTATGTACTACACTGTGCGTTTCTTATATTCTAAGTTTTTCAGTGCAACTCACTCATATACTATGTACTACACTGTGCGTTTCTTATATTCTAAGTTTTTCAGTGCAACTCACTCATATACTATGTACTACACTGTGCGTTTCTTATAGTCTAAGTTTTTCTATGCAACTCACTCATATACTATGTACTACACTGTGCGTTTCTTATATTCTAAGTTTTTCAGTGCAACTCACTCATATACTATGTACTACACTGTGCATTTCGTGTAATGCGGGTTTTTCAGAAAATTCTAAGTTTTTCAATGCAACTCACTCATATACTATGTACTACACTGTGCGTTTCTTATATTCTAAGTTTTTCAGTGCAACTCACTCATATACTATGTACTACACTGTGCGTTTCTTATATTCTAAGTTTTTCAGTGCAACTCACTCATATACTATGTACTCCACTGTGCGTTTCTTATATTCTAAGTTTTTCAGTGCAACTCACTCATATACTATGTACTCCACTGTGCGTTTCTTATATTCTAAGTTTTTCAGTGCAACTCACTCATATACTATGTACTACACTGTGCGTTTCTTATATTCTAAGTTTTTCAGTGCAACTCACTCATATACTATGTACTACACTGTGCGTTTCTTATATTCTAAGTTTTCAGTGCAACTCACTCATATACTATGTACTACACTGTGCGTTTCTTATATTCCAAGTTTTTCAGTGCAACTCACTCATATACTATGTACTACACTGTGCGTTTCTTATATTCCAAGTTTTTCAGTGCAACTCACTCATATACTATGTACTACTTTGTGCGTTTCTTATATTCTAAGTTTTTCAGTGCAACTCACTCATATACTATGTACTACACTGTGCGTTTCTTATATTCTAATTTTTCAGTGCAACTCACTCATATACTATGTACTACACTGTGCGTTTCTTATATTCTAAGTTTTTCAGTGCAAGTCACTCATATACTATGTACTACACTGTGCGTTTCTTATAGTCTAAGTTTTTGTATGCAAATCACTCATATACTATGTACTACACTGTGCGTTTCTTATATTCTAAGTTTTTCAGTGCAACTCACTCATATACTATGTACTACACTGTGCGTTTCTTATATTCTAAGTTTTTCAGTGCAACTCACTCATATACTATGTACTACACTGTGCGTTTCTTATATTCTATGTTTTTCAGTGCAACTCACTCATATACTATGTACTACACTGTGCGTTTCTTATATTCTAAGTTTTTCAGTGCAACTCACTCATATACTATGTACTACACTGTGCGTTTCTTATATTCTAAGTTTTTCAGTGCAACTCACTCATATACTATGTACTACACTGTGCGTTTCTTATATTCTAAGTTTTTCAGTGCAACTCACTCATATACTATGTACTACACTGTGCATTTCGTGTAATGCGAGTTTTTCAGTAAATTCTAAGTTTTTCAGTGCAACTCACTCATATACTTTGTACTACACTGTGCTTTTCTTAAATTCTAAGTTTTTCAGTGCAACTCACTCATATACTATGTACTACACTGTGCGTTTCTTATATTCCAAGTTTTTCAGTGCAACTCACTCATATACTATGTACTACACTCTGCGTTTCTTATATTCTAAGTTTTTCAGTGCAACTCACTCATATACTATGTACTACACTGTGCGTTTCTTATATTCTAAGTTTTTCAGTGCAACTCACTCATATACTATGTACTACACTGTGCGTTTCTTATATTCTAAGTTTTTAGTGCAACTCAATCATATACTATGTACTACACTGTGCGTTTCTTATATTCTATGTTTTTCAGTGCAACTCACTCATATACTATGTACTACACTGTGCGTTTCTTATATTCTAAGTTTTTCAGTGCAACTCACTCATATACTATGTACTACACTGTGCGTTTCTTATATTCTAAGTTTTTCATTGCAACTCACTCATATACTATGTACTACACTGTGTGTTTCTTATATTCTAAGTTTTTCAGTGCAACTCACTCATATACTATGTACTACACTGTGCGTTTCTTATATTCCAAGTTTTTCAGTGCAACTCACTCATATACTATGTACTACACTGTGCGTTTCTTATATTCCAAGTTTTTCAGTGCAACTCACTCATATACTATGTACTACACTGTGCGTTTCTTATATTCCAAGTTTTTCAGTGCAACTCACTCATATACTATGTACTACACTGTGCGTTTCTTATATTCTAAGATTTTCAGTGCAACTCACTCATATACTATGTACTACACTGTGCGTTTCTTATATTCCAAGTTTTTCATTGCAACTCACTCATATACTATGTACTACACTGTGCGTTTCTTATATTCCAAGTTTTTCAGTGCAACTCACTCATATACTATGTACTACACTGTGCGTTTCTTATATTCTAAGTTTTTCAGTGCAACTCACTCATATACTATGTACTACACTGTGCGTTTCTTATATTCTAAGTTTTTCAGTGCAACTCACTCATATACTATGTACTACACTGTGCGTTTCTTATATTCTAAGTTTTTCAGTGCAACTCACTCATATACTATGTACTACACTGTGCGTTTCTTATAGTCTAAGTTTTTCTATGCAACTCACTCATATACTATGTACTACACTGTGCGTTTCTTATATTCTAAGTTTTTCAGTGCAACTCACTCATATACTATGTACTACACTGTGCATTTCGTGTAATGCGGGTTTTTCAGTAAATTCTAAGTTTTTCAATGCAACTCACTCATATACTATGTACTACACTGTGCGTTTCTTATATTCTAAGTTTTTCAGTGCAACTCACTCATATACTATGTACTACACTGTGCGTTTCTTATATTCTAAGTTTTTTAGTGCAATTCACTCATATACTATGTACTACACTGTGAGTTTCTTATATTCTAAGTTTTTCAGTGCAACTCACTCATATACTATGTACTACACTGTGCGTTTCTTATATTCTAAGTTTTTCAGTGCAACTCACTCATATACTATGTACTACACTGTGCGTTTCTTATATTCTAAGTTTTTCAGTGCAACTCACTCATATACTATGTATTACACTGTGCGTTTCTTATATTCTAAGTTTTTCAGTGCAACTCACTCATATACTATGTACTACGCTGTGCGTTTCTTATATTCCAAGTTTTTCAGTGCAACTCACTCATATACTATGTACTACACTGTGCGTTTCTTATATTCCAAGTTTTTCAGTGCAACTCCCTCATATACTATGTACTACACTGTGCGTTTCTTATATTCTAAGTTTTTCAGTGCAACTCACTCATATACTATGTACTACACTGTGCGTTTCTTATATTCTAAGTTTTTCAGTGCAACTCACTCATATACTATGTACTACACTGTGCGTTTCTTATATTCTAAGTTTTTCAGTGCAACTCACTCATATACTATGTACTACACTGTGCGTTTCTTATAGTCTAAGTTTTTCTATGCAACTCACTCATATACTATGTACTACACTGTGCGTTTCTTATATTCTAAGTTTTTCAGTGCAACTCACTCATATACTATGTACTACACTGTGCATTTCGTGTAATGCGGGTTTTTCAGTAAATTCTAAGTTTTTTAATGCAACTCACTCATATACTATGTACTACACTGTGCGTTTCTTATATTCTAAGTTTTTCAGTGCAACTCACTCATATACTATGTACTCCACTGTGCGTTTCTTATATTCTAAGTTTTTCAGTGCAACTCACTCATATACTATGTACTACACTGTGCGTTTCTTATATTCTAAGTTTTTCAGTGCAACTCACTCATATACTATGTACTACACTGTGCGTTTCTTATATTCTAAGTTTTTCAGTGCAACTCACTCATATACTATGTACTACACTGTGCGTTTCTTATATTCTAAGTTTTTCAGTGCAACTCACTCATATACTATGTACTACACTGTGCGTTTCTTATATTCTAAGTTTTTCAGTGCAACTCACACATATACTATGTATTACACTGTGCGTTTCTTATATTCTAAGTTTTTCAGTGCAACTCACTCATATACTTTGTACTACACTGTGCTTTTCTTAATTCTAAGTTTTTCAGTGCAACTCACTCATATACTATGTACTACACTGTGCGTTTCTTATATTCCAAGTTTTTCAGTGCAACTCACTCATATACTATGTACTACACTGTGCGTTTCTTATATTCTAAGTTTTTCAGTGCAACTCACTCATATACTATGTACTACACTGTGCGTTTCTTATATTCTAAGTTTTTCAGTGCAACTCACTCATATACTATGTACTACACTGTGCGTTTCTTATATTCTAAGTTTTTCAGTGCAACTCACTCATATACTATGTACTACACTGTGCGTTTCTTATATTCTAAGTTTTTCAGTGCAACTCACTCATATACTATGTACTACACTGTGCGTTTCTTATATTCTAAGTTTTTCAGTGCAACTCACTCATATATTATGTATTACACTGTGCGTTTCTTATATTCTAAGTTTTTCAGTGCTACTCACTCATATACTTTGTACTACACTGTGCTTTTCTTATATTCTAAGTTTTTCAGTGCAACTCACTCATATACTATGTACTACACTGTGCGTTTCTTATATTCCAAGTTTTTCAGTGCAACTCACTCATATACTATGTACTACACTGTGCGTTTCTTATATTCTAAGTTTTTCAGTGCAACTCACTCATATACTATGTACTACACTGTGCGTTTCTTATATTCTAAGTTTTTCAGTGCAACTCACTCATATACTATGTACTACACTGTGCGTTTCTTATATTCCAAGTTTTTCAGTGCAACTCACTCATATACTATGTACTACACTGTGCGTTTCTTATATTCTAAGTTTTTCAGTGCAACTCACTCATATACTATGTACTACACTGTGCGTTTCTTATATTCTAAGTTTTTCAGTGCAACTCACTCATATACTATGTACTACACGGTGCGTTTCTTATATTCTAAGTTTTTCAGTGCAACTCACTCATATACTATGTACTACACTGTGCGTTTCTTATAGTCTAAGTTTTTCTATGCAACTCACTCATATACTATGTACTACACTGTGCGTTTCTTATATTCTAAGTTTTTCAGTGCAACTCACTCATATACTATGTACTACACTGTGCATTTCGTGTAATGCGGGTTTTTCAGTAAATTCTAAGTTTTTCAATGCAACTCACTCATATACTATGTACTACACTGTGCGTTTCTTATATTCTAAGTTTTTCAGTGCAACTCACTCATATACTATGTACTACACTGTGCGTTTCTTATATTCTAAGTTTTTCAGTGCAACTCACTCATATACTATGTACTACACTGTGCGTTTCTTATAGTCTAAGTTTTTCTATGCAACTCACTCATATACTATGTACTACACTGTGCGTTTCTTATATTCTAAGTTTTTCAGTGCAACTCACTCATATACTATGTACTACACTGTGCATTTCGTGTAATGCGGGTTTTTCAGAAAATTCTAAGTTTTTCAATGCAACTCACTCATATACTATGTACTACACTGTGCGTTTCTTATATTCTAAGTTTTTCAGTGCAACTCACTCATATACTATGTACTACACTGTGCGTTTCTTATATTCTATGTTTTTCAGTGCAACTCACTCATATACTATGTACTACACTGTGCGTTTCTTATAGTCTAAGTTTTTGTATGCAAATCACTCATATACTATGTACTACACTGTGCGTTTCTTATATTCCAAGTTTTTCAGTGCAACTCACTCATATACTATGTACTACTTTGTGCGTTTCTTATATTCTAAGTTTTTCAGTGCAACTCACTCATATACTATGTACTACACTGTGCGTTTCTTATATTCTAATTTTTCAGTGCAACTCACTCATATACTATGTACTACACTGTGCGTTTCTTATATTCTAAGTTTTTCAGTGCAAGTCACTCATATACTATGTACTACACTGTGCGTTTCTTATAGTCTAAGTTTTTGTATGCAAATCACTCATATACTATGTACTACACTGTGCGTTTCTTATATTCTAAGTTTTTCAGTGCAACTCACTCATATACTATGTACTACACTGTGCGTTTCTTATATTCTAAGTTTTTCAGTGCAACTCACTCATATACTATGTACTACACTGTGCGTTTCTTATATTCTAAGTTTTTCAGTGCAACTCACTCATATACTATGTACTACACTGTGCGTTTCTTATATTCTATGTTTTTCAGTGCAACTCACTCATATACTATGTACTACACTGTGCGTTTCTTATATTCTAAGTTTTTCAGTGCAACTCACTCATATACTATGTACTACACTGTGCGTTTCTTATATTCTAAGTTTTTCAGTGCAACTCACTCATATACTATGTACTACACTGTGCGTTTCTTATATTCTAAGTTTTTCAGTGCAACTCACTCATATACTATGTACTACACTGTGCATTTCGTGTAATGCGAGTTTTTCAGTAAATTCTAAGTTTTTCAGTGCAACTCACTCATATACTTTGTACTACACTGTGCTTTTCTTAAATTCTAAGTTTTTCAGTGCAACTCACTCATATACTATGTACTACACTGTGCGTTTCTTATATTCCAAGTTTTTCAGTGCAACTCACTCATATACTATGTACTACACTCTGCGTTTCTTATATTCTAAGTTTTTCAGTGCAACTCACTCATATACTATGTACTACACTGTGCGTTTCTTATATTCTAAGTTTTTCAGTGCAACTCACTCATATACTATGTACTACACTGTGCGTTTCTTATATTCTAAGTTTTTCAGTGCAACTCACTCATATACTATGTACTACACTGTGCGTTTCTTATATTCTAAGTTTTTCAGTGCAACTCACTCATATACTATGTACTACACTGTGCGTTTCTTATATTCTAAGTTTTTCAGTGCAACTCACACATATACTATGTATTACACTGTGCGTTTCTTATATTCTAAGTTTTTCAGTGCAACTCACTCATATACTTTGTACTACACTGTGCTTTTCTTAATTCTAAGTTTTTCAGTGCAACTCACTCATATACTATGTACTACACTGTGCGTTTCTTATATTCCAAGTTTTTCAGTGCAACTCACTCATATACTATGTACTACACTGTGCGTTTCTTATATTCTAAGTTTTTCAGTGCAACTCACTCATATACTATGTACTACACTGTGCGTTTCTTATATTCTAAGTTTTTCAGTGCAACTCACTCATATACTATGTACTACACTGTGCGTTTCTTATATTCTAAGTTTTTCAGTGCAACTCACTCATATACTATGTACTACACTGTGCGTTTCTTATATTCTAAGTTTTTCAGTGCAACTCACTCATATACTATGTACTACACTGTGCGTTTCTTATATTCTAAGTTTTTCAGTGCAACTCACTCATATATTATGTATTACACTGTGCGTTTCTTATATTCTAAGTTTTTCAGTGCTACTCACTCATATACTTTGTACTACACTGTGCTTTTCTTATATTCTAAGTTTTTCAGTGCAACTCACTCATATACTATGTACTACACTGTGCGTTTCTTATATTCCAAGTTTTTCAGTGCAACTCACTCATATACTATGTACTACACTGTGCGTTTCTTATATTCTAAGTTTTTCAGTGCAACTCACTCATATACTATGTACTACACTGTGCGTTTCTTATATTCTAAGTTTTTCAGTGCAACTCACTCATATACTATGTACTACACTGTGCGTTTCTTATATTCCAAGTTTTTCAGTGCAACTCACTCATATACTATGTACTACACTGTGCGTTTCTTATATTCTAAGTTTTTCAGTGCAACTCACTCATATACTATGTACTACACTGTGCGTTTCTTATATTCTAAGTTTTTCAGTGCAACTCACTCATATACTATGTACTACACGGTGCGTTTCTTATATTCTAAGTTTTTCAGTGCAACTCACTCATATACTATGTACTACACTGTGCGTTTCTTATAGTCTAAGTTTTTCTATGCAACTCACTCATATACTATGTACTACACTGTGCGTTTCTTATATTCTAAGTTTTTCAGTGCAACTCACTCATATACTATGTACTACACTGTGCATTTCGTGTAATGCGGGTTTTTCAGTAAATTCTAAGTTTTTCAATGCAACTCACTCATATACTATGTACTACACTGTGCGTTTCTTATATTCTAAGTTTTTCAGTGCAACTCACTCATATACTATGTACTACACTGTGCGTTTCTTATATTCTAAGTTTTTCAGTGCAACTCACTCATATACTATGTACTACACTGTGCGTTTCTTATAGTCTAAGTTTTTCTATGCAACTCACTCATATACTATGTACTACACTGTGCGTTTCTTATATTCTAAGTTTTTCAGTGCAACTCACTCATATACTATGTACTACACTGTGCATTTCGTGTAATGCGGGTTTTTCAGAAAATTCTAAGTTTTTCAATGCAACTCACTCATATACTATGTACTACACTGTGCGTTTCTTATATTCTAAGTTTTTCAGTGCAACTCACTCATATACTATGTACTACACTGTGCGTTTCTTATATTCTATGTTTTTCAGTGCAACTCACTCATATACTATGTACTACACTGTGCGTTTCTTATAGTCTAAGTTTTTGTATGCAAATCACTCATATACTATGTACTACACTGTGCGTTTCTTATATTCCAAGTTTTTCAGTGCAACTCACTCATATACTATGTACTACTTTGTGCGTTTCTTATATTCTAAGTTTTTCAGTGCAACTCACTCATATACTATGTACTACACTGTGCGTTTCTTATATTCTAATTTTTCAGTGCAACTCACTCATATACTATGTACTACACTGTGCGTTTCTTATATTCTAAGTTTTTCAGTGCAAGTCACTCATATACTATGTACTACACTGTGCGTTTCTTATAGTCTAAGTTTTTGTATGCAAATCACTCATATACTATGTACTACACTGTGCGTTTCTTATATTCTAAGTTTTTCAGTGCAACTCACTCATATACTATGTACTACACTGTGCGTTTCTTATATTCTAAGTTTTTCAGTGCAACTCACTCATATACTATGTACTACACTGTGCGTTTCTTATATTCTAAGTTTTTCAGTGCAACTCACTCATATACTATGTACTACACTGTGCGTTTCTTATATTCTATGTTTTTCAGTGCAACTCACTCATATACTATGTACTACACTGTGCGTTTCTTATATTCTAAGTTTTTCAGTGCAACTCACTCATATACTATGTACTACACTGTGCGTTTCTTATATTCTAAGTTTTTCAGTGCAACTCACTCATATACTATGTACTACACTGTGCGTTTCTTATATTCTAAGTTTTTCAGTGCAACTCACTCATATACTATGTACTACACTGTGCATTTCGTGTAATGCGAGTTTTTCAGTAAATTCTAAGTTTTTCAGTGCAACTCACTCATATACTTTGTACTACACTGTGCTTTTCTTAAATTCTAAGTTTTTCAGTGCAACTCACTCATATACTATGTACTACACTGTGCGTTTCTTATATTCCAAGTTTTTCAGTGCAACTCACTCATATACTATGTACTACACTCTGCGTTTCTTATATTCTAAGTTTTTCAGTGCAACTCACTCATATACTATGTACTACACTGTGCGTTTCTTATATTCTAAGTTTTTCAGTGCAACTCACTCATATACTATGTACTACACTGTGCGTTTCTTATATTCTAAGTTTTTAGTGCAACTCAATCATATACTATGTACTACACTGTGCGTTTCTTATATTCTATGTTTTTCAGTGCAACTCACTCATATACTATGTACTACACTGTGCGTTTCTTATATTCTAAGTTTTTCAGTGCAACTCACTCATATACTATGTACTACACTGTGCGTTTCTTATATTCTAAGTTTTTCATTGCAACTCACTCATATACTATGTACTACACTGTGTGTTTCTTATATTCTAAGTTTTTCAGTGCAACTCACTCATATACTATGTACTACACTGTGCGTTTCTTATATTCCAAGTTTTTCAGTGCAACTCACTCATATACTATGTACTACACTGTGCGTTTCTTATATTCTAAGTTTTTCAGTGCAACTCACTCATATACTATGTACTACACTGTGCGTTTCTTATATTCCAAGTTTTTCAGTGCAACTCACTCATATACTATGTACTACACTGTGCGTTTCTTATATTCTAAGATTTTCAGTGCAACTCACTCATATACTATGTACTACACTGTGCGTTTCTTATATTCCAAGTTTTTCATTGCAACTCACTCATATACTATGTACTACACTGTGCGTTTCTTATATTCCAAGTTTTTCAGTGCAACTCACTCATATACTATGTACTACACTGTGCGTTTCTTATATTCTAAGTTTTTCAGTGCAACTCACTCATATACTATGTACTACACTGTGCGTTTCTTATATTCTAAGTTTTTCAGTGCAACTCACTCATATACTATGTACTACACTGTGCGTTTCTTATATTCTAAGTTTTTCAGTGCAACTCACTCATATACTATGTACTACACTGTGCGTTTCTTATAGTCTAAGTTTTTCTATGCAACTCACTCATATACTATGTACTACACTGTGCGTTTCTTATATTCTAAGTTTTTCAGTGCAACTCACTCATATACTATGTACTACACTGTGCATTTCGTGTAATGCGGGTTTTTCAGTAAATTCTAAGTTTTTCAATGCAACTCACTCATATACTATGTACTACACTGTGCGTTTCTTATATTCTAAGTTTTTCAGTGCAACTCACTCATATACTATGTACTACACTGTGTGTTTCTTATATTCTAAGTTTTTTAGTGCAATTCACTCATATACTATGTACTACACTGTGAGTTTCTTATATTCTAAGTTTTTCAGTGCAACTCACTCATATACTATGTACTACACTGTGCGTTTCTTATATTCTAAGTTTTTCAGTGCAACTCACTCATATACTATGTACTACACTGTGCGTTTCTTATATTCTAAGTTTTTCAGTGCAACTCACTCATATACTATGTATTACACTGTGCGTTTCTTATATTCTAAGTTTTTCAGTGCAACTCACTCATATACTATGTACTACGCTGTGCGTTTCTTATATTCCAAGTTTTTCAGTGCAACTCACTCATATACTATGTACTACACTGTGCGTTTCTTATATTCCAAGTTTTTCAGTGCAACTCCCTCATATACTATGTACTACACTGTGCGTTTCTTATATTCTAAGTTTTTCAGTGCAACTCACTCATATACTATGTACTACACTGTGCGTTTCTTATATTCTAAGTTTTTCAGTGCAACTCACTCATATACTATGTACTACACTGTGCGTTTCTTATATTCTAAGTTTTTCAGTGCAACTCACTCATATACTATGTACTACACTGTGCGTTTCTTATAGTCTAAGTTTTTCTATGCAACTCACTCATATACTATGTACTACACTGTGCGTTTCTTATATTCTAAGTTTTTCAGTGCAACTCACTCATATACTATGTACTACACTGTGCATTTCGTGTAATGCGGGTTTTTCAGTAAATTCTAAGTTTTTTAATGCAACTCACTCATATACTATGTACTACACTGTGCGTTTCTTATATTCTAAGTTTTTCAGTGCAACTCACTCATATACTATGTACTCCACTGTGCGTTTCTTATATTCTAAGTTTTTCAGTGCAACTCACTCATATACTATGTACTACACTGTGCGTTTCTTATATTCTAAGTTTTTCAGTGCAACTCACTCATATACTATGTACTACACTGTGCGTTTCTTATATTCTAAGTTTTTCAGTGCAACTCACTCATATACTATGTACTACACTGTGCGTTTCTTATATTCTAAGTTTTTCAGTGCAACTCACTCATATACTATGTACTACACTGTGCGTTTCTTATATTCTAAGTTTTTCAGTGCAACTCACACATATACTATGTATTACACTGTGCGTTTCTTATATTCTAAGTTTTTCAGTGCAACTCACTCATATACTTTGTACTACACTGTGCTTTTCTTAATTCTAAGTTTTTCAGTGCAACTCACTCATATACTATGTACTACACTGTGCGTTTCTTATATTCCAAGTTTTTCAGTGCAACTCACTCATATACTATGTACTACACTGTGCGTTTCTTATATTCTAAGTTTTTCAGTGCAACTCACTCATATACTATGTACTACACTGTGCGTTTCTTATATTCTAAGTTTTTCAGTGCAACTCACTCATATACTATGTACTACACTGTGCGTTTCTTATATTCTAAGTTTTTCAGTGCAACTCACTCATATACTATGTACTACACTGTGCGTTTCTTATATTCTAAGTTTTTCAGTGCAACTCACTCATATACTATGTACTACACTGTGCGTTTCTTATATTCTAAGTTTTTCAGTGCAACTCACTCATATATTATGTATTACACTGTGCGTTTCTTATATTCTAAGTTTTTCAGTGCTACTCACTCATATACTTTGTACTACACTGTGCTTTTCTTATATTCTAAGTTTTTCAGTGCAACTCACTCATATACTATGTACTACACTGTGCGTTTCTTATATTCCAAGTTTTTCAGTGCAACTCACTCATATACTATGTACTACACTGTGCGTTTCTTATATTCTAAGTTTTTCAGTGCAACTCACTCATATACTATGTACTACACTGTGCGTTTCTTATATTCTAAGTTTTTCAGTGCAACTCACTCATATACTATGTACTACACTGTGCGTTTCTTATATTCCAAGTTTTTCAGTGCAACTCACTCATATACTATGTACTACACTGTGCGTTTCTTATATTCTAAGTTTTTCAGTGCAACTCACTCATATACTATGTACTACACTGTGCGTTTCTTATATTCTAAGTTTTTCAGTGCAACTCACTCATATACTATGTACTACACGGTGCGTTTCTTATATTCTAAGTTTTTCAGTGCAACTCACTCATATACTATGTACTACACTGTGCGTTTCTTATAGTCTAAGTTTTTCTATGCAACTCACTCATATACTATGTACTACACTGTGCGTTTCTTATATTCTAAGTTTTTCAGTGCAACTCACTCATATACTATGTACTACACTGTGCATTTCGTGTAATGCGGGTTTTTCAGTAAATTCTAAGTTTTTCAATGCAACTCACTCATATACTATGTACTACACTGTGCGTTTCTTATATTCTAAGTTTTTCAGTGCAACTCACTCATATACTATGTACTACACTGTGCGTTTCTTATATTCTAAGTTTTTCAGTGCAACTCACTCATATACTATGTACTACACTGTGCGTTTCTTATAGTCTAAGTTTTTCTATGCAACTCACTCATATACTATGTACTACACTGTGCGTTTCTTATATTCTAAGTTTTTCAGTGCAACTCACTCATATACTATGTACTACACTGTGCATTTCGTGTAATGCGGGTTTTTCAGAAAATTCTAAGTTTTTCAATGCAACTCACTCATATACTATGTACTACACTGTGCGTTTCTTATATTCTAAGTTTTTCAGTGCAACTCACTCATATACTATGTACTACACTGTGCGTTTCTTATATTCTATGTTTTTCAGTGCAACTCACTCATATACTATGTACTACACTGTGCGTTTCTTATATTCTAAGTTTTACAGTGCAACTCACACATATACTATGTATTACACTGTGCGTTTCTTATATTCTAAGTTTTTCAGTGCAACTCACTCATATACTTTGTACTACACTGTGCTTTTCTTAATTCTAAGTTTTTCAGTGCAACTCACTCATATACTATGTACTACACTGTGCGTTTCTTATATTCCAAGTTTTTCAGTGCAACTCACTCATATACTATGTACTACACTGTGCGTTTCTTATATTCTAAGTTTTTCAGTGCAACTCACTCATATACTATGTACTACACTGTGCGTTTCTTATATTCTAAGTTTTTCAGTGCAACTCACTCATATACTATGTACTACACTGTGCGTTTCTTATATTCTAAGTTTTTCAGTGCAACTCACTCATATACTATGTACTACACTGTGCGTTTCTTATATTCTAAGTTTTTCAGTGCAACTCACTCATATACTATGTACTACACTGTGCGTTTCTTATATTCTAAGTTTTTCAGTGCAACTCACTCATATACTATGTATTACACTGTGTGTTTCTTATATTCTAAGTTTTTCAGTGCAACTCACTCATATACTATGTACTACACTGTGCGTTTCTTATATTCCAAGTTTTTCAGTGCAACTCACTCATATACTATGTACTACACTGTGCGTTTCTTGTATTCCAAGTTTTTCAGTGCAACTCACTCATATACTATGTACTACACTGTGCGTTTCTTATATTCTAAGTTTTTCAGTGCAACTCACTCATATACTATGTACTACACTGTGCGTTTCTTATATTCTAAGTTTTTAGTGCAACTCAATCATATACTATGTACTACACTGTGCGTTTCTTATATTCTAAGTTTTTCAGTGCAACTCACTCATATACTATGTACTACACTGTGCGGTTCTTATATTCTAAGTTTTTCAGTGCAACTCACTCATATACTATGTACTACAATGTGCGTTTCTTATATTCTAAGTTTTTCATTGCAACTCACTCATATACTATGTACTACACTGTGCGTTTCTTATATTCTAAGTTTTTCAGTGCAACTCACTCATATACTATGTACTACACTGTGCGTTTCTTATATTCCAAGTTTTTCAGTGCAACTCACTCTTATACTATGTATTACACTGTGCGTTCTTATATTCTAAGTTTTTCAGTGCAACTCACTCATATACTATGTACTACACTGTGCGTTTCTTATATTCCAAGTTTTTCAGTGCAACTCACTCATATACTATGTACTACACTGTGCGTTTCTTATATTCTAAGTTTTTCAGTGCAACTCACTCATATACTATGTACTACACTGTGCGTTTCTTATATTCTAAGTTTTTCAGTGCAACTCACTCATATACTATGTACTACACTGTGCGTTTCTTATATTCTAAGTTTTTCAGTGCAACTCACTCATATACTATGTACTACACTGTGCGTTTCTTATAGTCTAAGTTTTTCTATGCAACTCACTCATATACTATGTACTACACTGTGCGTTTCTTATATTCTAAGTTTTTCAGTGCAACTCACTCATATACTATGTACTACACTGTGCATTTCGTGTAATGCGGGTTTTTCAGTAAATTCTAAGTTTTTCAGTGCAACTCACTCATATACTATGTACTACACTGTGCGTTTCTTATATTCTAAGTTTTTCAGTGCAACTCACTCATATACTATGTACTACACTGTGCGTTTCTTATATTCTAAGTTTTTCAGTGCAACTCACTCATATACTATGTACTCCACTGTGCGTTTCTTATATTCTAAGTTTTTCAGTGCAACTCACTCATATACTATGTACTCCACTGTGCGTTTCTTATATTCTAAGTTTTTCAGTGCAACTCACTCATATACTATGTACTACACTGTGCGTTTCTTATATTCTAAGTTTTTCAGTGCAACTCACTCATATACTATGTACTACACTGTGCGTTTCTTATATTCTAAGTTTTTCAGTGCAACTCACTCATATACTATGTACTACACTGTGCGTTTCTTATATACTTAGTTTTTCAGTGCAACTCACACATATACTATGTATTACACTGTGCGTTTCTTATATTCTAAGTTTTTCAGTGCAACTCACTCATATACTTTGTACTACACTGTGCTTTTCTTAATTCTAAGTTTTTCAGTGCAACTCACTCATATACTATGTACTACACTGTGCGTTTCTTATATTCCAAGTTTTTCAGTGCAACTCACTCATATACTATGTACTACACTGTGCGTTTCTTATATTCTAAGTTTTTCAGTGCAACTCACTCATATACTATGTACTACACTGTGCGTTTCTTATATTGTAAGTTTTTCAGTCCAACTCACTCATATACTATGTACTACACTGTGCGTTTCTTATATTCTAAGTTTTTCAGTGCAACTCACTCATATACTATGTACTACACTGTGCGTTTCTTATATTCTAAGTTTTTCAGTTCAACTCACTCATATACTATGTACTACACTGTGCGTTTCTTATATTCTAAGTTTTTCAGTGCAACTCACTCATATACTATGTATTACACTGTGTGTTTCTTATATTCTAAGTTTTTCAGTGCAACTCACTCATATACTTTGTACTACACTGTGCTTTTCTTATATTCTAAGTTTTTCAGTGCAACTCACTCATATACTATGTACTACACTGTGCGTTTCTTATATTCCAAGTTTTTCAGTGCAACTCACTCATATACTATGTACTACACTGTGCGTTTCTTATATTCTAAGTTTTTCAGTGCAACTCACTCATATACTATGTACTACACTGTGCGTTTCTTATATTCTAAGTTTTTCAGTGCAACTCACTCATATACTATGTACTACACTGTGCGTTTCTTATATTCCAAGTTTTTCAGTGCAACTCACTCATATACTATGTACTACACTGTGCGTTTCTTATATTCCAAGTTTTTCAATGCAACTCACTCATATACTATGTACTACACTGTGCGTTTCTTATATTCTAAGTTTTTCAGTGCAACTCACTCATATACTATGTACTACACTGTGCGTTTCTTATATTCTAAGTTTTTCAGTGCAACTCACTCATATACTATGTACTACACTGTGCATTTCGTGTAATGCGGGTTTTTCAGTAAATTCTAAGTTTTTTAATGCAACTCACTCATATACTATGTACTACACTGTGCGTTTCTTATATTCTAAGTTTTTCAGTGCAACTCACTCATATACTATGTACTCCACTGTGCGTTTCTTATATTCTAAGTTTTTCAGTGCAACTCACTCATATACTATGTACTACACTGTGCGTTTCTTATATTCTAAGTTTTTCAGTGCAACTCACTCATATACTATGTACTACACTGTGCGTTTCTTATATTCTAAGTTTTTCAGTGCAACTCACTCATATACTATGTACTACACTGTGCGTTTCTTATATTCTAAGTTTTTCAGTGCAACTCACTCATATACTATGTACTACACTGTGCGTTTCTTATATTCTAAGTTTTTCAGTGCAACTCACACATATACTATGTATTACACTGTGCGTTTCTTATATTCTAAGTTTTTCAGTGCAACTCACTCATATACTTTGTACTACACTGTGCTTTTCTTAATTCTAAGTTTTTCAGTGCAACTCACTCATATACTATGTACTACACTGTGCGTTTCTTATATTCCAAGTTTTTCAGTGCAACTCACTCATATACTATGTACTACACTGTGCGTTTCTTATATTCTAAGTTTTTCAGTGCAACTCACTCATATACTATGTACTACACTGTGCGTTTCTTATATTCTAAGTTTTTCAGTGCAACTCACTCATATACTATGTACTACACTGTGCGTTTCTTATATTCTAAGTTTTTCAGTGCAACTCACTCATATACTATGTACTACACTGTGCGTTTCTTATATTCTAAGTTTTTCAGTGCAACTCACTCATATACTATGTACTACACTGTGCGTTTCTTATATTCTAAGTTTTTCAGTGCAACTCACTCATATATTATGTATTACACTGTGCGTTTCTTATATTCTAAGTTTTTCAGTGCTACTCACTCATATACTTTGTACTACACTGTGCTTTTCTTATATTCTAAGTTTTTCAGTGCAACTCACTCATATACTATGTACTACACTGTGCGTTTCTTATATTCCAAGTTTTTCAGTGCAACTCACTCATATACTATGTACTACACTGTGCGTTTCTTATATTCTAAGTTTTTCAGTGCAACTCACTCATATACTATGTACTACACTGTGCGTTTCTTATATTCTAAGTTTTTCAGTGCAACTCACTCATATACTATGTACTACACTGTGCGTTTCTTATATTCCAAGTTTTTCAGTGCAACTCACTCATATACTATGTACTACACTGTGCGTTTCTTATATTCTAAGTTTTTCAGTGCAACTCACTCATATACTATGTACTACACTGTGCGTTTCTTATATTCTAAGTTTTTCAGTGCAACTCACTCATATACTATGTACTACACGGTGCGTTTCTTATATTCTAAGTTTTTCAGTGCAACTCACTCATATACTATGTACTACACTGTGCGTTTCTTATAGTCTAAGTTTTTCTATGCAACTCACTCATATACTATGTACTACACTGTGCGTTTCTTATATTCTAAGTTTTTCAGTGCAACTCACTCATATACTATGTACTACACTGTGCATTTCGTGTAATGCGGGTTTTTCAGTAAATTCTAAGTTTTTCAATGCAACTCACTCATATACTATGTACTACACTGTGCGTTTCTTATATTCTAAGTTTTTCAGTGCAACTCACTCATATACTATGTACTACACTGTGCGTTTCTTATATTCTAAGTTTTTCAGTGCAACTCACTCATATACTATGTACTACACTGTGCGTTTCTTATAGTCTAAGTTTTTCTATGCAACTCACTCATATACTATGTACTACACTGTGCGTTTCTTATATTCTAAGTTTTTCAGTGCAACTCACTCATATACTATGTACTACACTGTGCATTTCGTGTAATGCGGGTTTTTCAGAAAATTCTAAGTTTTTCAATGCAACTCACTCATATACTATGTACTACACTGTGCGTTTCTTATATTCTAAGTTTTTCAGTGCAACTCACTCATATACTATGTACTACACTGTGCGTTTCTTATATTCTATGTTTTTCAGTGCAACTCACTCATATACTATGTACTACACTGTGCGTTTCTTATATTCTAAGTTTTACAGTGCAACTCACACATATACTATGTATTACACTGTGCGTTTCTTATATTCTAAGTTTTTCAGTGCAACTCACTCATATACTTTGTACTACACTGTGCTTTTCTTAATTCTAAGTTTTTCAGTGCAACTCACTCATATACTATGTACTACACTGTGCGTTTCTTATATTCCAAGTTTTTCAGTGCAACTCACTCATATACTATGTACTACACTGTGCGTTTCTTATATTCTAAGTTTTTCAGTGCAACTCACTCATATACTATGTACTACACTGTGCGTTTCTTATATTCTAAGTTTTTCAGTGCAACTCACTCATATACTATGTACTACACTGTGCGTTTCTTATATTCTAAGTTTTTCAGTGCAACTCACTCATATACTATGTACTACACTGTGCGTTTCTTATATTCTAAGTTTTTCAGTGCAACTCACTCATATACTATGTACTACACTGTGCGTTTCTTATATTCTAAGTTTTTCAGTGCAACTCACTCATATACTATGTATTACACTGTGTGTTTCTTATATTCTAAGTTTTTCAGTGCAACTCACTCATATACTATGTACTACACTGTGCGTTTCTTATATTCCAAGTTTTTCAGTGCAACTCACTCATATACTATGTACTACACTGTGCGTTTCTTATATTCCAAGTTTTTCAGTGCAACTCACTCATATACTATGTACTACACTGTGCGTTTCTTATATTCTAAGTTTTTCAGTGCAACTCACTCATATACTATGTACTACACTGTGCGTTTCTTATATTCTAAGTTTTTAGTGCAACTCAATCATATACTATGTACTACACTGTGCGTTTCTTATATTCTAAGTTTTTCAGTGCAACTCACTCATATACTATGTACTACACTGTGCGGTTCTTATATTCTAAGTTTTTCAGTGCAACTCACTCATATACTATGTACTACAATGTGCGTTTCTTATATTCTAAGTTTTTCATTGCAACTCACTCATATACTATGTACTACACTGTGCGTTTCTTATATTCTAAGTTTTTCAGTGCAACTCACTCATATACTATGTACTACACTGTGCGTTTCTTATATTCCAAGTTTTTCAGTGCAACTCACTCTTATACTATGTATTACACTGTGCGTTCTTATATTCTAAGTTTTTCAGTGCAACTCACTCATATACTATGTACTACACTGTGCGTTTCTTATATTCCAAGTTTTTCAGTGCAACTCACTCATATACTATGTACTACACTGTGCGTTTCTTATATTCTAAGTTTTTCAGTGCAACTCACTCATATACTATGTACTACACTGTGCGTTTCTTATATTCTAAGTTTTTCAGTGCAACTCACTCATATACTATGTACTACACTGTGCGTTTCTTATATTCTAAGTTTTTCAGTGCAACTCACTCATATACTATGTACTACACTGTGCGTTTCTTATAGTCTAAGTTTTTCTATGCAACTCACTCATATACTATGTACTACACTGTGCGTTTCTTATATTCTAAGTTTTTCAGTGCAACTCACTCATATACTATGTACTACACTGTGCATTTCGTGTAATGCGGGTTTTTCAGTAAATTCTAAGTTTTTCAGTGCAACTCACTCATATACTATGTACTACACTGTGCGTTTCTTATATTCTAAGTTTTTCAGTGCAACTCACTCATATACTATGTACTACACTGTGCGTTTCTTATATTCTAAGTTTTTCAGTGCAACTCACTCATATACTTTGTACTACACTGTGCTTTTCTTAATTCTAAGTTTTTCAGTGCAACTCACTCATATACTATGTACTACACTGTGCGTTTCTTATATTCCAAGTTTTTCAGTGCAACTCACTCATATACTATGTACTACACTGTGCGTTTCTTATATTCTAAGTTTTTCAGTGCAACTCACTCATATACTATGTACTACACTGTGCGTTTCTTATATTCTAAGTTTTTCAGTGCAACTCACTCATATACTATGTACTACACTGTGCGTTTCTTATATTCTAAGTTTTTCAGTGCAACTCACTCATATACTATGTACTACACTGTGCGTTTCTTATATTCTAAGTTTTTCAGTGCAACTCACTCATATACTATGTACTACACTGTGCGTTTCTTATATTCTAAGTTTTTCAGTGCAACTCACTCATATATTATGTATTACACTGTGCGTTTCTTATATTCTAAGTTTTTCAGTGCTACTCACTCATATACTTTGTACTACACTGTGCTTTTCTTATATTCTAAGTTTTTCAGTGCAACTCACTCATATACTATGTACTACACTGTGCGTTTCTTATATTCCAAGTTTTTCAGTGCAACTCACTCATATACTATGTACTACACTGTGCGTTTCTTATATTCTAAGTTTTTCAGTGCAACTCACTCATATACTATGTACTACACTGTGCGTTTCTTATATTCTAAGTTTTTCAGTGCAACTCACTCATATACTATGTACTACACTGTGCGTTTCTTATATTCCAAGTTTTTCAGTGCAACTCACTCATATACTATGTACTACACTGTGCGTTTCTTATATTCTAAGTTTTTCAGTGCAACTCACTCATATACTATGTACTACACTGTGCGTTTCTTATATTCTAAGTTTTTCAGTGCAACTCACTCATATACTATGTACTACACGGTGCGTTTCTTATATTCTAAGTTTTTCAGTGCAACTCACTCATATACTATGTACTACACTGTGCGTTTCTTATAGTCTAAGTTTTTCTATGCAACTCACTCATATACTATGTACTACACTGTGCGTTTCTTATATTCTAAGTTTTTCAGTGCAACTCACTCATATACTATGTACTACACTGTGCATTTCGTGTAATGCGGGTTTTTCAGAAAATTCTAAGTTTTTCAATGCAACTCACTCATATACTATGTACTACACTGTGCGTTTCTTATATTCTAAGTTTTTCAGTGCAACTCACTCATATACTATGTACTACACTGTGCGTTTCTTATATTCTAAGTTTTTCAGTGCAACTCACTCATATACTATGTACTACACTGTGCGTTTCTTATAGTCTAAGTTTTTCTATGCAACTCACTCATATACTATGTACTACACTGTGCGTTTCTTATATTCTAAGTTTTTCAGTGCAACTCACTCATATACTATGTACTACACTGTGCATTTCGTGTAATGCGGGTTTTTCAGAAAATTCTAAGTTTTTCAATGCAACTCACTCATATACTATGTACTACACTGTGCGTTTCTTATATTCTAAGTTTTTCAGTGCAACTCACTCATATACTATGTACTACACTGTGCGTTTCTTATATTCTATGTTTTTCAGTGCAACTCACTCATATACTATGTACTACACTGTGCGTTTCTTATATTCTAAGTTTTACAGTGCAACTCACACATATACTATGTATTACACTGTGCGTTTCTTATATTCTAAGTTTTTCAGTGCAACTCACTCATATACTTTGTACTACACTGTGCTTTTCTTAATTCTAAGTTTTTCAGTGCAACTCACTCATATACTATGTACTACACTGTGCGTTTCTTATATTCCAAGTTTTTCAGTGCAACTCACTCATATACTATGTACTACACTGTGCGTTTCTTATATTCTAAGTTTTTCAGTGCAACTCACTCATATACTATGTACTACACTGTGCGTTTCTTATATTCTAAGTTTTTCAGTGCAACTCACTCATATACTATGTACTACACTGTGCGTTTCTTATATTCTAAGTTTTTCAGTGCAACTCACTCATATACTATGTACTACACTGTGCGTTTCTTATATTCTAAGTTTTTCAGTGCAACTCACTCATATACTATGTACTACACTGTGCGTTTCTTATATTCTAAGTTTTTCAGTGCAACTCACTCATATACTATGTATTACACTGTGTGTTTCTTATATTCTAAGTTTTTCAGTGCAACTCACTCATATACTATGTACTACACTGTGCGTTTCTTATATTCCAAGTTTTTCAGTGCAACTCACTCATATACTATGTACTACACTGTGCGTTTCTTATATTCCAAGTTTTTCAGTGCAACTCACTCATATACTATGTACTACACTGTGCGTTTCTTATATTCTAAGTTTTTCAGTGCAACTCACTCATATACTATGTACTACACTGTGCGTTTCTTATATTCTAAGTTTTTAGTGCAACTCAATCATATACTATGTACTACACTGTGCGTTTCTTATATTCTAAGTTTTTCAGTGCAACTCACTCATATACTATGTACTACACTGTGCGGTTCTTATATTCTAAGTTTTTCAGTGCAACTCACTCATATACTATGTACTACAATGTGCGTTTCTTATATTCTAAGTTTTTCATTGCAACTCACTCATATACTATGTACTACACTGTGCGTTTCTTATATTCTAAGTTTTTCAGTGCAACTCACTCATATACTATGTACTACACTGTGCGTTTCTTATATTCCAAGTTTTTCAGTGCAACTCACTCTTATACTATGTATTACACTGTGCGTTCTTATATTCTAAGTTTTTCAGTGCAACTC
Organism: Mus caroli; assembly: GCF_978045245.1. Taxonomy (NCBI): domain Eukaryota; kingdom Metazoa; phylum Chordata; class Mammalia; order Rodentia; family Muridae; genus Mus; species Mus caroli. The sequence goes on from NW_028227283.1 coordinate 380,139, forward strand.
ACTCATATACTATGTACTACACTGTGCGTTTCTTATATTCCAAGTTTTTCAGTGCAACTCACTCATATACTATGTACTACACTGTGCGTTTCTTATATTCTAAGTTTTTCAGTGCAACTCACTCATATACTATGTACTACACTGTGCGTTTCTTATATTCTAAGTTTTTCAGTGCAACTCACTCATATACTATGTACTACACTGTGCGTTTCTTATATTCTAAGTTTTTCAGTGCAACTCACTCATATACTATGTACTACACTGTGCGTTTCTTATAGTCTAAGTTTTTCTATGCAACTCACTCATATACTATGTACTACACTGTGCGTTTCTTATATTCTAAGTTTTTCAGTGCAACTCACTCATATACTATGTACTACACTGTGCATTTCGTGTAATGCGGGTTTTTCAGTAAATTCTAAGTTTTTCAGTGCAACTCACTCATATACTATGTACTACACTGTGCGTTTCTTATATTCTAAGTTTTTCAGTGCAACTCACTCATATACTATGTACTACACTGTGCGTTTCTTATATTCTAAGTTTTTCAGTGCAACTCACTCATATACTATGTACTCCACTGTGCGTTTCTTATATTCTAAGTTTTTCAGTGCAACTCACTCATATACTATGTACTCCACTGTGCGTTTCTTATATTCTAAGTTTTTCAGTGCAACTCACTCATATACTATGTACTACACTGTGCGTTTCTTATATTCTAAGTTTTTCAGTGCAACTCACTCATATACTATGTACTACACTGTGCGTTTCTTATATTCTAAGTTTTTCAGTGCAACTCACTCATATACTATGTACTACACTGTGCGTTTCTTATATACTTAGTTTTTCAGTGCAACTCACACATATACTATGTATTACACTGTGCGTTTCTTATATTCTAAGTTTTTCAGTGCAACTCACTCATATACTTTGTACTACACTGTGCTTTTCTTAATTCTAAGTTTTTCAGTGCAACTCACTCATATACTATGTACTACACTGTGCGTTTCTTATATTCCAAGTTTTTCAGTGCAACTCACTCATATACTATGTACTACACTGTGCGTTTCTTATATTCTAAGTTTTTCAGTGCAACTCACTCATATACTATGTACTACACTGTGCGTTTCTTATATTGTAAGTTTTTCAGTCCAACTCACTCATATACTATGTACTACACTGTGCGTTTCTTATATTCTAAGTTTTTCAGTGCAACTCACTCATATACTATGTACTACACTGTGCGTTTCTTATATTCTAAGTTTTTCAGTTCAACTCACTCATATACTATGTACTACACTGTGCGTTTCTTATATTCTAAGTTTTTCAGTGCAACTCACTCATATACTATGTATTACACTGTGTGTTTCTTATATTCTAAGTTTTTCAGTGCAACTCACTCATATACTTTGTACTACACTGTGCTTTTCTTATATTCTAAGTTTTTCAGTGCAACTCACTCATATACTATGTACTACACTGTGCGTTTCTTATATTCCAAGTTTTTCAGTGCAACTCACTCATATACTATGTACTACACTGTGCGTTTCTTATATTCTAAGTTTTTCAGTGCAACTCACTCATATACTATGTACTACACTGTGCGTTTCTTATATTCTAAGTTTTTCAGTGCAACTCACTCATATACTATGTACTACACTGTGCGTTTCTTATATTCCAAGTTTTTCAGTGCAACTCACTCATATACTATGTACTACACTGTGCGTTTCTTATATTCCAAGTTTTTCAATGCAACTCACTCATATACTATGTAAACACTGTGCGTTTCTTATATTCTAAGTTTTTCAGTGCAACTCACTCATATACTATGTACTACACTGTGCGTTTCTTATATTCTAAGTTTTTCAGTGCAACTCACTCATATACTATGTACTACACTGTGCGTTTCTTATATTCTAAGTTTTTCAGTGCAACTCACTCATATACTATGTACTACACTGTGCGTTTCTTATATTCTAAGTTTTTCAGTGCAACTCACTCATATACTATGTATTACACTGTGTGTTTCTTATATTCTAAGTTTTTCAGTGCAACTCACTCATATACTTTGTACTACACTGTGCTTTTCTTATATTCTAAGTTTTTCAGTGCAACTCACTCATATACTATGTACTACACTGTGCGTTTCTTATATTCCAAGTTTTTCAGTGCAACTCACTCATATACTATGTACTACACTGTGCGTTTCTTATATTCTAAGTTTTTCAGTGCAACTCACTCATATACTATGTACTACACTGTGCGTTTCTTATATTCTAAGTTTTTCAGTGCAACTCACTCATATACTATGTACTACACTGTGCGTTTCTTATATTCCAAGTTTTTCAGTGCAACTCACTCATATACTATGTACTACACTGTGCGTTTCTTATATTCCAAGTTTTTCAGTGCAACTCACTCCTATACTATGTACTACACTGTGCGTTTCTTATATTCTAAGTTTTTCAGTGCAACTCACTCATATACTATGTACTACACTGTGCGTTTCTTATATTCTAAGTTTTTCAGTGCAACTCACTCATATACTATGTAATACACTGTGCGTTTCTTATAGTCTAAGTTTTTGTATGCAAATCACTCATATACTATGTACTACACTGTGTGTTTCTTATATTCTAAGTTTTTCAGTGCAACTCACTCATATACTATGTACTACACTGTGCGTTTCTTATATTCTAAGTTTTTCAGTGCAACTCACTCATATACTATGTACTACACTGTGCGTTTCTTATAGTCTAAGTTTTTCTATGCAACTCACTCATATACTATGTACTACACTGTGCGTTTCTTATATTCTAAGTTTTTCAGTGCAACTCACTCATATACTATGTACTACACTGTGCATTTCGTGTAATGCGGGTTTTTCAGTAAATTCTAAGTTTTTCAGTGCAACTCACTCATATACTATGTACTACACTGTGCGTTTCTTATATTCTAAGTTTTTCAGTGCAACTCACTCATATACTATGTACTACACTGTGCGTTTCTTATATTCTAAGTTTTTCAGTGCAACTCACTCATATACTATGTACTCCACTGTGCGTTTCTTATATTCTAAGTTTTTCAGTGCAACTCACTCATATACTATGTACTCCACTGTGCGTTTCTTATATTCTAAGTTTTTCAGTGCAACTCACTCATATACTATGTACTACACTGTGCGTTTCTTATATTCTAAGTTTTTCAGTGCAACTCACTCATATACTATGTACTACACTGTGCGTTTCTTATATTCTAAGTTTTTCAGTGCAACTCACTCATATACTATGTACTACACTGTGCGTTTCTTATATACTTAGTTTTTCAGTGCAACTCACACATATACTATGTATTACACTGTGCGTTTCTTATATTCTAAGTTTTTCAGTGCAACTCACTCATATACTTTGTACTACACTGTGCTTTTCTTAATTCTAAGTTTTTCAGTGCAACTCACTCATATACTATGTACTACACTGTGCGTTTCTTATATTCCAAGTTTTTCAGTGCAACTCACTCATATACTATGTACTACACTGTGCGTTTCTTATATTCTAAGTTTTTCAGTGCAACTCACTCATATACTATGTACTACACTGTGCGTTTCTTATATTGTAAGTTTTTCAGTCCAACTCACTCATATACTATGTACTACACTGTGCGTTTCTTATATTCTAAGTTTTTCAGTGCAACTCACTCATATACTATGTACTACACTGTGCGTTTCTTATATTCTAAGTTTTTCAGTGCAACTCACTCATATACTATGTACTACACTGTGCGTTTCTTATATTCTAAGTTTTTCAGTGCAACTCACTCATATACTATGTATTACACTGTGTGTTTCTTATATTCTAAGTTTTTCAGTGCAACTCACTCATATACTTTGTACTACACTGTGCTTTTCTTATATTCTAAGTTTTTCAGTGCAACTCACTCATATACTATGTACTACACTGTGCGTTTCTTATATTCCAAGTTTTTCAGTGCAACTCACTCATATACTATGTACTACACTGTGCGTTTCTTATATTCTAAGTTTTTCAGTGCAACTCACTCATATACTATGTACTACACTGTGCGTTTCTTATATTCTAAGTTTTTCAGTGCAACTCACTCATATACTATGTACTACACTGTGCGTTTCTTATATTCCAAGTTTTTCAGTGCAACTCACTCATATACTATGTACTACACTGTGCGTTTCTTATATTCCAAGTTTTTCAATGCAACTCACTCATATACTATGTACTACACTGTGCGTTTCTTATATTCTAAGTTTTTCAGTGCAACTCACTCATATACTATGTACTACACTGTGCGTTTCTTATATTCTAAGTTTTTCAGTGCAACTCACTCATATACTATGTACTACACTGTGCGTTTCTTATATTCTAAGTTTTTCAGTGCAACTCACTCATATACTATGTACTACACTGTGCGTTTCTTATATTCTAAGTTTTTCAGTGCAACTCACTCATATACTATGTATTACACTGTGTGTTTCTTATATTCTAAGTTTTTCAGTGCAACTCACTCATATTCTTTGTACTACACTGTGCTTTTCTTATATTCTAAGTTTTTCAGTGCAACTCACTCATATACTATGTACTACACTGTGCGTTTCTTATATTCCAAGTTTTTCAGTGCAACTCACTCATATACTATGTACTACACTGTGCGTTTCTTATATTCTAAGTTTTTCAGTGCAACTCACTCATATACTATGTACTACACTGTGCGTTTCTTATATTCTAAGTTTTTCAGTGCAACTCACTCATATACTATGTACTACACTGTGCGTTTCTTATATTCCAAGTTTTTCAGTGCAACTCACTCATATACTATGTACTACACTGTGCGTTTCTTATATTCCAAGTTTTTCAGTGCAACTCACTCATATACTATGTACTACACTGTGCGTTTCTTATATTCTAAGTTTTTCAGTGCAACTCACTCATATACTATGTACTACACTGTGCGTTTCTTATATTCTAAGTTTTTCAGTGCAACTCACTCATATACTATGTAATACACTGTGCGTTTCTTATAGTCTAAGTTTTTGTATGCAAATCACTCATATACTATGTACTACACTGTGCGTTTCTTATATTCTAAGTTTTTCAGTGCAACTCACTCATATACTATGTACTACACTGTGCGTTTCTTATATTCTAAGTTTTTCAGTGCAACTCACTCATATACTATGTACTACACTGTGCGTTTCTTATATTCTAAGTTTTTCAGTGCAACTCACTCATATACTATGTACTACACTGTGCGTTTCTTATATTCTAAGTTTTTCAGTGCAACTCACTCATATACTATGTACTACACTGTGCGTTTCTTATATTCTAAGTTTTTCAGTGCAACTCACTCATATACTATGTACTACACTGTGCGTTTCTTATATTCTAAGTTTTTCAGTGCAACTCACTCATATACTATGTACTACACTGTGCATTTCGTGTAATGCGAGTTTTTCAGTAAATTCTAAGTTTTTCAGTGCAACTCACTCATATACTATGTACTACACTGTGCGTTTCTTATATTCTAAGTTTTTCAGTGCAACTCACTCATATACTATGTACTACACTGTGCGTTTCTTATATACTTAGTTTTTCAGTGCAACTCACACATATACTATGTATTACACTGTGCGTTTCTTATATTCTAAGTTTTTCAGTGCAACTCACTCATATACTTTGTACTACACTGTGCTTTTCTTAATTCTAAGTTTTTCAGTGCAACTCACTCATATACTATGTACTACACTGTGCGTTTCTTATATTCTAAGTTTTTCAGTGCAACTCACTCATATACTATGTATTACACTGTGTGTTTCTTATATTCTAAGTTTTTCAGTGCAACTCACTCATATACTTTGTACTACACTGTGCTTTTCTTATATTCTAAGTTTTTCAGTGCAACTCACTCATATACTATGTACTACACTGTGCGTTTCTTATATTCCAAGTTTTTCAGTGCAACTCACTCATATACTATGTACTACACTGTGCGTTTCTTATATTCTAAGTTTTTCAGTGCAACTCACTCATATACTATGTACTACACTGTGCATTTCGTGTAATGCGAGTTTTTCAGTAAATTCTAAGTTTTTCAGTGCAACTCACTCATATACTATGTACTACACTGTGCGTTTCTTATATTCTAAGTTTTTCAATGCAACTCACTCATATACTATGTACTACACTGTGCGTTTCTTATATTCTAAGTTTTTCAGTGCAACTCACTCATATACTATGTACTACACTGTGCGTTTCTTATATTCTAAGTTTTTCAGTGCAACTCACTCATATACTATGTACTACACTGTGCGTTTCTTATATTCTAAGTTTTTCAGTGCAACTCACTCATATACTATGTACTACACTGTGCGTTTCTTATATTCTAAGTTTTTCAGTGCAACTCACTCATATACTATGTATTACACTGTGTGTTTCTTATATTCTAAGTTTTTCAGTGCAACTCACTCATATACTTTGTACTACACTGTGCTTTTCTTATATTCTAAGTTTTTCAGTGCAACTCACTCATATACTATGTACTACACTGTGCGTTTCTTATATTCCAAGTTTTTCAGTGCAACTCACTCATATACTATGTACTACACTGTGCGTTTCTTATATTCTAAGTTTTTCAGTGCAACTCACTCATATACTATGTACTACACTGTGCGTTTCTTATATTCTAAGTTTTTCAGTGCAACTCACTCATATACTATGTACTACACTGTGCGTTTCTTATATTCCAAGTTTTTCAGTGCAACTCACTCATATACTATGTACTACACTGTGCGTTTCTTATATTCCAAGTTTTTCAGTGCAACTCACTCATATACTATGTACTACACTGTGCGTTTCTTATATTCTAAGTTTTTCAGTGCAACTCACTCATATACTATGTACTACACTGTGCGTTTCTTATATTCTAAGTTTTTCAGTGCAACTCACTCATATACTATGTACTACACTGTGCGTTTCTTATATTCTAAGTTTTTCAGTGCAACTCACTCATATACTATGTACTACACTGTGCGTTTCTTATAGTCTAAGTTTTTGTATGCAAATCACTCATATACTATGTACTACACTGTGCGTTTCTTATATTCTAAGTTTTTCAGTGCAACTCACTCATATACTATGTACTACACTGTGCGTTTCTTATATTCTAAGTTTTTCAGTGCAACTCACTCATATACTATGTACTACACTGTGCGTTTCTTATATTCTAAGTTTTTCAGTGCAACTCAGTCATATACTATGTACTACACTGTGCGTTTCTTATATTCTAAGTTTTTCAGTGCAACTCACTCATATACTATGTACTACACTGTGCGTTTCTTATATTCTAAGTTTTTAGTGCAACTCAATCATATACTATGTACTACACTGTGCGTTTCTTATATTCTAAGTTTTTCAGTGCAACTCACTCATATACTATGTACTACACTGTGCGTTTCTTATAGTCTAAGTTTTTCTATGCAATTCACTCATATACTATGTACTACACTGTGCGTTTCTTATATTCTAAGTTTTTCAGTGCAACTCACTCATATACTATGTACTACACTGTGCATTTCGTGTAATGCGGGTTTTTCAGTAAATTCTAAGTTTTTCAATGCAACTCACTCATATACTATGTACTACACTGTGCGTTTCTTATATTCTAAGTTTTTCAGTGCAACTCACTCATATACTATGTACTACACTGTGCATTTCGTGTAATGCGGGTTTTTCAGTAAATTCTAAGTTTTTCAGTGCAACTCACTCATATACTATGTACTACACTGTGCGTTTCTTATATTCTAAGTTTTTCAGTGCAACTCACTCATATACTATGTACTACACTGTGCGTTTCTTATATTCTAAGTTTTTCAGTGCAACTCACTCATATACTATGTACTACACTGTGCGTTTCTTATATTCTAAGTTTTTCAGTGCAACTCACTCATATACTATGTACTACACTGTGCGTTTCTTATATTCTAAGTTTTTCAGTGCAACTCACTCATATACTATGTACTACACTGTGCGTTTCTTATATTCTATGTTTTTCAGTGCAACTCACTCATATATTATGTACTACACTGTGCGTTTCTTATATTCTAAGTTTTTCAGTGCAACTCACTCATATACTATGTACTACACTGTGCATTTCGTGTAATGCGGGTTTTTCAGTAAATTCTATGTTTTTCAGTGCAACTCACTCATATACTATGTACTACACTGTGCGTTTCTTATATTCTAAGTTTTTCAGTGCAACTCACTCATATACTATGTACTACACTGTGCGTTTCTTATATTCTAAGTTTTTCAGTGCAACTCACTCATATACTATGTACTACACTGTGCGTTTCTTATATTCTAAGTTTTTCAGTGCAAATCACTCATATACTATGTACTACACTGTGCGTTTCTTATATTCTAAGTTTTTCAGTGCAACTCACTCATATACTATGTACTACACTGTGCGTTTCTTATATTCTAAGTTTTTCAGTGCAACTCACTCATATACTATGTACTACACTGTGCGTTTCTTATATTCTAAGTTTTTCAGTGCAACTCACTCATATACTATGTACTACACTGTGCATTTCGTGTAATGCGAGTTTTTCAGTAAATTCTAAATTTTTCAGTGCAACTCACTCATATACTTTGTACTACACTGTGCTTTTCTTAAATTCTAAGTTTTTCAGTGCAACTCACTCATATACTTTGTACTACACTGTGCGTTTCTTATATTCCAAGTTTTTCAGTGCAACTCACTCATATACTATGTACTACACTGTGCGTTTCTTATATTCTAAGTTTTTCAGTGCAACTCACTCATATACTATGTACTACACTGTGTGTTTCTTATATTCTAAGTTTTTCAGTGCAACTCACTCATATACTATGTACTACACTGTGCGTTTCTTATATTCTAAGTTTTTAGTGCAACTCAATCATATACTATGTACTACACTGTGCGTTTCTTATATTCTAAGTTTTTCAGTGCAACTCACTCATATACTATGTACTACACTGTGCGTTTCTTATAGTCTAAGTTTTTCTATGCAATTCACTCATATACTATGTACTACACTGTGCGTTTCTTATATTCTAAGTTTTTCAGTGCAACTCACTCATATACTATGTACTACACTGTGCATTTCGTGTAATGCGGGTTTTTCAGTAAATTCTGAGTTTTTCAATGCAACTCACTCATATACTATGTACTACACTGTGCGTTTCTTATATTCTAAGTTTTTCAGTGCAACTCACTCATATACTATGTACTACACTGTGCATTTCGTGTAATGCGGGTTTTTCAGTAAATTCTAAGTTTTTCAGTGCAACTCACTCATATACTATGTACTACACTGTGCGTTTCTTATATTCTAAGTTTTTCAGTGCAACTCACTCATATACTATGTACTACACTGTGCGTTTCTTATATTCTAAGTTTTTCAGTGCAACTCACTCATATACTATGTACTACACTGTGCGTTTCTTATATTCTAAGTTTTTCAGTGCAACTCACTCATATACTATGTACTACACTGTGCGTTTCTTATATTCTAAGTTTTTCAGTGCAACTCACTCATATACTATGTACTACACTGTGCGTTTCTTATATTCTAAGTTTTTCAGTGCAACTCACTCATATACTATGTACTACACTGTGCGTTTCTTATATTCTATGTTTTTCAGTGCAACTCACTCATATACTATGTACTACACTGTGCGTTTCTTATATTCTAAGTTTTTCAGTGCAACTCACTCATATGCTATGTACTACACTGTGCGTTTCTTATATTCTAAGTTTTTCAGTGCAACTCACTCATATACTATGTACTACACTGTGAGTTTCTTATATTCTAAGTTTTTCAGTGCAACTCACTCATATAATATGTACTACACTGTGCGTTTCTTATATTCTAAATTTTTCAGTGCAACTCACTCATATACTATGTACTACACTGTGCGTTTCTTATATTCTAAGTTTTTCAGTGCAACTCACTCATATACTATGTATTACACTGTGCGTTTCTTATATTCTAAGTTTTTCAGTGCAACTCACTCATATACTATGTACTACACTGTGCGTTTCTTATATTCCAAGTTTTTCAGTGCAACTCACTCATATACTATGTACTACACTGTGCGTTTCTTATATTCCAAGTTTTTCAGTGCAACTCACTCATATCCTATGTACTACACTGTGCGTTTCTTATATTCTAAGTTTTTCAGTGCATCTCACTCATATACTATGTACTACACTGTGCGTTTCTTATATTCTAAGTTTTTCAGTGCAACTCACTCATATCCTATGTACTACACTGTGCGTTTCTTATATTCTAAGTTTTTCAGTACAACTCACTCATATCCTATGTACTACACTGTGCGTTTCTTATATTCTAAGTTTTTCAGTGCAACTCACTCATATACTATGTACTACACTGTGCGTTTCTTATATTCTAAGTTTTTCAGTGCAACTCACTCATATACTATGTACTACACTGTGCATTTCGTGTAATGCGGGTTTTTCAGTAAATTCTAAGTTTTTCAATGCAACTCACTCATATACTATGTACTACACTGTGCGTTTCTTATATTCTAAGTTTTTCAGTGCAACTCACTCATATACTATGTACTACACTGTGCATTTCGTGTAATGCGGGTTTTTCAGTAAATTCTAAGTTTTTCAGTGCAACTCACTCATATACTATGTACTACACTGTGCGTTTCTTATATTCTAAGTTTTTCAGTGCAACTCACTCATATACTATGTACTACACTGTGCGTTTCTTATATTCTAAGTTTTTCAGTGCAACTCACTCATATACTATGTACTCCACTGTGCGTTTCTTATATTCTAAGTTTTTCAGTGCAACTCACTCATATACTATGTACTACACTGTGCGTTTCTTATATTCTAAGTTTTTCAGTGCAACTCACTCATATACTATGTACTACACTGTGCGTTTCTTATATTCTAAGTTTTTCAGTGCAACTCACTCATATACTATGTACTACACTGTGCGTTTCTTATATTCTAAGTTTTTCAGTGCAACTCACTCATATACTTTGTACTACACTGTGCTTTTCTTAATTCTAAGTTTTTCAGTGCAACTCACTCATATACTATGTACTACACTGTGCGTTTCTTATATTCTAAGTTTTTCAGTGCAACTCACTCATATACTATGTACTACACTGTGCGATTCTTATATTCTAAGTTTTTCAGTGCAACTCACTCATATACTATGTATTACACTGTGCGTTTCTTATATTCTAAGTTTTTCAGTGCAACTCACTCATATACTATGTACTACACTGTGCGTTTCTTATATTCCAAGTTTTTCAGTGCAACTCACTCATATACTATGTACTACACTGTGCGTTTCTTATATTCCAAGTTTTTCAGTGCAACTCACTCATATCCTATGTACTACACTGTGCGTTTCTTATATTCTAAGTTTTTCAGTGCAACTCACTCATATACTATGTACTACACTGTGCGTTTCTTATATTCTAAGTTTTTCAGTGCAACTCACTCATATACTATGTACTACACTGTGTGTTTCTTATAGTCTAAGTTTTTCTATGCAACTCACTCATATACTATGTACTACACTGTGCGTTTCTTATATTCTAAGTTTTTCAGTGCAACTCACTCATATACTATGTACTACACTGTGCGTTTCTTATATTCTAAGTTTTTCAGTGCAACTCACTCATATAATATGTACTCCACTGTGCGTTTCTTATATTCTAAGTTTTTCAGTGCAACTCACTCATATACTATGTACTACACTGTGCGTTTCTTATATTCTAAGTTTTTCAGTGCAACTCACTCATATACTATGTACTACACTGTGCGTTTCTTATATTCTAAGTTTTTCAGTGCAACTCACTCATATACTATGTACTACACTGTGTGTTTCTTATATTCTAAGTTTTTCAGTGCAACTCACTCATATACTATGTACTACACTGTGCGTTTCTTATATTCTAAGTTTTTCAGTGCAACTCACTCATATACTATGTACTACACTGTGCGTTTCTTATATTCTAAGTTTTTCAGTGCAACTCACTCATATACTATGTACTACACTGTGCGTTTCTTATATTCTAAGTTTTTCAGTGCAACTCACTCATATACTATGTACTACACTGTGCGTTTCTTATATTCTAAGTTTTTCAGTGCAACTCACTCATATACTATGTATTACACTGTGCGTTTCTTATATTCTAAGTTTTTCAGTGCAACTCACTCATATACTATGTACTACACTGTGCGTTTCTTATATTCCAAGTTTTTCAGTGCAACTCACTCATATACTATGTACTACACTGTGCGTTTCTTATATTCCAAGTTTTTCAGTGCAACTCACTCATATCCTATGTACTACACTGTGCGTTTCTTATATTCTAAGTTTTTCAGTGCATCTCACTCATATACTATGTACTACACTGTGCGTTTCTTATATTCTAAGTTTTTCAGTGCAACTCACTCATATACTATGTACTACACTGTGCGTTTCTTATATTCTAAGTTTTTCAGTGCAACTCACTCATATCCTATGTACTACACTGTGCGTTTCTTATATTCTAAGTTTTTCAGTGCAACTCACTCATATACTATGTACTACACTGTGCGTTTCTTATATTCTAAGTTTTTCAGTGCAACTCACTCATATACTATGTACTACACTGTGCATTTCGTGTAATGCGGGTTTTTAAGTAAATTCTAAGTTTTTCAATGCAACTCACTCATATACTATGTACTACACTGTGCGTTTCTTATATTCTAAGTTTTTCAGTGCAACTCACTCATATACTATGTACTACACTGTGCATTTCGTGTAATGCGGGTTTTTCAGTAAATTCTAAGTTTTTCAGTGCAACTCACTCATATACTATGTACTACACTGTGCGTTTCTTATATTCTAAGTTTTTCAGTGCAACTCACTCATATACTTTGTACTACACTGTGCTTTTCTTAATTCTAAGTTTTTCAGTGCAACTCACTCATATACTATGTACTACACTGTGCGTTTCTTATATTCTAAGTTTTTCAGTGCAACTCACTCATATACTATGTACTACACTGTGCGATTCTTATATTCTAAGTTTTTCAGTGCAACTCACTCATATACTATGTATTACACTGTGCGTTTCTTATATTCTAAGTTTTTCAGTGCAACTCACTCATATACTATGTACTACACTGTGCGTTTCTTATATTCCAAGTTTTTCAGTGCAACTCACTCATATACTATGTACTACACTGTGCGTTTCTTATATTCCAAGTTTTTCAGTGCAACTCACTCATATCCTATGTACTACACTGTGCGTTTCTTATATTCTAAGTTTTTCAGTGCAACTCACTCATATACTATGTACGACACTGTGCGTTTCTTATATTCTAAGTTTTTCAGTGCAACTCACTCATATACTATGTACTACACTGTGCGTTTCTTATAGTCTAAGTTTTTCTATGCAACTCACTCATATACTATGTACTACACTGTGCGTTTCTTATATTCTAAGTTTTTCAGTGCAACTCACTCATATACTATGTACTACACTGTGCGTTTCTTATATTCTAAGTTTTTCAGTGCAACTCACTCATATACTATGTACTACACTGTGCGTTTCTTATATTCTAAGTTTTTCAGTGCAACTCACTCATATACTATGTACTACACTGTGCGTTTCTTATATTCTAAGTTTTTCAGTGCAACTCACTCATATACTATGTACTACACTGTGCGTTTCTTATATTCTAAGTTTTTCAGTGCAACTCACTCATATACTATGTACTACACTGTGCGTTTCTTATATTCTAAGTTTTTCAGTGCAACTCACTCATATACTTTCTACTACACTGTGCTTTTCTTAATTCTAAGTTTTTCAGTGCAACTCACTCATATACTATGTACTACACTGTGCGTTTCTTATATTCCAAGTTTTTCAGTGCAACTCACTCATATACTATGTACTACACTGTGCGTTTCTTATATTCTAAGTTTTTCAGTGCAACTCACTCATATACTATGTACTACAATGTGCGTTTCTTATATTCTAAGTTTTTCAGTGCAACTCACTCATATACTATGTACTACACTGTGCGTTTCTTATATTCTAAGTTTTTCAGTGCAACTCACTCATATACTATGTACTACACTGTGCGTTTCTTATATTCTAAGTTTTTCAGTGCAACTCACTCATATACTATGTACTACACTGTGCGTTTCTTATATTCTAAGTTTTTCAGTGGAACTCACTCATATACTATGTATTACACTGTGTGTTTCTTATATTCTAAGTTTTTCAGTGCAACTCACTCATATACTTTGTACTACACTGTGCTTTTCTTATATTCTAAGTTTTTCAGTGCAACTCACTCATATACTATGTACTACACTGTGCGTTTCTTATATTCCAAGTTTTTCAGTGCAACTCACTCATATACTATGTACTACACTGTGCGTTTCTTATAGTCTAAGTTTTTCTATGCAACTCACTCATATACTATGTACTACACTGTGCGTTTCTTATATTCTAAGTTTTTCAGTGCAACTCACTCATATACTATGTACTATACTGTGCATTTCGTGTAATGCGGGTTTTTCAGTAAATTCTAAGTTTTTCAATGCAACTCACTCATATACTATGTACTACACTGTGCGTTTCTTATATTCTAAGTTTTTCAGTGCAACTCACTCATATACTATGTACTACACTGTGCATTTCGTGTAATGCGGGTTTTTCAGTAAATTCTAAGTTTTTCAGTGCAACTCACTCATATACTATGTACTACACTGTGCGTTTCTTATATTCTAAGTTTTTCAGTGCAACTCACTCATATACTATGTACTCCACTGTGCGTTTCTTATATTCTAAGTTTTTCAGTGCAACTCACTCATATACTATGTACTACACTGTGCGTTTCTTATATTCTAAGTTTTTCCGTGCAACTCACTCATATACTATGTACTACACTGTGCGTTTCTTATATTCTAAGTTTTTCAGTGCAACTCACACATATACTATATATTACACTGTGCGTTTCTTATATTCTAAGTTTTTCAGTGCAACTCACTCACTTTGTACTACACTGTGCTTTTCTTAATTCTAAGTTTTTCAGTGCAACTCACTCATATACTATGTACTACACTGTGCGTTTCTTATATTCCAAGTTTTTCAGTGCAACTCACTCATATACTATGTACTACACTGTGCGTTTCTTATATTCTAAGTTTTTCAGTGCAACTCACTCATATACAATGTACTACACTGTGCGTTTCTTAGATTCTAAGTTTTTCAGTGCAACTCACTCATATACTTTGTACTACATTGTGCTTTTCTTATATTCTAAGTTTTTCAGTGCAACTCACTCATATACTATGTACTACACTGTGCGTTTCTTATATTCCAAGTTTTTCAGTGCAACTCACTCATATACTATGTACTACACTGTGCGTTTCTTATATTCTAAGTTTTTCAGTGCAACTCACTCATATACTATGTACTACACTGTGCGTTTCTTATAGTCTAAGTTTTTCTATGCAACTCACTCATATACTATGTACTACACTGTGCGTTTCTTATATTCTAAGTTTTTCAGTGCAACTCACTCATATACTATGTACTATACTGTGCATTTCGTGTAATGCGGGTTTTTCAGTAAATTCTAAGTTTTTCAATGCAACTCACTCATATACTATGTACTACACTGTGCGTTTCTTATATTCTAAGTTTTTCAGTGCAACTCACTCATATACTATGTACTACACTGTGCATTTCGTGTAATGCGGGTTTTTCAGTAAATTCTAAGTTTTTCAGTGCAACTCACTCATATACTATGTACTACACTGTGCGTTTCTTATATTCTAAGTTTTTCAGTGCAACTCACTCATATACTATGTACTACACTGTGCGTTTCTTATATTCTAAGTTTTTCAGTGCAACTCACTCATATACTATGTACTACACTGTGCGTTTCTTATATTCTAAGTTTTTCAGTGCAACTCACTCATATACTATGTACTACACTGTGCGTTTCTTATATTCTAAGTTTTTCAGTGCAACTCACTCATATACTATGTACTACACTGTGCGTTTCTTATATTCTAAGTTTTTCAGTGCAATTCACTCATATACTATGTACTACACTGTGCGTTTCTTATATTCTAAGTTTTTCAGTGCAACTCACTCATATACTATGTACTACACTGTGCGTTTCTTATATTCTAAGTTTTTCAGTGCAACTCACTCATATACTATGTACTACACTGTGCGTTTCTTATATTCTAAGTTTTTCAGTGCAACTCACTCATATACTATGTACTACACTGTGTGTTTCTTATATTCTAAGTTTTTCAGTGCAACTCACTCATATACTTTCTACTACACTGTGCTTTTCTTAATTCTAAGTTTTTCAGTGCAACTCACTCATATACTATGTACTACACCGTTCGTTTCTTATATTCCAAGTTTTTCAGTGCAACTCACTCATATACTATGTACTACACTGTGCGTTTCTTATATTCTAATTTTTTCAGTGAAACTCACTCATATACTATGTACTACACTGTGCGTTTCTTATATTCTAAGTTTTTCAGTGCAACTCAGTCATATACTATGTACTACACTGTGCGTTTCTTATATTCTAAGTTTTTCAGTGCAACTCACTCATATACTATGTACTACACTGTGCGTTTCTTATATTCTAAGTTTTTCAGTGCAACTCACTCATATACTATGTACTACACTGTGCGTTTCTTATATTCTAAGTTTTTCAGTGCAACTCACTCATATACTATGTATTACACTGTGCGTTTCTTATATTCCAAGTTTTTCAGTGCAACTCACTCATATACTATGTACTACACTGTGCGTTTCTTATATTCTAAGTTTTTCAGTGCAACTCACTCATATACTATGTACTACACTGTGCGTTTCTTATAGTCTAAGTTTTTCTATGCAACTCACTCATATACTATGTACTACACTGTGCGTTTCTTATATTCTAAGTTTTTCAGTGCAACTCACTCATATACTATGTACTTTACTGTGCATTTCGTGTAATGCGGGTTTTTCAGTAAATTCTAAGTTTTTCAATGCAACTCACTCATATACTATGTACTACACTGTGCGTTTCTTATATTCTAAGTTTTTCAGTGCAACTCACTCATATACTATGTACTACACTGTGCGTTTCTTATATTCTAAGTTTTTCAGTGCAACTCACTCATATACTATGTACTACACTGTGAGTTTCTTATACTCTAAGTTTTTCAGTGCAACTCACTCATATACTATGTACTACACTGTGCGTTTCTTATATTCTAAGTTTTTCAGTGCAACTCACTCATATACTATGTACTACACTGTGCGTTTCTTATATTCTAAGTTTTTCAGTGCAACTCACTCATATACTATGTACTACACTGTGCGTTTCTTATATTCTAAGTTTTTCAGTGCAACTCACTCATATACTATGTACTACACTGTGCGTTTCTTATATTCTAAGTTTTTCAGTGCAACTCACTCATATACTATGTACTACACTGTGCGTTTCTTATATTCGAAGTTTTTCAGTGCAACTCACTCATATACTATGTACTACACTATGCGTTTCTTATATTCTAAGTTTTTCAGTGCAACTCACTCATATACTATGTACTACACTGTGCGTTTCTTATATTCTAAGTTTTTCAGTGCAACTCACTCCTATACTATGTACTACACTGTGCGTTTCTTATATTCTAAGTTTTTCAGTGCAACTCACTCCTATACTATGTACTACACTGTGCGTTTCTTATATTCTAAGTTTTTCAGTGCAACTCACTCATATACTATGTACTACACTGTGAGTTTCTTATATTCTAAGTTTTTCAGTGCAACTCACTCATATACTATGTACTACACTGTGCGTTTCTTATATTCTAAGTTTTTCAGTGCAACTCACTCATATACTATGTACTACACTGTGCATTTCGTGTAATGCGGGTTTTTCAGTAAATTCTAAGTTTTTCAGTGCAACTCACTCATATACTATGTACTACAATGTGCGTTTCTTTTATTCTAAGTTTTTCAATGCAACTCACTCATATACTATGTACTACACTGTGCGTTTCTTATATTCTAAGTTTTTCAGTGCAACTCACTCATATACTATGTACTACACTGTGCGTTTCTTATATTCTAAGTTTTTCAGTGCAACTCACTCATATACTATGTACTACACTGTGCATTTCGTGTAATGCGGGTTTTTCAGTAAATTCTAAGTTTTTCTGTGCAGCACACTCATATACTATGTAATACACTGTGCGTTTCTTATATTCTAAATTTTTCAGTGCAACTCACTCATATACTATGTACTACACTGTGCGTTTCTTATATTCTAAGTTTTTCAGTGCAACTCACTCATATACTATGTACTACACTGTGCGTTTCTTATATTCTAAGTTTTTCCGTGCAACTCACTCATATACTATGTACTACACTGTGCGTTTCTTATATTCTAAGTTTTTCAGTGCAACTCACACATATACTATATATTACACTGTGCGTTTCTTATATTCTAAGTTTTTCAGTGCAACTCACTCACTTTGTACTACACTGTGCTTTTCTTAATTCTAAGTTTTTCAGTGCAACTCACTCATATACTATGTACTACACTGTGCGTTTCTTATATTCCAAGTTTTTCAGTGCAACTCACTCATATACTATGTACTACACTGTGCGTTTCTTATATTCTAAGTTTTTCAGTGCAACTCACTCATATACAATGTACTACACTGTGCGTTTCTTAGATTCTAAGTTTTTCAGTGCAACTCACTCATATACTTTGTACTACATTGTGCTTTTCTTATATTCTAAGTTTTTCAGTGCAACTCACTCATATACTATGTACTACACTGTGCGTTTCTTATATTCCAAGTTTTTCAGTGCAACTCACTCATATACTATGTACTACACTGTGCGTTTCTTATATTCTAAGTTTTTCAGTGCAACTCACTCATATACTATGTACTACACTGTGCGTTTCTTATAGTCTAAGTTTTTCTATGCAACTCACTCATATACTATGTACTACACTGTGCGTTTCTTATATTCTAAGTTTTTCAGTGCAACTCACTCATATACTATGTACTATACTGTGCATTTCGTGTAATGCGGGTTTTTCAGTAAATTCTAAGTTTTTCAATGCAACTCACTCATATACTATGTACTACACTGTGCGTTTCTTATATTCTAAGTTTTTCAGTGCAACTCACTCATATACTATGTACTACACTGTGCATTTCGTGTAATGCGGGTTTTTCAGTAAATTCTAAGTTTTTCAGTGCAACTCACTCATATACTATGTACTACACTGTGCGTTTCTTATATTCTAAGTTTTTCAGTGCAACTCACTCATATACTATGTACTACACTGTGCGTTTCTTATATTCTAAGTTTTTCAGTGCAACTCACTCATATACTATGTACTACACTGTGCGTTTCTTATATTCTAAGTTTTTCAGTGCAACTCACTCATATACTATGTACTACACTGTGCGTTTCTTATATTCTAAGTTTTTCAGTGCAACTCACTCATATACTATGTACTACACTGTGCGTTTCTTATATTCTAAGTTTTTCAGTGCAACTCACTCATATACTATGTACTACACTGTGCGTTTCTTATATTCTAAGTTTTTCAGTGCAACTCACTCATATACTATGTACTACACTGTGCGTTTCTTATATTCTAAGTTTTTCAGTGCAACTCACTCATATACTATGTACTACACTGTGCGTTTCTTATATTCTAAGTTTTTCAGTGCAACTCACTCATATACTATGTACTACACTGTGTGTTTCTTATATTCTAAGTTTTTCAGTGCAACTCACTCATATACTTTCTACTACACTGTGCTTTTCTTAATTCTAAGTTTTTCAGTGCAACTCACTCATATACTATGTACTACACCGTTCGTTTCTTATATTCCAAGTTTTTCAGTGCAACTCACTCATATACTATGTACTACACTGTGCGTTTCTTATATTCTAATTTTTTCAGTGAAACTCACTCATATACTATGTACTACACTGTGCGTTTCTTATATTCTAAGTTTTTCAGTGCAACTCACTCATATACTATGTACTACACTGTGCGTTTCTTATATTCTAAGTTTTTCAGTGCAACTCACTCATATACTATGTACTACACTGTGCGTTTCTTATATTCTAAGTTTTTCAGTGCAACTCACTCATATACTATGTACTACACTGTGCGTTTCTTATATTCTAAGTTTTTCAGTGCAACTCACTCATATACTATGTATTACACTGTGCGTTTCTTATATTCCAAGTTTTTCAGTGCAACTCACTCATATACTATGTACTACACTGTGCGTTTCTTATATTCTAAGTTTTTCAGTGCAACTCACTCATATACTATGTACTACACTGTGCGTTTCTTATAGTCTAAGTTTTTCTATGCAACTCACTCATATACTATGTACTACACTGTGCGTTTCTTATATTCTAAGTTTTTCAGTGCAACTCACTCATATACTATGTACTTTACTGTGCATTTCGTGTAATGCGGGTTTTTCAGTAAATTCTAAGTTTTTCAATGCAACTCACTCATATACTATGTACTACACTGTGCGTTTCTTATATTCTAAGTTTTTCAGTGCAACTCAGTCATATACTATGTACTACACTGTGCATTTCGTGTAATGCGGGTTTTTCAGTAAATTCTAAGTTTTTCAGTGCAACTCCCTCATATACTATGTACTACACTGTGCGTTTCTTATATTCTAAGTTTTTCAGTGCAACTCACTCATATACTATGTACTCCACTGTGCGTTTCTTATATTCTAAGTTTTTCAGTGCAACTCACTCATATACTATGTACTACACTGTGCGTTTCTTATATTCTAAGTTTTTCAGTGCAACTCACTCATATACTATGTACTACACTGTGCGTTTCTTATATTCTAAGTTTTTCAGTGCAACTCACTCATATACTATGTACTACACTGTGCGTTTCTTATATTCTAAGTTTTTCCGTGCAACTCACTCATATACTATGTACTACACTGTGCGTTTCTTATATTCTAAGTTTTTCAGTGCAACTCACACATATACTATGTATTACACTGTGCGTTTCTTATATTCTAAGTTTTTCAGTGCAACTCACTCATATACTTTGTACTACACTGTGCTTTTCTTATATTCTAAGTTTTTCAGTGCAACTCACTCATATACTATGTACTACACTGTGCGTTTCTTATATTCCAAGTTTTTCAGTGCAACTCACTCATATACTATGTACTACACTGTGCGTTTCTTATATTCTAAGTTTTTCAGTGCAACTCACTCATATACTATGTACTACACTGTGCGTTTCTTATATTCTAAGTTTTTCAGTGCAACTCACTCATATACTTTGTACTACACTGAGCGTTTCTTATATTCTAAGTTTTTCAGTGCAACTCACTCATATACTTTGTACTACACTGTGCTTTTCTTATATTCTAAGTTTTTCAGTGCAACTCACTCATATACTATATACTACACTGTGCGTTTCTTATATTCCAAGTTTTTCAGTGCAACTCACTCATATACTATGTACTACACTGTGCGTTTCTTATATTCCAAGTTTTTCAGTGCAACTCACTCATATACTATGTACTACACTGTGCGTTTCTTATATTCTAAGTTTTTCAGTGCAACTCACTCATATACTATGTACTACACTGTGCGTTTCTTATATTCTAAGTTTTTCAGTGCAACTCACTCATATACTATGTACTACACTGTGAGTTTCTTATACTCTAAGTTTTTCAGTGCAACTCACTCATATACTATGTACTACACTGTGCGTTTCTTATATTCTAAGTTTTTCAGTGCAACTCACTCATATACTATGTACTACACTGTGCGTTTCTTATATTCTAAGTTTTTCAGTGCAACTCACTCATATACTATGTACTACACTGTGCGTTTCTTATATTCTAAGTTTTTCAGTGCAACTCACTCATATACTATGTACTACACTGTGCGTTTCTTATATTCTAAGTTTTTCAGTGCAACTCACTCATATACTATGTACTACACTGTGCGTTTCTTATATTCTAAGTTTTTCAGTGCAACTCACTCATATACTATGTACTACACTATGCGTTTCTTATATTCTAAGTTTTTCAGTGCAACTCACTCATATACTATGTACTACACTGTGCGTTTCTTATATTCTAAGTTTTTCAGTGCAACTCACTCCTATACTATGTACTACACTGTGCGTTTCTTATATTCTAAGTTTTTCAGTGCAACTCACTCCTATACTATGTACTACACTGTGCGTTTCTTATATTCTAAGTTTTTCAGTGCAACTCACTCATATACTATGTACTACACTGTGAGTTTCTTATATTCTAAGTTTTTCAGTGCAACTCACTCATATACTATGTACTACACTGTGCGTTTCTTATATTCTAAGTTTTTCAGTGCAACTCACTCATATACTATGTACTACACTGTGCATTTCGTGTAATGCGGGTTTTTCAGTAAATTCTAAGTTTTTCAGTGCAACTCACTCATATACTATGTACTACAATGTGCGTTTCTTTTATTCTAAGTTTTTCAATGCAACTCACTCATATACTATGTACTACACTGTGCGTTTCTTATATTCTAAGTTTTTCAGTGCAACTCACTCATATACTATGTACTACACTGTGCGTTTCTTATATTCTAAGTTTTTCAGTGCAACTCACTCATATACTATGTACTACACTGTGCGTTTCTTATATTCTAAGTTTTTCAGTGCAACTCACTCATATACTATGTACTACACTGTGCGTTTCTTATATTCTAAGTTTTTCAGTGCAACTCACTCATATACTATGTACTACACTGTGTGTTTCTTATATTCTAAGTTTTTCAGTGCAACTCACTCATATACTTTCTACTACACTGTGCTTTTCTTAATTCTAAGTTTTTCAGTGCAACTCACTCATATACTATGTACTACACCGTGCGTTTCTTATATTCCAAGTTTTTCAGTGCAACTCACTCATATACTATGTACTACACTGTGCGTTTCTTATATTCTAAGTTTTTCAGTGCAACCCACTCATATACTATGTACTACACTGTGCGTTTCTTATATTCTAAGTTTTTCAGTGCAACTCACTCATATACTATGTACTACACTGTGCGTTTCTTATATTCTAAGTTTTTCAGTGCAACTCACTCATATACTATGTATTACACTGTGTGTTTCTTATATTCTAAGTTTTTCAGTGCAACTCACTCATATACTTTGTACTACACTGTGCTTTTCTTATATTCTAAGTTTTTCAGTGCAACTCACTCATATACTATGTACTACACTGTGCGTTTCTTATATTCCAAGTTTTTCAGTGCAACTCACTCATATACTATGTACTACACTGTGCGTTTCTTATATTCTAAGTTTTTCAGTACAACTCACTCATATACTATGTACTACACTGTGCGTTTCTTATAGTCTAAGTTTTTCTATGCAACTCACTCATATACTATGTACTACACTGTGCGTTTCTTATATTCTAAGTTTTTCAGTGCAACTCACTCATATACTATGTACTATACTGTGCATTTCGTGTAATGCGGGTTTTTCAGTAAATTCTAAGTTTTTCAATGCAACTCACTCATATACTATGTACTACACTGTGCGTTTCTTATATTCTAAGTTTTTCAGTGCAACTCAGTCATATACTATGTACTACACTGTGCATTTCGTGTAATGCGGGTTTTTCAGTAAATTCTAAGTTTTTCAGTGCAACTCCCTCATATACTATGTACTACACTGTGCGTTTCTTATATTCCAAGTTTTTTAGTGCAACTCACTCATATACTATGTACTACACTGTGCGTTTCTTATATTCTAAGTTTTTCAGTGCAACTCACTCATATACTATGTACTACACTGTGAGTTTCTTATACTCTAAGTTTTTCAGTGCAACTCACTCATATACTATGTACTACACTGTGCGTTTCTTATATTCTAAGTTTTTCAGTGCAACTCACTCATATACTATGTACTACACTGTGCGTTTCTTATATTCTAAGTTTTTCAGTGCAACTCACTCATATACTATGTACTACACTGTGCGTTTCTTATATTCTAAGTTTTTGAGTGCAACTCACTCATATACTATGTACTACACTGTGCGTTTCTTATATTCTAAGTTTTTGAGTGCAACTCACTCATATACTATGTACTACACTGTGCGTTTCTTATATTCTAAGTTTTTCAGTGCAACTCACTCATATACTATGTACTACACTGTGCGTTTCTTATATTCTAAGTTTTTCAGTGCAACTCACTCATATACTATGTACTACACTGTGCGTTTCTTATATTCTAAGTTTTTCAGTGCAACTCACTCCTATACTATGTACTACACTGTGCGTTTCTTATATTCTAAGTTTTTCAGTGCAACTCACTCATATACTATGTACTACACTGTGAGTTTCTTATATTCTAAGTTTTTCAGTGCAACTCACTCATATACTATGTACTACACTGTGCGTTTCTTATATTCTAAGTTTTTCAGTGCAACTCACTCATATACTATGTACTACACTGTGCATTTCGTGTAATGCGGGTTTTTCAGTAAATTCTAAGTTTTTCAGTGCAACTCACTCATATACTATGTACTACACTGTGCGTTTCTTATATTCTAAGTTTTTCAGTGCAACTCACTCATATACTATGTACTACACTGTGCGTTTCTTATATTCTAAGTTTTTCAGTGCAACTCACTCATATACTATGTACTACACTGTGCGTTTCTTATATTCTAAGTTTTTGAGTGCAACTCACTCATATACTATGTACTACACTGTGCGTTTCTTATATTCTAAGTTTTTCAGTGCAACTCACTCATATACTATGTACTACACTGTGCGTTTCTTATATTCTAAGTTTTTCAGTGCAACTCACTCATATACTATGTACTACACTATGCGTTTCTTATATTCTAAGTTTTTCAGTGCAACTCACTCATATACTATGTACTACACTGTGCGTTTCTTATATTCTAAGTTTTTCAGTGCAACTCACTCATATACTATGTACTACACTGTGCGTTTCTTATATTCTAAGTTTTTCAGTGCAACTCACTCCTATACTATGTACTACACTGTGCGTTTCTTATATTCTAAGTTTTTCAGTGCAACTCACTCATATACTATGTACTACACTGTGAGTTTCTTATATTCTAAGTTTTTCAGTGCAACTCACTCATATACTATGTACTACACTGTGCGTTTCTTATATTCTAAGTTTTTCAGTGCAACTCACTCATATACTATGTACTACACTGTGCATTTCGTGTAATGCGGGTTTTTCAGTAAATTCTAAGTTTTTCAGTGCAACTCACTCATATGCTATGTACTACAATGTGCGTTTCTTATATTCTAAGTTTTTCAATGCAACTCACTCATATACTATGTACTACACTGTGCGTTTCTTATATTCTAAGTTTTTCAGTGCAACTCACTCATATACTATGTACTACACTGTGCGTTTCTTATATTCTAAGTTTTTCAGTGCAACTCACTCATATACTATGTACTACACTGTGCGTTTCTTATATTCTAAGTTTTTCAGTGCAACTCACTCATATACTATGTACTACACTGTGCGTTTCTTATATTCTAAGTTTTTCAGTGCAACTCACTCATATACTATGTACTACACTGTGTGTTTCTTATATTCTAAGTTTTTCAGTGCAACTCACTCATATACTTTCTACTACACTGTGCTTTTCTTAATTCTAAGTTTTTCAGTGCAACTCACTCATATACTATGTACTACACCGTGCGTTTCTTATATTCCAAGTTTTTCAGTGCAACTCACTCATATACTATGTACTACACTGTGCGTTTCTTATATTCTAAGTTTTTCAGTGCAACTCACTCATATACTATGTACTACACTGTGCGTTTCTTATATTCTAAGTTTTTCAGTGCAACTCACTCATATACTATGTACTACACTGTGCGTTTCTTATATTCTAAGTTTTTCAGTGCAACTCACTCATATACTATGTATTACACTGTGTGTTTCTTATATTCTAAGTTTTTCAGTGCAACTCACTCATATACTTTGTACTACACTGTGCTTTTCTTATATTCTAAGTTTTTCAGTGCAACTCACTCATATACTATGTACTACACTGTGCGTTTCTTATATTCCAAGTTTTTCAGTGCAACTCACTCATATACTATGTACTACACTGTGCGTTTCTTATATTCTAAGTTTTTCAGTGCAACTCACTCATATACTATGTACTACACTGTGTGTTTCTTATAGTCTAAGTTTTTCTATGCAACTCACTCATATACTATGTACTACACTGTGCGTTTCTTATATTCTAAGTTTTTCAGTGCAACTCACTCATATACTATGTACTATACTGTGCATTTCGTGTAATGCGGGTTTTTCAGTAAATTCTAAGTTTTTCAATGCAACTCACTCATATACTATGTACTACACTGTGCGTTTCTTATATTCTAAGTTTTTCAGTGCAACCCAGTCATATACTATGTACTACACTGTGCATTTCGTGTAATGCGGGTTTTTCAGTAAATTCTAAGTTTTTCAGTGCAATTCCCTCATATACTATGTACTACACTGTGCGTTTCTTATATTCCAAGTTTTTCAGTGCAACTCACTCATATACTATGTACTACACTGTGCGTTTCTTATATTCTAAGTTTTTCAGTGCAACTCACTCATATACTATGTACTACACTGTGAGTTTCTTATACTCTAAGTTTTTCAGTGCAACTCACTCATATACTATGTACTACACTGTGCGTTTCTTATATTCTAAGTTTTTCAGTGCAACTCACTCATATACTATGTACTACACTGTGCGTTTCTTATATTCTAAGTTTTTCAGTGCAACTCACTCATATACTATGTACTACACTGTGCGTTTCTTATATTCTAAGTTTTTGAGTGCAACTCACTCATATACTATGTACTACACTGTGCGTTTCTTATATTCTAAGTTTTTCAGTGCAACTCACTCATATACTATGTACTACACTGTGCGTTTCTTATATTCTAAGTTTTTCAGTGCAACTCACTCATATACTATGTACTACACTGTGCGTTTCTTATATTCTAAGTTTTTCAGTGCAACTCACTCATATACTATGTACTACACTGTGCGTTTCTTATATTCTAAGTTTTTCAGTGCAACTCACTCATATACTATGTACTACACTGTGCGTTTCTTATATTCTAAGTTTTTCAGTGCAACTCACTCCTATACTATGTACTACACTGTGCGTTTCTTATATTCTAAGTTTTTCAGTGCAACTCACTCATATACTATGTACTACACTGTGAGTTTCTTATATTCTAAGTTTTTCAGTGCAACTCACTCATATACTATGTACTACACTGTGCGTTTCTTATATTCTAAGTTTTTCAGTGCAACTCACTCATATACTATGTACTACACTGTGCGTTTCTTATAGTCTAAGTTTTTCTATGCAACTCACTCATATACTATGTACTACACTGTGCGTTTCTTATATTCTAAGTTTTTCAGTGCAACTCACTCATATACTATGTACTATACTGTGCATTTCGTGTAATGCGGGTTTTTCAGTAAATTCTAAGTTTTTCAATGCAACTCACTCATATACTATGTACTACACTGTGCGTTTCTTATATTCTAAGTTTTTCAGTGCAACCCAGTCATATACTATGTACTACACTGTGCATTTCGTGTAATGCGGGTTTTTCAGTAAATTCTAAGTTTTTCAGTGCAACTCCCTCATATACTTTGTACTACACTGTGCTTTTCTTATATTCTAAGTTTTTCAGTGCAACTCACTCATATACTATATACTACACTGTGCGTTTCTTATATTCCAAGTTTTTCAGTGCAACTCACTCATATACTATGTACTACACTGTGCGTTTCTTATATTCCAAGTTTTTCAGTGCAACTCACTCATATACTATGTACTACACTGTGCGTTTCTTATATTCTAAGTTTTTCAGTGCAACTCA
Source organism: Mus caroli (assembly GCF_978045245.1). Taxonomy (NCBI): domain Eukaryota; kingdom Metazoa; phylum Chordata; class Mammalia; order Rodentia; family Muridae; genus Mus; species Mus caroli. The sequence continues at coordinate 408,243 of NW_028227283.1, forward strand.
CTCATATACTATGTACTACACTGTGCGTTTCTTATATTCTAAGTTTTTCAGTGCAACTCACTCATATACTATGTACTACACTGTGAGTTTCTTATACTCTAAGTTTTTCAGTGCAACTCACTCATATACTATGTACTACACTGTGCGTTTCTTATATTCTAAGTTTTTCAGTGCAACTCACTCATATACTATGTACTACACTGTGCGTTTCTTATATTCTAAGTTTTTCAGTGCAACTCACTCATATACTATGTACTACACTGTGCGTTTCTTATATTCTAAGTTTTTCAGTGCAACTCACTCATATACTATGTACTACACTGTGCGTTTCTTATATTCTAAGTTTTTCAGTGCAACTCACTCATATACTATGTACTACACTGTGCGTTTCTTATATTCTAAGTTTTTCAGTGCAACTCACTCATATACTATGTACTACACTATGCGTTTCTTATATTCTAAGTTTTTCAGTGCAACTCACTCATATACTATGTACTACACTGTGCGTTTCTTATATTCTAAGTTTTTCAGTGCAACTCACTCCTATACTATGTACTACACTGTGCGTTTCTTATATTCTAAGTTTTTCAGTGCAACTCACTCCTATACTATGTACTACACTGTGCGTTTCTTATATTCTAAGTTTTTCAGTGCAACTCACTCATATACTATGTACTACACTGTGAGTTTCTTATATTCTAAGTTTTTCAGTGCAACTCACTCATATACTATGTACTACACTGTGCGTTTCTTATATTCTAAGTTTTTCAGTGCAACTCACTCATATACTATGTACTACACTGTGCATTTCGTGTAATGCGGGTTTTTCAGTAAATTCTAAGTTTTTCAGTGCAACTCACTCATATACTATGTACTACAATGTGCGTTTCTTTTATTCTAAGTTTTTCAATGCAACTCACTCATATACTATGTACTACACTGTGCGTTTCTTATATTCTAAGTTTTTCAGTGCAACTCACTCATATACTATGTACTACACTGTGCGTTTCTTATATTCTAAGTTTTTCAGTGCAACTCACTCATATACTATGTACTACACTGTGCGTTTCTTATATTCTAAGTTTTTCAGTGCAACTCACTCATATACTATGTACTACACTGTGCGTTTCTTATATTCTAAGTTTTTCAGTGCAACTCACTCATATACTATGTACTACACTGTGTGTTTCTTATATTCTAAGTTTTTCAGTGCAACTCACTCATATACTTTCTACTACACTGTGCTTTTCTTAATTCTAAGTTTTTCAGTGCAACTCACTCATATACTATGTACTACACCGTGCGTTTCTTATATTCCAAGTTTTTCAGTGCAACTCACTCATATACTATGTACTACACTGTGCGTTTCTTATATTCTAAGTTTTTCAGTGCAACTCACTCATATACTATGTACTACACTGTGCGTTTCTTATATTCTAAGTTTTTCAGTGCAACTCACTCATATACTATGTACTACACTGTGCGTTTCTTATATTCTAAGTTTTTCAGTGCAACTCACTCATATACTATGTATTACACTGTGTGTTTCTTATATTCTAAGTTTTTCAGTGCAACTCACTCATATACTTTGTACTACACTGTGCTTTTCTTATATTCTAAGTTTTTCAGTGCAACTCACTCATATACTATGTACTACACTGTGCGTTTCTTATATTCCAAGTTTTTCAGTGCAACTCACTCATATACTATGTACTACACTGTGCGTTTCTTATATTCTAAGTTTTTCAGTACAACTCACTCATATACTATGTACTACACTGTGCGTTTCTTATAGTCTAAGTTTTTCTATGCAACTCACTCATATACTATGTACTACACTGTGCGTTTCTTATATTCTAAGTTTTTCAGTGCAACTCACTCATATACTATGTACTATACTGTGCATTTCGTGTAATGCGGGTTTTTCAGTAAATTCTAAGTTTTTCAATGCAACTCACTCATATACTATGTACTACACTGTGCGTTTCTTATATTCTAAGTTTTTCAGTGCAACTCAGTCATATACTATGTACTACACTGTGCATTTCGTGTAATGCGGGTTTTTCAGTAAATTCTAAGTTTTTCAGTGCAACTCCCTCATATACTATGTACTACACTGTGCGTTTCTTATATTCCAAGTTTTTTAGTGCAACTCACTCATATACTATGTACTACACTGTGCGTTTCTTATATTCTAAGTTTTTCAGTGCAACTCACTCATATACTATGTACTACACTGTGAGTTTCTTATACTCTAAGTTTTTCAGTGCAACTCACTCATATACTATGTACTACACTGTGCGTTTCTTATATTCTAAGTTTTTCAGTGCAACTCACTCATATACTATGTACTACACTGTGCGTTTCTTATATTCTAAGTTTTTCAGTGCAACTCACTCATATACTATGTACTACACTGTGCGTTTCTTATATTCTAAGTTTTTGAGTGCAACTCACTCATATACTATGTACTACACTGTGCGTTTCTTATATTCTAAGTTTTTGAGTGCAACTCACTCATATACTATGTACTACACTGTGCGTTTCTTATATTCTAAGTTTTTCAGTGCAACTCACTCATATACTATGTACTACACTGTGCGTTTCTTATATTCTAAGTTTTTCAGTGCAACTCACTCATATACTATGTACTACACTGTGCGTTTCTTATATTCTAAGTTTTTCAGTGCAACTCACTCCTATACTATGTACTACACTGTGCGTTTCTTATATTCTAAGTTTTTCAGTGCAACTCACTCATATACTATGTACTACACTGTGAGTTTCTTATATTCTAAGTTTTTCAGTGCAACTCACTCATATACTATGTACTACACTGTGCGTTTCTTATATTCTAAGTTTTTCAGTGCAACTCACTCATATACTATGTACTACACTGTGCATTTCGTGTAATGCGGGTTTTTCAGTAAATTCTAAGTTTTTCAGTGCAACTCACTCATATACTATGTACTACACTGTGCGTTTCTTATATTCTAAGTTTTTCAGTGCAACTCACTCATATACTATGTACTACACTGTGCGTTTCTTATATTCTAAGTTTTTCAGTGCAACTCACTCATATACTATGTACTACACTGTGCGTTTCTTATATTCTAAGTTTTTGAGTGCAACTCACTCATATACTATGTACTACACTGTGCGTTTCTTATATTCTAAGTTTTTCAGTGCAACTCACTCATATACTATGTACTACACTGTGCGTTTCTTATATTCTAAGTTTTTCAGTGCAACTCACTCATATACTATGTACTACACTATGCGTTTCTTATATTCTAAGTTTTTCAGTGCAACTCACTCATATACTATGTACTACACTGTGCGTTTCTTATATTCTAAGTTTTTCAGTGCAACTCACTCATATACTATGTACTACACTGTGCGTTTCTTATATTCTAAGTTTTTCAGTGCAACTCACTCCTATACTATGTACTACACTGTGCGTTTCTTATATTCTAAGTTTTTCAGTGCAACTCACTCATATACTATGTACTACACTGTGAGTTTCTTATATTCTAAGTTTTTCAGTGCAACTCACTCATATACTATGTACTACACTGTGCGTTTCTTATATTCTAAGTTTTTCAGTGCAACTCACTCATATACTATGTACTACACTGTGCATTTCGTGTAATGCGGGTTTTTCAGTAAATTCTAAGTTTTTCAGTGCAACTCACTCATATGCTATGTACTACAATGTGCGTTTCTTATATTCTAAGTTTTTCAATGCAACTCACTCATATACTATGTACTACACTGTGCGTTTCTTATATTCTAAGTTTTTCAGTGCAACTCACTCATATACTATGTACTACACTGTGCGTTTCTTATATTCTAAGTTTTTCAGTGCAACTCACTCATATACTATGTACTACACTGTGCGTTTCTTATATTCTAAGTTTTTCAGTGCAACTCACTCATATACTATGTACTACACTGTGCGTTTCTTATATTCTAAGTTTTTCAGTGCAACTCACTCATATACTATGTACTACACTGTGTGTTTCTTATATTCTAAGTTTTTCAGTGCAACTCACTCATATACTTTCTACTACACTGTGCTTTTCTTAATTCTAAGTTTTTCAGTGCAACTCACTCATATACTATGTACTACACCGTGCGTTTCTTATATTCCAAGTTTTTCAGTGCAACTCACTCATATACTATGTACTACACTGTGCGTTTCTTATATTCTAAGTTTTTCAGTGCAACTCACTCATATACTATGTACTACACTGTGCGTTTCTTATATTCTAAGTTTTTCAGTGCAACTCACTCATATACTATGTACTACACTGTGCGTTTCTTATATTCTAAGTTTTTCAGTGCAACTCACTCATATACTATGTATTACACTGTGTGTTTCTTATATTCTAAGTTTTTCAGTGCAACTCACTCATATACTTTGTACTACACTGTGCTTTTCTTATATTCTAAGTTTTTCAGTGCAACTCACTCATATACTATGTACTACACTGTGCGTTTCTTATATTCCAAGTTTTTCAGTGCAACTCACTCATATACTATGTACTACACTGTGCGTTTCTTATATTCTAAGTTTTTCAGTGCAACTCACTCATATACTATGTACTACACTGTGTGTTTCTTATAGTCTAAGTTTTTCTATGCAACTCACTCATATACTATGTACTACACTGTGCGTTTCTTATATTCTAAGTTTTTCAGTGCAACTCACTCATATACTATGTACTATACTGTGCATTTCGTGTAATGCGGGTTTTTCAGTAAATTCTAAGTTTTTCAATGCAACTCACTCATATACTATGTACTACACTGTGCGTTTCTTATATTCTAAGTTTTTCAGTGCAACCCAGTCATATACTATGTACTACACTGTGCATTTCGTGTAATGCGGGTTTTTCAGTAAATTCTAAGTTTTTCAGTGCAACTCCCTCATATACTATGTACTACACTGTGCGTTTCTTATATTCCAAGTTTTTCAGTGCAACTCACTCATATACTATGTACTACACTGTGCGTTTCTTATATTCTAAGTTTTTCAGTGCAACTCACTCATATACTATGTACTACACTGTGAGTTTCTTATACTCTAAGTTTTTCAGTGCAACTCACTCATATACTATGTACTACACTGTGCGTTTCTTATATTCTAAGTTTTTCAGTGCAACTCACTCATATACTATGTACTACACTGTGCGTTTCTTATATTCTAAGTTTTTCAGTGCAACTCACTCATATACTATGTACTACACTGTGCGTTTCTTATATTCTAAGTTTTTGAGTGCAACTCACTCATATACTATGTACTACACTGTGCGTTTCTTATATTCTAAGTTTTTCAGTGCAACTCACTCATATACTATGTACTACACTGTGCGTTTCTTATATTCTAAGTTTTTCAGTGCAACTCACTCATATACTATGTACTACACTGTGCGTTTCTTATATTCTAAGTTTTTCAGTGCAACTCACTCATATACTATGTACTACACTGTGCGTTTCTTATATTCTAAGTTTTTCAGTGCAACTCACTCATATACTATGTACTACACTGTGCGTTTCTTATATTCTAAGTTTTTCAGTGCAACTCACTCCTATACTATGTACTACACTGTGCGTTTCTTATATTCTAAGTTTTTCAGTGCAACTCACTCATATACTATGTACTACACTGTGAGTTTCTTATATTCTAAGTTTTTCAGTGCAACTCACTCATATACTATGTACTACACTGTGCGTTTCTTATATTCTAAGTTTTTCAGTGCAACTCACTCATATACTATGTACTACACTGTGCGTTTCTTATAGTCTAAGTTTTTCTATGCAACTCACTCATATACTATGTACTACACTGTGCGTTTCTTATATTCTAAGTTTTTCAGTGCAACTCACTCATATACTATGTACTATACTGTGCATTTCGTGTAATGCGGGTTTTTCAGTAAATTCTAAGTTTTTCAATGCAACTCACTCATATACTATGTACTACACTGTGCGTTTCTTATATTCTAAGTTTTTCAGTGCAACCCAGTCATATACTATGTACTACACTGTGCATTTCGTGTAATGCGGGTTTTTCAGTAAATTCTAAGTTTTTCAGTGCAACTCCCTCATATACTATGTACTACACTGTGCGTTTCTTATATTCCAAGTTTTTCAGTGCAACTCACTCATATACTATGTACTACACTGTGCGTTTCTTATATTCTAAGTTTTTCAGTGCAACTCACTCATATACTATGTACTACACTGTGAGTTTCTTATACTCTAAGTTTTTCAGTGCAACTCACTCATATACTATGTACTACACTGTGCGTTTCTTATATTCTAAGTTTTTCAGTGCAACTCACTCATATACTATGTACTACACTGTGCGTTTCTTATATTCTAAGTTTTTCAGTGCAACTCACTCATATACTATGTACTACACTGTGCGTTTCTTATATTCTAAGTTTTTGAGTGCAACTCACTCATATACTATGTACTACACTGTGCGTTTCTTATATTCTAAGTTTTTCAGTGCAAATCACTCATATACTATGTACTACACTGTGCGTTTCTTATATTCTAAGTTTTTCAGTGCAACTCACTCATATACTATGTACTACACTGTGCGTTTCTTATATTCTAAGTTTTTCAGTGCAACTCACTCATATACTATGTACTACACTGTGCGTTTCTTATATTCTAAGTTTTTCAGTGCAACTCACTCATATACTATGTACTACACTGTGCGTTTCTTATATTCTAAGTTTTTCAGTGCAACTCACTCCTATACTATGTACTACACTGTGCGTTTCTTATATTCTAAGTTTTTCAGTGCAACTCACTCATATACTATGTACTACACTGTGAGTTTCTTATATTCTAAGTTTTTCAGTGCAACTCACTCATATACTATGTACTACACTGTGCGTTTCTTATATTCTAAGTTTTTCAGTGCAACTCACTCATATACTATGTACTACACTGTGCATTTCGTGTAATGCGGGTTTTTCAGTAAATTCTAAGTTTTTCAGTGCAACTCACTCATATACTATGTACTACAATGTGCGTTTCTTATATTCTAAGTTTTTCAATGCAACTCACTCATATACTATGTACTACACTGTGCGTTTCTTATATTCTAAGTTTTTCAGTGCAACTCACTCATATACTATGTACTACACTGTGCGTTTCTTATATTCTAAGTTTTTCAGTGCAACTCACTCATATACTATGTACTACACTGTGCGTTTCTTATATTCTAAGTTTTTCAGTGCAACTCACTCATATACTATGTACTACACTGTGCGTTTCTTATATTCTAAGTTTTTCAGTGCAACTCACTCATATACTATGTACTACACTGTGTGTTTCTTATATTCTAAGTTTTTCAGTGCAACTCACTCATATACTTTCTACTACACTGTGCTTTTCTTAATTCTAAGTTTTTCAGTGCAACTCACTCATATACTATGTACTACACCGTGCGTTTCTTATATTCCAAGTTTTTCAGTGCAACTCACTCATATACTATGTACTACACTGTGCGTTTCTTATATTCTAATTTTTTCAGTGAAACTCACTCATATACTATGTACTACACTGTGCGTTTCTTATATTCTAAGTTTTTCAGTGCAACTCACTCATATACTATGTACTACACTGTGCGTTTCTTATATTCTAAGTTTTTCAGTGCAACTCACTCATATACTATGTACTACACTGTGCGTTTCTTATATTCTAAGTTTTTCAGTGCAACTCACTCATATACTATGTACTACACTGTGCGTTTCTTATATTCTAAGTTTTTCAGTGCAACTCACTCATATACTATGTACTACACTGTGCGTTTCTTATATTCTAAGTTTTTCAGTGCAACTCACTCATATACTATGTATTACACTGTGTGTTTCTTATATTCTAAGTTTTTCAGTGCAACTCACTCATATACTTTGTACTACACTGTGCTTTTCTTATATTCTAAGTTTTTCAGTGCAACTCACTCATATACTATGTACTACACTGTGCGTTTCTTATATTCCAAGTTTTTCAGTGCAACTCACTCATATACTATGTACTACACTGTGCGTTTCTTATATTCTAAGTTTTTCAGTGCAACTCACTCATATACTATGTACTACACTGTGCGTTTCTTATAGTCTAAGTTTTTCTATGCAACTCACTCATATACTATGTACTACACTGTGCGTTTCTTATATTCTAAGTTTTTCAGTGCAACTCACTCATATACTATGTACTATACTGTGCATTTCGTGTAATGCGGGTTTTTCAGTAAATTCTAAGTTTTTCAATGCAACTAACTCATATACTATGTACTACACTGTGCGTTTCTTATATTCTAAGTTTTTCAGTGCAACTCAGTCATATACTATGTACTACACTGTGCATTTCGTGTAATGCGGGTTTTTCAGTAAATTCTAAGTTTTTCAGTGCAACTCCCTCATATACTATGTACTACACTGTGCGTTTCTTATATTCTAAGTTTTTCAGTGCAACTCACTCATATACTATGTACTCCACTGTGCGTTTCTTATATTCTAAGTTTTTCAGTGCAACTCACTCATATACTATGTACTACACTGTGCGTTTCTTATATTCCAAGTTTTTCAGTGCAACTCACTCATATACTATGTACTACACTGTGCGTTTCTTATATTCTAAGTTTTTCAGTGCAACTCACTCATATACTATGTACTACACTGTGCGTTTCTTATATTCTAAGTTTTTCAGTGCAACTCACTCATATACTATGTACTACACTGTGCGTTTCTTATATTCTAAGTTTTTCAGTGCAACTCACTCATATACTATGTACTACACTGTGCGTTTCTTATATTCTAAGTTTTTCAGTGCTACTCACTCATATACTATGTACTACACTGTGCGTTTCTTATATTCTAAGTTTTTCAGTGCAACTCACTCATATACTATGTACTACACTGTGAGTTTCTTATACTCTAAGTTTTTCAGTGCAACTCACTCATATACTATGTACTACACTGTGCGTTTCTTATATTCTAAGTTTTTCAGTGCAACTCACTCATATACTATGTACTACACTGTGCGTTTCTTATATTCTAAGTTTTTCAGTGCAACTCACTCATATACTATGTACTACACTGTGCGTTTCTTATATTCTAAGTTTTTGAGTGCAACTCACTCATATACTATGTACTACACTGTGCGTTTCTTATATTCTAAGTTTTTCAGTGCAACTCACTCATATACTATGTACTACACTGTGCGTTTCTTATATTCTAAGTTTTTCAGTGCAACTCACTCATATACTATGTACTACACTATGCGTTTCTTATATTCTAAGTTTTTCAGTGCAACTCACTCCTATACTATGTACTACACTGTGCGTTTCTTATATTCTAAGTTTTTCAGTGCAACTCACTCATATACTATGTACTACACTGTGCGTTTCTTATATTCTAAGTTTTTCATGCAACTCACTCATATACTATGTACTACACTGTGCGTTTCTTATATTCTAAGTTTTTCAGTGCAACTCACTCATATACTATGTACTACACTGTGAGTTTCTTATATTCTAAGTTTTTCAGTGCAACTCACTCATATACTATGTACTACACTGTGCGTTTCTTATATTCTAAGTTTTTCAGTGCAACTCACTCATATACTATGTACTACACTGTGCATTTCGTGTAATGCGGGTTTTTCAGTAAATTCTAAGTTTTTCAGTGCAACTCACTCATATACTATGTACTACAATGTGCGTTTCTTATATTCTACGTTTTTCAATGCAACTCACTCATATACTATGTACTACACTGTGCGTTTCTTATATTCTAAGTTTTTCAGTGCAACTCACTCATATACTATGTACTACACTGTGCGTTTCTTATATTCTAAGTTTTTCAGTGCAACTCACTCATATACTATGTACTACACTGTGCGTTTCTTATATTCTAAATTTTTCAGTGCAACTCACTCATATACTATGTACTACACTGTGCGTTTCTTATATTCTAAGTTTTTCAGTGCAACTCACTCATATACTATGTACTACACTGTGCGTTTCTTATATTCTAAGTTTTTCAGTGCAACTCACTCATATACTATGTACTACACTGTGCGTTTCTTATATTCTAAGTTTTTCAGTGCAACTCACTCATATACTATGTACTACACTGTGCGTTTCTTATATTCTAAGTTTTTCAGTGCAACTCACTCATATACTATGTACTACACTGTGCGTTTCTTATATTCTAAGTTTTTCAGTGCAACTCACTCATATACTATGTACTACACTATGCATTTCGTGTAATGCGAGTTTTTCAGTAAATTCTAAGTTTTTCAGTGCAACTCACTCATATACTATGTACTACACTGTGCGTTTCTTATATTCTAAGTTTTTCAGTGCAACTCACTCATATACTATGTACTACACTGTGAGTTTCTAATATTCTAAGTTTTTCAGTGCAACTCATTCATATACTATGTACTACACTGTGCGTTTCTTATATTCTAAGTTTTTCAGTGCAACTCACTCATATACTATGTACTACACTGTGCGTTTCTTATATTCTAAGTTTTTCAGTGCAACTCACTAATATACTATGTACTACACTACGCGTTTCTTATATTCTAAGTTTTTCAGTGCAACTCACTCCTATACTATGTACTACACTGTGTGTTTCTTATATTCTAAGTTTTTCAGTGCAACTCACTCATATACTATATACTACACTGTGAGTTTCTTATATTCTAAGTTTTTCAGTGCAACTCACTCATATACTATGTACTACACTGTGCGTTTCTTATATTCTAAGTTTTTCAGTGCAACTTACTCATATACTATGTACTACACTGTGCGTTTCTTATATTCTAAGTTTTTCAGTGCAACTCACTCATATACTATGTACTACACTGTGCGTTTCTTATATTCTAAGTTTTTCAGTGCAACTCACTCATATACTATGTACTACACTGTGCATTTCGTGTAATGCGAGTTTTTCAGTAAATTCTAAGTTTTTCAGTGCAACTCACTCATATACTATGTACTACACTGTGTGTTTCTTATATTCTAAGTTTTTCAGTGCAACTCACTCATATACTATGTACTACACTGTGCGTTTCTTATATTCTAAGTTTTTCAGTGCAACTCACTCATATACTATGTACTACACTGTGCGTTTCTTATATTCTAAGTTTTTCAGTGCAACTCACTCATATACTATGTACTACACTGTGCATTTCGTGTAATGCGGGTTTTTCAGAAAATTCTAAGTTTTTCAGTGCAACTCACTCAATTACTATGTACTACACTGTGCGTTTCTTATATTCTAAGTTTTTCAGTGCAACTCACTCATATACTATGTACTACACTGTGCGTTTCAAATATTCTAAGTTTTTCAGTGCAACTCAGTCATATACTATGTACTACACTGTGCGTTTCTTATATTCTAAGTTTTTCAGTGCAACTCACTCATATACTATGTACTACACTGTGCGTTTCTTAAATTCTAAGTTTTTCAGTGCAACTCACTCATATACTATGTACTACACTGTGCGTTTCTTATATTCTAAGTTTTTCAGTGCAACTCACTCATATACTATGTACTACACTGTGCGTTTCTTATATTCTAAGTTTTTCAGTGCAACTCACTCATATACTATGTACTACACTGTGCGTTTCTTATATTCTAAGTTTTTCAGTGCAACTCACTCATATACTATGTACTACACTGTGCGTTTCTTATATTCTAAGTTTTTCAGTGCAACTCACTCATATACTATGTACTACACTGTGCGTTTCTTATATTCTAAGTTTTTCAGTGCAACTCACTCATATACTATGTACTACACTGTGCGTTTCTTATATTCTAAGTTTTTCAGTGCAACTCACTCATATACTATGTACTACACTGTGCGTTTCTTATATTCTAAGTTTTTCAGTGCAACTCACTCATATACTATGTACTACACTGTGCGTTTCTTATATTCTAAGTTTTTCAGTGCAACTCACTCATATACTATGTACTACACTGTGCGTTTCTTATATTCTAAGTTTTTCAGTGCAACTCACTCATATACTATGTACTACACTATGCGTTTCTTATATTCTAAGTTTTTCAGTGCAACTCACTCATATACTATGTACTACACTGTGCATTTCGTGTAATGCGGGTTTCAGTAAATTCTATGTTTTTCAGTGCAACTCACTCATATACTATGTACTACACTGTGCGTTTCTTATATTCTAAGTTTTTCAATGCAACTCACTCATATACTATGTACTACACTGAGCGTTTCTTATATTCCAAATTTTTCAGTGCAACTCACTCATATACTATGTACTACAATGTGCGTTTCTTATATTCTAAGTTTTTCAGTGCAACTCACTCATATACTATGTACTACACTGTGCGTTTCTTATATTCTAAGTTTTTCAGTGCAACTCACTCATATACTATGTACTACACTGTGCGTTTCTTATATTCTAAGTTTTTCAGTGCAACTCACTCATATACTATGTACTACACTGTGCGTTTCTTATATTCTAAGTTTTTCAGTGCAACTCACTCATATACTATGTACTACACTGTGCGTTTCTTATATTCTAAGTTTTTCAGTGCAACTCACTCATATACTATGTACTACACTGTGCGTTTCTTATATTCTAAGTTTTTCAGTGCAACTCACTCATATACTATGTACTACACTGTGCGTTTCTTATATTCTAAGTTTTTCAGTGCAACTCTCTCATATACTATGTACTACACTGTGCATTTCGTGTAATGCGGGTTTTTCAGTAAATTCTAAATTTTTCAGTGCAACTCACTCAATTACTATGTACTACACTGTGCGTTTCTTATATTCTAAGTTTTTCAGTGCAACTCACTCATATACTATGTACTACACTGTGCGTTTCTTATATTCTAAGTTTTTCAGTGCAACTCACTCATATACTATGTACTACACTGTGCGTTTCTTATATTCTAAGTTTTTCAGTGCAACTCTCTCATATACTATGTACTACACTGTGCATTTCGTGTAATGCGGGTTTTTCAGTAAATTCTAAGTTTTTCAATGCAACTAACTCATATACTATGTACTACACTGTGCGTTTCTTATATTCTAAGTTTTTCATTGCAACTCAGTCATATACTATGTACTACACAGTGCATTTCGTGTAATGCGGGTTTTTCAGTAAATTCTAAGTTTTTCAGTGCAACTCCCTCATATACTATGTACTACACTGTGCGTTTCTTATATTCTAAGTTTTTCAGTGCAACTCACTCATATACTATGTACTCCACTGTGCGTTTCTTATATTCTAAGTTTTTCAGTGCAACTCACTCATATACTATGTACTACACTGTGCGTTTCTTATATTCCAAGTTTTTCAGTGCAACTCACTCATATACTATGTACTACACTGTGCATTTCTTATATACTAAGTTTTTCAGTGCAACTCACTCATATACTTTGTACTACACTGAGCGTTTCTTATATTCTAAGTTTTTCAGTGCAACTCACTCATATACTTTGTACTACACTGTGCTTTTCTTATATTCTAAGTTTTTCAGTGCAACTCACTCATATACTATGTACTACACTGTGCGTTTCTTATATTCCAAGTTTTTCAGTGCAACTCACTCATATACTATGTACTACACTGTGCGTTTCTTATATTCCAAGTTTTTCAGTGCAACTCACTCATATACTATGTACTACACTGTGCGTTTCTTATATTCTAAGTTTTTCAGTGCAACTCACTCATATACTATGTACTACACTGTGCGTTTCTTATATTCTAAGTTTTTCAGTGCAACTCACTCATATACTATGTACTACACTGTGCGTTTCTTATATTCTAAGTTTTTGAGTGCAACTCACTCATATACTATGTACTACACTGTGCGTTTCTTATATTCTAAGTTTTTCAGTGCAACTCACTCATATACTATGTACTACACTGTGCGTTTCTTATATTCTAAGTTTTTCAGTGCAACTCACTCATATACTATGTACTACACTATGCGTTTCTTATATTCTAAGTTTTTCAGTGCAACTCACTCATATACTATGTACTACACTGTGCGTTTCTTATATTCTAAGTTTTTCAGTGCAACTCACTCATATACTATGTACTACACTGTGCGTTTCTTATATTCTATGTTTTTCAGTGCAACTCACTCCTATACTATGTACTACACTGTGCGTTTCTTATATTCTAAGTTTTTCAGTGCAACTCACTCATATACTATGTACTACACTGTGAGTTTCTTATATTCTAAGTTTTTCAGTGCAACTCACTCATATACTATGTACTACACTGTGCGTTTCTTATATTCTAAGTTTTTCAGTGCAACTCACTCATATACTATGTACTACACTGTGCATTTCGTGTAATGCGGGTTTTTCAGTAAATTCTAAGTTTTTCAGTGCAACTCACTCATATACTATGTACTACAATGTGCGTTTCTTATATTCTAAGTTTTTCAATGCAACTCACTCATATACTATGTACTACACTGTGCGTTTCTTATATTCTAAGTTTTTCAGTGCAACTCACTCATATACTATGTACTACACTGTGCGTTTCTTATATTCTAAGTTTTTCAGTGCAACTCACTCATATACTATGTACTACACTGTGCGTTTCTTATATTCTAAATTTTTCAGTGCAACTCACTCATATACTATGTACTACACTGTGCGTTTCTTATATTCTAAGTTTTTCAGTGCAACTCACTCATATACTATGTACTACACTGTGCGTTTCTTATATTCTAAGTTTTTCAGTGCAACTCACTCATATACTATGTACTACACTGTGCGTTTCTTATATTCTAAGTTTTTCAGTGCAACTCACTCATATACTATGTACTACACTGTGCGTTTCTTATATTCTAAGTTTTTCAGTGCAACTCACTCATATACTATGTACTACACTGTGCGTTTCTTATATTCTAAGTTTTTCAGTGCAACTCACTCATATACTATGTACTACACTATGCATTTCGTGTAATGCGAGTTTTTCAGTAAATTCTAAGTTTTTCAGTGCAACTCACTCATATACTATGTACTACACTGTGCGTTTCTTATATTCTAAGTTTTTCAGTGCAACTCACTCATATACTATGTACTACACTGTGAGTTTCTAATATTCTAAGTTTTTCAGTGCAACTCATTCATATACTATGTACTACACTGTGCGTTTCTTATATTCTAAGTTTTTCAGTGCAACTCATTCATATACTATGTACTACACTGTGCGTTTCTTATATTCTAAGTTTTTCAGTGCAACTCACTAATATACTATGTACTAC
Source organism: Mus caroli (assembly GCF_978045245.1). Lineage (NCBI taxonomy): Eukaryota > Metazoa > Chordata > Mammalia > Rodentia > Muridae > Mus > Mus caroli. The sequence goes on from NW_028227283.1 coordinate 423,554, forward strand.
ACTACGCGTTTCTTATATTCTAAGTTTTTCAGTGCAACTCACTCCTATACTATGTACTACACTGTGTGTTTCTTATATTCTAAGTTTTTCAGTGCAACTCACTCATATACTATATACTACACTGTGAGTTTCTTTTATTCTAAGTTTTTCAGTGCAACTCACTCATATACTATGTACTACACTGTGCGTTTCTTATATTCTAAGTTTTTCAGTGCAACTCACTCATATACTATGTACTACACTGAGCGTTTCTTATATTCTAAGTTTTTCAGTGCAACTGACTCATATACTATGTGCTACACTGTGCGTTTCTTATATTCTAAGTTTTTCAGTGCAACTCACTCATATACTATGTACTACACTGTGCGTTTCTTATATTCTAAGTTTTTCAGTGCAACTCACTCATATACTATGTACTACACTGTGCATTTCGTGTAATGCGAGTTTTTCAGTAAATTCTAAGTTTTTCAGTGCAACTCACTCATATACTATGTACTACACTGTGCGTTTCTTATATTCTAAGTTTTTCAGTGCAACTCACTCATATACTATGTACTACACTGTGCGTTTCTTATATTCTAAGTTTTTCAGTGCAACTCACTCATATACTATGTACTACACTGTGCGTTTCTTATATTCTAAGTTTTTCAGTGCAACTCACTCATATACTATGTACTACACTGTGCATTTCGTGTAATGCGGGTTTTTCAGAAAATTCTAAGTTTTTCAGTGCAACTCACTCAATTACTATGTACTACACTGTGCGTTTCTTATATTCTAAGTTTTTCAATGCAACTCACTCATATACTATGTACTACACTGTGCGTTTCTTATATTCTAAGTTTTTCAGTGCAACTCACTCATATACTATGTACTACACTGTGCGTTTCAAATATTCTAAGTTTTTCAGTGCAACTCAGTCATATACTATGTACTACACTGTGCGTTTCTTATATTCTAAGTTTTTCAGTGCAACTCACTCATATACTATGTACTACACTGTGCGTTTCTTAAATTCTAAGTTTTTCAGTGCAACTCACTCATATACTATGTACTACACTGTGCGTTTCTTATATTCTAAGTTTTTCAGTGCAACTCACTCATATACTATGTACTACACTGTGCGTTTCTTATATTCTAAGTTTTTCAGTGAAACTCACTCATATACTATGTACTACACTGTGCGTTTCTTATATTCTAAGTTTTTCAGTGCAACTCACTCATATACTATGTACTACACTGTGCGTTTCTTATATTCTAAGTTTTTCAGTGCAACTCACTCATATACTATGTACTACACTGTGCGTTTCTTATATTCTAAGTTTTTCAGTGCAACTCACTCATATACTATGTACTACACTGTGCGTTTCTTATATTCTAAGTTTTTCAGTGCAACTCACTCATATACTATGTACTACACTGTGCGTTTCTTATATTCTAAGTTTTTCAGTGCAACTCACTCATATACTATGTACTACACTGTGCGTTTCTTATATTCTAAGTTTTTCAGTGCAACTCACTCATATACTATGTACTACACTGTGCATTTCGTGTAATGCGGGTTTCAGTAAATTCTATGTTTTTCAGTGCAACTCACTCATATACTATGTACTACACTGTGCGTTTCTTATATTCTAAGTTTTTCAATGCAACTCACTCATATACTATGTACTACACTGAGCGTTTCTTATATTCCAAATTTTTCAGTGCAACTCACTCATATACTATGTACTACAATGTGCGTTTCTTATATTCTAAGTTTTTCAGTGCAACTCACTCATATACTATGTACTACACTGTGCATTTCTTATATTCTAAGTTTTTCAGTGCAACTCACTCATATACTATGTACTACACTGTGCGTTTCTTATATTCTAAGTTTTTCAGTGCAACTCACTCATATACTATGTACTACACTGTGCGTTTCTTATATTCTAAGTTTTTCAGTGCAACTCAGTCATATACTATGTACTACACTGTGCGTTTCTTATATTCTAAGTTTTTCAGTGCAACTCACTCATATACTATGTACTACACTGTGCGTTTCTTATATTCTAAGTTTTTCAGTGCAACTCACTCATATACTATGTACTACACTGTGCGTTTCTTATATTCTAAGTTTTTCAGTGCAACTCTCTCATATACTATGTACTACACTGTGCATTTCGTGTAATGCGGGTTTTTCAGTAAATTCTAAGTTTTTCAGTGCAACTCACTCAATTACTATGTACTACACTGTGCGTTTCTTATATTCTAAGTTTTTCAATGCAACTCACTCATATACTATGTACTACACTGTGCGTTTCTTATATTCTAAGTTTTTCAGTGCAACTCACTCATATACTATGTACTACACTGTGCGTTTCAAATATTCTAAGTTTTTCAGTGCAACTCACTCATATACTATGTACTACACTGTGCGTTTCTTTTATTCTAAGTTTTTCAGTGCAACTCACTCATATACTATGTACTACACTGTGCGTTTCTTAAATTCTAAGTTTTTCAGTGCAACTCACTCATATACTATGTACTACACTGTGCGTTTCTTATATTCTAAGTTTTTCAGTGCAACTCACTCATATACTATGTACTACACTGTGCGTTTCTTATATTCTAAGATTTTCAGTGCAACTCACTCATATACTATGTACTACACTGTGCGTTTCTTATATTCTAAGTTTTTCAGTGCAACTCACTCATATACTATGTACTACACTGTGCGTTTCTTATATTCTAAGTTTTTCAGTGCAACTCACTCATATAGTATGTACTACACTGTGCGTTTCTTATATTCTTAGTTTTTCAGTGCAACTCACTCATATACTATGTACTACACTGTGCGTTTCTTATATTCTATGTTTTTCAGTGCAACTCACTCATATACTATGTACTACACTGTGCGTTTCTTATATTCTAAGTTTTTCAGTGCAACTCACTCATATACTATGTACTACACTGTGCGTTTCTTATATTCTAAGTTTTTCAGTGCAACTCACTCATATACTATGTACTACACTGTGCGTTTCTTATATTCTAAGTTTTTCAGTGCAACTCACTCATATACTATGTACTACACTGTGCGTTTCTTATATTCTAAGTTTTTCAGTGCAACTCACTCATATACTATGTACTACACTGTGCGTTTCTTATATTCTAAGTTTTTCAGTGCAACTCACTCATATACTATGTACTACACTGTGCATTTCGTGTAATGCGAGTTTTTCAGTAAATTCTAAGTTTTTCAGTGCAACTCACTCATATACTATGTACTACACTGTGCGTTTCTTATATTCTAAGTTTTTCAGTGCAAATCACTCATATACTATGTACTACACTGTGCGTTTCTTATATTCTAAGTTTTTCAGTGCAACTCACTCATATACTATGTACTACACTGTGTGTTTCTTATATTCTAAGTTTTTCAGTGCAACTCACTCATATACTATGTACTACACTGTGCGTTTCTTATATTCTAAGTTTTTCAGTGCAACTCACTCATATACTATGTACTACACTGTGCGTTTCTTATATTCTAAGTTTTTCAGTGCAACTCACTCATATACTATGTACTACACTGTGCATTTCATGTAATGCGGGTTTTTCAGTAAATTCTAAGTTTTTCAGTGCAACTCACTCATATACTATGTACTACACTGTGCGTTTCTTATATTCTAAGTTTTTCAATGCAACTCACTCATATACTATGTACTACACTGTGCGTTTCTTATATTCTAAGTTTTTCAGTGCAACTCACTCATATACTATGTACTACACTGTGCGTTTCAAATATTCTAAGTTATTCAGTGCAACTAACTCATATACTATGTACTACACTGTGCGTTTCTTATATTCTAAGTTTTTCAGTGCAACTCACTCATATACTATGTACTACACTGTGCGTTTCTTATATTCTAAGTTTTTCAGTGCAACTCACTCATATACTATGTACTACACTGTGCGTTTCTTATATTCTAAGTTTTTCAGTGCAACTCACTCATATACTATGTACTACACTGTGCGTTTCTTATATTCTAAGTTTTTCAGTGCAACTCACTCATATACTATGTACTACACTGTTCGTTTCATATATTCTAAGTTTTTCAGTGCAACTCACTCATATACTATGTACTACACTGTGCGTTTCTTATATTCTAAGTTTTTCAGTGCTACTCACTCATATACTATATACTACACTGTGCGTTTCTTATATTCTAAGTTTTTCAGTGCAACTCACTCATATACTATGTACTACACTGTGCGTTTCTTATATTCTAAGTTTTTCAGTGCAACTCACTCATATACTATGTACTACACTGTGCATTTCGTGTAATGCGAGTTTTTCAGTAAATTCTAAGTTTTTCAGTGCAACTCACTCATATACTATGTACTACACTGTGCGTTTCTTATATTCTAAGTTTTTCAGTGCAACTCACTCATATACTATGTACTACACTGTGCGTTTCTTATATTCTAACTTTTTCAGTGCAACTCACTCATATACTATGTACTACACTGTGCGTTTCTTATATTCTAAGTTTTTCAGTGCAACTCACTCATATACTATGTACTACACTGTGCGTTTCTTATATTCTAAGTTTTTCAGTGCAACTCACTCATATACTATGTACTACACTGTGCGTTTCTTATATTCTAAGTTTTTCAGTGCAACTCACTCATATACTATGTACTACACTGTGCGTTTCTTATATTCTAAGTTTTTCAGTGCAACTCACTCATATACTATGTACTACACTGTGCGTTTCTTATATTCTAAGTTTTTCAGTGCAACTCACTCATATACTATGTACTACACTGTGCGTTTCTTATATTCTAAGTTTTTCAGTGCAACTCACTCATATACTATGTACTACACTGTGCGTTTCTTATATTCTAAGTTTTTCAGTGCAACTCACTCATATACTATGTACTACACTGTGCGTTTCTTATATTCTAAGTTTTTCAGTGCAACTCACTCATATACTATGTACTACACTGTGCGTTTCTTATATTCTAAGTTTTTCAGTGCAACTCACTCCTATACGATGTACTACACTGTGCGTTTCTTATATTCTAAGTTTTTCAGTGCAACTCACTCATATACTATGTACTACACTGTGCGTTTCTTATATTCTAAGTTTTTCAGTGCAACTCACTCATATACTATGTACTACACTGTGCATTTCGTGTAATGCGGGTTTTTCAGTAAATTCTAAGTTTTTCAGTGCAACTCACTCAATTACTATGTACTACACTGTGCGTTTCTTATATTCTAAGTTTTTCAATGCAACTCACTCATATACTATGTACTACACTGTGCGTTTCTTATATTCTAAGTTTTTCAGTGCAACTCACTCATATACTATGTACTACACTGTGCGTTTCAAATATTCTAAGTTTTTCAGTGCAACTCACTCATATACTATGTACTACACTGTGCGTTTCTTATATTCTAAGTTTTTCAGTGCAACTCACTCATATACTATGTACTACACTGTGCTTTTCCTAAATTCTAAGTTTTTCAGTGCAACTCACTCATATACTATGTACTACACTGTGCGTTTCTTATATTCTAAGTTTTTCAGTGCAACTCACTCATATACTATGTACTACACTGTGCGTTTCTTATATTCTAAGTTTTTCAGTGCAACTCACTCATATACTATGTACTACACTGTGCGTTTCTTATATTCTAAGTTTTTCAGTGCAACTCACTCATATACTATGTACTACACTGTGCGTTTCTTATATTCTAAGTTTTTCAGTGCAACTCACTCATATACTATGTACTACACTGTGCGTTTCTTATATTCTAAGTTTTTCAGTGCAACTCACTCATATACTATGTACTACACTGTGCGTTTCTTATATTCTAAGTTTTTCAGTGCAACTCACTCATATACTATGTACTACACTGTGCGTTTCTTATATTCTAAGTTTTTCAGTGCAACTCACTCATATAGTAAGTACTACACTGTGCGTTTCTTATATTCTTAGTTTTTCAGTGCAACTCACTCATATACTATGTACTACACTGTGCGTTTCTTATATTCTATGTTTTTCATTGCAACTCACTCATATACTATGTACTACACTGTGCGTTTCTTATATTCTAAGTTTTTCAGTGCAACTCACTCATATACTATGTACTACACTGTGCGTTTCTTATATTCTAAGTTTTTCAGTGCAACTCACTCATATACTATGTACTACACTGTGCGTTTCTTATATTCTAAGTTTTTCAGTGCAACTCACTCATATACTATGTACTACACTGTGCGTTTCTTATATTCTAAGTTTTTCAGTGCAACTCACTCATATACTATGTACTACACTGTGCATTTCGTGTAATGCGAGTTTTTCAGTAAATTCTAAGTTTTTCAGTGCAACTCACTCATATACTATGTACTACACTGTGCGTTTCTTATATTCTAAGTTTTTCAGTGCAAATCACTCATATACTATGTACTACACTGTGCGTTTCTTATATTCTAAGTTTTTCAGTGCAACTCACTCATATACTATGTACTACACTGTGCGTTTCTTATATTCTAAGTTTTTCAGTGCAACTCACTCATATACTATGTACTACACTGTGCGTTTCTTATATTCTAAGTTTTTCAGTGCAACTCACTCATATACTATGTACTACACTGTGCGTTTCTTATATTCTAAGTTTTTGAGTGCAACTCACTCATATACTATGTACTACACTGTGCGTTTCTTATATTCTAAGTTTTTCAGTGCAACTCACTCATATACTATGTACTACACTGTGCGTTTCTTATATTCTAAGTTTTTCAGTGCAACTCACTCATATACTATGTACTACACTATGCGTTTCTTATATTCTAAGTTTTTCAGTGCAACTCACTCATATACTATGTACTACACTGTGCGTTTCTTATATTCTAAGTTTTTCAGTGCAACTCACTCATATACTATGTACTACACTGTGCGTTTCTTATATTCTATGTTTTTCAGTGCAACTCACTCCTATACTATGTACTACACTGTGCGTTTCTTATATTCTAAGTTTTTCAGTGCAACTCACTCATATACTATGTACTACACTGTGAGTTTCTTATATTCTAAGTTTTTCAGTGCAACTCACTCATATACTATGTACTACACTGTGCGTTTCTTATATTCTAAGTTTTTCAGTGCAACTCACTCATATACTATGTACTACACTGTGCATTTCGTGTAATGCGGGTTTTTCAGTAAATTCTAAGTTTTTCAGTGCAACTCACTCATATACTATGTACTACAATGTGCGTTTCTTATATTCTAAGTTTTTCAATGCAACTCACTCATATACTATGTACTACACTGTGCGTTTCTTATATTCTAAGTTTTTCAGTGCAACTCACTCATATACTATGTACTACACTGTGCGTTTCTTATATTCTAAGTTTTTCAGTGCAACTCACTCATATACTATGTACTACACTGTGCGTTTCTTATATTCTAAATTTTTCAGTGCAACTCACTCATATACTATGTACTACACTGTGCGTTTCTTATATTCTAAGTTTTTCAGTGCAACTCACTCATATACTATGTACTACACTGTGCGTTTCTTATATTCTAAGTTTTTCAGTGCAACTCACTCATATACTATGTACTACACTGTGCGTTTCTTATATTCTAAGTTTTTCAGTGCAACTCACTCATATACTATGTACTACACTGTGCGTTTCTTATATTCTAAGTTTTTCAGTGCAACTCACTCATATACTATGTACTACACTGTGCGTTTCTTATATTCTAAGTTTTTCAGTGCAACTCACTCATATACTATGTACTACACTATGCATTTCGTGTAATGCGAGTTTTTCAGTAAATTCTAAGTTTTTCAGTGCAACTCACTCATATACTATGTACTACACTGTGCGTTTCTTATATTCTAAGTTTTTCAGTGCAACTCACTCATATACTATGTACTACACTGTGAGTTTCTAATATTCTAAGTTTTTCAGTGCAACTCATTCATATACTATGTACTACACTGTGCGTTTCTTATATTCTAAGTTTTTCAGTGCAACTCATTCATATACTATGTACTACACTGTGCGTTTCTTATATTCTAAGTTTTTCAGTGCAACTCACTAATATACTATGTACTACACTACGCGTTTCTTATATTCTAAGTTTTTCAGTGCAACTCACTCCTATACTATGTACTACACTGTGTGTTTCTTATATTCTAAGTTTTTCAGTGCAACTCACTCATATACTATATACTACACTGTGAGTTTCTTTTATTCTAAGTTTTTCAGTGCAACTCACTCATATACTATGTACTACACTGTGCGTTTCTTATATTCTAAGTTTTTCAGTGCAACTCACTCATATACTATGTACTACACTGAGCGTTTCTTATATTCTAAGTTTTTCAGTGCAACTGACTCATATACTATGTGCTACACTGTGCGTTTCTTATATTCTAAGTTTTTCAGTGCAACTCACTCATATACTATGTACTACACTGTGCGTTTCTTATATTCTAAGTTTTTCAGTGCAACTTACTCATATACTATGTACTACACTGTGCGTTTCTTATATTCTAAGTTTTTCAGTGCAACTCACTCATATACTATGTACTACACTGTGCGTTTCTTATATTCTAAGTTTTTCAGTGCAACTCACTCATATACTATGTACTACACTGTGCATTTCGTGTAATGCGAGTTTTTCAGTAAATTCTAAGTTTTTCAGTGCAACTCACTCATATACTATGTACTACACTGTGCGTTTCTTATATTCTAAGTTTTTCAGTGCAACTCACTCATATACTATGTACTACACTGTGCGTTTCTTATATTCTAAGTTTTTCAGTGCAACTCACTCATATACTATGTACTACACTGTGCGTTTCTTATATTCTAAGTTTTTCAGTGCAACTCACTCATATACTATGTACTACACTGTGCATTTCGTGTAATGCGAGTTTTTCAGTAAATTCTAAGTTTTTCAGTGCAACTCACTCATATACTATGTACTACACTGTGCGTTTCAAATATTCTAAGTTTTTCAGTGCAACTCAGTCATATACTATGTACTACACTGTGCGTTTCTTATATTCTAAGTTTTTCACTGCAACTCACTCATATACTATGTACTACACTGTGCGTTTCTTAAATTCTAAGTTTTTCAGTGCAACTCACTCATATACTATGTACTACACTGTGCGTTTCTTATATTCTAAGTTTTTCAGTGCAACTCACTCATATACTATGTACTACACTGTGCGTTTCTTATATTCTAAGTTTTTCAGTGCAACTCACTCATATACTATGTACTACACTGTGCGTTTCTTATATTCTAAGTTTTTCAGTGCAACTCACTCATATACTATGTACTACACTGTGCGTTTCTTATATTCTAAGTTTTTCAGTGCAACTCACTCATATACTATGTACTACACTGTGCGTTTCTTATATTCTAAGTTTTTCAGTGCAACTCACTCATATACTATGTACTACACTGTGCGTTTCTTATATTCTAAGTTTTTCAGTGCAACTCACTCATATACTATGTACTACACTGTGCGTTTCTTATATTCTAAGTTTTTCAGTGCAACTCACTCATATACTATGTACTACACTGTGCATTTCGTGTAATGCGGGTTTCAGTAAATTCTATGTTTTTCAGTGCAACTCACTCATATACTATGTACTACACTGTGCGTTTCTTATATTCTAAGTTTTTCAATGCAACTCACTCATATACTATGTACTACACTGAGCGTTTCTTATATTCCAAATTTTTCAGTGCAACTCACTCATATACTATGTACTACAATGTGCGTTTCTTATATTCTAAGTTTTTCAGTGCAACTCACTCATATACTATGTACTACACTGTGCATTTCTTATATTCTAAGTTTTTCAGTGCAACTCACTCATATACTATGTACTACACTGTGCGTTTCTTATATTCTAAGTTTTTCAGTGCAACTCACTCATATACTATGTACTACACTGTGCGTTTCTTATATTCTAAGTTTTTCAGTGCAACTCACTCATATACTATGTACTACACTGTGCGTTTCTTATATTCTAAGTTTTTCAGTGCAACTCACTCATATACTATGTACTACACTGTGCGTTTCTTATATTCTAAGTTTTTCAGTGCAACTCACTCATATACTATGTACTACACGTGCGTTTCTTATATTCTAAGTTTTTCAGTGCAACTCTCTCATATACTATGTACTACACTGTGCATTTCGTGTAATGCGGGTTTTTCAGTAAATTCTAAGTTTTTCAGTGCAACTCACTCAATTACTATGTACTATACTGTGCGTTTCTTATATTCTAAGTTTTTCAATGCAACTCACTCATATACTATGTACTACACTGTGCGTTTCTTATATTCTAAGTTTTTCAGTGCAACTCACTCATATACTATGTACTACACTGTGCGTTTCAAATATTCTAAGTTTTTCAGTGCAACTCACTCATATACTATGTACTACACTGTGCGTTTCTTTTATTCTAAGTTTTTCAGTGCAACTCACTCATATACTATGTACTACACTGTGCGTTTCTTAAATTCTAAGTTTTTCAGTGCAACTCACTCATATACTATGTACTACACTGTGCGTTTCTTATATTCTAAGTTTTTCAGTGCAACTCACTCATATACTATGTACTACACTGTGCGTTTCTTATATTCTAAGTTTTTCAGTGCAACTCACTCATATACTATGTACTACACTGTGCGTTTCTTATATTCTAAGTTTTTCAGTGCAACTCACTCATATACTATGTACTACACTGTGCGTTTCTTATATTCTAAGTTTTTCAGTGCAACTCACTCATATACTATGTACTACACTGTGCGTTTCTTATATTCTAAGATTTTCAGTGCAACTCACTCATATACTATGTACTACACTGTGCGTTTCTTATATTCTAAGTTTTTCAGTGCAACTCACTCATATACTATGTACTACACTGTGCGTTTCTTATATTCTAAGTTTTTCAGTGCAACTCACTCATATAGTATGTACTACACTGTGCGTTTCTTATATTCTTAGTTTTTCAGTGCAACTCACTCATATACTATGTACTACACTGTGCGTTTCTTATATTCTATGTTTTTCAGTGCAACTCACTCATATACTATGTACTACACTGTGCGTTTCTTATATTCTAAGTTTTTCAGTGCAACTCACTCATATACTATGTACTACACTGTGCGTTTCTTATATTCTAAGTTTTTCAGTGCAACTCACTCATATACTATGTACTACACTGTGCGTTTCTTATATTCTAAGTTTTTCAGTGCAACTCACTCATATACTATGTACTACACTGTGCGTTTCTTATATTCTAAGTTTTTCAGTGCAACTCACTCATATACTATGTACTACACTGTGCGTTTCTTATATTCTAAGTTTTTCAGTGCAACTCACTCATATACTATGTACTACACTGTGCATTTCGTGTAATGCGAGTTTTTCAGTAAATTCTATGTTTTTCAGTGCAACTCACTCATATACTATGTACTACACTGTGCGTTTCTTATATTCTAAGTTTTTCAGTGCAAATCACTAATATACTATGTACTACACTGTGCGTTTCTTATATTCTAAGTTTTTCAGTGCAACTCACTCATATACTATGTACTACACTGTGTGTTTCTTATATTCTAAGTTTTTCAGTGCAACTCACTCATATACTATGTACTACACTGTGCGTTTCTTATATTCTAAGTTTTTCAGTGCAACTCACTCATATACTATGTACTACACTGTGCGTTTCTTATATTCTAAGTTTTTCAGTGCAACTCACTCATATACTATGTACTACACTGTGCATTTCATGTAATGCGGGTTTTTCAGTAAATTCTAAGTTTTTCAGTGCAACTCACTCATATACTATGTACTACACTGTGCGTTTCTTATATTCTAAGTTTTTCAATGCAACTCACTCATATACTATGTACTACACTGTGCGTTTCTTATATTCTAAGTTTTTCAGTGCAACTCACTCATATACTATGTACTACACTGTGCGTTTCAAATATTCTAAGTTATTCAGTGCAACTAACTCATATACTATGTACTACACTGTGCGTTTCTTATATTCTAAGTTTTTCAGTGCAACTCACTCATATACTATGTACTACACTGTGCGTTTCTTATATTCTAAGTTTTTCAGTGCAACTCACTCATATACTATGTACTACACTGTGCGTTTCTTATATTCTAAGTTTTTCAGTGCAACTCACTCATATACTATGTACTACACTGTGCGTTTCTTATATTCTAAGTTTTTCAGTGCAACTCACTCATATACTATGTACTACACTGTTCGTTTCATATATTCTAAGTTTTTCAGTGCAACTCACTCATATACTATGTACTACACTGTGCGTTTCTTATATTCTAAGTTTTTCAGTGCTACTCACTCATATACTATATACTACACTGTGCGTTTCTTATATTCTAAGTTTTTCAGTGCAACTCACTCATATACTATGTACTACACTGTGCGTTTCTTATATTCTAAGTTTTTCAGTGCAACTCACTCATATACTATGTACTACACTGTGCATTTCGTGTAATGCGAGTTTTTCAGTAAATTCTAAGTTTTTCAGTGCAACTCACTCATATACTATGTACTACACTGTGCGTTTCTTATATTCTAAGTTTTTCAGTGCAACTCACTCATATACTATGTACTACACTGTGCGTTTCTTATATTCTAACTTTTTCAGTGCAACTCACTCATATACTATGTACTACACTGTGCGTTTCTTATATTCTAAGTTTTTCAGTGCAACTCACTCATATACTATGTACTACACTGTGCGTTTCTTATATTCTAAGTTTTTCAGTGCAACTCACTCATATACTATGTACTACACTGTGCGTTTCTTATATTCTAAGTTTTTCAGTGCAACTCACTCATATACTATGTACTACACTGTGCGTTTCTTATATTCTAAGTTTTTCAGTGCAACTCACTCATATACTATGTACTACACTGTGCGTTTCTTATATTCTAAGTTTTTCAGTGCAACTCACTCATATACTATGTACTACACTGTGCGTTTCTTATATTCTAAGTTTTTCAGTGCAACTCACTCATATACTATGTACTACACTGTGCGTTTCTTATATTCTAAGTTTTTCAGTGCAACTCACTCATATACTATGTACTACACTGTGCGTTTCTTATATTCTAAGTTTTTCAGTGCAACTCACTCATATACTATGTACTACACTGTGCGTTTCTTATATTCTAAGTTTTTCAGTGCAACTCACTCCTATACTATGTACTACACTGTGCGTTTCTTATATTCTAAGTTTTTCAGTGCAACTCACTCATATACTATGTACTACACTGTGCGTTTCTTATATTCTAAGTTTTTCAGTGCAACTCACTCATATACTATGTACTACACTGTGCATTTCGTGTAATGCGGGTTTTTCAGTAAATTCTAAGTTTTTCAGTGCAACTCACTCAATTACTATGTACTACACTGTGCGTTTCTTATATTCTAAGTTTTTCAATGCAACTCACTCATATACTATGTACTACACTGTGCGTTTCTTATATTCTAAGTTTTTCAGTGCAACTCACTCATATACTATGTACTACACTGTGCGTTTCAAATATTCTAAGTTTTTCAGTGCAACTCACTCATATACTATGTACTACACTGTGCGTTTCTTATATTCTAAGTTTTTCAGTGCAACTCACTCATATACTATGTACTACACTGTGCTTTTCCTAAATTCTAAGTTTTTCAGTGCAACTCACTCATATACTATGTACTACACTGTGCGTTTCTTATATTCTAAGTTTTTCAGTGCAACTCACTCATATACTATGTACTACACTGTGCGTTTCTTATATTCTAAGTTTTTCAGTGCAACTCACTCATATACTATGTACTACACTGTGCGTTTCTTATATTCTAAGTTTTTCAGTGCAACTCACTCATATACTATGTACTACACTGTGCGTTTCTTATATTCTAAGTTTTTCAGTGCAACTCACTCATATACTATGTACTACACTGTGCGTTTCTTATATTCTAAGTTTTTCAGTGCAACTCACTCATATACTATGTACTACACTGTGCGTTTCTTATATTCTAAGTTTTTCAGTGCAACTCACTCATATACTATGTACTACACTGTGCGTTTCTTATATTCTAAGTTTTTCAGTGCAACTCACTCATATAGTAAGTACTACACTGTGCGTTTCTTATATTCTTAGTTTTTCAGTGCAACTCACTCATATACTATGTACTACACTGTGCGTTTCTTATATTCTATGTTTTTCATTGCAACTCACTCATATACTATGTACTACACTGTGCGTTTCTTATATTCTAAGTTTTTCAGTGCAACTCACTCATATACTATGTACTACACTGTGCGTTTCTTATATTCTAAGTTTTTCAGTGCAACTCACTCATATACTATGTACTACACTGTGTGTTTCTTATATTCTAAGTTTTTCAGTGCAACTCACTCATATACTATGTACTACACTGTGCGTTTCTTATATTCTAAGTTTTTCAGTGCAACTCACTCATATACTATGTACTACACTGTGCGTTTCTTATATTCTAAGTTTTTCAGTGCAACTCACTCATATACTATGTACTACACTGTGCATTTCATGTAATGCGGGTTTTTCAGTAAATTCTAAGTTTTTCAGTGCAACTCACTCATATACTATGTACTACACTGTGCGTTTCTTATATTCTAAGTTTTTCAATGCAACTCACTCATATACTATGTACTACACTGTGCGTTTCTTATATTCTAAGTTTTTCAGTGCAACTCACTCATATACTATGTACTACACTGTGCGTTTCAAATATTCTAAGTTATTCAGTGCAACTAACTCATATACTATGTACTACACTGTGCGTTTCTTATATTCTAAGTTTTTCAGTGCAACTCACTCATATACTATGTACTACACTGTGCGTTTCTTATATTCTAAGTTTTTCAGTGCAACTCACTCATATACTATGTACTACACTGTGCGTTTCTTATATTCTAAGTTTTTCAGTGCAACTCACTCATATACTATGTACTACACTGTGCGTTTCTTATATTCTAAGTTTTTCAGTGCAACTCACTCATATACTATGTACTACACTGTGCGTTTCTTATATTCTAAGTTTTTCAGTGCAACTCACTCATATACTATGTACTACACTGTGCGTTTCTTATATTCTAAGTTTTTCAGTGCAACTCACTCATATACTATGTACTACACTGTGCGTTTCTTATATTCTATGTTTTTCAGTGCAACTCACTCATATACTATGTACTACACTGTGCGTTTCTTATATTCTAAGTTTTTCAGTGCAACTCACTCATATACTATGTACTACACTGTGCATTTCGTGTAATGCGAGTTTTTCAGTAAATTCTAAGTTTTTCAGTGCAACTCACTCATATACTATGTACTACACTGTGCGTTTCTTATATTCTAAGTTTTTCAATGCAACTCACTCATATACTATGTACTACACTGTGCGTTTCTTATATTCTAACTTTTTCAGTGCAACTCACTCATATACTATGTACTACACTGTGCGTTTCTTATATTCTAAGTTTTTCAGTGCAACTCACTCATATACTATGTACTACACTGTGCGTTTCTTATATTCTAAGTTTTTCAGTGCAACTCACTCATATACTATGTACTACACTGTGCGTTTCTTATATTCTAAGTTTTTCAGTGCAACTCACTCATATACTATGTACTACACTGTGCGTTTCTTATATTCTAAGTTTTTCAGTGCAACTCACTCATATACTATGTACTACACTGTGCGTTTCTTATATTCTAAGTTTTTCAGTGCAACTCACTCATATACTATGTACTACACTGTGCGTTTCCTATATTCTAAGTTTTTCAGTGCAACTCACTCATATACTATGTACTACACTGTGCGTTTCTTATATTCTAAGTTTTTCAGTGCAACTCACTCATATACTATGTACTACACTGTGCGTTTCTTATATTCTAAGTTTTTCAGTGCAACTCACTCATATACTATGTACTACACTGTGCGTTTCTTATATTCTAAGTTTTTCAGTGCAACTCACTCCTATACTATGTACTACACTGTGCGTTTCTTATATTCTAAGTTTTTCAGTGCAACTCACTCATATACTATGTACTACACTGTGCGTTTCTTATATTCTAAGTTTTTCAGTGCAACTCACTCATATACTATGTACTACACTGTGCATTTCGTGTAATGCGAGTTTTTCAGTAAATTCTAAGTTTTTCAGTGCAACTCACTCATATACTATGTACTACACTGTGCGTTTCTTATATTCTAAGTTTTTCAGTGCAACTCACTCATATACTATGTACTACACTGTGAGTTTCTTATATTCTAAGATTTTCAGTGCAACTCATTCATATACTATGTACTACACTGTGCGTTTCTTATATTCTAAGTTTTTCAGTGCAACTCACTCATATACTATGTACTACACTGTGCGTTTCAAATATTCTAAGTTTTTCAGTGCAACTCACTCATATACTATGTACTACACTGTGCGTTTCTTATATTCTAAGTTTTTCAGTGCAACTCACTCATATACTATGTACTACACTGTGAGTTTCTTATATTCTAAGTTTTTCAGTGCAACTCACTCATATAGTATGTACTACACTGTGCGTTTCTTATATTCTAAGTTTTTCAGTGCAACTCACTCATATACTATGTACTACACTGTGCGTTTCTTATATTCTAAGTTTTATAGTGCAACTCACTCATATACTATGTACTACACTGTGCGTTTCTTATATTCTAAGTTTTTCAGTGCAACTCACTCATATACTATGTACTACACTGTGCGTTTCTTATATTCTAAGTTTTTCAGTGCAACTCACTCATATACTATGTACTACACTGTGCGTTTCTTATATTCTAAGTTTTTCAGTGCAACTCACTCATATACTATGTACTACACTGTGCATTTCGTGTAATGCGGGTTTTTCAGTAAATTCTATGTTTTTCAGTGCAACTCACTCATATACTATGTACTACACTGTGCGTTTCTTATATTCTAAGTTTTTCAGTGCAACTCACTCATATACTATGTACTACACTGTGCGTTTCTTATATTCTAAGTTTTTCAGTGCAACTCACTCATATACTATGTACTACACTGTGCGTTTCTTATATTCTAAGTTTTTCAGTGCAACTCACTCATATACTATGTACTACACTGTGCGTTTCTTATATTCTAAGTTTTTCAGTGCAACTCACTCATATAGTATGTACTACACTGTGCGTTTCTTATATTCTTAGTTTTTCAGTGCAACTCACTCATATACTATGTACTACACTGTGCGTTTCTTATATTCTATGTTTTTCAGTGCAACT
The DNA here is from genome assembly GCF_978045245.1 of Mus caroli. NCBI lineage: Eukaryota > Metazoa > Chordata > Mammalia > Rodentia > Muridae > Mus > Mus caroli. The sequence continues at coordinate 440,945 of NW_028227283.1, forward strand.
CACTCATATACTATGTACTACACTGTGCGTTTCTTATATTCTAAGTTTTTCAGTGCAACTCACTCATATACTATGTACTACACTGTGCGTTTCTTATATTCTAAGTTTTTCAGTGCAACTCACTCATATACTATGTACTACACTGTGCGTTTCTTATATTCTAAGTTTTTCAGTGCAACTCACTCATATACTATGTACTACACTGTGCGTTTCTTATATTCTATGTTTTTCAGTGCAACTCACTCATATACTATGTACTACACTGTGCGTTTCTTATATTCTAAGTTTTTCAGTGCAACTCACTCATATACTATGTACTACACTGTGCATTTCGTGTAATGCGAGTTTTTCAGTAAATTCTAAGTTTTTCAGTGCAACTCACTCATATACTATGTACTACACTGTGCGTTTCTTATATTCTAAGTTTTTCAGTGCAAATCACTCATATACTATGTACTACACTGTGCGTTTCTTATATTCTAAGTTTTTCAGTGCAACTCACTCATATACTATGTACTACACTGTGTGTTTCTTATATTCTAAGTTTTTCAGTGCAACTCACTCATATACTATGTACTACACTGTGCGTTTCTTATATTCTAAGTTTTTCAGTGCAACTCACTCATATACTATGTACTACACTGTGCGTTTCTTATATTCTAAGTTTTTCAGTGCAACTCACTCATATACTATGTACTACACTGTGCATTTCATGTAATGCGGGTTTTTCAGTAAATTCTAAGTTTTTCAGTGCAACTCACTCATATACTATGTACTACACTGTGCGTTTCTTATATTCTAAGTTTTTCAATGCAACTCACTCATATACTATGTACTACACTGTGCGTTTCTTATATTCTAAGTTTTTCAGTGCAACTCACTCATATACTATGTACTACACTGTGCGTTTCAAATATTCTAAGTTTTTCAGTGCAACTAACTCATATACTATGTACTACACTGTGCGTTTCTTATATTCTAAGTTTTTCAGTGCAACTCACTCATATACTATGTACTACACTGTGCGTTTCTTATATTCTAAGTTTTTCAGTGCAACTCACTCATATACTATGTACTACACTGTGCGTTTCTTATATTCTAAGTTTTTCAGTGCAACTCACTCATATACTATGTACTACACTGTGCGTTTCTTATATTCTAAGTTTTTCAGTGCAACTCACTCATATACTATGTACTACACTGTTCGTTTCATATATTCTAAGTTTTTCAGTGCAACTCACTCATATACTATGTACTACACTGTGCGTTTCTTATATTCTAAGTTTTTCAGTGCAACTCACTCATATACTATATACTACACTGTGCGTTTCTTATATTCTAAGTTTTTCAGTGCAACTCACTCATATACTATGTACTACACTGTGCGTTTCTTATATTCTAAGTTTTATAGTGCAACTCACTCATATACTATGTACTACACTGTGCGTTTCTTATATTCTAAGTTTTTCAGTGCAACTCACTCATATACTATGTACTACACTGTGCGTTTCTTATATTCTAAGTTTTTCAGTGCAACTCACTCATATACTATGTACTACACTGTGCGTTTCTTATATTCTAAGTTTTTCAGTGCAACTCACTCATATACTATGTACTACACTGTGCATTTCGTGTAATGCGGGTTTTTCAGTAAATTCTATGTTTTTCAGTGCAACTCACTCATATACTATGTACTACACTGTGCGTTTCTTATATTCTAAGTTTTTCAGTGCAACTCACTCATATACTATGTACTACACTGTGCGTTTCTTATATTCTAAGTTTTTCAGTGCAACTCACTCATATACTATGTACTACACTGTGCGTTTCTTATATTCTAAGTTTTTCAGTGCAACTCACTCATATACTATGTACTACACTGTGCGTTTCTTATATTCTAAGTTTTTCAGTGCAACTCACTCATATAGTATGTACTACACTGTGCGTTTCTTATATTCTTAGTTTTTCAGTGCAACTCACTCATATACTATGTACTACACTGTGCGTTTCTTCTATTCTATGTTTTTCAGTGCAACTCACTCATATACTATGTACTACACTGTGCGTTTCTTATATTCTAAGTTTTTCAGTGCAACTCACTCATATACTATGTACTACACTGTGCGTTTCTTATATTCTAAGTTTTTCAGTGCAACTCACTCATATACTATGTACTACACTGTGCGTTTCTTATATTCTAAGTTTTTCAGTGCAACTCACTCATATACTATGTACTACACTGTGCGTTTCTTATATTCTAAGTTTTTCAGTGCAACTCACTCATATACTATGTACTACACTGTGCGTTTCTTATATTCTAAGTTTTTCAGTGCAACTCACTCATATACTATGTACTACACTGTGCATTTCGTGTAATGCGAGTTTTTCAGTAAATTCTAAGTTTTTCAGTGCAACTCACTCATATACTATGTACTACACTGTGCGTTTCTTATATTCTAAGTTTTTCAGTGCAAATCACTCATATACTATGTACTACACTGTGCGTTTCTTATATTCTAAGTTTTTCAGTGCAACTCACTCATATACTATGTACTACACTGTGTGTTTCTTATATTCTAAGTTTTTCAGTGCAACTCACTCATATACTATGTACTACACTGTGCGTTTCTTATATTCTAAGTTTTTCAGTGCAACTCACTCATATACTATGTACTACACTGTGCGTTTCTTATATTCTAAGTTTTTCAGTGCAACTCACTCATATACTATGTACTACACTGTGCATTTCATGTAATGCGGGTTTTTCAGTAAATTCTAAGTTTTTCAGTGCAACTCACTCATATACTATGTACTACACTGTGCGTTTCTTATATTCTAAGTTTTTCAATGCAACTCACTCATATACTATGTACTACACTGTGCGTTTCTTATATTCTAAGTTTTTCAGTGCAACTCACTCATATACTATGTACTACACTGTGCGTTTCAAATATTCTAAGTTTTTCAGTGCAACTAACTCATATACTATGTACTACACTGTGCGTTTCTTATATTCTAAGTTTTTCAGTGCAACTCACTCATATACTATGTACTACACTGTGCGTTTCTTATATTCTAAGTTTTTCAGTGCAACTCACTCATATACTATGTACTACACTGTGCGTTTCTTATATTCTAACTTTTTCAGTGCAACTCACTCATATACTATGTACTACACTGTGCGTTTCTTATATTCTAAGTTTTTCAGTGCAACTCACTCATATACTATGTACTACACTGTGCGTTTCTTATATTCTAAGTTTTTCAGTGCAACTCACTCATATACTATGTACTACACTGTGCGTTTCTTATATTCTAAGTTTTTCAGTGCAACTCACTCATATACTATGTACTACACTGTGCGTTTCTTATATTCTAAGTTTTTCAGTGCAACTCACTCATATACTATGTACTACACTGTGCGTTTCTTATATTCTAAGTTTTTCAGTGCAACTCACTCATATACTATGTACTACACTGTGCGTTTCTTATATTCTAAGTTTTTCAGTGCAACTCACTCATATACTATGTACTACACTGTGCGTTTCTTATATTCTAAGTTTTTCAGTGCAACTCACTCATATACTATGTACTACACTGTGCGTTTCTTATATTCTAAGTTTTTCAGTGCAACTCACTCATATACTATGTACTACACTGTGCGTTTCTTATATTCTAAGTTTTTCAGTGCAACTCACTCCTATACTATGTACTACACTGTGCGTTTCTTATATTCTAAGTTTTTCAGTGCAACTCACTCCTATACTATGTACTACACTGTGCGTTTCTTATATTCTAAGTTTTTCAGTGCAACTCACTCATATGCTATGTACTACACTGTGCGTTTCTTATATTCTAAGTTTTTCAGTGCAACTCACTCATATACTATGTACTACACTGTGCGTTTCTTATATTCTAAGTTTTTCAGTGCAACTCACTCATATACTATGTACTACACTGTGCGTTTCTTATATTCTAAGTTTTTCAGTGCAACTCACTCATATACTATGTACTACACTGTGCGTTTCTTATATTCTAAGTTTTTCAGTGCAACTCACTCATATACTATGTACTACACTGTGCGTTTCTTATATTCTAAGTTTTTCAGTGCAACTCACTCATATACTATGTACTACACTGTGCATTTCGTGTAATGCGAGTTTTTCAGTAAATTCTAAGTTTTTCAGTGCAACTCACTCATATACTATGTACTACACTGTGCGTTTCTTATATTCTAAGTTTTTCAGTGCAAATCACTCATATACTATGTACTACACTGTGCGTTTCTTATATTCTAAGTTTTTCAGTGCAACTCACTCATATACTATGTACTACACTGTGTGTTTCTTATATTCTAAGTTTTTCAGTGCAACTCACTCATATACTATGTACTACACTGTGCGTTTCTTATATTCTAAGTTTTTCAGTGCAACTCACTCATATACTATGTACTACACTGTGCGTTTCTTATATTCTAAGTTTTTCAGTGCAACTCACTCATATACTATGTACTACACTGTGCATTTCATGTAATGCGGGTTTTTCAGTAAATTCTAAGTTTTTCAGTGCAACTCACTCATATACTATGTACTACACTGTGCGTTTCTTATATTCTAAGTTTTTCAATGCAACTCACTCATATACTATGTACTACACTGTGCGTTTCTTATATTCTAAGTTTTTCAGTGCAACTCACTCATATACTATGTACTACACTGTGCGTTTCAAATATTCTAAGTTTTTCAGTGCAACTAACTCATATACTATGTACTACACTGTGCGTTTCTTATATTCTAAGTTTTTCAGTGCAACTCACTCATATACTATGTACTACACTGTGCGTTTCTTATATTCTAAGTTTTTCAGTGCAACTCACTCATATACTATGTACTACACTGTGCGTTTCTTATATTCTAAGTTTTTCAGTGCAACTCACTCATATACTATGTACTACACTGTGCGTTTCTTATATTCTAAGTTTTTCAGTGCAACTCACTCATATACTATGTACTACACTGTGCGTTTCATATATTCTAAGTTTTTCAGTGCAACTCACTCATATACTATGTACTACACTGTGCGTTTCTTATATTCTAAGTTTTTCAGTGCAACTCACTCATATACTATATACTACACTGTGCGTTTCTTATATTCTAAGTTTTTCAGTGCAACTCACTCATATACTATGTACTACACTGTGCGTTTCTTATATTCTAAGTTTTATAGTGCAACTCACTCATATACTATGTACTACACTGTGCGTTTCTTATATTCTAAGTTTTTCAGTGCAACTCACTCATATACTATGTACTACACTGTGCGTTTCTTATATTCTAAGTTTTTCAGTGCAACTCACTCATATACTATGTACTACACTGTGCGTTTCTTATATTCTAAGTTTTTCAGTGCAACTCACTCATATACTATGTACTACACTGTGCATTTCGTGTAATGCGGGTTTTTCAGTAAATTCTATGTTTTTCAGTGCAACTCACTCATATACTATGTACTACACTGTGCGTTTCTTATATTCTAAGTTTTTCAGTGCAACTCACTCATATACTATGTACTACACTGTGCGTTTCTTATATTCTAAGTTTTTCAGTGCAACTCACTCATATACTATGTACTACACTGTGCGTTTCTTATATTCTAAGTTTTTCAGTGCAACTCACTCATATACTATGTACTACACTGTGCGTTTCTTATATTCTAAGTTTTTCAGTGCAACTCACTCATATAGTATGTACTACACTGTGCGTTTCTTATATTCTTAGTTTTTCAGTGCAACTCACTCATATACTATGTACTACACTGTGCGTTTCTTATATTCTATGTTTTTCAGTGCAACTCACTCATATACTATGTACTACACTGTGCGTTTCTTATATTCTAAGTTTTTCAGTGCAACTCACTCATATACTATGTACTACACTGTGCGTTTCTTATATTCTAAGTTTTTCAGTGCAACTCACTCATATACTATGTACTACACTGTGCGTTTCTTATATTCTAAGTTTTTCAGTGCAACTCACTCATATACTATGTACTACACTGTGCGTTTCTTATATTCTAAGTTTTTCAGTGCAACTCACTCATATACTATGTACTACACTGTGCGTTTCTTATATTCTAAGTTTTTCAGTGCAACTCACTCATATACTATGTACTACACTGTGCATTTCGTGTAATGCGAGTTTTTCAGTAAATTCTAAGTTTTTCAGTGCAACTCACTCATATACTATGTACTACACTGTGCGTTTCTTATATTCTAAGTTTTTCAGTGCAAATCACTCATATACTATGTACTACACTGTGCGTTTCTTATATTCTAAGTTTTTCAGTGCAACTCACTCATATACTATGTACTACACTGTGTGTTTCTTATATTCTAAGTTTTTCAGTGCAACTCACTCATATACTATGTACTACACTGTGCGTTTCTTATATTCTAAGTTTTTCAGTGCAACTCACTCATATACTATGTACTACACTGTGCGTTTCTTATATTCTAAGTTTTTCAGTGCAACTCACTCATATACTATGTACTACACTGTGCATTTCATGTAATGCGGGTTTTTCAGTAAATTCTAAGTTTTTCAGTGCAACTCACTCATATACTATGTACTACACTGTGCGTTTCTTATATTCTAAGTTTTTCAATGCAACTCACTCATATACTATGTACTACACTGTGCGTTTCTTATATTCTAAGTTTTTCAGTGCAACTCACTCATATACTATGTACTACACTGTGCGTTTCAAATATTCTAAGTTTTTCAGTGCAACTAACTCATATACTATGTACTACAGTGTGCGTTTCTTATATTCTAAGTTTTTCAGTGCAACTCACTCATATACTATGTACTACACTGTGCGTTTCTTATATTCTAAGTTTTTCAGTGCAACTCACTCATATACTATGTACTACACTGTGCGTTTCTTATATTCTAAGTTTTTCAGTGCAACTCACTCATATACTATGTACTACACTGTGCGTTTCTTATATTCTAAGTTTTTCAGTGCAACTCACTCATATACTATATACTACACTGTGCGTTTCTTATATTCTAAGTTTTTCAGTGCAACTCACTCATATACTATGTACTACACTGTGCGTTTCTTATATTCTAAGTTTTTCAGTGCAACTCACTCATATACTATGTACTACACTGTGCATTTCGTGTAATGCGAGTTTTTCAGTAAATTCTAAGTTTTTCAGTGCAACTCACTCATATACTATGTACTACACTGTGCGTTTCTTATATTCTAACTTTTTCAGTGCAACTCACTCATATACTATGTACTACACTGTGCGTTTCTTATATTCTAACTTTTTCAGTGCAACTCACTCATATAGTATGTACTACACTGTGCGTTTCTTATATTCTTAGTTTTTCAGTGCAACTCACTCATATACTATGTACTACACTGTGCGTTTCTTATATTCTATGTTTTTCAGTGCAACTCACTCATATACTATGTACTACACTGTGCGTTTCTTATATTCTAAGTTTTTCAGTGCAACTCACTCATATACTATGTACTACACTGTGCGTTTCTTATATTCTAAGTTTTTCAGTGCAACTCACTCATATACTATGTACTACACTGTGCGTTTCTTATATTCTAAGTTTTTCAGTGCAACTCACTCATATACTATGTACTACACTGTGCGTTTCTTATATTCTAAGTTTTTCAGTGCAACTCACTCATATACTATGTACTACACTGTGCGTTTCTTATATTCTAAGTTTTTCAGTGCAACTCACTCATATACTATGTACTACACTGTGCATTTCGTGTAATGCGAGTTTTTCAGTAAATTCTAAGTTTTTCAGTGCAACTCACTCATATACTATGTACTACACTGTGCGTTTCTTATATTCTAAGTTTTTCAGTGCAAATCACTCATATACTATGTACTACACTGTGCGTTTCTTATATTCTAAGTTTTTCAGTGCAACTCACTCATATACTATGTACTACACTGTGTGTTTCTTATATTCTAAGTTTTTCAGTGCAACTCACTCATATACTATGTACTACACTGTGCGTTTCTTATATTCTAAGTTTTTCAGTGCAACTCACTCATATACTATGTACTACACTGTGCGTTTCTTATATTCTAAGTTTTTCAGTGCAACTCACTCATATACTATGTACTACACTGTGCATTTCATGTAATGCGGGTTTTTCAGTAAATTCTAAGTTTTTCAGTGCAACTCACTCATATACTATGTACTACACTGTGCGTTTCTTATATTCTAAGTTTTTCAATGCAACTCACTCATATACTATGTACTACACTGTGCGTTTCTTATATTCTAAGTTTTTCAGTGCAACTCACTCATATACTATGTACTACACTGTGCGTTTCAAATATTCTAAGTTTTTCAGTGCAACTAACTCATATACTATGTACTACACTGTGCGTTTCTTATATTCTAAGTTTTTCAGTGCAACTCACTCATATACTATGTACTACACTGTGCGTTTCTTATATTCTAAGTTTTTCAGTGCAACTCACTCATATACTATGTACTACACTGTGCGTTTCTTATATTCTAAGTTTTTCAGTGCAACTCACTCATATACTATGTACTACACTGTGCGTTTCTTATATTCTAAGTTTTTCAGTGCAACTCACTCATATACTATATACTACACTGTGCGTTTCTTATATTCTAAGTTTTTCAGTGCAACTCACTCATATACTATGTACTACACTGTGCGTTTCTTATATTCTAAGTTTTTCAGTGCAACTCACTCATATACTATGTACTACACTGTGCATTTCGTGTAATGCGAGTTTTTCAGTAAATTCTAAGTTTTTCAGTGCAACTCACTCATATACTATGTACTACACTGTGCGTTTCTTATATTCTAACTTTTTCAGTGCAACTCACTCATATACTATGTACTACACTGTGCGTTTCTTATATTCTAACTTTTTCAGTGCAACTCACTCATATACTATGTACTACACTGTGCGTTTCTTATATTCTAAGTTTTTCAGTGCAACTCACTCATATACTATGTACTACACTGTGCGTTTCTTATATTCTAAGTTTTTCAGTGCAACTCACTCATATACTATGTACTACACTGTGCGTTTCTTATATTCTAAGTTTTTCAGTGCAACTCACTCATATACTATGTACTACACTGTGCGTTTCTTATATTCTAAGTTTTTCAGTGCAACTCACTCATATACTATGTACTACACTGTGCGTTTCTTATATTCTAAGTTTTTCAGTGCAACTCACTCATATACTATGTACTACACTGTGCGTTTCTTATATTCTAAGTTTTTCAGTGCAACTCACTCATATACTATGTACTACACTGTGCGTTTCTTATATTCTAAGTTTTTCAGTGCAACTCACTCATATACTATGTACTACACTGTGCGTTTCTTATATTCTAAGTTTTTCAGTGCAACTCACTCATATACTATGTACTACACTGTGCATTTCATGTAATGCGGGTTTTTCAGTAAATTCTAAGTTTTTCAGTGCAACTCACTCATATACTATGTACTACACTGTGCGTTTCTTATATTCTAAGTTTTTCAATGCAACTCACTCATATACTATGTACTACACTGTGCGTTTCTTATATTCTAAGTTTTTCAGTGCAACTCACTCATATACTATGTACTACACTGTGCGTTTCAAATATTCTAAGTTTTTCAGTGCAACTAACTCATATACTATGTACTACACTGTGCGTTTCTTATATTCTAAGTTTTTCAGTGCAACTCACTCATATACTATGTACTACACTGTGCGTTTCTTATATTCTAAGTTTTTCAGTGCAACTCACTCATATACTATGTACTACACTGTGCGTTTCTTATATTCTAAGTTTTTCAGTGCAACTCACTCATATACTATGTACTACACTGTGCGTTTCTTATATTCTAAGTTTTTCAGTGCAACTCACTCATATACTATGTACTACACTGTGCGTTTCATATATTCTAAGTTTTTCAGTGCAACTCACTCATATACTATGTACTACACTGTGCGTTTCTTATATTCTAAGTTTTTCAGTGCAACTCACTCATATACTATATACTACACTGTGCGTTTCTTATATTCTAAGTTTTTCAGTGCAACTCACTCATATACTATGTACTACACTGTGCGTTTCTTATATTCTAAGTTTTATAGTGCAACTCACTCATATACTATGTACTACACTGTGCGTTTCTTATATTCTAAGTTTTTCAGTGCAACTCACTCATATACTATGTACTACACTGTGCGTTTCTTATATTCTAAGTTTTTCAGTGCAACTCACTCATATACTATGTACTACACTGTGCGTTTCTTATATTCTAAGTTTTTCAGTGCAACTCACTCATATACTATGTACTACACTGTGCATTTCGTGTAATGCGGGTTTTTCAGTAAATTCTATGTTTTTCAGTGCAACTCACTCATATACTATGTACTACACTGTGCGTTTCTTATATTCTAAGTTTTTCAGTGCAACTCACTCATATACTATGTACTACACTGTGCGTTTCTTATATTCTAAGTTTTTCAGTGCAACTCACTCATATACTATGTACTACACTGTGCGTTTCTTATATTCTAAGTTTTTCAGTGCAACTCACTCATATACTATGTACTACACTGTGCGTTTCTTATATTCTAAGTTTTTCAGTGCAACTCACTCATATAGTATGTACTACACTGTGCGTTTCTTATATTCTTAGTTTTTCAGTGCAACTCACTCATATACTATGTACTACACTGTGCGTTTCTTATATTCTATGTTTTTCAGTGCAACTCACTCATATACTATGTACTACACTGTGCGTTTCTTATATTCTAAGTTTTTCAGTGCAACTCACTCATATACTATGTACTACACTGTGCGTTTCTTATATTCTAAGTTTTTCAGTGCAACTCACTCATATACTATGTACTACACTGTGCGTTTCTTATATTCTAAGTTTTTCAGTGCAACTCACTCATATACTATGTACTACACTGTGCGTTTCTTATATTCTAAGTTTTTCAGTGCAACTCACTCATATACTATGTACTACACTGTGCGTTTCTTATATTCTAAGTTTTTCAGTGCAACTCACTCATATACTATGTACTACACTGTGCATTTCGTGTAATGCGAGTTTTTCAGTAAATTCTAAGTTTTTCAGTGCAACTCACTCATATACTATGTACTACACTGTGCGTTTCTTATATTCTAAGTTTTTCAGTGCAAATCACTCATATACTATGTACTACACTGTGCGTTTCTTATATTCTAAGTTTTTCAGTGCAACTCACTCATATACTATGTACTACACTGTGTGTTTCTTATATTCTAAGTTTTTCAGTGCAACTCACTCATATACTATGTACTACACTGTGCGTTTCTTATATTCTAAGTTTTTCAGTGCAACTCACTCATATACTATGTACTACACTGTGCGTTTCTTATATTCTAAGTTTTTCAGTGCAACTCACTCATATACTATGTACTACACTGTGCATTTCATGTAATGCGGGTTTTTCAGTAAATTCTAAGTTTTTCAGTGCAACTCACTCATATACTATGTACTACACTGTGCGTTTCTTATATTCTAAGTTTTTCAATGCAACTCACTCATATACTATGTACTACACTGTGCGTTTCTTATATTCTAAGTTTTTCAGTGCAACTCACTCATATACTATGTACTACACTGTGCGTTTCAAATATTCTAAGTTTTTCAGTGCAACTAACTCATATACTATGTACTACACTGTGCGTTTCTTATATTCTAAGTTTTTCAGTGCAACTCACTCATATACTATGTACTACACTGTGCGTTTCTTATATTCTAAGTTTTTCAGTGCAACTCACTCATATACTATGTACTACACTGTGCGTTTCTTATATTCTAAGTTTTTCAGTGCAACTCACTCATATACTATGTACTACACTGTGCGTTTCTTATATTCTAAGTTTTTCAGTGCAACTCACTCATATACTATATACTACACTGTGCGTTTCTTATATTCTAAGTTTTTCAGTGCAACTCACTCATATACTATGTACTACACTGTGCGTTTCTTATATTCTAAGTTTTTCAGTGCAACTCACTCATATACTATGTACTACACTGTGCATTTCGTGTAATGCGAGTTTTTCAGTAAATTCTAAGTTTTTCAGTGCAACTCACTCATATACTATGTACTACACTGTGCGTTTCTTATATTCTAACTTTTTCAGTGCAACTCACTCATATACTATGTACTACACTGTGCGTTTCTTATATTCTAACTTTTTCAGTGCAACTCACTCATATAGTATGTACTACACTGTGCGTTTCTTATATTCTTAGTTTTTCAGTGCAACTCACTCATATACTATGTACTACACTGTGCGTTTCTTATATTCTATGTTTTTCAGTGCAACTCACTCATATACTATGTACTACACTGTGCGTTTCTTATATTCTAAGTTTTTCAGTGCAACTCACTCATATACTATGTACTACACTGTGCGTTTCTTATATTCTAAGTTTTTCAGTGCAACTCACTCATATACTATGTACTACACTGTGCGTTTCTTATATTCTAAGTTTTTCAGTGCAACTCACTCATATACTATGTACTACACTGTGCGTTTCTTATATTCTAAGTTTTTCAGTGCAACTCACTCATATACTATGTACTACACTGTGCGTTTCTTATATTCTAAGTTTTTCAGTGCAACTCACTCATATACTATGTACTACACTGTGCATTTCGTGTAATGCGAGTTTTTCAGTAAATTCTAAGTTTTTCAGTGCAACTCACTCATATACTATGTACTACACTGTGCGTTTCTTATATTCTAAGTTTTTCAGTGCAAATCACTCATATACTATGTACTACACTGTGCGTTTCTTATATTCTAAGTTTTTCAGTGCAACTCACTCATATACTATGTACTACACTGTGTGTTTCTTATATTCTAAGTTTTTCAGTGCAACTCACTCATATACTATGTACTACACTGTGCGTTTCTTATATTCTAAGTTTTTCAGTGCAACTCACTCATATACTATGTACTACACTGTGCGTTTCTTATATTCTAAGTTTTTCAGTGCAACTCACTCATATACTATGTACTACACTGTGCATTTCATGTAATGCGGGTTTTTCAGTAAATTCTAAGTTTTTCAGTGCAACTCACTCATATACTATGTACTACACTGTGCGTTTCTTATATTCTAAGTTTTTCAATGCAACTCACTCATATACTATGTACTACACTGTGCGTTTCTTATATTCTAAGTTTTTCAGTGCAACTCACTCATATACTATGTACTACACTGTGCGTTTCAAATATTCTAAGTTTTTCAGTGCAACTAACTCATATACTATGTACTACACTGTGCGTTTCTTATATTCTAAGTTTTTCAGTGCAACTCACTCATATACTATGTACTACACTGTGCGTTTCTTATATTCTAAGTTTTTCAGTGCAACTCACTCATATACTATGTACTACACTGTGCGTTTCTTATATTCTAAGTTTTTCAGTGCAACTCACTCATATACTATGTACTACACTGTGCGTTTCTTATATTCTAAGTTTTTCAGTGCAACTCACTCATATACTATATACTACACTGTGCGTTTCTTATATTCTAAGTTTTTCAGTGCAACTCACTCATATACTATGTACTACACTGTGCGTTTCTTATATTCTAAGTTTTTCAGTGCAACTCACTCATATACTATGTACTACACTGTGCATTTCGTGTAATGCGAGTTTTTCAGTAAATTCTAAGTTTTTCAGTGCAACTCACTCATATACTATGTACTACACTGTGCGTTTCTTATATTCTAACTTTTTCAGTGCAACTCACTCATATACTATGTACTACACTGTGCGTTTCTTATATTCTAACTTTTTCAGTGCAACTCACTCATATACTATGTACTACACTGTGCGTTTCTTATATTCTAAGTTTTTCAGTGCAACTCACTCATATACTATGTACTACACTGTGCGTTTCTTATATTCTAAGTTTTTCAGTGCAACTCACTCATATACTATGTACTACACTGTGCGTTTCTTATATTCTAAGTTTTTCAGTGCAACTCACTCATATACTATGTACTACACTGTGCGTTTCTTATATTCTAAGTTTTTCAGTGCAACTCACTCATATACTATGTACTACACTGTGCGTTTCTTATATTCTAAGTTTTTCAGTGCAACTCACTCATATACTATGTACTAAACTGTGCGTTTCTTATATTCTAAGTTTTTCAGTGCAACTCACTCATAAACTATGTACTACACTGTGCGTTTCTTATATTCTAAGTTTTTCAGTGCAACTCACTCATATACTATGTACTACACTGTGCGTTTCTTATATTCTAAGTTTTTCAGTGCAACTCACTCCTATACAATGTACTACACTGTGCGTTTCTTATATTCTAAGTTTTTCAGTGCAACTCACTCCTATACTATGTACTACACTGTGCGTTTCTTATATTCTAAGTTTTTCAGTGCAACTCACTCATATACTATGTACTACACTGTGCGTTTCTTATATTCTAAGTTTTTCAGTGCAACTCACTCATATACTATGTACTACACTGTGCGTTTCTTATATTCTAAGTTTTTCAGTGCAACTCACTCATATACTATGTACTACACTGTGCATTTCGTGTAATGCGAGTTTTTCAGTAAATTCTAAGTTTTTCAGTGCAACTCACTCATATACTATGTACTACACTGTGCGTTTCTTATATTCTAAGTTTTTCAGTGCAACTCACTCATATACTATGTACTACACTGTGAGTTTCTTATATTCTAAGATTTTCAGTGCAACTCATTCATATACTATGTACTACACTGTGCGTTTCTTATATTCTAAGTTTTTCAGTGCAACTCACTCATATAATATGTACTACACTGTGCGTTTCAAATATTCTAAGTTTTTCAGTGCAACTCACTCATATACTATGTACTACACTGTGCGTTTCTTATATTCTAAGTTTTTCAGTGCAACTCACTCATATACTATGTACTACACTGTGCGTTTCTTAAATTCTAAGTTTTTCAGTGCAACTCACCATATACTATGTACTACACTGTGCGTTTCTTATATTCTAAGTTTTTCAGTGCAACTCACTCATATACTATGTACTACACTGTGCGTTTCTTATATTCTAAGTTTTTCAGTGCAACTCACTCATATACTATGTACTACACTGTGCATTTCGTGTAATGCGGGTTTTTCAGTAAATTCTAAGTTTTTCAGTGCAACTCACTCAATTACTATGTACTACACTGTGCGTTTCTTATATTCTAAGTTTTTCAATGCAACTCACTCATATACTATGTACTACACTGTGCGTTTCTTATATTCTAAGTTTTTCAGTGCAACTCACTCATATACTATGTACTACACTGTGCGTTTCTTATATTCTAAGTTTTTCAGTGCAACTCACTCATATACTATGTACTACACTGTGCGTTTCTTATATTCTATGTTTTTCAGTGCAACTCACTCATATACTATGTACTACACTGTGCGTTTCTTATATTCTAAGTTTTTCAGTGCAACTCACTCATATACTATGTACTACACTGTGCGTTTCTTATATTCTAAGTTTTTCAGTGCAACTCACTCATATACTATGTACTACACTGTGCATTTCGTGTAATGCGAGTTTTTCAGTAAATTCTAAGTTTTTCAGTGCAACTCACTCATATACTATGTACTACACTGTGCGTTTCTTATATTCTAAGTTTTTCAGTGCAACTCACTCATATACTATGTACTACACTGTGCGTTTCTTATATTCTAAGTTTTTCAGTGCAACTCACTCATATACTATGTACTACACTGTGCGTTTCTTATATTCTAAGTTTTTCAGTGCAACTCACTCATATACTATGTACTACACTGTGCATTTCGTGTAATGCGGGTTTTTCAGAAAATTCTAAGTTTTTCAGTGCAACTCACTCAATTACTATGTACTACACTGTGCGTTTCTTATATTCTAAGTTTTTCAATGCAACTCACTCATATGCTATGTACTACACTGTGCGTTTCTTATATTCTAAGTTTTTCAGTGCAACTCACTCATATACTATGTACTACACTGTGCGTTTCAAATATTCTAAGTTTTTCAGTGCAACTCAGTCATATACTATGTACTACACTGTGCGTTTCTTATATTCTGTTTTTCAGTGCAACTCACTCATATACTATGTACTACACTGTGCGTTTCTTATATTCTAAGTTTTTCAGTGCAACTCACTCATATACTATGTACTACACTGTGCGTTTCTTATATTCTAAGTTTTTCAGTGCAACTCACTCATATACTATGTACTACACTGTGCGTTTCTTATATTCTAAGTTTTTCAGTGCAACTCACTCATATACTATGTACTACACTGTGCGTTTCTTATATTCTAAGTTTTTCAGTGCAACTCACTCATATACTATGTACTACACTGTGCATTTCGTGTAATGCGGTTTTCAGTAAATTCTATGTTTTTCAGTGCAACTCACTCATATACTATGTACTACACTGTGCGTTTCTTATATTCTAAGTTTTTCAATGCAACTCACTCATATACTATGTACTACACTGAGCGTTTCTTATATTCCAAATTTTTCAGTGCAACTCACTCATATACTATGTACTACAATGTGCGTTTCTTATATTCTAAGTTTTTCAGTGCAACTCACTCATATACTATGTACTACACTGTGCGTTTCTTATATTCTAAGTTTTTCAGTGCAACTCACTCATATACTATGTACTACACTGTGCGTTTCTTATATTCTAAGTTTTTCAGTGCAACTCACTCATATACTATGTACTACACTGTGCGTTTCTTATATTCTAAGTTTTTCAGTGCAACTCACTCATATACTATGTACTACACTGTGCGTTTCTTATATTCTAAGTTTTTCAGTGCAACTCTCTCATATACTATGTACTACACTGTGCATTTCATGTAATGCGGGTTTTTCAGTAAATTCTAAATTTTTCAGTGCAACTCACTCAATTACTATGTACTACACTGTGCGTTTCTTATATTCTAAGTTTTTCAGTGCAACTCACTCATATACTATGTACTACACTGTGCGTTTCTTATATTCTAAGTTTTTCAGTGCAACTCACTCATATACTATGTACTACACTGTGCGTTTCTTATATTCTAAGTTTTTCAGTGCAACTCTCTCATATACTATGTACTACACTGTGCATTTCGTGTAATGCGGGTTTTTCAGTAAATTCTAAGTTTTTCAATGCAACTAACTCATATACTATGTACTACACTGTGCGTTTCTTATATTCTAAGTTTTTCAGTGCAACTCAGTCATATACTATGTACTACACTGTGCATTTCGTGTAATGCGGGTTTTTCAGTAAATTCTAAGTTTTTCAGTGCAACTCCCTCATATACTATGTACTACACTGTGCGTTTCTTATATTCTAAGTTTTTCAGTGCAACTCACTCATATACTATGTACTCCACTGTGCGTTTCTTATATTCTAAGTTTTTCAGTGCAACTCACTCATATACTATGTACTACACTGTGCGTTTCTTATATTCCAAGTTTTTCAGTGCAACTCACTCATATACTATGTACTACACTGTGCGTTTCTTATATACTAAGTTTTTCAGTGCAACTCACTCATATACTATGTACTACACTGTGCGTTTCTTATATTCTAAGTTTTTCAGTGCAACTCACTCATATACTTTGTACTACACTGAGCGTTTCTTATATTCTAAGTTTTTCAGTGCAACTCACTCATATACTTTGTACTACACTGTGCTTTTCTTATATTCTAAGTTTTTCAGTGCAACTCACTCATATACTATGTACTACACTGTGAGTTTCTTATATTCCAAGTTTTTCAGTGCAACTCACTCATATACTATGTACTACACTGTGCGTTTCTTATATTCCAAGTTTTTCAGTGCAACTCACTCATATACTATGTACTACACTGTGCGTTTCTTATATTCTAAGTTTTTCAGTGCAACTCACTCATATACTATGTACTACACTGTGCGTTTCTTATATTCTAAGTTTTTCAGTGCAACTCACTCATATACTATGTACTACACTGTGAGTTTCTTATACTCTAAGTTTTTCAGTGCAACTCACTCATATACTATGTACTACACTGTGCGTTTCTTATATTCTAAGTTTTTCAGTGCAACTCACTCATATACTATGTACTACACTGTGCGTTTCTTATATTCTAAGTTTTTCAGTGCAACTCACTCATATACTATGTACTACACTGTGCGTTTCTTATATTCTAAGTTTTTCAGTGCAACTCACTCATATACTATGTACTACACTGTGCGTTTCTTATATTCTAAGTTTTTCAGTGCAACTCACTCATATACTATGTACTACACTGTGCGTTTCTTATATTCTAAGTTTTTGAGTGCAACTCACTCATATACTATGTACTACACTGTGCGTTTCTTATATTCTAAGTTTTTCAGTGCAACTCACTCATATACTATGTACTACACTGTGCGTTTCTTATATTCTAAGTTTTTCAGTGCAACTCACTCATATACTATGTACTACACTGTGCGTTTCTTATATTCTAAGTTTTTCAGTGCAACTCACTCATATACTATGT
Organism: Mus caroli; assembly: GCF_978045245.1. NCBI lineage: Eukaryota > Metazoa > Chordata > Mammalia > Rodentia > Muridae > Mus > Mus caroli. The sequence continues at coordinate 459,586 of NW_028227283.1, forward strand.
ACTACACTGTGCGTTTCTTATATTCTAAGTTTTTCAGTGCAACTCACTCATATACTATGTACTACACTGTGCGTTTCTTATATTCTATGTTTTTCAGTGCAACTCACTCCTATACTATGTACTACACTGTGCGTTTCTTATATTCTAAGTTTTTCAGTGCAACTCACTCATATACTATGTACTACACTGTGAGTTTCTTATATTCTAAGTTTTTCAGTGCAACTCACTCATATACTATGTACTACACTGTGCGTTTCTTATATTCTAAGTTTTTCAGTGCAACTCACTCATATACTATGTACTACACTGTGCATTTCGTGTAATGCGGGTTTTTCAGTAAATTCTAAGTTTTTCAGTGCAACTCACTCATATACTATGTACTACAATGTGCGTTTCTTATATTCTAAGTTTTTCAATGCAACTCACTCATATACTATGTACTACACTGTGCGTTTCTTATATTCTAAGTTTTTCAGTGCAACTCACTCATATACTATGTACTACACTGTGCGTTTCTTATATTCTAAGTTTTTCAGTGCAACTCACTCATATACTATGTACTACACTGTGCGTTTCTTATATTCTAAATTTTTCAGTGCAACTCACTCATATACTATGTACTACACTGTGCGTTTCTTATATTCTAAGTTTTTCAGTGCAACTCACTCATATACTATGTACTACACTGTGCGTTTCTTATATTCTAAGTTTTTCAGTGCAACTCACTCATATACTATGTACTACACTGTGCGTTTCTTATATTCTAAGTTTTTCAGTGCAACTCACTCATATACTATGTACTACACTGTGCGTTTCTTATATTCTAAGTTTTTCAGTGCAACTCACTCATATACTATGTACTACACTGTGCGTTTCTTATATTCTAAGTTTTTCAGTGCAACTCACTCATATACTATGTACTACACTATGCATTTCGTGTAATGCGAGTTTTTCAGTAAATTCTAAGTTTTTCAGTGCAACTCACTCATATACTATGTACTACACTGTGCGTTTCTTATATTCTAAGTTTTTCAGTGCAACTCACTCATATACTATGTACTACACTGTGAGTTTCTAATATTCTAAGTTTTTCAGTGCAACTCATTCATATACTATGTACTACACTGTGCGTTTCTTATATTCTAAGTTTTTCAGTGCAACTCACTCATATACTATGTACTACACTGTGCGTTTCTTATATTCTAAGTTTTTCAGTGCAACTCACTAATATACTATGTACTACACTACGCGTTTCTTATATTCTAAGTTTTTCAGTGCAACTCACTCCTATACTATGTACTACACTGTGTGTTTCTTATATTCTAAGTTTTTCAGTGCAACTCACTCATATACTATATACTACACTGTGAGTTTCTTATATTCTAAGTTTTTCAGTGCAACTCACTCATATACTATGTACTACACTGTGCGTTTCTTATATTCTAAGTTTTTCAGTGCAACTCACTCATATACTATGTACTACACTGAGCGTTTCTTATATTCTAAGTTTTTCAGTGCAACTGACTCATATACTATGTGCTACACTGTGCGTTTCTTATATTCTAAGTTTTTCAGTGCAACTCACTCATATACTATGTACTACACTGTGCGTTTCTTATATTCTAAGTTTTTCAGTGCAACTTACTCATATACTATGTACTACACTGTGCGTTTCTTATATTCTAAGTTTTTCAGTGCAACTCACTCATATACTATGTACTACACTGTGCGTTTCTTATATTCTAAGTTTTTCAGTGCAACTCACTCATATACTATGTACTACACTGTGCATTTCGTGTAATGCGAGTTTTTCAGTAAATTCTAAGTTTTTCAGTGCAACTCACTCATATACTATGTACTACACTGTGCGTTTCTTATATTCTAAGTTTTTCAGTGCAACTCACTCATATACTATGTACTACACTGTGCGTTTCTTATATTCTAAGTTTTTCAGTGCAACTCACTCATATACTATGTACTACACTGTGCGTTTCTTATATTCTAAGTTTTTCAGTGCAACTCACTCATATACTATGTACTACACTGTGCATTTCGTGTAATGCGGGTTTTTCAGAAAATTCTAAGTTTTTCAGTGCAACTCACTCAATTACTATGTACTACACTGTGCGTTTCTTATATTCTAAGTTTTTCAATGCAACTCACTCATATACTATGTACTACACTGTGCGTTTCTTATATTCTAAGTTTTTCAGTGCAACTCACTCATATACTATGTACTACACTGTGCGTTTCAAATATTCTAAGTTTTTCAGTGCAACTCAGTCATATACTATGTACTACACTGTGCGTTTCTTATATTCTAAGTTTTTCAGTGCAACTCACTCATATACTATGTACTACACTGTGCGTTTCTTAAATTCTAAGTTTTTCAGTGCAACTCACTCATATACTATGTACTACACTGTGCGTTTCTTATATTCTAAGTTTTTCAGTGCAACTCACTCATATACTATGTACTACACTGTGCGTTTCTTATATTCTAAGTTTTTCAGTGCAACTCACTCATATACTATGTACTACACTGTGCGTTTCTTATATTCTAAGTTTTTCAGTGCAACTCACTCATATACTATGTACTACACTGTGCGTTTCTTATATTCTAAGTTTTTCAGTGCAACTCACTCATATACTATGTACTACACTGTGCGTTTCTTATATTCTAAGTTTTTCAGTGCAACTCACTCATATACTATGTACTACACTGTGCGTTTCTTATATTCTAAGTTTTTCAGTGCAACTCACTCATATACTATGTACTACACTGTGCGTTTCTTATATTCTAAGTTTTTCAGTGCAACTCACTCATATACTATGTACTACACTGTGCGTTTCTTATATTCTAAGTTTTTCAGTGCAACTCACTCATATACTATGTACTACACTGTGCATTTCGTGTAATGCGGGTTTCAGTAAATTCTATGTTTTTCAGTGCAACTCACTCATATACTATGTACTACACTGTGCGTTTCTTATATTCTAAGTTTTTCAATGCAACTCACTCATATACTATGTACTACACTGAGCGTTTCTTATATTCCAAATTTTTCAGTGCAACTCACTCATATACTATGTACTACAATGTGCGTTTCTTATATTCTAAGTTTTTCAGTGCAACTCACTCATATACTATGTACTACACTGTGCGTTTCTTATATTCTAAGTTTTTCAGTGAAACTCACTCATATACTATGTACTACACTGTGCGTTTCTTATATTCTAAGTTTTTCAGTGCAACTCACTCATATACTATGTACTACACTGTGCGTTTCTTATATTCTAAGTTTTTCAGTGCAACTCACTCATATACTATGTACTACACTGTGCGTTTCTTATATTCTAAGTTTTTCAGTGCAACTCACTCATATACTATGTACTACACTGTGCGTTTCTTATATTCTAAGTTTTTCAGTGCAACTCACTCATATACTATGTACTACACTGTGCGTTTCTTATATTCTAAGTTTTTCAGTGCAACTCTCTCATATACTATGTACTACACTGTGCATTTCGTGTAATGCGGGTTTTTCAGTAAATTCTAAGTTTTTCAGTGCAACTCACTCAATTACTATGTACTACACTGTGCGTTTCTTATATTCTAAGTTTTTCAATGCAACTCACTCATATACTATGTACTACACTGTGCGTTTCTTATATTCTAAGTTTTTCAGTGCAACTCACTCATATACTATGTACTACACTGTGCGTTTCAAATATTCTAAGTTTTTCAGTGCAACTCACTCATATACTATGTACTACACTGTGCGTTTCTTATATTCTAAGTTTTTCAGTGCAACTCACTCATATACTATGTACTACACTGTGCGTTTCTTAAATTCTAAGTTTTTCAGTGCAACTCACTCATATACTATGTACTACACTGTGCTTTTCTTATATTCTAAGTTTTTCAGTGCAACTCACTCATATACTATGTACTACACTGTGCATTTCGTGTAATGCGGGTTTTTCAGAAAATTCTAAGTTTTTCAGTGCAACTCACTCAATTACTATGTACTACACTGTGCGTTTCTTATATTCTAAGTTTTTCAATGCAACTCACTCATATACTATGTACTACACTGTGCGTTTCTTATATTCTAAGTTTTTCAGTGCAACTCACTCATATACTATGTACTACACTGTGCGTTTCAAATATTCTAAGTTTTTCAGTGCAACTCAGTCATATACTATGTACTACACTGTGCGTTTCTTATATTCTAAGTTTTTCAGTGCAACTCACTCATATACTATGTACTACACTGTGCGTTTCTTAAATTCTAAGTTTTTCAGTGCAACTCACTCATATACTATGTACTACACTGTGCGTTTCTTATATTCTAAGTTTTTCAGTGCAACTCACTCATATACTATGTACTACACTGTGCGTTTCTTATATTCTAAGTTTTTCAGTGCAACTCACTCATATACTATGTACTACACTGTGCGTTTCTTATATTCTAAGTTTTTCAGTGCAACTCACTCATATACTATGTACTACACTGTGCGTTTCTTATATTCTAAGTTTTTCAGTGCAACTCACTCATATACTATGTACTACACTGTGCGTTTCTTATATTCTAAGTTTTTCAGTGCAACTCACTCATATACTATGTACTACACTGTGCGTTTCTTATATTCTAAGTTTTTCAGTGCAACTCACTCATATACTATGTACTACACTGTGCGTTTCTTATATTCTAAGTTTTTCAGTGCAACTCACTCATATACTATGTACTACACTGTGCGTTTCTTATATTCTAAGTTTTTCAGTGCAACTCACTCATATACTATGTACTACACTGTGCATTTCGTGTAATGCGGGTTTCAGTAAATTCTATGTTTTTCAGTGCAACTCACTCATATACTATGTACTACACTGTGCGTTTCTTATATTCTAAGTTTTTCAATGCAACTCACTCATATACTATGTACTACACTGAGCGTTTCTTATATTCCAAATTTTTCAGTGCAACTCACTCATATACTATGTACTACAATGTGCGTTTCTTATATTCTAAGTTTTTCAGTGCAACTCACTCATATACTATGTACTACACTGTGCGTTTCTTATATTCTAAGTTTTTCAGTGAAACTCACTCATATACTATGTACTACACTGTGCGTTTCTTATATTCTAAGTTTTTCAGTGCAACTCACTCATATACTATGTACTACACTGTGCGTTTCTTATATTCTAAGTTTTTCAGTGCAACTCACTCATATACTATGTACTACACTGTGCGTTTCTTATATTCTAAGTTTTTCAGTGCAACTCACTCATATACTATGTACTACACTGTGCGTTTCTTATATTCTAAGTTTTTCAGTGCAACTCACTCATATACTATGTACTACACTGTGCGTTTCTTATATTCTAAGTTTTTCAGTGCAACTCACTCATATACTATGTACTACACTGTGCATTTCGTGTAATGCGGGTTTTTCAGTAAATTCTAAGTTTTTCAGTGCAACTCACTCAATTACTATGTACTACACTGTGCGTTTCTTATATTCTAAGTTTTTCAATGCAACTCACTCATATACTATGTACTACACTGTGCGTTTCTTATATTCTAAGTTTTTCAGTGCAACTCACTCATATACTATGTACTACACTGTGCGTTTCAAATATTCTAAGTTTTTCAGTGCAACTCACTCATATACTATGTACTACACTGTGCGTTTCTTATATTCTAAGTTTTTCAGTGCAACTCACTCATATACTATGTACTACACTGTGCGTTTCTTAAATTCTAAGTTTTTCAGTGCAACTCACTCATATACTATGTACTACACTGTGCTTTTCTTATATTCTAAGTTTTTCAGTGCAACTCACTCATATACTATGTACTACACTGTGCGTTTCTTATATTCTAAGTTTTTCAGTGCAACTCACTCATATACTATGTACTACACTGTGCGTTTCTTATATTCTAAGTTTTTCAGTGCAACTCACTCATATACTATGTACTACACTGTGCGTTTCTTATATTCTAAGTTTTTCAGTGCAACTCACTCATATACTATGTACTACACTGTGCGTTTCTTATATTCTAAGTTTTTCAGTGCAACTCACTCATATACTATGTACTACACTGTGCGTTTCTTATATTCTAAGTTTTTCAGTGCAACTCACTCATATACTATGTACTACACTGTGCGTTTCTTATATTCTAAGTTTTTCAGTGCAACTCACTCATATACTATGTACTACACTGTGCGTTTCTTATATTCTAAGTTTTTCAGTGCAACTCACTCATATACTATGTACTACACTGTGCGTTTCTTATATTCTAAGTTTTATAGTGCAACTCACTCATATACTATGTACTACACTGTGCGTTTCTTATATTCTAAGTTTTTCAGTGCAACTCACTCATATACTATGTACTACACTGTGCGTTTCTTATATTCTAAGTTTTTCAGTGCAACTCACTCATATACTATGTACTACACTGTGCGTTTCTTATATTCTAAGTTTTTCAGTGCAACTCACTCATATACTATGTACTACACTGTGCATTTCGTGTAATGCGGGTTTTTCAGTAAATTCTATGTTTTTCAGTGCAACTCACTCATATACTATGTACTACACTGTGCGTTTCTTATATTCTAAGTTTTTCAGTGCAACTCACTCATATACTATGTACTACACTGTGCGTTTCTTATATTCTAAGTTTTTCAGTGCAACTCACTCATATACTATGTACTACACTGTGCGTTTCTTATATTCTAAGTTTTTCAGTGCAACTCACTCATATACTATGTACTACACTGTGCGTTTCTTATATTCTAAGTTTTTCAGTGCAACTCACTCATATAGTATGTACTACACTGTGCGTTTCTTATATTCTTAGTTTTTCAGTGCAACTCACTCATATACTATGTACTACACTGTGCGTTTCTTATATTCTATGTTTTTCAGTGCAACTCACTCATATACTATGTACTACACTGTGCGTTTCTTATATTCTAAGTTTTTCAGTGCAACTCACTCATATACTATGTACTACACTGTGCGTTTCTTATATTCTAAGTTTTTCAGTGCAACTCACTCATATACTATGTACTACACTGTGCGTTTCTTATATTCTAAGTTTTTCAGTGCAACTCACTCATATACTATGTACTACACTGTGCGTTTCTTATATTCTAAGTTTTTCAGTGCAACTCACTCATATACTATGTACTACACTGTGCGTTTCTTATATTCTAAGTTTTTCAGTGCAACTCACTCATATACTATGTACTACACTGTGCATTTCGTGTAATGCGAGTTTTTCAGTAAATTCTAAGTTTTTCAGTGCAACTCACTCATATACTATATACTACACTGTGCGTTTCTTATATTCTAAGTTTTTCAGTGCAAATCACTCATATACTATGTACTACACTGTGCGTTTCTTATATTCTAAGTTTTTCAGTGCAACTCACTCATATACTATGTACTACACTGTGTGTTTCTTATATTCTAAGTTTTTCAGTGCAACTCACTCATATACTATGTACTACACTGTGCGTTTCTTATATTCTAAGTTTTTCAGTGCAACTCACTCATATACTATGTACTACACTGTGCGTTTCTTATATTCTAAGTTTTTCAGTGCAACTCACTCATATACTATGTACTACACTGTGCATTTCATGTAATGCGGGTTTTTCAGTAAATTCTAAGTTTTTCAGTGCAACTCACTCATATACTATGTACTACACTGTGCGTTTCTTATATTCTAAGTTTTTCAATGCAACTCACTCATATACTATGTACTACACTGTGCGTTTCTTATATTCTAAGTTTTTCAGTGCAACTCACTCATATACTATGTACTACACTGTGCGTTTCAAATATTCTAAGTTTTTCAGTGCAACTAACTCATATACTATGTACTACACTGTGCGTTTCTTATATTCTAAGTTTTTCAGTGCAACTCACTCATATACTATGTACTACACTGTGCGTTTCTTATATTCTAAGTTTTTCAGTGCAACTCACTCATATACTATGTACTACACTGTGCGTTTCTTATATTCTAAGTTTTTCAGTGCAACTCACTCATATACTATGTACTACACTGTGCGTTTCTTATATTCTAAGTTTTTCAGTGCAACTCACTCATATACTATGTACTACACTGTTCGTTTCATATATTCTAAGTTTTTCAGTGCAACTCACTCATATACTATGTACTACACTGTGCGTTTCTTATATTCTAAGTTTTTCAGTGCAACTCACTCATATACTATATACTACACTGTGCGTTTCTTATATTCTAAGTTTTTCAGTGCAACTCACTCATATACTATGTACTACACTGTGCGTTTCTTATATTCTAAGTTTTTCAGTGCAACTCACTCATATACTATGTACTACACTGTGCATTTCGTGTAATGCGAGTTTTTCAGTAAATTCTAAGTTTTTCAGTGCAACTCACTCATATACTATGTACTACACTGTGCGTTTCTTATATTCTAAGTTTTTCAGTGCAACTCACTCATATACTATGTACTACACTGTGCGTTTCTTATATTCTAAGTTTTTCAGTGCAACTCACTCATATACTATGTACTACACTGTGCGTTTCTTATATTCTAAGTTTTTCAGTGCAACTCACTCATATACTATGTACTACACTGTGCGTTTCTTATATTCTAAGTTTTTCAGTGCAACTCACTCATATACTATGTACTACACTGTGCGTTTCTTATATTCTAAGTTTTTCAGTGCAACTCACTCATATACTATGTACTACACTGTGCGTTTCTTATATTCTAAGTTTTTCAGTGCAACTCACTCATATACTATGTACTACACTGTGCGTTTCTTATATTCTAAGTTTTTCAGTGCAACTCACTCCTATACTATGTACTACACTGTGCGTTTCTTATATTCTAAGTTTTTCAGTGCAACTCACTCATATACTATGTACTACACTGTGCGTTTCTTATATTCTAAGTTTTTCAGTGCAACTCACTCATATACTATGTACTACACTGTGCGTTTCTTATATTCTAAGTTTTTCAGTGCAACTCACTCATATACTATGTACTACACTGTGCATTTCGTGTAATGCGAGTTTTTCAGTAAATTCTAAGTTTTTCAGTGCAACTCACTCATATACTATGTACTACACTGTGCGTTTCTTATATTCTAAGTTTTTCAGTGCAACTCACTCATATACTATGTACTACACTGTGAGTTTCTTATATTCTAAGATTTTCAGTGCAACTCATTCATATACTATGTACTACACTGTGCGTTTCTTATATTCTAAGTTTTTCAGTGCAACTCACTCATATACTATGTACTACACTGTGCGTTTCAAATATTCTAAGTTTTTCAGTGCAACTCACTCATATACTATGTACTACACTGTGCGTTTCTTATATTCTAAGTTTTTCAGTGCAACTCACTCATATACTATGTACTACACTGTGCGTTTCTTAAATTCTAAGTTTTTCAGTGCAACTCACCATATACTATGTACTACACTGTGCGTTTCTTATATTCTAAGTTTTTCAGTGCAACTCACTCATATACTATGTACTACACTGTGCGTTTCTTATATTCTAAGTTTTTCAGTGCAACTCACTCATATACTATGTACTACACTGTGCATTTCGTGTAATGCGGGTTTTTCAGTAAATTCTAAGTTTTTCAGTGCAACTCACTCAATTACTATGTACTACACTGTGCGTTTCTTATATTCTAAGTTTTTCAATGCAACTCACTCATATACTATGTACTACACTGTGCGTTTCTTATATTCTAAGTTTTTCAGTGCAACTCACTCATATACTATGTACTACACTGTGCGTTTCTTATATTCTAAGTTTTTCAGTGCAACTCACTCATATACTATGTACTACACTGTGCGTTTCTTATATTCTATGTTTTTCAGTGCAACTCACTCATATACTATGTACTACACTGTGCGTTTCTTATATTCTAAGTTTTTCAGTGCAACTCACTCATATACTATGTACTACACTGTGCGTTTCTTATATTCTAAGTTTTTCAGTGCAACTCACTCATATACTATGTACTACACTGTGCATTTCGTGTAATGCGAGTTTTTCAGTAAATTCTAAATTTTTCAGTGCAACTCACTCATATACTATGTACTACACTGTGCGTTTCTTATATTCTAAGTTTTTCAGTGCAACTCACTCATATACTATGTACTACACTGTGAGTTTCTTATATTCTAAGATTTTCAGTGCAACTCATTCATATACTATGTACTACACTGTGCGTTTCTTATATTCTAAGTTTTTCAGTGCAACTCACTCATATACTATGTACTACACTGTGCGTTTCTTATATTCTAAGTTTTTCAGTGCAACTCACTCATATACTATGTACTACACTGTGCGTTTCTTATATTCTAAGTTTTTCAGTGCAACTCATATACTATGTACTACACTGTGCGTTTCTTATATTCTAAGTTTTTCAGTGCAACTCACTCATATACTATGTACTACACTGTGCGTTTCTTATATTCTAAGTTTTTCAGTGCAACTCACTCCTATACTATGTACTACACTGTGCGTTTCTTATATTCTAAGTTTTTCAGTGCAACTCACTCATATACTATGTACTACACTGTGCGTTTCTTATATTCTAAGTTTTTCAGTGCAACTCACTCATATACTATGTACTACACTGTGCGTTTCTTATATTCTAAGTTTTTCAGTGCAACTCACTCATATACTATGTACTACACTGTGCATTTCGTGTAATGCGAGTTTTTCAGTAAATTCTAAGTTTTTCAGTGCAACTCACTCATATACTATGTACTACACTGTGCGTTTCTTATATTCTAAGTTTTTCAGTGCAACTCACTCATATACTATGTACTACACTGTGAGTTTCTTATATTCTAAGATTTTCAGTGCAACTCATTCATATAGTATGTACTACACTGTGCGTTTCTTATATTCTAAGTTTTTCAGTGCAACTCACTCATATACTATGTACTACACTGTGCGTTTCAAATATTCTAAGTTTTTCAGTGCAACTCACTCATATACTATGTACTACACTGTGCGTTTCTTATATTCTAAGTTTTTCAGTGCAACTCACTCATATACTATGTACTACACTGTGCGTTTCTTAAATTCTAAGTTTTTCAGTGCAACTCACCATATACTATGTACTACACTGTGCGTTTCTTATATTCTAAGTTTTTCAGTGCAACTCACTCATATACTATGTACTACACTGTGCGTTTCTTATATTCTAAGTTTTTCAGTGCAACTCACTCATATACTATGTACTACACTGTGCATTTCGTGTAATGCGGGTTTTTCAGTAAATTCTAAGTTTTTCAGTGCAACTCACTCAATTACTATGTACTACACTGTGCGTTTCTTATATTCTAAGTTTTTCAATGCAACTCACTCATATACTATGTACTACACTGTGCGTTTCTTATATTCTAAGTTTTTCAGTGCAACTCACTCATATACTATGTACTACACTGTGCGTTTCTTATATTCTAAGTTTTTCAGTGCAACTCACTCATATACTATGTACTACACTGTGCGTTTCTTATATTCTATGTTTTTCAGTGCAACTCACTCATATACTATGTACTACACTGTGCGTTTCTTATATTCTAAGTTTTTCAGTGCAACTCACTCATATACTATGTACTACACTGTGCGTTTCTTATATTCTAAGTTTTTCAGTGCAACTCACTCATATACTATGTACTACACTGTGCATTTCGTGTAATGCGAGTTTTTCAGTAAATTCTAAATTTTTCAGTGCAACTCACTCATATACTATGTACTACACTGTGCGTTTCTTATATTCTAAGTTTTTCAGTGCAACTCACTCATATACTATGTACTACACTGTGAGTTTCTTATATTCTAAGATTTTCAGTGCAACTCATTCATATACTATGTACTACACTGTGCGTTTCTTATATTCTAAGTTTTTCAGTGCAACTCACTCATATACTATGTACTACACTGTGCGTTTCTTATATTCTAAGTTTTTCAGTGCAACTCACTCATATACTATGTACTACACTGTGCGTTTCTTATATTCTAAGTTTTTCAGTGCAACTCACTCATATACTATGTACTACACTGTGCGTTTCTTATATTCTAAGTTTTTCAGTGCAACTCACTCATATACTATGTACTACACTGTGCGTTTCTCATATTCTAAGTTTTTCAGTGCAACTCACTCATATACTATGTACTACACTGTGCATTTCGTGTAATGCGAGTTTTTCAGTAAATTCTAAGTTTTTCAGTGCAACTCACTCATATACTATGTACTACACTACGCGTTTCTTCTATTCTAAGTTTTTCAGTGCAACTCACTCATATACTATGTACTACACTGTGCGTTTCTTATATTCTAAGTTTTTCAGTGCAACTCACTCATATACTATGTACTACACTGTGCGTTTCAAATATTCTAAGTTTTTCAGTGCAACTCACTCATATACTATGTACTACACTGTGCGTTTCTTATATTCTAAGTTTTTCAGTGCAACTCACTCATATACTATGTACTACACTGTGCGTTTCTTATATTCTAAGTTTTTCAGTGCAACTCACTCATATACTATGTACTACACTGTGCGTTTCTTATATTCTAAGTTTTTCAGTGCAACTCACTCATATACTATGTACTACACTGTGCGTTTCTTATATTCTAAGTTTTTCAGTGCAACTCACTCATCTACTATGTACTACACTGTGCGTTTCTTATATTCTAAGTTTTTCAGTGCAACTCACTCATATACTATGTACTACACTGTGCGTTTCTTATATTCTAAGTTTTTCAGTGCAACTCACTCATATACTATGTACTACACTGTGCGTTTCTTATATTCTAAGTTTTTCAGTGCAACTCACTCATATACTATGTACTACACTGTGCGTTTCTTATATTCTAAGTTTTTCAGTGCAACTCACTCATATACTATGTACTACACTGTGCATTTCGTGTAATGCGAGTTTTTCAGTAAATTCTAAGTTTTTCAGTGCAACTCACTCATATACTATGTACTACACTGTGCGTTTCTTATATTCTAAGTTTTTCAGTGCAACTCACTCATATACTATGTACTACACTGTGAGTTTCTTATATTCTAAGATTTTCAGTGCAACTCATTCATATACTATGTACTACACTGTGCGTTTCTTATATTCTAAGTTTTTCAGTGCAACTCACTCATATACTATGTACTACACTGTGCGTTTCAAATATTCTAAGTTTTTCAGTGCAACTCACTCATATACTATGTACTACACTGTGCGTTTCTTATATTCTAAGTTTTTCAGTGCAACTCACTCATATACTATGTACTACACTGTGCGTTTCTTAAATTCTAAGTTTTTCAGTGCAACTCACCATATACTATGTACTACACTGTGCGTTTCTTATATTCTAAGTTTTTCAGTGCAACTCACTCATATACTATGTACTACACTGTGCGTTTCTTATATTCTAAGTTTTTCAGTGCAACTCACTCATATACTATGTACTACACTGTGCATTTCGTGTAATGCGGGTTTTTCAGTAAATTCTAAGTTTTTCAGTGCAACTCACTCAATTACTATGTACTACACTGTGCGTTTCTTATATTCTAAGTTTTTCAATGCAACTCACTCATATACTATGTACTACACTGTGCGTTTCTTATATTCTAAGTTTTTCAGTGCAACTCACTCATATACTATGTACTACACTGTGCGTTTCTTATATTCTAAGTTTTTCAGTGCAACTCACTCATATACTATGTACTACACTGTGCGTTTCTTATATTCTATGTTTTTCAGTGCAACTCACTCATATACTATGTACTACACTGTGCGTTTCTTATATTCTAAGTTTTTCAGTGCAACTCACTCATATACTATGTACTACACTGTGCGTTTCTTATATTCTAAGTTTTTCAGTGCAACTCACTCATATACTATGTACTACACTGTGCATTTCGTGTAATGCGAGTTTTTCAGTAAATTCTAAATTTTTCAGTGCAACTCACTCATATACTATGTACTACACTGTGCGTTTCTTATATTCTAAGTTTTTCAGTGCAACTCACTCATATACTATGTACTACACTGTGAGTTTCTTATATTCTAAGATTTTCAGTGCAACTCATTCATATACTATGTACTACACTGTGCGTTTCTTATATTCTAAGTTTTTCAGTGCAACTCACTCATATACTATGTACTACACTGTGCGTTTCTTATATTCTAAGTTTTTCAGTGCAACTCACTCATATACTATGTACTACACTGTGCGTTTCTTATATTCTAAGTTTTTCAGTGCAACTCACTCATATACTATGTACTACACTGTGCGTTTCTTATATTCTAAGTTTTTCAGTGCAACTCACTCATATACTATGTACTACACTGTGCGTTTCTCATATTCTAAGTTTTTCAGTGCAACTCACTCATATACTATGTACTACACTGTGCATTTCGTGTAATGCGAGTTTTTCAGTAAATTCTAAGTTTTTCAGTGCAACTCACTCATATACTATGTACTACACTACGCGTTTCTTCTATTCTAAGTTTTTCAGTGCAACTCACTCATATACTATGTACTACACTGTGCGTTTCTTATATTCTAAGTTTTTCAGTGCAACTCACTCATATACTATGTACTACACTGTGCGTTTCAAATATTCTAAGTTTTTCAGTGCAACTCACTCATATACTATGTACTACACTGTGCGTTTCTTATATTCTAAGTTTTTCAGTGCAACTCACTCATATACTATGTACTACACTGTGCGTTTCTTAAATTCTAAGTTTTTCAGTGCAACTCACTCATATACTATGTACTACACTGTGCGTTTCTTATATTCTAAGTTTTTCAGTGCAACTCACTCATATACTATGTACTACACTGTGCGTTTCTTATATTCTAAGTTTTTCAGTGCAACTCACTCATATACTATGTACTACACTGTGCGTTTCTTATATTCTAAGTTTTTCAGTGCAACTCACTCATATACTATGTACTACACTGTGCGTTTCTTATATTCTAAGTTTTTCAGTGCAACTCACTCATATACTATGTACTACACTGTGCGTTTCTTATATTCTAAGTTTTTCAGTGCAACTCACTCATATACTATGTACTACACTGTGCGTTTCTTATATTCTAAGTTTTTCAGTGCAACTCACTCATATACTATGTACTACACTGTGCGTTTCTTATATTCTAAGTTTTTCAGTGCAACTCACTCATATACTATGCACTACACTGTGCATTTCGTGTAATGCGAGTTTTTCAGTAAATTCTAAGTTTTTCAGTGCAACTCACTCATATACTATGTACTACACTGTGCGTTTCTTATATTCTAAGTTTTTCAGTGCAACTCACTCATATACTATGTACTACACTGTGAGTTTGTTATATTCTAAGTTTTTCAGTGCAACTCATTCATATACTATGTACTACACTGTGCGTTTCTTATATTCTAAGTTTTTCAGTGCAACTCACTCATATAGTATGTACTACACTGTGCGTTTCTTATATTCTAAGTTTTTCAGTGCAACTCACTCATATACTATGTACTACACTGTGCGTTTCTTATATTCTAAGTTTTATAGTGCAACTCACTCATATACTATGTACTACACTGTGCGTTTCTTATATTCTAAGTTTTTCAGTGCAACTCACTCATATACTATGTACTACACTGTGCGTTTCTTATATTCTAAGTTTTTCAGTGCAACTCACTCATATACTATGTACTACACTGTGCGTTTCTTATATTCTAAGTTTTTCAGTGCAACTCACTCATATACTATGTACTACACTGTGCATTTCGTGTAATGCGGGTTTTTCAGTAAATTCTATGTTTTTCAGTGCAACTCACTCATATACTATGTACTACACTGTGCGTTTCTTATATTCTAAGTTTTTCAGTGCAACTCACTCATATACTATGCACTACACTGTGCATTTCGTGTAATGCGAGTTTTTCAGTAAATTCTAAGTTTTTCAGTGCAACTCACTCATATACTATGTACTACACTGTGAGTTTGTTATATTCTAAGTTTTTCAGTGCAACTCATTCATATACTATGTACTACACTGTGCGTTTCTTATATTCTAAGTTTTTCAGTGCATCTCACTCATATAGTATGTACTACACTGTGCGTTTCTTATATTCTAAGTTTTTCAGTGCAACTCACTCATATACTATGTACTACACTGTGCGTTTCTTATATTCTAAGTTTTATAGTGCAACTCACTCATATACTATGTACTACACTGTGCGTTTCTTATATTCTAAGTTTTTCAGTGCAACTCACTCATATACTATGTACTACACTGTGCGTTTCTTATATTCTAAGTTTTTCAGTGCAACTCACTCATATACTATGTACTACACTGTGCGTTTCTTATATTCTAAGTTTTTCAGTGCAACTCACTCATATACTATGTACTACACTGTGCATTTCGTGTAATGCGGGTTTTTCAGTAAATTCTATGTTTTTCAGTGCAACTCACTCATATACTATGTACTACACTGTGCGTTTCTTATATTCTAAGTTTTTCAGTGCAACTCACTCATATACTATGTACTACACTGTGCGTTTCTTATATTCTAAGTTTTTCAGTGCAACTCACTCATATACTATGTACTACACTGTGCGTTTCTTATATTCTAAGTTTTTCAGTGCAACTCACTCATATACTATGTACTACACTGTGCGTTTCTTATATTCTAAGTTTTTCAGTGCAACTCACTCATATACTATGTACTACACTGTGCGTTTCTTATATTCTTAGTTTTTCAGTGCAACTCACTCATATACTATGTACTACACTGTGCGTTTCTTATATTCTATGTTTTTCAGTGCAACTCACTCATATACTATGTACTACACTGTGCGTTTCTTATATTCTAAGTTTTTCAGTGCAACTCACTCATATACTATGTACTACACTGTGCGTTTCTTATATTCTAAGTTTTTCAGTGCAACTCACTCATATACTATGTACTACACTGTGCGTTTCTTATATTCTAAGTTTTTCAGTGCAACTCACTCATATACTATGTACTACACTGTGCGTTTCTTATATTCTAAGTTTTTCAGTGCAACTCACTCATATACTATGTACTACACTGTGCGTTTCTTATATTCTAAGTTTTTCAGTGCAACTCACTCATATACTATGTACTACACTGTGCATTTCGTGTAATGCGAGTTTTTCAGTAAATTCTAAGTTTTTCAGTGCAACTCACTCATATACTATGTACTACACTGTGCGTTTCTTATATTCTAAGTTTTTCAGTGCAAATCACTCATATACTATGTACTACACTGTGCGTTTCTTATATTCTAAGTTTTTCAGTGCAACTCACTCATATACTATGTACTACACTGTGCGTTTCTTATATTCTAAGTATTTCAGTGCAATTCACTCATATACTATGTACTACACTGTGCGTTTCTTATATTCTAAGTTTTTCAGTGCAACTCACTCATATACTATGTACTACACTGTGCGTTTCTTATATTCTAAGTTTTTCAGTGCAACTCACTCATATACTATGTACTACACTGTGCATTTCATGTAATGCGGGTTTTTCAGTAAATTCTAAGTTTTTCAGTGCAACTCACTCATATACTATGTACTACACTGTGCGTTTCTTATATTCTAAGTTTTTCAATGCAACTCACTCATATACTATGTACTACACTGTGCGTTTCTTATATTCTAAGTTTTTCAGTGCAACTCACTCATATACTATGTACTACACTGTGCGTTTCAAATATTCTAAGTTTTTCAGTGCAACTCACTCATATACTATGTACTACACTGTGCGTATCTTATATTCTAAGTTTTTCAGTGCAACTCACTCATATACTATGTACTACACTGTGCGTTTCTTATATTCTAAGTTTTTCAGTGCAACTCACTCATATACTATGTACTACACTGTGCGTTTCTTATATTCTAAGTTTTTCAGTGCAACTCACTCATATACTATGTACTACACTGTTCGTTTCATATATTCTAAGTTTTTCAGTGCAACTCACTCATATACTATGTACTACACTGTGCGTTTCTTATATTCTAAGTTTTTCAGTGCAACTCACTCATATACTATATACTACACTGTGCGTTTCTTATATTCTAAGTTTTTCAGTGCAACTCACTCATATACTATGTACTACACTGTGCGTTTCTTATATTCTAAGTTTTTCAGTGCAACTCACTCATATACTATGTACTACACTGTGCATTTCGTGTAATGCGAGTTTTTCAGTAAATTCTAAGTTTTTCAGTGCAACTCACTCATATACTATGTACTACACTGTGCGTTTCTTATATTCTAAGTTTTTCAGTGCAACTCACTCATATACTATGTACTACACTGTGCGTTTCTTATATTCTAAGTTTTTCAGTGCAACTCATTCATATACTATGTACTACACTGTGCGTTTCTTATATTCTAAGTTTTTCAGTGCAACTCACTCATATACTATGTACTACACTGTGCGTTTCTTATATTCTAAGTTTTTCAGTGCAACTCACTCATATACTATGTACTACACTGTGCGTTTCTTATATTCTAAGTTTTTCAGTGCAACTCACTCATATACTATGTACTACACTGTGCGTTTCTTATATTCTAAGTTTTTCAGTGCAACTCACTCATATACTATGTACTACACTGTGCGTTTCTTATATTCTAAGTTTTTCAGTGCAACTCACTCATATACTATGTACTACACTGTGCGTTTCTTATATTCTAAGTTTTTCAGTGCAACTCACTCATATACTATGTACTACACTGTGCGTTTCTTATATTCTAAGTTTTTCAGTGCAACTCACTCATATACTATGTACTACACTGTGCGTTTCTTATATTCTATGTTTTTCAGTGCAACTCACTCATATACTATGTACTACACTGTGCGTTTCTTATATTCTAAGTTTTTCAGTGCAACTCACTCATATACTATGTACTACACTGTGCGTTTCTTATATTCTAAGTTTTTCAGTGCAACTCACTCATATACTATGTACTACACTGTGCGTTTCTTATATTCTAAGTTTTTCAGTGCAACTCACTCATATACTATGTACTACACTGTGCATTTCGTGTAATGCGAGTTTTTCAGTAAATGCTAAGTTTTTCAGTGCAACTCACTCATATACTATATACTACACTGTGCGTTTCTTATATTCTAAGTTTTTCAGTGCAAATCACTCATATACTATGTACTACACTGTGCGTTTCTTATATTCTAAGTTTTTCAGTGCAACTCACTCATATACTATGTACTACACTGTGTGTTTCTTATATTCTAAGTTTTTCAGTGCAACTCACTCATATACTATGTACTACACTGTGCGTTTCTTATATTCTAAGTTTTTCAGTGCAACTCACTCATATACTATGTACTACACTGTGCGTTTCTTATATTCTAAGTTTTTCAGTGCAACTCACTCATATACTATGTACTACACTGTGCATTTCATGTAATGCGGGTTTTTCAGTAAATTCTAAGTTTTTCAGTGCAACTCACTCATATACTATGTACTACACTGTGCGTTTCTTATATTCTAAGTTTTTCAATGCAACTCACTCATATACTATGTACTACACTGTGCGTTTCTTATATTCTAAGTTTTTCAGTGCAACTCACTCATATACTATGTACTACACTGTGCGTTTCAAATATTCTAAGTTTTTCAGTGCAACTAACTCATATACTATGTACTACACTGTGCGTTTCTTATATTCTAAGTTTTTCAGTGCAACTCACTCATATACTATGTACTACACTGTGCGTTTCTTATATTCTAAGTTTTTCAGTGCAACTCACTCATATACTATGTACTACACTGTGCGTTTCTTATATTCTAAGTTTTTCAGTGCAACTCACTCATATACTATGTACTACACTGTGCGTTTCTTATATTCTAAGTTTTTCAGTGCAACTCACTCATATACTATGTACTACACTGTTCGTTTCATATATTCTAAGTTTTTCAGTGCAACTCACTCATATACTATGTACTACACTGTGCGTTTCTTATATTCTAAGTTTTTCAGTGCAACTCACTCATATACTATATACTACACTGTGCGTTTCTTATATTCTAAGTTTTTCAGTGCAACTCACTCATATACTATGTACTACACTGTGCGTTTCTTATATTCTAAGTTTTTCAGTGCAACTCACTCATATACTATGTACTACACTGTGCATTTCGTGTAATGCGAGTTTTTCAGTAAATTCTAAGTTTTTCAGTGCAACTCACTCATATACTATGTACTACACTGTGCGTTTCTTATATTCTAAGTTTTTCAGTGCAACTCACTCATATACTATGTACTACACTGTGCGTTTCTTATATTCTAAGTTTTTCAGTGCAACTCACTCATATACTATGTACTACACTGTGCGTTTCTTATATTCTAAGTTTTTCAGTGCAACTCACTCATATACTATGTACTACACTGTGCGTTTCTTATATTCTAAGTTTTTCAGTGCAACTCACTCATATACTATGTACTACACTGTGCGTTTCTTATATTCTAAGTTTTTCAGTGCAACTCACTCATATACTATGTACTACACTGTGCGTTTCTTATATTCTAAGTTTTTCAGTGCAACTCACTCATATACTATGTACTACACTGTGCGTTTCTTATATTCTAAGTTTTTCAGTGCAACTCACTCCTATACTATGTACTACACTGTGCGTTTCTTATATTCTAAGTTTTTCAGTGCAACTCACTCATATACTATGTACTACACTGTGCGTTTCTTATATTCTAAGTTTTTCAGTGCAACTCACTCATATACTATGTACTACACTGTGCGTTTCTTATATTCTAAGTTTTTCAGTGCAACTCACTCATATACTATGTACTACACTGTGCATTTCGTGTAATGCGAGTTTTTCAGTAAATTCTAAGTTTTTCAGTGCAACTCACTCATATACTATGTACTACACTGTGCGTTTCTTATATTCTAAGTTTTTCAGTGCAACTCACTCATATACTATGTACTACACTGTGAGTTTCTTATATTCTAAGATTTTCAGTGCAACTCATTCATATACTATGTACTACACTGTGCGTTTCTTATATTCTAAGTTTTTCAGTGCAACTCACTCATATACTATGTACTACACTGTGCGTTTCAAATATTCTAAGTTTTTCAGTGCAACTCACTCATATACTATGTACTACACTGTGCGTTTCTTATATTCTAAGTTTTTCAGTGCAACTCACTCATATACTATGTACTACACTGTGCGTTTCTTAAATTCTAAGTTTTTCAGTGCAACTCACCATATACTATGTACTACACTGTGCGTTTCTTATATTCTAAGTTTTTCAGTGCAACTCACTCATATACTATGTACTACACTGTGCGTTTCTTATATTCTAAGTTTTTCAGTGCAACTCACTCATATACTATGTACTACACTGTGCATTTCGTGTAATGCGGGTTTTTCAGTAAATTCTAAGTTTTTCAGTGCAACTCACTCAATTACTATGTACTACACTGTGCGTTTCTTATATTCTAAGTTTTTCAATGCAACTCACTCATATACTATGTACTACACTGTGCGTTTCTTATATTCTAAGTTTTTCAGTGCAACTCACTCATATACTATGTACTACACTGTGCGTTTCTTATATTCTAAGTTTTTCAGTGCAACTCACTCATATACTATGTACTACACTGTGCGTTTCTTATATTCTATGTTTTTCAGTGCAACTCACTCATATACTATGTACTACACTGTGCGTTTCTTATATTCTAAGTTTTTCAGTGCAACTCACTCATATACTATGTACTACACTGTGCGTTTCTTATATTCTAAGTTTTTCAGTGCAACTCACTCATATACTATGTACTACACTGTGCATTTCGTGTAATGCGAGTTTTTCAGTAAATTCTAAATTTTTCAGTGCTACTCACTCATATACTATGTACTACACTGTGCGTTTCTTATATTCTAAGTTTTTCAGTGCAACTCACTCATATACTATGTACTACACTGTGAGTTTCTTATATTCTAAGATTTTCAGTGCAACTCATTCATATACTATGTACTACACTGTGCGTTTCTTATATTCTAAGTTTTTCAGTGCAACTCACTCATATACTATGTACTACACTGTGCGTTTCTTATATTCTAAGTTTTTCAGTGCAACTCACTCCTATACTATGTACTACACTGTGCGTTTCTTATATTCTAAGTTTTTCAGTGCAACTCACTCATATACTATGTACTACACTGTGCGTTTCTTATATTCTAAGTTTTTCAGTGCAACTCACTCATATACTATGTACTACACTGTGCGTTTCTTATATTCTAAGTTTTTCAGTGCAACTCACTCATATACTATGTACTAGACTGTGCATTTCGTGTAATGCGAGTTTTTCAGTAAATTCTAAGTTTTTCAGTGCAACTCACT
Organism: Mus caroli; assembly: GCF_978045245.1. Classification (NCBI taxonomy): domain Eukaryota; kingdom Metazoa; phylum Chordata; class Mammalia; order Rodentia; family Muridae; genus Mus; species Mus caroli. The sequence goes on from NW_028227283.1 coordinate 482,064, forward strand.
CATATACTATGTACTACACTGTGCGTTTCTTATATTCTAAGTTTTTCAGTGCAACTCACTCATATACTATGTACTACACTGTGAGTTTCTTATATTCTAAGATTTTCAGTGCAACTCATTCATATACTATGTACTACACTGTGCGTTTCTTATATTCTAAGTTTTTCAGTGCAACTCACTCATATACTATGTACTACACTGTGCGTTTCAAATATTCTAAGTTTTTCAGTGCAACTCACTCATATACTATGTACTACACTGTGCGTTTCTTATATTCTAAGTTTTTCAGTGCAACTCACTCATATACTATGTACTACACTGTGCGTTTCTTAAATTCTAAGTTTTTCAGTGCAACTCACCATATACTATGTACTACACTGTGCGTTTCTTATATTCTAAGTTTTTCAGTGCAACTCACTCATATACTATGTACTACACTGTGCGTTTCTTATATTCTAAGTTTTTCAGTGCAACTCACTCATATACTATGTACTACACTGTGCATTTCGTGTAATGCGGGTTTTTCAGTAAATTCTAAGTTTTTCAGTGCAACTCACTCAATTACTATGTACTACACTGTGCGTTTCTTATATTCTAAGTTTTTCAATGCAACTCACTCATATACTATGTACTACACTGTGCGTTTCTTATATTCTAAGTTTTTCAGTGCAACTCACTCATATACTATGTACTACACTGTGCGTTTCTTATATTCTAAGTTTTTCAGTGCAACTCACTCATATACTATGTACTACACTGTGCGTTTCTTATATTCTATGTTTTTCAGTGCAACTCACTCATATACTATGTACTACACTGTGCGTTTCTTATATTCTAAGTTTTTCAGTGCAACTCACTCATATACTATGTACTACACTGTGCGTTTCTTATATTCTAAGTTTTTCAGTGCAACTCACTCATATACTATGTACTACACTGTGCATTTCGTGTAATGCGAGTTTTTCAGTAAATTCTAAATTTTTCAGTGCAACTCACTCATATACTATGTACTACACTGTGCGTTTCTTATATTCTAAGTTTTTCAGTGCAACTCACTCATATACTATGTACTACACTGTGAGTTTCTTATATTCTAAGATTTTCAGTGCAACTCATTCATATACTATGTACTACACTGTGCGTTTCTTATATTTTAAGTTTTTCAGTGCAACTCACTCATATACTATGTACTACACTGTGCGTTTCTTATATTCTAAGTTTTTCAGTGCAACTCACTCATATACTATGTACTACACTGTGCGTTTCTTATATTCTAAGTTTTTCAGTGCAACTCACTCATATACTATGTACTACACTGTGCGTTTCTTATATTCTAAGTTTTTCAGTGCAACTCACTCATATACTATGTACTACACTGTGCGTTTCTCATATTCTAAGTTTTTCAGTGCAACTCACTCATATACTATGTACTACACTGTGCATTTCGTGTAATGCGAGTTTTTCAGTAAATTCTAAGTTTTTCAGTGCAACTCACTCATATACTATGTACTACACTACGCGTTTCTTCTATTCTAAGTTTTTCAGTGCAACTCACTCATATACTATGTACTACACTGTGCGTTTCTTATATTCTAAGTTTTTCAGTGCAACTCACTCATATACTATGTACTACACTGTGCGTTTCAAATATTCTAAGTTTTTCAGTGCAACTCACTCATATACTATGTACTACACTGTGCGTTTCTTATATTCTAAGTTTTTCAGTGCAACTCACTCATATACTATGTACTACACTGTGCGTTTCTTAAATTCTAAGTTTTTCAGTGCAACTCACTCATATACTATGTACTACACTGTGCGTTTCTTATATTCTAAGTTTTTCAGTGCAACTCACTCATCTACTATGTACTACACTGTGCGTTTCTTATATTCTAAGTTTTTCAGTGCAACTCACTCATCTACTATGTACTACACTGTGCGTTTCTTATATTCTAAGTTTTTCAGTGCAACTCACTCATATACTATGTACTACACTGTGCGTTTCTTATATTCTAAGTTTTTCAGTGCAACTCACTCATATACTATGTACTACACTGTGCGTTTCTTATATTCTAAGTTTTTCAGTGCAACTCACTCATATACTATGTACTACACTGTGCGTTTCTTATATTCTAAGTTTTTCAGTGCAACTCACTCATATACTATGTACTACACTGTGCATTTCGTGTAATGCGAGTTTTTCAGTAAATTCTAAGTTTTTCAGTGCAACTCACTCATATACTATGTACTACACTGTGCGTTTCTTATATTCTAAGTTTTTCAGTGCAACTCACTCATATACTATGTACTACACTGTGAGTTTCTTATATTCTAAGATTTTCAGTGCAACTCATTCATATACTATGTACTACACTGTGCGTTTCTTATATTCTAAGTTTTTCAGTGCAACTCACTCATATACTATGTACTACACTGTGCGTTTCAAATATTCTAAGTTTTTCAGTGCAACTCACTCATATACTATGTACTACACTGTGCGTTTCTTATATTCTAAGTTTTTCAGTGCAACTCACTCATATACTATGTACTACACTGTGCGTTTCTTAAATTCTAAGTTTTTCAGTGCAACTCACCATATACTATGTACTACACTGTGCGTTTCTTATATTCTAAGTTTTTCAGTGCAACTCACTCATATACTATGTACTACACTGTGCGTTTCTTATATTCTAAGTTTTTCAGTGCAACTCACTCATATACTATGTACTACACTGTGCATTTCGTGTAATGCGGGTTTTTCAGTAAATTCTAAGTTTTTCAGTGCAACTCACTCAATTACTATGTACTACACTGTGCGTTTCTTATATTCTAAGTTTTTCAATGCAACTCACTCATATACTATGTACTACACTGTGCGTTTCTTATATTCTAAGTTTTTCAGTGCAACTCACTCATATACTATGTACTACACTGTGCGTTTCTTATATTCTAAGTTTTTCAGTGCAACTCACTCATATACTATGTACTACACTGTGCGTTTCTTATATTCTATGTTTTTCAGTGCAACTCACTCATATACTATGTACTACACTGTGCGTTTCTTATATTCTAAGTTTTTCAGTGCAACTCACTCATATACTATGTACTACACTGTGCGTTTCTTATATTCTAAGTTTTTCAGTGCAACTCACTCATATACTATGTACTACACTGTGCATTTCGTGTAATGCGAGTTTTTCAGTAAATTCTAAATTTTTCAGTGCAACTCACTCATATACTATGTACTACACTGTGCGTTTCTTATATTCTAAGTTTTTCAGTGCAACTCACTCATATACTATGTACTACACTGTGAGTTTCTTATATTCTAAGATTTTCAGTGCAACTCATTCATATACTATGTACTACACTGTGCGTTTCTTATATTCTAAGTTTTTCAGTGCAACTCACTCATATACTATGTACTACACTGTGCGTTTCTTATATTCTAAGTTTTTCAGTGCAACTCACTCATATACTATGTACTACACTGTGCGTTTCTTATATTCTAAGTTTTTCAGTGCAACTCACTCATATACTATGTACTACACTGTGCGTTTCTTATATTCTAAGTTTTTCAGTGCAACTCACTCATATACTATGTACTACACTGTGCGTTTCTCATATTCTAAGTTTTTCAGTGCAACTCACTCATATACTATGTACTACACTGTGCATTTCGTGTAATGCGAGTTTTTCAGTAAATTCTAAGTTTTTCAGTGCAACTCACTCATATACTATGTACTACACTACGCGTTTCTTCTATTCTAAGTTTTTCAGTGCAACTCACTCATATACTATGTACTACACTGTGCGTTTCTTATATTCTAAGTTTTTCAGTGCAACTCACTCATATACTATGTACTACACTGTGCGTTTCAAATATTCTAAGTTTTTCAGTGCAACTCACTCATATACTATGTACTACACTGTGCGTTTCTTATATTCTAAGTTTTTCAGTGCAACTCACTCATATACTATGTACTACACTGTGCGTTTCTTAAATTCTAAGTTTTTCAGTGCAACTCACTCATATACTATGTACTACACTGTGCGTTTCTTATATTCTAAGTTTTTCAGTGCAACTCACTCATATACTATGTACTACACTGTGCGTTTCTTATATTCTAAGTTTTTCAGTGCAACTCACTCATATACTATGTACTACACTGTGCGTTTCTTATATTCTAAGTTTTTCAGTGCAACTCACTCATATACTATGTACTACACTGTGCGTTTCTTATATTCTAAGTTTTTCAGTGCAACTCACTCATATACTATGTACTACACTGTGCGTTTCTTATATTCTAAGTTTTTCAGTGCAACTCACTCATATACTATGTACTACACTGTGCGTTTCTTATATTCTAAGTTTTTCAGTGCAACTCACTCATATACTATGTACTACACTGTGCGTTTCTTATATTCTAAGTTTTTCAGTGCAACTCACTCATATACTATGCACTACACTGTGCATTTCGTGTAATGCGAGTTTTTCAGTAAATTCTAAGTTTTTCAGTGCAACTCACTCATATACTATGTACTACACTGTGCGTTTCTTATATTCTAAGTTTTTCAGTGCAACTCACTCATATACTATGTACTACACTGTGAGTTTGTTATATTCTAAGTTTTTCAGTGCAACTCATTCATATACTATGTACTACACTGTGCGTTTCTTATATTCTAAGTTTTTCAGTGCAACTCACTCATATAGTATGTACTACACTGTGCGTTTCTTATATTCTAAGTTTTTCAGTGCAACTCACTCATATACTATGTACTACACTGTGCGTTTCTTATATTCTAAGTTTTATAGTGCAACTCACTCATATACTATGTACTACACTGTGCGTTTCTTATATTCTAAGTTTTTCAGTGCAACTCACTCATATACTATGTACTACACTGTGCGTTTCTTATATTCTAAGTTTTTCAGTGCAACTCACTCATATACTATGTACTACACTGTGCGTTTCTTATATTCTAAGTTTTTCAGTGCAACTCACTCATATACTATGTACTACACTGTGCATTTCGTGTAATGCGGGTTTTTCAGTAAATTCTATGTTTTTCAGTGCAACTCACTCATATACTATGTACTACACTGTGCGTTTCTTATATTCTAAGTTTTTCAGTGCAACTCACTCATATACTATGCACTACACTGTGCATTTCGTGTAATGCGAGTTTTTCAGTAAATTCTAAGTTTTTCAGTGCAACTCACTCATATACTATGTACTACACTGTGAGTTTGTTATATTCTAAGTTTTTCAGTGCAACTCATTCATATACTATGTACTACACTGTGCGTTTCTTATATTCTAAGTTTTTCAGTGCATCTCACTCATATAGTATGTACTACACTGTGCGTTTCTTATATTCTAAGTTTTTCAGTGCAACTCACTCATATACTATGTACTACACTGTGCGTTTCTTATATTCTAAGTTTTATAGTGCAACTCACTCATATACTATGTACTACACTGTGCGTTTCTTATATTCTAAGTTTTTCAGTGCAACTCACTCATATACTATGTACTACACTGTGCGTTTCTTATATTCTAAGTTTTTCAGTGCAACTCACTCATATACTATGTACTACACTGTGCGTTTCTTATATTCTAAGTTTTTCAGTGCAACTCACTCATATACTATGTACTACACTGTGCATTTCGTGTAATGCGGGTTTTTCAGTAAATTCTATGTTTTTCAGTGCAACTCACTCATATACTATGTACTACACTGTGCGTTTCTTATATTCTAAGTTTTTCAGTGCAACTCACTCATATACTATGTACTACACTGTGCGTTTCTTATATTCTAAGTTTTTCAGTGCAACTCACTCATATACTATGTACTACACTGTGCGTTTCTTATATTCTAAGTTTTTCAGTGCAACTCACTCATATACTATGTACTACACTGTGCGTTTCTTATATTCTAAGTTTTTCAGTGCAACTCACTCATATACTATGTACTACACTGTGCGTTTCTTATATTCTTAGTTTTTCAGTGCAACTCACTCATATACTATGTACTACACTGTGCGTTTCTTATATTCTATGTTTTTCAGTGCAACTCACTCATATACTATGTACTACACTGTGCGTTTCTTATATTCTAAGTTTTTCAGTGCAACTCACTCATATACTATGTACTACACTGTGCGTTTCTTATATTCTAAGTTTTTCAGTGCAACTCACTCATATACTATGTACTACACTGTGCGTTTCTTATATTCTAAGTTTTTCAGTGCAACTCACTCATATACTATGTACTACACTGTGCGTTTCTTATATTCTAAGTTTTTCAGTGCAACTCACTCATATACTATGTACTACACTGTGCGTTTCTTATATTCTAAGTTTTTCAGTGCAACTCACTCATATACTATGTACTACACTGTGCATTTCGTGTAATGCGAGTTTTTCAGTAAATTCTAAGTTTTTCAGTGCAACTCACTCATATACTATGTACTACACTGTGCGTTTCTTATATTCTACGTTTTTCAGTGCAAATCACTCATATACTATGTACTACACTGTGCGTTTCTTATATTCTAAGTTTTTCAGTGCAACTCACTCATATACTATGTACTACACTGTGCGTTTCTTATATTCTAAGTATTTCAGTGCAATTCACTCATATACTATGTACTACACTGTGCGTTTCTTATATTCTAAGTTTTTCAGTGCAACTCACTCATATACTATGTACTACACTGTGCGTTTCTTATATTCTAAGTTTTTCAGTGCAACTCACTCATATACTATGTACTACACTGTGCATTTCATGTAATGCGGGTTTTTCAGTAAATTCTAAGTTTTTCAGTGCAACTCACTCATATACTATGTACTACACTGTGCGTTTCTTATATTCTAAGTTTTTCAATGCAACTCACTCATATACTATGTACTACACTGTGCGTTTCTTATATTCTAAGTTTTTCAGTGCAACTCACTCATATACTATGTACTACACTGTGCGTTTCAAATATTCTAAGTTTTTCAGTGCAACTCACTCATATACTATGTACTACACTGTGCGTATCTTATATTCTAAGTTTTTCAGTGCAACTCACTCATATACTATGTACTACACTGTGCGTTTCTTATATTCTAAGTTTTTCAGTGCAACTCACTCATATACTATGTACTACACTGTGCGTTTCTTATATTCTAAGTTTTTCAGTGCAACTCACTCATATACTATGTACTACACTGTTCGTTTCATATATTCTAAGTTTTTCAGTGCAACTCACTCATATACTATGTACTACACTGTGCGTTTCTTATATTCTAAGTTTTTCAGTGCAACTCACTCATATACTATATACTACACTGTGCGTTTCTTATATTCTAAGTTTTTCAGTGCAACTCACTCATATACTATGTACTACACTGTGCGTTTCTTATATTCTAAGTTTTTCAGTGCAACTCACTCATATACTATGTACTACACTGTGCATTTCGTGTAATGCGAGTTTTTCAGTAAATTCTAAGTTTTTCAGTGCAACTCACTCATATACTATGTACTACACTGTGCGTTTCTTATATTCTAAGTTTTTCAGTGCAACTCACTCATATACTATGTACTACACTGTGCGTTTCTTATATTCTAAGTTTTTCAGTGCAACTCATTCATATACTATGTACTACACTGTGCGTTTCTTATATTCTAAGTTTTTCAGTGCAACTCACTCATATACTATGTACTACACTGTGCGTTTCTTATATTCTAAGTTTTTCAGTGCAACTCACTCATATACTATGTACTACACTGTGCGTTTCTTATATTCTAAGTTTTTCAGTGCAACTCACTCATATACTATGTACTACACTGTGCGTTTCTTATATTCTAAGTTTTTCAGTGCAACTCACTCATATACTATGTACTACACTGTGCGTTTCTTATATTCTAAGTTTTTCAGTGCAACTCACTCATATACTATGTACTACACTGTGCGTTTCTTATATTCTAAGTTTTTCAGTGCAACTCACTCATATACTATGTACTACACTGTGCGTTTCTTATATTCTAAGTTTTTCAGTGCAACTCACTCATATACTATGTACTACACTGTGCGTTTCTTATATTCTAAGTTTTTCAGTGCAACTCACTCATATACTATGTACTACACTGTGCGTTTCTTATATTCTAAGTATTTCAGTGCAACTCACTCATATACTATGTACTACACTGTGCGTTTCTTATATTCTAAGTTTTTCAGTGCAACTCACTCATATACTATGTACTACACTGTGCGTTTCTTATATTCTAAGTTTTTCAGTGCAACTCACTCATATACTATGTACTACACTGTGCGTTTCTTATATTCTAAGTTTTTCAGTGCAACTCACTCATATACTATGTACTACACTGTGCATTTCGTGTAATGCGAGTTTTTCAGTAAATTCTAAGTTTTTCAGTGCAACTCACTCATATACTATGTACTACACTGTGCGTTTCTTATATTCTAAGTTTTTCAGTGCAACTCACTCATATACTATGTACTACACTGTGAGTTTCTTATACTCTAAGATTTTCAGTGCAACTCATTCATATACTGTGTACTACACTGTGCGTTTCTTATATTCTAAGTTTTTCAGTGCAACTCACTCATATACTATGTACTACACTGTGCGTTTCTTATATTCTAAGTTTTTCAGTGCAACTCACTCATATACTATGTACTACACTGTGCGTTTCTTATATTCTAAGTTTTTCAGTGCAACTCACTCATATACTATGTACTACACTGTGCGTTTCTTATATTCTAAGTTTTTCAGTGCAACTCACTCATATACTATGTACTACACTGTGCGTTTCTTATATTCTAAGTTTTTCAGTGCAACTCACTCATATACTATGTACTACACTGTGCATTTCGTGTAATGCGAGTTTTTCAGTAAATTCTAAGTTTTTCAGTGCAACTCACTCATATACTATGTACTACAATACGCGTTTCTTATATTCTAAGTTTTTCAGTGCAACTCACTCATATACTATGTACTACACTGTGCGTTTCAAATATTCTAAGTTTTTCAGTGCAACTCACTCATATACTATGTACTACACTGTGCGTTTCTTATATTCTAAGTTTTTCAGTGCAACTCACTCATATACTATGTACTACACTGTGCGTTTCTTAAATTCTAAGTTTTTCAGTGCAACTCACCATATACTATGTACTACACTGTGCGTTTCTTATATTCTAAGTTTTTCAGTGCAACTCACTCATATACTATGTACTACACTGTGCGTTTCTTATATTCTAAGTTTTTCTGTGCAACTCACTCATATACTATGTACTACACTGTGCATTTCGTGTAATGCGGGTTTTTCAGTAAATTCTAAGTTTTTCAGTGCAACTCACTCAATTACTATGTACTACACTGTGCGTTTCTTATATTCTAAGTTTTTCAATGCAACTCACTCATATACTATGTACTACACTGTGCGTTTCTTATATTCTAAGTTTTTCAGTGCAACTCACTCATATACTATGTACTACACTGTGCGTTTCTTATATTCTAAGTTTTTCAGTGCAACTCACTCATATACTATGTACTACACTGTGCGTTTCTTATATTCTAAGTTTTTCAGTGCAACTCACTCATATACTATGTACTACACTGTGCGTTTCTTATATTCTAAGTTTTTCAGTGCAACTCACTCATATACTATGTACTACACTGTGCGTTTCTTATATTCTAAGTTTTTCAGTGCAACTCACTCATATACTATGTACTACACTGTGCATTTCGTGTAATGCGAGTTTTTCAGTAAATTCTAAGTTTTTCAGTGCAACTCACTCATATACTATGTACTACACTGTGCGTTTCTTATATTCTAAGTTTTTCAGTGCAACTCACTCATATACTATGTACTACACTGTGAGTTTCTTATATTCTAAGATTTTCAGTGCAACTCATTCATATACTATGTACTACACTGTGCGTTTCTTATATTCTAAGTTTTTCAGTGCAACTCACTCATATACTATGTACTACACTGTGCGTTTCTTATATTCTAAGTTTTTCAGTGCAACTCACTCATATACTATGTACTACACTGTGCGTTTCTTATATTCTAAGTTTTTCAGTGCAACTCACTCATATACTATGTACTACACTGTGCGTTTCTTATATTCTAAGTTTTTCAGTGCAACTCACTCATATACTATGTACTACACTGTGCGTTTCTCATATTCTAAGTTTTTCAGTGCAACTCACTCATATACTATGTACTACACTGTGCATTTCGTGTAATGCGAGTTTTTCAGTAAATTCTAAGTTTTTCAGTACAACTCACTCATATACTATGTAATACACTACGCGTTTCTTATATTCTAAGTTTTTCAGTGCAACTCACTCATATACTATGTACTACACTGTGCGTTTCAAATATTCTAAGTTTTTCAGTGCAACTCACTCATATACTATGTACTACACTGTGCGTTTCTTATATTCTAAGTTTTTCAGTGCAACTCACTCATATACTATGTACTACACTGTGCATTTCGTGTAATGCGGGTTTTTCAGTAAATTCTAAGTTTTTCAGTGCAACTCACTCATATACTATGTACTACACAGTGCGTTTCTTATATTCTAAGTTTTTCAGTGCAACTCACTCATATACTATGTACTACACTGTGCGTTTCTTATATTCTAAGTTTTTCAGTGCAACTCACTCATATACTATGTACTACACTGTGCGTTTCTTATATTCTAAGTTTTTCAGTGCAACTCACTCATATACTATGTACTACACTTTGCGTTTCTTATATTCTAAGTTTTTCAGTGCAACTCACTCATATACTATGTACTACACTGTGCGTTTCTTATATTCTAAGTTTTTCAGTGCAACTCACTCATATACTTTGTACTACACTGTGCTTTTCTTATATTCTAAGTTTTTCAGTGCAACTCACTCATATACTATGTACTACACTGTGCGTTTCTTATATTCTAAGTTTTTCAGTGCAACTCACTCATATACTATGTACTACACTGTGCATTTCGTGTAATGCGAGTTTTTCAGTAAATTCTAAGTTTTTCAGTGCAACTCACTCATATACTATGTACTACACTGTGCGTTTCTTATATTCTAAGTTTTTCAGTGCAACTCACTCATATACTATGTACTACACTGTGCGTTTCTTATATTCTAAGTTTTTCAGTGCAACTCATTCATATACTATGTACTACACTGTGCGTTTCTTATATTCTAAGTTTTTCAGTGCAACTCACTCATATACTATGTACTACACTGTGCGTTTCTTATATTCTAAGTTTTTCAGTGCAACTCACTCATATACTATGTACTACACTGTGCATTTCGTGTAATGCGAGTTTTTCAGTAAATTCTAAGTTTTTCAGTGCAACTCACTCATATACTATGTACTACACTACGCGTTTCTTATATTCTAAGTTTTTCAGTGCAACTCACTCATATACTATGTACTACACTGTGCGTTTCAAATATTCTAAGTTTTTCAGTGCAACTCACTCATATACTATGTACTACACTGTGCGTTTCTTATATTCTTAGTTTTTCAGTGCAACTCACTCTTATACTATGTACTACACTGTGCGTTTCTTAAATTCTAAGTTTTTCAGTGCAACTCACCATATACTATGTACTACACTGTGCGTTTCTTATATTCTAAATTTTTCAGTGCAACTCACTCATATACTATGTACTACACTGTGCGTTTCTTATATTCTAAGTTTTTCAGTGCAACTCACTCATATACTATGTACTACACTGTGCGTTTCTTATATTCTAAGTTTTTCAGTGCAACTCACTCATATACTATGTACTACACTGTGCGTTTCTTATATTCTAAGTTTTTCAGTGCAACTCACTCATATACTTTGTACTACACTGTGCTTTTCTTATATTCTAAGTTTTTTAGTGCAACTAACTCATATACTATGTACTACACTGTGCGTTTTTTATATTCTAAGTTTTTCAGTGCAACTCACTCATATACTATGTACTACACTGTGCATTTCGTGTAATGCGAGTTTTTCAGTAAATTCTAAGTTTTTCAGTGCAACTCACTCATATACTATGTACTACACTGTGCGTTTCTTATATTCTAAGTTTTTCAGTGCAACTCACTCATATACTATGTACTACACTGTGCGTTTCTTATATTCTAAGTTTTTCAGTGCAACTCATTCATATACTATGTACTACACTGTGTGTTTCTTATATTCTAAGTTTTTCAGTGCAACTCACTCATATACTATGTACTACACTGTGCGTTTCTTATATTCTAAGTTTTTCAGTGCAACTCACTCATATACTATGTACTACACTGTGCGTTTCTTATATTCTAAGTTTTTCAGTGCAACTCACTCATATACTATGTACTACACTGTGCGTTTCTTATATTCTAAGTTTTTCAGTGCAACTCACTCATATACTATGTACTACACTGTGCGTTTCTTATATTCTAAGTTTTTCAGTGCAACTCACTCATATACTATGTACTACACTGTGCGTTTCTTATATTCTAAGTTTTTCAGTGCAACTCACTCATATACTATGTACTACACTGTGCGTTTCTTATATTCTAAGTTTTTCAGTGCAACTCACTCATATACTATGTACTACACTGTGCGTTTCTTATATTCTAAGATTTTCTGTGCATCTCATTCATATACTATGTACTACACTGTGCGTTTCTTATATTCTAAGTTTTTCAGTGCAACTCACTCATATACTATGTACTACACTGTGCGTTTCTTATATTCTAAGTTTTTCAGTGCAACTCACTCATATACTATGTACTACACTGTGCGTTTCTTATATTCTAAGATTTTCAGTGCATCTCATTCATATACTATGTACTACACTGTGCGTTTCTTATATTCTAAGTTTTTCAGTGCAACTCACTCAATTACTATGTATTACACTGTGCGTTTCTTATATTCTAAGTTTTTCAATGCAACTCACTCATATACTATGTACTACACTGTGCGTTTCTTATATTCTAAGTTTTTCAGTGCAACTCACTCATATACTATGTACTACACTGTGCGTTTCTTATATTCTAAGTTTTTCAGTGCAACTCACTCATATACTATGTACTACACTGTGCGTTTCTTATATTCTAAGTTTTTCAGTGCAACTCACTCATATACTATGTACTACACTGTGCCTTTCTTATATTCTAAGTTTTTCAGTGCAACTCACTCATATACTATGTACTACACTGTGCGTTTCTTATATTCTAAGTTTTTCAGTGCAACTCACTCATATACTATGTACTACACTGTGCGTTTCTTATATTCTAAGATTTTCAGTGCATCTCATTCATATACTATGTACTACACTGTGCGTTTCTTATATTCTAAGTTTTTCAGTGCAACTCACTCATATACTATGTACTACACTGTGCGTTTCTTATATTCTAAGTTTTTCAGTGCAACTCACTCATATACTATGTACTACACTGTGCGTTTCTTATATTCTAAGATTTTCAGTGCATCTCATTCATATACTATGTACTACACTGTGCGTTTCTTATATTCTAAGTTTTTCAGTGCAACTCACTCAATTACTATGTATTACACTGTGCGTTTCTTATATTCTAAGTTTTTCAATGCAACTCACTCATATACTATGTACTACACTGTGCGTTTCTTATATTCTAAGTTTTTCAGTGCAACTCACTCATATACTATGTACTACACTGTGCGTTTCTTATATTCTAAGTTTTTCAGTGCAACTCACTCATATACTATGTACTACACTGTGCGTTTCTTATATTCTAAGTTTTTCAGTGCAAATCACTCATATACTATGTACTACACTGTGCGTTTCTTATATTCTAAGTTTTTCAGTGCAACTCACTCATATACTATGTACTACACTGTGCGTTTCTTATATTTTAGTTTTTCAGTGCAACTCACTCATATACTATGTACTACACTGTGCGTTTCTTATATTCTAAGTTTTTCAATGCAACTCACTCATATACTATGTACTACACTGTGAGTTTCTTATATTCTAAGATTTTCAGTGCAACTCATTCATATACTATGTACTACACTGTGCGTTTCTTATATTCAAAGTTTTTCAGTGCAACTCACTCATATACTATGTACTACACTGTGCGTTTCTTATATTCTAAGTTTTTCAGTGCAACTCACTCATATACTATGTACTACACTGTGCGTTTCTTATATTCTTAGTTTTTCAGTGCAACTCACTCATATACTATGTACTACACTGTGCGTTTCTTATATTCTAAGTTTTTCAGTGCAACTCACTCATATACTATGTACTACACTGTGCGTTTCTTATATTCTAAGTTTTTCAGTGCAACTCACTCATATACTATGTACTACACTGTGCGTTTCTTATATTCTAAGTTTTTCAGTGCAACTCACTCATATACTATGTACTACACTGTGCGTTTCTTATATTCTAAGTTTTTCAGTGCAACTCACTCATATACTATGTACTACACTGTGCGTTTCTTATATTCTAAGATTTTCAGTGCATCTCATTCATATACTATGTACTACACTGTGCGTTTCTTATATTCTAAGTTTTTCAGTGCAACTCACTCATATACTATGTACTACACTGTGCGTTTCTTATATTCTAAGTTTTTCAGTGCAACTCACTCATATACTATGTACTACACTGTGCGTTTCTTATATTCTAAGATTTTCAGTGCATCTCATTCATATACTATGTACTACACTGTGCGTTTCTTATATTCTAAGTTTTTCAGTGCAACTCACTCAATTACTATGTATTACACTGTGCGTTTCTTATATTCTAAGTTTTTCAATGCAACTCACTCATATACTATGTACTACACTGTGCGTTTCTTATATTCTAAGTTTTTCAGTGCAACTCACTCATATACTATGTACTACACTGTGCGTTTCTTATATTCTAAGTTTTTCAGTGCAACTCACTCATATACTATGTACTACACTGTGCGTTTCTTATATTCTAAGTTTTTCAGTGCAAATCACTCATATACTATGTACTACACTGTGCGTTTCTTATATTCTAAGTTTTTCAGTGCAACTCACTCATATACTATGTACTACACTGTGCGTTTCTTATATTTTAGTTTTTCAGTGCAACTCACTCATATACTATGTACTACACTGTGCGTTTCTTATATTCTAAGTTTTTCAATGCAACTCACTCATATACTATGTACTACACTGTGAGTTTCTTATATTCTAAGATTTTCAGTGCAACTCATTCATATACTATGTACTACACTGTGCGTTTCTTATATTCAAAGTTTTTCAGTGCAACTCACTCATATACTATGTACTACACTGTGCGTTTCTTATATTCTAAGTTTTTCAGTGCAACTCACTCATATACTATGTACTACACTGTGCGTTTCTTATATTCTTAGTTTTTCAGTGCAACTCACTCATATACTATGTACTACACTGTGCGTTTCTTATATTCTAAGTTTTTCAGTGCAACTCACTCATATACTATGTACTACACTGTGCGTTTCTTATATTCTAAGTTTTTCAGTGCAACTCACTCATATACTATGTACTACACTGTGCATTTCGTGTAATGCGAGTTTTTCAGTAAATTCTAAGTTTTTCAGTGCAACTCACTCATATACTATGTACTACACTACGCGTTTCTTATATTCTAAGTTTTTCAGTGCAACTCACTCATATACTATGTACTACACTGTGCGTTTCAAATATTCTAAGTTTTTCAATGCAACTCACTCATATACTATGTACTATACTGTGCGTTTCTTATATTCTAAGTTTTTCAGTGGAACTCACTCATATACTATGTACTACACTGTGCGTTTCTTAAATTCTAAGTTTTCCAGTGCAACTCACTCATATACTATGTACTACACTGTGCGTTTCTTATATTCTAAGTTTTTCAGGGCAACTCACTCATATACTATGTACTACACTGTGCGTTTCTTATATTCTAAGTTTTTCAGTGCAACTCACTCATATACTATGTACTACACTGTGCGTTTCTTATATTCTAAGTTTTTCAGTGCAACTCACTCATATACTATGTACTACACTGTGCGTTTCTTATATTCTAAGTTTTTCAGTGCAACTCACTCATATACTATGTACTACACTGTGCGTTTCTTATATTCTAAGTTTTTCAGTGCAACTCACTCATATACTATGTACTACACTGTGCATTTCGTGTAATGCGAGTTTTTCAGTAAATTCTAAGTTTTTCAGTGCAACTCACTCATATACTATGTACTACACTGTGAGTTTCTTATATTCTAAGTTTTTCAGTGCAACTCATTCATATACTATGTACTACACTGTGCGTTTCTTATATTCTAAGTTTTTCAGTGCAACTCACTCATATACTATGTACTACACTGTGCGTTTCTTATATTCTAAGTTTTTCAGTGCAACTCACTCATATACTATGTACTACACTGTGCGTTTCTTATATTCTAAGTTTTATAGTGCAACTCACTCATATACTATGTACTACACTGTGCGTTTCTTATATTCTAAGTTTTTCAGTGCAACTCACTCATATACTATGTACTAAACTGTGCGTTTCTTATATTATAAGTTTTTCAGTGCAACTCACTCATATACTATGTACTACACTGTGCGTTTCTTATATTCTAAGTTTTTCAGTGCAACTCACTCATATACTATGTACTACAATGTGCATTTCGTGTAATGCGGGTTTTTCAGTAAATTCTATGTTTTTCAGTGCAACTCACTCATATACTATGTACTACACTGTGCTTTTCTTATATTCTAAGTTTTTCAATGCAACTCACTCATATACTATATACTACACTGTGCGTTTCTTATATTCTAAGTTTTTCAGTGCAACTCACTCATATACTATGTACTACAATGTGCGTTTCTTATATTCTAAGTTTTTCAGTGCAACTCACTCATATACTATGTACTACACTGTGCGTTTCTTATATTCTAAGTTTTTCAGTGCAACTCACTCATATACTATGTACTACACTGTGCGTTTCTTATATTCTAAATTTTTCAGTGCAACTCACTCATATACTATGTACTACACTGTGCGTTTCTTGTATTCTAAGTTTTTCAGTGCAACTCACTCATATACTATGTACTACACTGTGCGTTTCTTGTATTCTTAGATTTTCAGTGCAACTCACTCATATACTATGTACTACACTGTGCGTTTCTTATATTCTATGTTTTTCAGTGCAACTCACTCATATACTATGTACTACACTGTGCGTTTCTTATATTCTAAGTTTTTCAGTGCAACTCACTCATATACTATGTACTACACTGTGCGTTTCTTATATTCTAAGTTTTTCAGTGCAACTCACTCATATACTATGTACTACACTGTGCGTTTCTTATATTCTATGTTTTTCAGGGCAACTCACTCATATACTATGTACTACACTGTGCGTTTCTTACATTCTAAGTTTTTCAGTGCAACTCACTCATATACTATGTACTACACTGTGCGTTTCTTACATTCTAAGTTTTTCAGTGCAACTCACTCATATACTATGTACTACACTGTGCATTTCGTGTAATGCGAGTTTTTCAGTAAATTCTAAGTTTTTCAGTGCAACTCACTCATATACTATGTACTACACTGTGCGTTTCTTATATTCTAAGTTTTTCAGTGCAACTCACTCATATACTATGTACTACACTGTGCGTTTCTTATATTCTAAGTTTTTCAGTGCAACTCACTCATATACTATGTACTACACTGTGCGTTTCTTATATTCTAAGTTTTTCAGTGCAACTCACTCATATACTATGTACTACACTGTGCGTTTCTTATATTCTAAGTTTTTCAGTGCAACTCACTCATATACTATGTACTACACTGTGCATTTCGTGTAATGCAGGTTTTTCAGTAAATTCTAAGTTTTTCAGTGCAACTCACTCAATTACTATGTATTACACTGTGCGTTTCTTATATTCTAAGTTTTTCAATGCAACTCACTCATATACTATGTACTACACTGTGCGTTTCTTATATTCTAAGTTTTTCAGTGCAACTCACTCATATACTATGTACTACACTGTGCGTTTCTTATATTCTAAGTTTTTCAGTGCAACTCACTCATATACTATGTACTACACTGTGCGTTTCTTATATTCTAAGTTTTTCAGTGCAACTCACTCATATACTATGTACTACACTGTGCGTTTCTTATATTCTAAGTTTTTCAGTGCAACTCACTCATATACTATGTACTACACTGTGCGTTTCTTATATTTTAGTTTTTCAGTGCAACTCACTCATATACTATGTACTACACTGTGCGTTTCTTATATTCTAAGTTTTTCAGTGCAACTCACTCATATACTATATACTACACTGTGCGGTTGTTATATTCTAAGTTTTTCAGTGCAACTCACTCATATACTATGTACTACACTGTGCGTTTCTTATATTCTAAGTTTTTCAGTGCAACTCACTCATATACTATGTACTACACTGTGCGTTTCTTATATTCTAAGTTTTTCAGTGCAACTCACTCATATACTATGTACTACACTGTGCATTTCGTGTAATGCGAGTTTTTCAGTAAATTCTAAGTTTTTCAGTGCAACTCACTCATATACTATGTACTACACTACGCGTTTCTTATATTCTAAGTTTTTCAGTGCAACTCACTCATATACTATGTACTACACTGTGCGTTTCAAATATTCTAAGTTTTTCAGTGCAACTCACTCATATACTATGTACTATACTGTGCGTTTCTTATATTCTAAGTTTTTCAGTGCAACTCACTCATATACTATGTACTACACTGTGCGTTTCTTAAATTCTAAGTTTTTCAGTGCAACTCACTCATATACTATGTACTACACTGTGCGTTTCTTATATTCTAAGTTTTTCAGTGCAACTCACTCATATACTATGTACTACACTGTGCGTTTCTTATATTCTAAGTTTTTCAGTGCAACTCACTCATATACTATGTACTACACTGTGCGTTTCTTATATTCTAAGTTTTTCAGTGCAACTCACTCATATACTATGTACTACACTGTGCGTTTCTTATATTCTAAGTTTTTCAGTGCAACTCACTCATATACTATGTACTACACTGTGCGTTTCTTATATTCTAAGTTTTTCAGTGCAACTCACTCATATACTATGTACTACACTGTGCGTTTCTTATATTCTAAGTTTTTCAGTGCAACTCACTCATATACTATGTACTACACTGTGCGTTTCTTATATTCTAAGTTTTTCAGTGCAACTCACTCATATACTATGTACTACACTGAGCGTTTCTTATATTCTAAGTTTTTCAGTGCAACTCACTCATATACTATGTACTACACTGTGCGTTTCTTATATTCTAAGTTTTTCAGTGCAACTCACTCATATACTATGTACTACACTGTGCGTTTCTTATATTCTTAGTTTTTCAGTGCAACTCACTCATATACTATGTACTACACTGTGAGTTTCTTATATTCTAAGTTTTTCAGTGCAACTCATTCATATACTATGTACTACACTGAGCGTTTCTTATATTCTAAGTTTTTCAGTGCAACTCACTCATATACTATGTACTACACTGTGCGTTTCTTATATTCTAAGTTTTTCAGTGCAACTCACTCATATACTATGTACTACACTGTGCGTTTCTTATATTCTAAGTTTTTCAGTGCAACTCACTCATATACTATGTACTACACTGTGCGTTTCTTATATTCTAAGTTTTTCAGTGCAACTCACTCATATACTATGTACTACACTGTGCGTTTCTTATATTCTAAGTTTTTCAGTGCAACTCACTCATATACTATGTACTACACTGTGCGTTTCTTATATTCTAAGTTTTTCAGTGCAACTCACTCATATACTATGTACTACACTGTGCGTTTCTTATATTCTAAGTTTTTCAGTGCAACTCACTCATATACTATGTACTACACTGTGCATTTCGTGTAATGCGGGTTTTTCAGTAAATTCTAAGTTTTTCAATGCAACTCACTCATATACTATGTACTACACTGTGCGTTTATTATATTCTAAGTTTTTCAGTGCAACTCCCTCATATACTATGTACTACACTGATCATTTCATGTAATGCGGGTTTTTCAGTAAATTCTAAGTTTTTCAATGCAACTCACTCATATACTATGTACTACACTGTGCGTTTCTTATATTCTAAGTTTTTCAGTGCAACTCACTCATATACTATGTACTACACAGTGCGTTTCTTATATTCTAAGTTTTTCAGTGCAACTCACTCATATGCTATGTACTACACTGTGCGTTTCTTATATTCTAAGTTTTTCAGTGCAACTCACTCATATACTATGTACTACACTGTGCGTTTCTTATATTCTAAGTTTTTCAGTGCAACTCACTCATATACTATGTACTACACTGTGCGTTTCTTATATTCTAAGTTTTTCAGTGCAACTCACTCATATACTATGTACTACACTGTGCGTTTCTTATATTCTAAGTTTTTCAGTGCAACTCACTCATATACTATGTACTACACTGTGCATTTCGTGTAATGCAGGTTTTTCAGTAAATTCTAAGTTTTTCAGTGCAACTCACTCAATTACTATGTATTACACTGTGCGTTTCTTATATTCTAAGTTTTTCAATGCAACTCACTCATATACTATGTACTACACTGTGCGTTTCTTATATTCTAAGTTTTTCAGTGCAACTCACTCATATACTATGTACTACACTGTGCGTTTCTTATATTCTAAGTTTTTCAGTGCAACTCACTCATATACTATGTACTACACTGTGCGTTTCTTATATTCTAAGTTTTTCAGTGCAACTCACTCATATACTATGTACTACACTGTGCGTTTCTTATATTCTAAGTTTTTCAGTGCAACTCACTCATATACTATGTACTACACTGTGCGTTTCTTATATTTTAGTTTTTCAGTGCAACTCACTCATATACTATGTACTACACTGTGCGTTTCTTATATTCTAAGTTTTTCAGTGCAACTCACTCATATACTATATACTACACTGTGCGGTTGTTATATTCTAAGTTTTTCAGTGCAACTCACTCATATACTATGTACTACACTGTGCGTTTCTTATATTCTAAGTTTTTCAGTGCAACTCACTCATATACTATGTACTACACTGTGCGTTTCTTATATTCTAAGTTTTTCAGTGCAACTCACTCATATACTATGTACTACACTGTGCATTTCGTGTAATGCGAGTTTTTCAGTAAATTCTAAGTTTTTCAGTGCAACTCACTCATATACTATGTACTACACTACGCGTTTCTTATATTCTAAGTTTTTCAGTGCAACTCACTCATATACTATGTACTACACTGTGCGTTTCAAATATTCTAAGTTTTTCAGTGCAACTCACTCATATACTATGTACTATACTGTGCGTTTCTTATATTCTAAGTTTTTCAGTGCAACTCACTCATATACTATGTACTACACTGTGCGTTTCTTAAATTCTAAGTTTTTCAGTGCAACTCACTCATATACTATGTACTACACTGTGCGTTTCTTATATTCTAAGTTTTTCAGTGCAACTCACTCATATACTATGTACTACACTGTGCGTTTCTTATATTCTAAGTTTTTCAGTGCAACTCACTCATATACTATGTACTACACTGTGCGTTTCTTATATTCTAAGTTTTTCAGTGCAACTCACTCATATACTATGTACTACACTGTGCGTTTCTTATATTCTAAGTTTTTCAGTGCAACTCACTCATATACTATGTACTACACTGTGCGTTTCTTATATTCTAAGTTTTTCAGTGCAACTCACTCATATACTATGTACTACACTGAGCGTTTCTTATATTCTAAGTTTTTCAGTGCAACTCACTCATATACTATGTACTACACTGTGCGTTTCTTATATTCTAAGTTTTTCAGTGCAACTCACTCATATACTATGTACTACACTGTGCGTTTCTTATATTCTTAGTTTTTCAGTGCAACTCACTCATATACTATGTACTACACTGTGAGTTTCTTATATTCTAAGTTTTTCAGTGCAACTCATTCATATACTATGTACTACACTGTGAGTTTCTTATATTCTAAGTTTTTCAGTGCAACTCACTCATATACTATGTACTACACTGTGCGTTTCTTATATTCTAAGTTTTTCAGTGCAACTCACTCATATACTATGTACTACACTGTGCGTTTCTTATATTCTAAGTTTTTCAGTGCAACTCACTCATATACTATGTACTACACTGTGCGTTTCTTATATTCTAAGTTTTTCTGTGCAACTCACTCATATACTATGTACTACACTGTGCGTTTCTTATATTCTAAGTTTTTCAGTGCAACTCACTCATATACTATGTACTACCACTGTGCGTTTCTTATATTCTAAGTTTTTCAGTGCAACTCACTCATATACTATGTACTACACTGTGCGTTTCTTATATTCTAAGTTTTTCAGTGCAACTCACTCATATACTATGTACTACACTGTGCGTTTCTTATATTCTAAGTTTTTCAGTGCAACTCACTCATATACTATGTACTACACTGTGCGTTTCTTATATTCTAAGTTTTTCAGTGCAACTCACTCATATACTATGTACTACACTGTGCATTTCGTGTAATGCGGGTTTTTCAGTAAATTCTAAGTTTTTCAGTGCAACTCACTCATATACTATGTACTACACTGTGCGTTTCTTATATTCTAAGTTTTTCAATGCAACTCACTCATATACTATGTACTACACTGTGCGTTTCTTATATTCTAAGTTTTTCAGTGCAACTCACTCATATACTATGTACTACAATGTGCGTTTCTTATATTCTAAGTTTTTCAGTGCAACTCACTCATATACTATGTACTACACTGTGCGTTTCTTATATTCTAAGTTTTTCAGTGCAACTCACTCATATACTATGTACTACACTGTGCGTTTCTTATATTCTAAGTTTTTCAGTGCAACTCACTCATATACTATGTACTACACTGTGCGTTTCTTATATTCTAAGTTTTTCAGTGCAACTCACTCTTATACTATGTACTACACTGTGCGTTTCTTATATTCTAAGTTTTTCAGTGCAACTCAGTCATATATTATGTACTACACTGTGCGTTTCTTATATTCTAAGTTTTTCAGTGCAACTCACTCATATACTATGTACTACACTGTGCGTTTCTTATATTCTAAGTTTTTCAGTGCAACTCACTCATATACTATGTACTACACTGTGCGTTTCTTATATTCTAAGTTTTACAGTGCAACTCACTCATATACTATGTACTACACTGTGCGTTTCTTATATTCTAAGTTTTTCAGTGCAACTCACTCATATACTATGTACTACACTGTGCGTTTCTTATATTCTAAGTTTTTCAGTGCAACTCACTCATATACTATGTACTACACTGTGCGTTTCTTATATTCTTAGTTTTTCAGTGCAACTCACTCATATACTATGTACTACACTGTGAGTTTCTTATATTCTAAGTTTTTCAGTGCAACTCATTCATATACTATGTACTACACTGTGCGTTTCTTATATTCTAAGTTTTTCAGTGCAACTCACTCATATACTATGTACTACACTGTGCGTTTCTTATATTCTAAGTTTTTCAGTGCAACTCACTCATATACTATGTACTACACTGTGCGTTTCTTATATTCTAAGTTTTTCAGTGCAACTCACTCATATACTATGTACTACACTGTGCGTTTCTTATATTCTAAGTTTTTCAGTGCAACTCACTCATATACTATGTACTACACTGTGCGTTTCTTATATTCTAAGTTTTTCAGTGCAACTCACTCATATACTATGTACTACACTGTGCATTTCGTGTAATGCGGGTTTTTCAGTAAATTCTAAGTTTTTCAATGCAACTCACTCATATACTATGTACTACACTGTGCGTTTATTATATTCTAAGTTTTTCAGTGCAATTCCCTCATATACTATGTACTACACTGATCATTTCATGTAATGCGGGTTTTTCAGTAAATTCTAAGTTTTTCAATGCAACTCACTCATATACTATGTACTACACTGTGCGTTTCTTATATTCTAAGTTTTTCAGTGCAACTCACTCATATACTATGTACTACACAGTGCGTTTCTTATATTCTAAGTTTTTCAGTGCAACTCACTCATATGCTATGTACTACACTGTGCGTTTCTTATATTCTAAGTTTTTCAGTGCAACTCACTCATATACTATGTACTACACTGTGCGTTTCTTATATTGTAAGTTTTTCAGTGCAACTCACTCATATACTATGTACTACACTGTGCGTTTCTTATATTCTAAGTTTTTCAGTGCAACTCACTCATATACTATGTACTACACTGTGCGTTTCTTATATTCTAAGTTTTTCAGTGCAACTCACTCATATATTATGTACTACACTGTGCGTTTCTTATATTCTAAGTTTTTCAGTGCAACTCACTCATATACTATGTACTACACTGTGCGTTTCTTATATTCTAAGTTTTTCAGTGCAACTCACTCATATACTATGTACTACACTGTGCGTTTCTTATATTCTAAGTTTTTCAGTGCAACTCACTCATATACTATGTACTACACTGTGAGTTTCTTATATTCTAAGTTTTTCAGTGCAACTCATTCATATACTATGTACTACACTGTGCGTTTCTTATATTCTAAGTTTTTCAGTGCAACTCACTCATATACTATGTACTACACTGTGCGTTTCTTATATTCTAAGTTTTTCAGTGCAACTCACTCATATACTATGTACTACACTGTGCGTTTCTTATATTCTAAGTTTTTCAGTGCAACTCACTCATATACTATGTACTACACGGTGCGTTTCTTATATTCTAAGGTTTTCAGTGCAACTCACTCATATACTATGTACTACACTGTGCGTTTCTTATATTCTAAGGTTTTCAGTGCAACTCACTCATATACTATGTATTATACTGTGCGTTTCTTATATTCTAAGTTTTTCAGTGCAACTCACTCATATACTATGTACTACACTGTGCGTTTCTTATATTCCAAGTTTTTCAGTGCAACTCACTCATATACTATGTACTACACTGTGCGTTTCTTATATTCCAAGTTTTTCAGTGCAACTCACTCATATACTATGTACTACACTGTGCGTTTCTTATATTATAAGTTTTTCAGTGCAACTCACTCATATACTATGTACTACACTGTGCGTTTCTTATAGTCTAAGTTTTTCTATGCAACTCACTCATATACTATGTACTACACTGTGCGTTTCTTATATTCTAAGTTTTTCAGTGCAACTCACTCATATACTATGTACTACACTGTGCATTTCGTGTAATGCGGGTTTTTCAGTAAATTCTAAGTTTTTCAATGCAACTCACTCATATACTATGTACTACACTGTGCGTTTCTTATATTCTAAGTTTTTCAGTGCAACTCACTCATATACTATGTACTACACAGTGCGTTTCTTATATTCTAAGTTTTTCAGTGCAACTCACTCATATGCTATGTACTACACTGTGCGTTTCTTATATTCTAAGTTTTTCAGTGCAACTCACTCATATACTATGTACTACACTGTGCGTTTCTTATATTCTAAGTTTTTCAGTGCAACTCACTCATATACTATGTACTACACTGTGCGTTTCTTATATTCTAAGTTTTTCAGTGCAACTCACTCATATACTATGTACTACACTGTGCGTTTCTTATATTCTAAGTTTTTCAGTGCAACTCACTCATATACTATGTACTACACTGAGCGTTTCTTATATTCTAAGTTTTTCAGTGCAACTCACTCATATACTATGTACTACACTGTGCGTTTCTTATATTCTAAGTTTTTCAGTGCAACTCACTCATATACTATGTACTACACTGTGCGTTTCTTATATTCTTAGTTTTTCAGTGCAACTCACTCATATACTTTGTACTACACTGTGAGTTTCTTATATTCTAAGTTTTTCAGGGCAACTCATTCATATACTATGTACTACACTGTGAGTTTCTTATATTCTAAGTTTTTCAGTGCAACACACTCATATACTATGTACTACACTGTGCGTTTCTTATATTCTAAGTTTTTCAGTGCAACTCACTCATATACTATGTACTACACTGTGCGTTTCTTATATTCTAAGTTTTTCAGTGCAACTCACTCATATACTATGTACTACACTGTGCGTTTCTTATATTCTAAGTTTTTCTGTGCAACTCACTCATATACTATGTACTACACTGTGCGTTTCTTATATTCTAAGTTTTTCAGTGCAACTCACTCATATACTATGTACTACACTGTGCGTTTCTTATATTCTAAGTTTTTCAGTGCAACTCACTCATATACTATGTACTACACTGTGCGTTTCTTATATTCTAAGTTTTTCAGTGCAACTCACTCATATACTATGTACTACACTGTGCGTTTCTTATATTCTAAGTTTTTCAGTGCAACTCACTCATATACTATGTACTACACTGTGCGTTTCTTATATTCTAAGTTTTTCAGTGCAACTCACTCATATACTATGTACTACACTGTGCATTTCGTGTAATGCGGGTTTTTCAGTAAATTCTAAGTTTTTCAGTGCAACTCACTCATATACTATGTACTACACTGTGCGTTTCTTATATTCTAAGTTTTTCAATGCAACTCACTCATAAACTATGTACTACACTGTGCGTTTCTTATATTCTAAGTTTTTCAGTGCAACTCACTCATATACTATGTACTACAATGTGCGTTTCTTATATTCTAAGTTTTTCAGTGCAACTCACTCATATACTATGTACTACACTGTGCGTTTCTTATATTCTAAGTTTTTCAGTGCAACTCACTCATATACTATGTACTACACTGTGCGTTTCTTATATTCTAAGTTTTTCAGTGCAACTCACTCATATACTATGTACTACACTGTGCGTTTCTTATATTCTAAGTTTTTCAGTGCAACTCACTCTTATACTATGTACTACACTGTGCGTTTCTTATATTCTAAGTTTTTCAGTGCAACTCAGTCATATATTATGTACTACACTGTGCGTTTCTTATATTCTAAGTTTTTCAGTGCAACTCACTCATATACTATGTACTACACTGTGCGTTTCTTATATTCTAAGTTTTTCAGTGCAACTCACTCATATACTATGTACTACACAGTGCGTTTCTTATATTCTAAGTTTTTCAGTGCAACTCACTCATATGCTATGTACTACACTGTGCGTTTCTTATATTCTAAGTTTTTCAGTGCAACTCACTCATATACTATGTACTACACTGTGCGTTTCTTATATTCTAAGTTTTTCAGTGCAACTCACTCATATACTATGTACTACACTGTGCGTTTCTTATATTCTAAGTTTTTCAGTGCAACTCACTCATATACTATGTACTACACTGTGCGTTTCTTATATTCTAAGTTTTTCAGTGCAACTCACTCATATACTATGTACTACACTGAGCGTTTCTTATATTCTAAGTTTTTCAGTGCAACTCACTCATATACTATGTACTACACTGAGCGTTTCTTATATTCTAAGTTTTTCAGTGCAACTCACTCATATACTATGTACTACACTGTGCGTTTCTTATATTCTAAGTTTTTCAGTGCAACTCACTCATATACTATGTACTACACTGTGCGTTTCTTATATTCTAAGTTTTTCAGTGCAACTCACTCATATACTATGTACTACACTGTGCGTTTCTTATATTCTAAGTTTTTCAGTGCAACTCACTCATATACTATGTACTACACTGTGCGTTTCTTATATTCTAAGTTTTTCAGTGCAACTCACTCATATACTATGTACTACACTGTGCGTTTCTTATATTCTAAGTTTTTCAGTGCAACTCACTCATATACTATGTACTACACTGTGCATTTCGTGTAATGCGGGTTTTTCAGTAAATTCTAAGTTTTTCAGTGCAACTCACTCATATACTATGTACTACACTGTGCGTTTCTTATATTCTAAGTTTTTCAGTGCAACTCACTCATATACTATGTACTACACTGTGCGTTTCTTATATTCTAAGTTTTACAGTGCAACTCACTCATATACTATGTACTACACTGTGCGTTTCTTATATTCTAAGTTTTTCAGTGCAACTCACTCATATACTATGTACTACACTGTGCGTTTCTTATATTCTAAGTTTTTCAGTGCAACTCACTCATATACTATGTACTACACTGTGCGTTTCTTATATTCTAAGTTTTTCAGTGGAACTCACTCATATACTATGTACTACACTGTGCGTTTCTTATATTCTAAGTTTTTCAGTGCAACTCACTCATATACTATGTACTACACTGTGCGTTTCTTATATTCTAAGTTTTTCAGTGCAACTCACTCATATACTATGTACTACACTGTGCGTTTCTTATATTCTAAGTTTTTCAGTGCAACTCACTCATATACTATGTACTACAATGTGCGTTTCTTATATTCTAAGTTTTTCAGTGCAACTCACTCATATACTATGTACTACACTGTGCGTTTCTTATATTCTAAGTTTTTCAGTGCAACTCACTCATATACTATGTACTACACTGTGCGTTTCTTATATTCTAAGTTTTTCAGTGCAACTCACTCATATACTATGTACTACACTGTGCGTTTCTTATAGTCTAAGTTTTTCTATGCAACTCACTCATATACTATGTACTACACTGTGCGTTTCTTATATTCTAAGTTTTTCAGTGCAACTCACTCATATACTATGTACTACACTGTGCATTTCGTGTAATGCGGGTTTTTCAGTAAATTCTAAGTTTTTCAATGCAACTCACTCATATACTATGTACTACACTGTGCGTTTCATATATTCTAAGTTTTTCAGTGCAACTCACTCATATACTATGTACTACACTGTGCATTTCGTGTAATGCGGGTTTTTCAGTAAATTCTAAGTTTTTCAATGCAACTCACTCATATACTATATACTACACTGTGCGTTTCTTATATTCTAAGTTTTTCAGTGCAACTCACTCATATACTATGTACTACACTGTGCGTTTCTTATATTCTAAGTTTTTCAGTGCAACTCACTCATATACTATGTACTACACTGTGCGTTTCTTATATTCTAAGTTTTTCAGTGCAACTCACTCATATACTATGTACTACACTGTGCGTTTCTTATATTCTAAGTTTTTCAGTGCAACTCACTCATATACTATGTACTACACTGTGCGTTTCTTATATTCTAAGTTTTTCAGTGCAACTCACTCATATACTATGTACTAACTGTGCGTTTCTTATATTCTAAGTTTTTCAGTGCAACTCACTCATATACTATGTACTACACTGTGAGTTTCTTATATTCTAAGTTTTTCAGTGCAACTCATTCATATACTATGTACTACACTGTGCGTTTCTTATATTCTAAGTTTTTCAGTGCAACTCACTCATATACTATGTACTACACTGTGCGTTTCTTATATTCTAAGTTTTTCAGTGCAACTCACTCATATACTATGTACTACACTGTGCGTTTCTTATATTCTAAGTTTTTCAGTGCAACTCACTCATATACTATGTACTACACTGTGCGTTTCTTATATTCTAAGTTTTTCAGTGCAACTCACTCATATACTATGTACTACACTGTGCGTTTCTTATATTCTAAGAGTTTCAGTGCAACTCACTCATATACTATGTACTACACTGTGCGTTTCTTATATTCTAAGTTTTTCAGTGCAACTCACTCATATACTATGTACTACACTGTGCGTTTCTTATATTCTAAGTTTTTCAGTGCAACTCACTCATATACTATGTACTACACTGTGCATTTCGTGTAATGCGGGTTTTTCAGTAAATTCTAAGTTTTTCAATGCAACTCACTCATATACTATGTACTACACTGTGCGTTTCTTATATTCTAAGTTTTTCAGTGCAACTCACTCATATACTATGTACTACACAGTGCGTTTCTTATATTCTAAGTTTTTCAGTGCAACTCACTCATATGCTATGTACTACACTGTGCGTTTCTTATATTCTAAGTTTTTCAGTGCAACTCACTCATATACTATGTACTACACTGTGCGTTTCTTATATTCTAAGTTTTTCAGTGCAACTCACTCATATACTATGTACTACACTGTGCGTTTCTTATATTCTAAGTTTTTCAGTGCAACTCACTCATATACTATGTACTACACTGTGCGTTTCTTATATTCTAAGTTTTTCAGTGCAACTCACTCATATACTATGTACTACACTGTGCGTTTCTTATATTCTAAATTTTTCAGTGCAACTCACTCATATACTATGTACTACACTGTGCATTTCGTGTAATGCGGGTTTTTCAGTAAATTCTAAGTGTTTCAATGCAACTCACTCATATACTATGTACTACACTGTGCGTTTCTTATATTCTAAGTTTTTCAGTGCAACTCACTCATATACTATGTACTACACTGTGCATTTCGTGTAATGCGGGTTTTTCAGTAAATTCTAAGTTTTTCAATGCAACTCACTCATATACTATGTACTACACTGTGCGTTTCTTATATTCTAAGTTTTTCAGTGCAACTCACTCATATACTATGTACTACACAGTGCGTTTCTTATATTCTAAGTTTTTCAGTGCAACTCACTCATATGCTATGTAGTACACTGTGCGTTTCTTATATTCTAAGTTTTTCAGTGCAACTCTCTCATATACTATGTACTACACTGTGCGTTTCTTATATTCTAAGTTTTTCAGTGCAACTCACTCATATACTATGTACTACACTGTGCGTTTCTTATATTCTAAGTTTTTCAGTGCAACTCACTCATATACTATGTACTACACTGTGCGTTTCTTATATTCTAAGTTTTTCAGTGCAACTCACTCATATACTATGTACTACACTGTGCGTTTCTTATATTCTAAGTTTTTCAGTGCAACTCACTCATATACTATGTACTACACTGTGCGTTTCTTATATTCTAAGTTTTTCAGTGCAACTCACTCATATACTATGTACTACACTGTGCGTTTCTTATATTCTAAGTTTTTCAGTGCAACTCACTCATATACTATGTACTACACTGTGAGTTTCTTATATTCTAAGTTTTTCAGTGCAACTCATTCATATACTATGTACTACACTGTGCGTTTCTTATATTCTAAGTTTTTCAGTGCAACTCACTCATATACTATGTACTACACTGTGCGTTTCTTATATTCTAAGTTTTTCAGTGCAACTCACTCATATACTATGTACTACACTGTGCGTTTCTTATATTCTAAGTTTTTCAGTGCAACTCACTCATATACTATGTACTACACTGTGCGTTTCTTATATTCTAAGTTTTTCAGTGCAACTCACTCATATACTATGTACTACACTGTGCGTTTCTTATATTCTAAGTTTTTCAGTGCAACTCACTCATATACTATGTACTACACTGTGAGTTTCTTATATTCTAAGTTTTTCAGTGCAACTCACTCATATACTATGTACTACACTGTGCGTTTCTTATATTCTAAGTTTTTCAGTGCAACTCACTCATATACTATGTACTACACTGTGCATTTCGTGTAATGCGGGTTTTTCAGTAAATTCTAAGTTTTTCAATGCAACTCACTCATATACTATGTACTACACTGTGAGTTTCTTATATTTTAAGTTTTTCAGTGCAACTCACTCATATACTATGTACTACACTGTGCATTTCGTGTAATGCGGGTTTTTCAGTAAATTCTAAGTTTTTCAATGCAACTCACTCATATACTATGTACTACACTGTGCGTTTCTTATATTCTAAGTTTTTCAGTGCAACTCACTCATATACTATGTACTACACAGTGCGTTTCTTATATTCTAAGTTTTTCAGTGCAACTCACTCATATGCTATGTACTACACTGTGCGTTTCTTATATTCTAAGTTTTTCAGTGCAACTCACTCATATACTATGTACTACACTGTGCATTTCGTGTAATGCGGGTTTTTCAGTAAATTCTAAGTTTTTCAATGCAACTCACTCATATACTATGTACTACACTGTGCGTTTCTTATATTCTAAGTTTTTCAGTGCAACTTACTCATATACTATGTACTACACAGTGCGTTTCTTATATTCTAAGTTTTTCAGTGCAACTCACTCATATGCTATGTACTACACTGTGCGTTTCTTATATTCTAAGTTTTTCAGTGCAACTCACTCATATACTATTTACTACACTGTGCGTTTCTTATATTCTAAGTTTTTCAGTGCAACTCACTCATATACTATGTACTACACTGTGCGTTTCTTATATTCTAAGTTTTTCAGTGCAACTCACTCATATACTATGTACTACACTGTGCGTTTCTTATATTCTAAGTTTTACAGTGCAACTCACTCATATACTATGTACTACACTGTGCGTTTCTTATATTCTAAGTTTTTCAGTGCAACTCACTCATATACTATGTACTACACTGTGCGTTTCTTATATTCTAAGTTTTTCAGTGCAACTCACTCATATACTATGTACTACACTGTGCGTTTCTTATATTCTAAGTTTTTCAGTGGAACTCACTCATATACTATGTACTACACTGTGCGTTTCTTATATTCTAAGTTTTTCAGTGCAACTCACTCATATACTATGTACTACACTGTGCGTTTCTTATATTCTAAGTTTTTCAGTGCAACTCACTCATATACTATGTACTACACTGTGCGTTTCTTATATTCTAAGTTTTTCAGTGCAACTCACTCATATACTATGTACTACAATGTGCGTTTCTTATATTCTAAGTTTTTCAGTGCAACTCACTCATATACTATGTACTACACTGTGCGTTTCTTATATTCTAAGTTTTTCAGTGCAACTCACTCATATACTATGTACTACACTGTGCGTTTCTTATATTCTAAGTTTTTCAGTGCAACTCACTCATATACTATGTACTACACTGTGCGTTTCTTATAGTCTAAGTTTTTCTATGCAACTCACTCATATACTATGTACTACACTGTGCGTTTCATATATTCTAAGTTTTTCAGTGCAACTCACTCATATACTATGTACTACACTGTGCATTTCGTGTAATGCGGGTTTTTCAGTAAATTCTAAGTTTTTCAATGCAACTCACTCATATACTATATACTACACTGTGCGTTTCTTATATTCTAAGTTTTTCAGTGCAACTCACTCATATACTATGTACTACACTGTGCGTTTCTTATATTCTAAGTTTTTCAGTGCAACTCACTTATATACTATGTACTACACTGTGCGTTTCTTATATTCAAAGTTTTTCAGTGCAACTCTCTCATATACTATGTACTACACTGTGCGTTTCTTATATTCTAAGTTTTTCAGTGCAACTCACTCATATGCTATGTACTACACTGTGCGTTTCTTATATTCTAAGTTTTTCAGTGCAACTCACTCATATACTATGTACTACACTGTGCATTTCGTGTAATGCGGGTTTTTCAGTAAATTCTAAGTTTTTCAATGCAACTCACTCATATACTATGTACTACACTGTGCGTTTCTTATATTCTAAGTTTTTCAGTGCAACTTACTCATATACTATGTACTACACAGTGCGTTTCTTATATTCTAAGTTTTTCAGTGCAACTCACTCATATGCTATGTACTACACTGTGCGTTTCTTATATTCTAAGTTTTTCAGTGCAACTCACTCATATACTATTTACTACACTGTGCGTTTCTTATATTCTAAGTTTTTCAGTGCAACTCACTCATATACTATGTACTACACTGTGCGTTTCTTATATTCTAAGTTTTTCAGTGCAACTCACTCATATACTATGTACTACACTGTGCGTTTCTTATATTCTAAGTTTTACAGTGCAACTCACTCATATACTATGTACTACACTGTGCGTTTCTTATATTCTAAGTTTTTCAGTGCAACTCACTCATATACTATGTACTACACTGTGCGTTTCTTATATTCTAAGTTTTTCAGTGCAACTCACTCATATACTATGTACTACACTGTGCGTTTCTTATATTCTAAGTTTTTCAGTGGAACTCACTCATATACTATGTACTACACTGTGCGTTTCTTATATTCTAAGTTTTTCAGTGCAACTCACTCATATACTATGTACTACACTGTGCGTTTCTTATATTCTAAGTTTTTCAGTGCAACTCACTCATATACTATGTACTACACTGTGCGTTTCTTATATTCTAAGTTTTTCAGTGCAACTCACTCATATACTATGTACTACAATGTGCGTTTCTTATATTCTAAGTTTTTCAGTGCAACTCACTCATATACTATGTACTACACTGTGCGTTTCTTATATTCTAAGTTTTTCAGTGCAACTCACTCATATACTATGTACTACACTGTGCGTTTCTTATATTCTAAGTTTTTCAGTGCAACTCACTCATATACTATGTACTACACTGTGCGTTTCTTATAGTCTAAGTTTTTCTATGCAACTCACTCATATACTATGTACTACACTGTGCGTTTCATATATTCTAAGTTTTTCAGTGCAACTCACTCATATACTATGTACTACACTGTGCATTTCGTGTAATGCGGGTTTTTCAGTAAATTCTAAGTTTTTCAATGCAACTCACTCATATACTATATACTACACTGTGCGTTTCTTATATTCTAAGTTTTTCAGTGCAACTCACTCATATACTATGTACTACACTGTGCGTTTCTTATATTCTAAGTTTTTCAGTGCAACTCACTTATATACTATGTACTACACTGTGCGTTTCTTATATTCAAAGTTTTTCAGTGCAACTCTCTCATATACTATGTACTACACTGTGCGTTTCTTATATTCTAAGTTTTTCAGTGCAACTCACTCATATACTATGTACTACACTGTGCGTTTCTTATATTCTAAGTTTTTCAGTGCAACTCACTCATATACTATGTACTACACTGTGCGTTTCTTATATTCTAAGTTTTTCAGTGCAACTCACTCATATACTATGTACTACACTGTGCGTTTCTTATATTCAAAGTTTTTCAGTGCAACTCTCTCATATACTATGTACTACACTGTGCGTTTCTTATATTCTAAGTTTTTCAGTGCAACTCACTCATATGCTATGTACTACACTGTGCGTTTCTTATATTCTAAGTTTTTCAGTGCAACTCACTCATATACTATGTACTACACTGTGCATTTCGTGTAATGCGGGTTTTTCAGTAAATTCTAAGTTTTTCAATGCAACTCACTCATATACTATGTACTACACTGTGCGTTTCTTATATTCTAAGTTTTTCAGTGCAACTTACTCATATACTATGTACTACACAGTGCGTTTCTTATATTCTAAGTTTTTCAGTGCAACTCACTCATATGCTATGTACTACACTGTGCGTTTCTTATATTCTAAGTTTTTCAGTGCAACTCACTCATATACTATTTACTACACTGTGCGTTTCTTATATTCTAAGTTTTTCAGTGCAACTCACTCATATACTATGTACTACACTGTGCGTTTCTTATATTCTAAGTTTTTCAGTGCAACTCACTCATATACTATGTACTACACTGTGCGTTTCTTATATTCTAAGTTTTACAGTGCAACTCACTCATATACTATGTACTACACTGTGCGTTTCTTATATTCTAAGTTTTTCAGTGCAACTCACTCATATACTATGTACTACACTGTGCGTTTCTTATATTCTAAGTTTTTCAGTGCAACTCACTCATATACTATGTACTACACTGTGCGTTTCTTATATTCTAAGTTTTTCAGTGGAACTCACTCATATACTATGTACTACACTGTGCGTTTCTCATATTCTAAGTTTTTCAGTGCAACTCACTCATATACTATGTACTACACTGTGCGTTTCTTATATTCTAAGTTTTTCAGTGCAACTCACTCATATACTATGTACTACACTGTGCGTTTCTTATATTCTAAGTTTTTCAGTGCAACTCACTCATATACTATGTACTACAATGTGCGTTTCTTATATTCTAAGTTTTTCAGTGCAACTCACTCATATACTATGTACTACACTGTGCGTTTCTTATATTCTAAGTTTTTCAGTGCAACTCACTCATATACTATGTACTACACTGTGCGTTTCTTATATTCTAAGTTTTTCAGTGCAACTCACTCATATACTATGTACTACACTGTGCGTTTCTTATAGTCTAAGTTTTTCTATGCAACTCACTCATATACTATGTACTACACTGTGCGTTTCATATATTCTAAGTTTTTCAGTGCAACTCACTCATATACTATGTACTACACTGTGCATTTCGTGTAATGCGGGTTTTTCAGTAAATTCTAAGTTTTTCAATGCAACTCACTCATATACTATATACTACACTGTGCGTTTCTTATATTCTAAGTTTTTCAGTGCAACTCACTCATATACTATGTACTACACTGTGCGTTTCTTATATTCTAAGTTTTTCAGTGCAACTCACTTATATACTATGTACTACACTGTGCGTTTCTTATATTCAAAGTTTTTCAGTGCAACTCTCTCATATACTATGTACTACACTGTGCGTTTCTTATATTCTAAGTTTTTCAGTGCAACTCACTCATATACTATGTACTACACTGTGCGTTTCTTATATTCTAAGTTTTTCAGTGCAACTCACTCATATACTATGTACTACACTGTGCGTTTCTTATATTCTAAGTTTTTCAGTGCAACTCACTCATATACTATGTACTACACTGTGCGTTTCTTATATTCTAAGTTTTTCAGTGCAACTCACTCATATACTATGTACTACACTGTGAGTTTCTTATATTCTAAGTTTTTCAGTGCAACTCATTCATATACTATGTACTACACTGTGCGTTTCTTATATTCTAAGTTTTTCAGTGCAACTCACTCATATACTATGTACTACACTGTGCGTTTCTTATATTCTAAGTTTTTCAGTGCAACTCACTCATATACTATGTACTACACTGTGCGTTTCTTATATTCTAAGTTTTTCAGTGCAACTCACTCATATACTATGTACTACACTGTGCGTTTCTTATATTCTAAGTTTTTCAGTGCAACTCACTCATATACTATGTACTACACTGTGCGTTTCTTATATTCTAAGTTTTTCAGTGCAACTCACTCATATACTATGTACTACACTGTGCGTTTCTTATATTCTAAGTTTTTCAGTGCAACTCACTCATATACTATGTACTACACTGTGCGTTTCTTATATTCTAAGTTTTTCAGTGCAACTCACTCATATACTATGTACTACACTGTGCATTTCGTGTAATGCGGGTTTTTCAGTAAATTCTAAGTTTTTCAATGCAACTCACTCATATACTATGTACTACACTGTGAGTTTCTTATATTCTAAGTTTTTCAGTGCAACTCACTCATATACTATGTACTACACTGTGCATTTCGTGTAATGCGGGTTTTTCAGTAAATTCTAAGTTTTTCAATGCAACTCACTCATATACTATGTACTACACTGTGCGTTTCTTATATTCTAAGTTTTTCAGTGCAACTCACTCATATACTATGTACTACACAGTGCGTTTCTTATATTCTAAGTTTTTCAGTGCAACTCACTCATATGCTATGTACTACACTGTGCGTTTCTTATATTCTAAGTTTTTCAGTGCAACTCACTCATATACTATGTACTACACTGTGCATTTCGTGTAATGCGGGTTTTTCAGTAAATTCTAAGTTTTTCAATGCAACTCACTCATAT
Source organism: Mus caroli (assembly GCF_978045245.1). Lineage (NCBI taxonomy): Eukaryota > Metazoa > Chordata > Mammalia > Rodentia > Muridae > Mus > Mus caroli. Next base: position 519,706 of record NW_028227283.1, read on the forward strand.
ACTATGTACTACACTGTGCGTTTCTTATATTCTAAGTTTTTCAGTGCAACTCACTCATATACTATGTACTACACAGTGCGTTTCTTATATTCTAAGTTTTTCAGTGCAACTCACTCATATGCTATGTACTACACTGTGCGTTTCTTATATTCTAAGTTTTTCAGTGCAACTCACTCATATACTATTTACTACACTGTGCGTTTCTTATATTCTAAGTTTTTCAGTGCAACTCACTCATATACTATGTACTACACTGTGCGTTTCTTATATTCTAAGTTTTTCAGTGCAACTCACTCATATACTATGTACTACACTGTGCGTTTCTTATATTCTAAGTTTTACAGTGCAACTCACTCATATACTATGTACTACACTGTGCGTTTCTTATATTCTAAGTTTTTCAGTGCAACTCACTCATATACTATGTACTACACTGTGCGTTTCTTATATTCTAAGTTTTTCAGTGCAACTCACTCATATACTATGTACTACACTGTGCGTTTCTTATATTCTAAGTTTTTCAGTGGAACTCACTCATATACTATGTACTACACTGTGCGTTTCTTATATTCTAAGTTTTTCAGTGCAACTCACTCATATACTATGTACTACACTGTGCGTTTCTTATATTCTAAGTTTTTCAGTGCAACTCACTCATATACTATGTACTACACTGTGCGTTTCTTATATTCTAAGTTTTTCAGTGCAACTCACTCATATACTATGTACTACAATGTGCGTTTCTTATATTCTAAGTTTTTCAGTGCAACTCACTCATATACTATGTACTACACTGTGCGTTTCTTATATTCTAAGTTTTTCAGTGCAACTCACTCATATACTATGTACTACACTGTGCGTTTCTTATATTCTAAGTTTTTCAGTGCAACTCACTCATATACTATGTACTACACTGTGCGTTTCTTATAGTCTAAGTTTTTCTATGCAACTCACTCATATACTATGTACTACACTGTGCGTTTCTTATATTCTAAGTTTTTCAGTGCAACTCACTCATATACTATGTACTACACTGTGCATTTCGTGTAATGCGGGTTTTTCAGTAAATTCTAAGTTTTTCAATGCAACTCACTCATATACTATGTACTACACTGTGCGTTTCATATATTCTAAGTTTTTCAGTGCAACTCACTCATATACTATGTACTACACTGTGCATTTCGTGTAATGCGGGTTTTTCAGTAAATTCTAAGTTTTTCAATGCAACTCACTCATATACTATATACTACACTGTGCGTTTCTTATATTCTAAGTTTTTCAGTGCAACTCACTCATATACTATGTACTACACTGTGCGTTTCTTATATTCTAAGTTTTTCAGTGCAACTCACTCATATACTATGTACTACACTGTGCGTTTCTTATATTCAAAGTTTTTCAGTGCAACTCACTCATATACTATGTACTACACTGTGCGTTTCTTATATTCTAAGTTTTTCAGTGCAACTCACTCATATACTATGTACTACACTGTGCGTTTCTTATATTCTAAGTTTTTCAGTGCAACTCACTCATATACTATGTACTACACTGTGCGTTTCTTATATTCTAAGTTTTTCAGTGCAACTCACTCATATACTATGTACTACACTGTGAGTTTCTTATATTCTAAGTTTTTCAGTGCAACTCATTCATATACTATGTACTACACTGTGCGTTTCTTATATTCTAAGTTTTTCAGTGCAACTCACTCATATACTATGTACTACACTGTGCGTTTCTTATATTCTAAGTTTTTCAGTGCAACTCACTCATATACTATGTACTACACTGTGCGTTTCTTATATTCTAAGTTTTTCAGTGCAACTCACTCATATACTATGTACTACACTGTGCGTTTCTTATATTCTAAGTTTTTCAGTGCAACTCACTCATATACTATGTACTACACTGTGCGTTTCTTATATTCTAAGAGTTTCAGTGCAACTCACTCATATACTATGTACTACACTGTGCGTTTCTTATATTCTAAGTTTTTCAGGGCAACTCACTCATATACTATGTACTACACTGTGCGTTTCTTATATTCTAAGTTTTTCAGTGCAACTCACTCATATACTATGTACTACACTGTGCGTTTCTTATATTCTAAGTTTTTCAGTGCAACTCACTCATATACTATGTACTACACTGTGCATTTCGTGTAATGCGGGTTTTTCAGTAAATTCTAAGTTTTTCAATGCAACTCACTCATATACTATGTACTACACTGTGCGTTTCTTATATTCTAAGTTTTTCAGTGCAACTCACTCATATACTATGTACTACACAGTGCGTTTCTTATATTCTAAGTTTTTCAGTGCAACTCACTCATATGCTATGTACTACACTGTGCGTTTCTTATATTCTAAGTTTTTCAGTGCAACTCACTCATATACTATGTACTACACTGTGCGTTTCTTATATTCTAAGTTTTTCAGTGCAACTCACTCATATACTATGTACTACACTGTGCGTTTCTTATATTCTAAGTTTTTCAGTGCAACTCACTCATATACTATGTACTACACTGTGCGTTTCTTATATTCTAAGTTTTTCAGTGCAACTCACTCATATACTATGTACTACACTGTGCGTTTCTTATATTCTAAGTTTTTCAGTGCAACTCACTCATATACTATGTACTACACTGTGCATTTCGTGTAATGCGGGTTTTTCAGTAAATTCTAAGTGTTTCAATGCAACTCACTCATATACTATGTACTACACTGTGCGTTTCTTATATTCTAAGTTTTTCAGTGCAACTCACTCATATACTATGTACTACACTGTGCATTTCGTGTAATGCGGGTTTTTCAGTAAATTCTAAGTTTTTCAATGCAACTCACTCATATACTATGTACTACACTGTGCGTTTCTTATATTCTAAGTTTTTCAGTGCAACTCACTCATATACTATGTACTACACAGTGCGTTTCTTATATTCTAAGTTTTTCAGTGCAACTCACTCATATGCTATGTAGTACACTGTGCGTTTCTTATATTCTAAGTTTTTCAGTGCAACTCTCTCATATACTATGTACTACACTGTGCGTTTCTTATATTCTAAGTTTTTCAGTGCAACTCACTCATATACTATGTACTACACTGTGCGTTTCTTATATTCTAAGTTTTTCAGTGCAACTCACTCATATACTATGTACTACACTGTGCGTTTCTTATATTCTAAGTTTTTCAGTGCAACTCACTCATATACTATGTACTACACTGTGCGTTTCTTATATTCTAAGTTTTTCAGTGCAACTCACTCATATACTATGTACTACACTGTGCGTTTCTTATATTCTAAGTTTTTCAGTGCAACTCACTCATATACTATGTACTACACTGTGCGTTTCTTATATTCTAAGTTTTTCAGTGCAACTCACTCATATACTATGTACTACACTGTGAGTTTCTTATATTCTAAGTTTTTCAGTGCAACTCATTCATATACTATGTACTACACTGTGCGTTTCTTATATTCTAAGTTTTTCAGTGCAACTCACTCATATACTATGTACTACACTGTGCGTTTCTTATATTCTAAGTTTTTCAGTGCAACTCACTCATATACTATGTACTACACTGTGCGTTTCTTATATTCTAAGTTTTTCAGTGCAACTCACTCATATACTATGTACTACACTGTGCGTTTCTTATATTCTAAGTTTTTCAGTGCAACTCACTCATATACTATGTACTACACTGTGCGTTTCTTATATTCTAAGTTTTTCAGTGCAACTCACTCATATACTATGTACTACACTGTGCGTTTCTTATATTCTAAGTTTTTCAGTGCAACTCACTCATATACTATGTACTACACTGTGCGTTTCTTATATTCTAAGTTTTTCAGTGCAACTCACTCATATACTATGTACTACACTGTGCATTTCGTGTAATGCGGGTTTTTCAGTAAATTCTAAGTTTTTCAATGCAACTCACTCATATACTATGTACTACACTGTGAGTTTCTTATATTCTAAGTTTTTCAGTGCAACTCACTCATATACTATGTACTACACTGTGCATTTCGTGTAATGCGGGTTTTTCAGTAAATTCTAAGTTTTTCAATGCAACTCACTCATATACTATGTACTACACTGTGCGTTTCTTATATTCTAAGTTTTTCAGTGCAACTCACTCATATACTATGTACTACACAGTGCGTTTCTTATATTCTAAGTTTTTCAGTGCAACTCACTCATATGCTATGTACTACACTGTGCGTTTCTTATATTCTAAGTTTTTCAGTGCAACTCACTCATATACTATGTACTACACTGTGCATTTCGTGTAATGCGGGTTTTTCAGTAAATTCTAAGTTTTTCAATGCAACTCACTCATATACTATGTACTACACTGTGCGTTTCTTATATTCTAAGTTTTTCAGTGCAACTCACTCATATACTATGTACTACACAGTGCGTTTCTTATATTCTAAGTTTTTTAGTGCAACTCACTCATATGCTATGTACTACACTGTGCGTTTCTTATATTCTAAGTTTTTCAGTGCAACTCACTCATATACTATTTACTACACTGTGCGTTTCTTATATTCTAAGTTTTTCAGTGCAACTCACTCATATACTATGTACTACACTGTGCGTTTCTTATATTCTAAGTTTTTCAGTGCAACTCACTCATATACTATGTACTACACTGTGCGTTTCTTATATTCTAAGTTTTTCAGTGCAACTCACTCATATACTATGTACTACACTGTGCGTTTCTTATATTCTAAGTTTTTCAGTGCAACTCACTCATATAGTATGTACTACACTGTGCGTTTCTTATATTCTAAGTTTTTCAGTGGAACTCACTCATATACTATGTACTACACTGTGCGTTTCTTATATTCTAAGTTTTTCAGTGCAACTCACTCATATACTATGTACTACACTGTGCGTTTCTTATATTCTAAGTTTTTCAGTGCAACTCACTCATATACTATGTACTACACTGTGCGTTTCTTATATTCTAAGTTTTTCAGTGCAACTCACTCATATACTATGTACTACAATGTGCGTTTCTTATATTCTAAGTTTTTCAGTGCAACTCACTCATATACTATGTACTACACTGTGCGTTTCTTATATTCTAAGTTTTTCAGTGCAACTCACTCATATACTATGTACTACACTGTGCGTTTCTTATATTCTAAGTTTTTCAGTGCAACTCACTCATATACTATGTACTACACTGTGCGTTTCTTATAGTCTAAGTTTTTCTATGCAACTCACTCATATACTATGTACTACACTGTGCGTTTCTTATATTCTAAGTTTTTCAGTGCAACTCACTCATATACTATGTACTACACTGTGCATTTCGTGTAATGCGGGTTTTTCAGTAAATTCTAAGTTTTTCAATGCAACTCACTCATATACTATGTACTACACTGTGCGTTTCATATATTCTAAGTTTTTCAGTGCAACTCACTCATATACTATGTACTACACTGTGCATTTCGTGTAATGCGGGTTTTTCAGTAAATTCTAAGTTTTTCAATGCAACTCACTCATATACTATATACTACACTGTGCGTTTCTTATATTCTAAGTTTTTCAGTGCAACTCACTCATATACTATGTACTACACTGTGCGTTTCTTATATTCTAAGTTTTTCAGTGCAACTCACTCATATACTATGTACTACACTGTGCGTTTCTTATATTCAAAGTTTTTCAGTGCAACTCACTCATATACTATGTACTACACTGTGCGTTTCTTATATTCTAAGTTTTTCAGTGCAACTCACTCATATACTATGTACTACACTGTGCGTTTCTTATATTCTAAGTTTTTCAGTGCAACTCACTCATATACTATGTACTACACTGTGCGTTTCTTATATTCTAAGTTTTTCAGTGCAACTCACTCATATACTATGTACTACACTGTGAGTTTCTTATATTCTAAGTTTTTCAGTGCAACTCATTCATATACTATGTACTACACTGTGCGTTTCTTATATTCTAAGTTTTTCAGTGCAACTCACTCATATACTATGTACTACACTGTGCGTTTCTTATATTCTAAGTTTTTCAGTGCAACTCACTCATATACTATGTACTACACTGTGCGTTTCTTATATTCTAAGTTTTTCAGTGCAACTCACTCATATACTATGTACTACACTGTGCGTTTCTTATATTCTAAGTTTTTCAGTGCAACTCACTCATATACTATGTACTACACTGTGCGTTTCTTATATTCTAAGAGTTTCAGTGCAACTCACTCATATACTATGTACTACACTGTGCGTTTCTTATATTCTAAGTTTTTCAGGGCAACTCACTCATATATTATGTACTACACTGTGCGTTTCTTATATTCTAAGTTTTTCAGTGCAACTCACTCATATACTATGTACTACACTGTGCGTTTCTTATATTCTAAGTTTTTCAGTGCAACTCACTCATATACTATGTACTACACTGTGCATTTCGTGTAATGCGGGTTTTTCAGTAAATTCTAAGTTTTTCAATGCAACTCACTCATATACTATGTACTACACTGTGCGTTTCTTATATTCTAAGTTTTTCAGTGCAACTCACTCATATACTATGTACTACACAGTGCGTTTCTTATATTCTAAGTTTTTCAGTGCAACTCACTCATATGCTATGTACTACACTGTGCGTTTCTTATATTCTAAGTTTTTCAGTGCAACTCACTCATATACTATGTACTACACTGTGCGTTTCTTATATTCTAAGTTTTTCAGTGCAACTCACTCATATACTATGTACTACACTGTGCGTTTCTTATATTCTAAGTTTTTCAGTGCAACTCACTCATATACTATGTACTACACTGTGCGTTTCTTATATTCTAAGTTTTTCAGTGCAACTCACTCATATACTATGTACTACACTGTGCGTTTCTTATATTCTAAGTTTTTCAGTGCAACTCACTCATATACTATGTACTACACTGTGCATTTCGTGTAATGCGGGTTTTTCAGTAAATTCTAAGTGTTTCAATGCAACTCACTCATATACTATGTACTACACTGTGCGTTTCTTATATTCTAAGTTTTTCAGTGCAACTCACTCATATACTATGTACTACACTGTGCATTTCGTGTAATGCGGGTTTTTCAGTAAATTCTAAGTTTTTCAATGCAACTCACTCATATACTATGTACTACACTGTGCGTTTCTTATATTCTAAGTTTTTCAGTGCAACTCACTCATATACTATGTACTACACAGTGCGTTTCTTATATTCTAAGTTTTTCAGTGCAACTCACTCATATGCTATGTAGTACACTGTGCGTTTCTTATATTCTAAGTTTTTCAGTGCAACTCTCTCATATACTATGTACTACACTGTGCGTTTCTTATATTCTAAGTTTTTCAGTGCAACTCACTCATATACTATGTACTACACTGTGCGTTTCTTATATTCTAAGTTTTTCAGTGCAACTCACTCATATACTATGTACTACACTGTGCGTTTCTTATATTCTAAGTTTTTCAGTGCAACTCACTCATATACTATGTACTACACTGTGCGTTTCTTATATTCTAAGTTTTTCAGTGCAACTCACTCATATACTATGTACTACACTGTGCGTTTCTTATATTCTAAGTTTTTCAGTGCAACTCACTCATATACTATGTACTACACTGTGCGTTTCTTATATTCTAAGTTTTTCAGTGCAACTCACTCATATACTATGTACTACACTGTGAGTTTCTTATATTCTAAGTTTTTCAGTGCAACTCATTCATATACTATGTACTACACTGTGCGTTTCTTATATTCTAAGTTTTTCAGTGCAACTCACTCATATACTATGTACTACACTGTGCGTTTCTTATATTCTAAGTTTTTCAGTGCAACTCACTCATATACTATGTACTACACTGTGCGTTTCTTATATTCTAAGTTTTTCAGTGCAACTCACTCATATACTATGTACTACACTGTGCGTTTCTTATATTCTAAGTTTTTCAGTGCAACTCACTCATATACTATGTACTACACTGTGCGTTTCTTATATTCTAAGTTTTTCAGTGCAACTCACTCATATACTATGTACTACACTGTGTGTTTCTTATATTCTAAGTTTTTCAGTGCAACTCACTCATATACTATGTACTACACTGTGCGTTTCTTATATTCTAAGTTTTTCAGTGCAACTCACTCATATACTATGTACTACACTGTGCATTTCGTGTAATGCGGGTTTTTCAGTAAATTCTAAGTTTTTCAATGCAACTCACTCATATACTATGTACTACACTGTGAGTTTCTTATATTCTAAGTTTTTCAGTGCAACTCACTCATATACTATGTACTACACTGTGCATTTCGTGTAATGCGGGTTTTTCAGTAAATTCTAAGTTTTTCAATGCAACTCACTCATATACTATGTACTACACTGTGCGTTTCTTATATTCTAAGTTTTTCAGTGCAACTCACTCATATACTATGTACTACACAGTGCGTTTCTTATATTCTAAGTTTTTCAGTGCAACTCACTCATATGCTATGTACTACACTGTGCGTTTCTTATATTCTAAGTTTTTCAGTGCAACTCACTCATATACAATGTACTACACTGTGCATTTCGTGTAATGCGGGTTTTTCAGTAAATTCTAAGTTTTTCAATGCAACTCACTCATATACTATGTACTACACTGTGCGTTTCTTATATTCTAAGTTTTTCAGTGCAACTCACTCATATACTATGTACTACACAGTGCGTTTCTTATATTCTAAGTTTTTCAGTGCAACTCACTCATATGCTATGTACTACACTGTGCGTTTCTTATATTCTAAGTTTTTCAGTGCAACTCACTCATATACTATGTACTACACAGTGCGTTTCTTATATTCTAAGTTTTTCAGTGCAACTCACTCATATACTATGTACTACACTGTGCGTTTCTTATATTCTAAGTTTTTCAGTGCAACTCACTCATATACTATGTACTACACTGTGCGTTTCTTATATTCTAAGTTTTTCAGTGCAACTCACTCATATACTATGTACTACACTGTGCGTTTCTTATATTCTAAGTTTTTCAGTGCAACTCACTCATATACTATGTACTACACTGTGCGTTTCTTATATTCTAAGTTTTTCAGTGCAACTCACTCATATACTATGTACTACACTGTGCGTTTCTTATATTCTAAGTTTTTCAGTGCAACTCACTCATATACTATGTACTACACTGTGCGTTTCTTATATTCTAAGTTTTTCAGTGCAACTCACTCTTATACTATGTACTACACTGTCCATTTCGTGTAATGCGGGTTTTTCAGTAAATTCTAAGTTTTTCAATGCAACTCACTCATATACTATGTACTACACTGTGCGTTTCTTATATTCTAAGTTTTTCAGTGCAACTCACTCATATACTATGTACTACACTGTGCATTTCGTGTAATGCGGGTTTTTCAGTAAATTCTAAGTTTTTCAATGCAACTCACTCATATACTATGTACTACACTGTGCGTTTATTATATTCTAAGGTTTTCAGTGCAACTCACTCATATACTATGTACTACACAGTGCGTTTCTTATATTCTAAGTTTTTCAGTGCAACTCACTCATATGCTATGTACTACACTGTGCGTTTCTTATATTCTAAGTTTTTCAGTGCAACTCACTCATATACTATGTACTACACTGTGCGTTTCTTATATTCTAAATTTTTCAGTGCAACTCACTCATATACTATGTACTACACTGTGCGTTTCTTATATTCTAAGTTTTTCAGTGCAACTCACTCATATACTATGTACTACACTGTGCGTTTCTTATATTCTAAGTTTTTCAGTGCAACTCACTCATATACTATGTACTACACTGTGCGTTTCTTATATTCTAAGTTTTTCAGTGCAACTCACTCATATACTATGTACTACACTGTGCGTTTCTTATATTCTAAGTTTTTCAGTGCAACTCATTCATATACTATGTACTACACTGTGCGTTTCTTATATTCTAAGTTTTTCAGTGCAACTCACTCATATACTATGTACTACACTGTGCGTTTCTTATATTCTAAGTTTTTCAGTGCAACTCACTCATATACTATGTACTACACAGTGCGTTTCTTATATTCTAAGTTTTTCAGTGCAACTCACTCATATGCTATGTACTACACTGTGCGTTTCTTATATTCTAAGTTTTTCAGTGCAACTCACTCATATACTATTTACTACACTGTGCGTTTCTTATATTCTAAGTTTTTCAGTGCAACTCACTCATATACTATGTACTACACTGTGCGTTTCTTATATTCTAAGTTTTTCAGTGCAACTCACTCATATACTATGTACTACACTGTGCGTTTCTTATATTCTAAGTTTTTCAGTGCAACTCACTCATATACTATGTACTACACTGTGCGTTTCTTATATTCTAAGTTTTTCAGTGCAACTCACTCATATACTATGTACTACACTGTGCATTTCGTGTAATGCGGGTTTTTCAGTAAATTCTAAGTTTTTCAATGCAACTCACTCATATACTATGTACTACACTGTGCGTTTCTTATATTCTAAGTTTTTCAGTGCAACTCACTCATATACTATGTACTACACTGTGCATTTCGTGTAATGCGGGTTTTTCAGTAAATTCTAAGTTTTTCAATGCAACTCACTCATATACTATGTACTACACTGTGCGTTTCTTATATTCTAAGTTTTTCAGTGCAACTCACTCATATACTATGTACTACACAGTGCGTTTCTTATATTCTAAGTTTTTCAGTGCAACTCACTCATATGCTATGTAGTACACTGTGCGTTTCTTATATTCTAAGTTTTTCAGTGCAACTCACTCATATACTATGTACTACACTGTGCGTTTCTTATATTCTAAGTTTTTCAGTGCAACTCACTCATATACTATGTACTACACTGTGCGTTTCTTATATTCTAAGTTTTTCAGTGCAACTCACTCATATACTATGTACTACACTGTGCGTTTCTTATATTCTAAGTTTTTCAGTGCAACTCACTCATATACTATGTACTACACTGTGCGTTTCTTATATTCTAAGTTTTTCAGTGCAACTCACTCATATACTATGTACTACACTGTGCGTTTCTTATATTCTAAGTTTTTCAGTGCAACTCACTCTTATACTATGTACTACACTGTCCATTTCGTGTAATGCGGGTTTTTCAGTAAATTCTAAGTTTTTCAATGCAACTCACTCATATACTATGTACTACACTGTGCGTTTCTTATATTCTAAGTTTTTCAGTGCAACTCACTCATATACTATGTACTACACTGTGCGTTTCTTATATTCTAAGTTTTTCAGTGCAACTCACTCATATACTATGTACTACACTGTGCGTTTCTTATATTCTAAGTTTTTCAGTGCAACTCACTCATATACTATGTACTACACTGTGCGTTTCTTATATTCTAAGAGTTTCAGTGCAACTCACTCATATACTATGTACTACACTGTGCGTTTCTTATATTCTAAGTTTTTCAGGGCAACTCACTCATATATTATGTACTACACTGTGCGTTTCTTATATTCTAAGTTTTTCAGTGCAACTCACTCATATACTATGTACTACACTGTGCGTTTCTTATATTCTAAGTTTTTCAGTGCAACTCACTCATATACTATGTACTACACTGTGCATTTCGTGTAATGCGGGTTTTTCAGTAAATTCTAAGTTTTTCAATGCAACTCACTCATATACTATGTACTACACTGTGCGTTTCTTATATTCTAAGTTTTTCAGTGCAACTCACTCATATACTATGTACTACACAGTGCGTTTCTTATATTCTAAGTTTTTCAGTGCAACTCACTCATATGCTATGTACTACACTGTGCGTTTCTTATATTCTAAGTTTTTCAGTGCAACTCACTCATATACTATGTACTACACTGTGCGTTTCTTATATTCTAAGTTTTTCAGTGCAACTCACTCATATACTATGTACTACACTGTGCGTTTCTTATATTCTAAGTTTTTCAGTGCAACTCACTCATATACTATGTACTACACTGTGCGTTTCTTATATTCTAAGTTTTTCAGTGCAACTCACTCATATACTATGTACTACACTGTGCGTTTCTTATATTCTAAGTTTTTCAGTGCAACTCACTCATATACTATGTACTACACTGTGCATTTCGTGTAATGCGGGTTTTTCAGTAAATTCTAAGTGTTTCAATGCAACTCACTCATATACTATGTACTACACTGTGCGTTTCTTATATTCTAAGTTTTTCAGTGCAACTCACTCATATACTATGTACTACACTGTGCATTTCGTGTAATGCGGGTTTTTCAGTAAATTCTAAGTTTTTCAATGCAACTCACTCATATACTATGTACTACACTGTGCGTTTCTTATATTCTAAGTTTTTCAGTGCAACTCACTCATATACTATGTACTACACAGTGCGTTTCTTATATTCTAAGTTTTTCAGTGCAACTCACTCATATGCTATGTAGTACACTGTGCGTTTCTTATATTCTAAGTTTTTCAGTGCAACTCTCTCATATACTATGTACTACACTGTGCGTTTCTTATATTCTAAGTTTTTCAGTGCAACTCACTCATATACTATGTACTACACTGTGCGTTTCTTATATTCTAAGTTTTTCAGTGCAACTCACTCATATACTATGTACTACACTGTGCGTTTCTTATATTCTAAGTTTTTCAGTGCAACTCACTCATATACTATGTACTACACTGTGCGTTTCTTATATTCTAAGTTTTTCAGTGCAACTCACTCATATACTATGTACTACACTGTGCGTTTCTTATATTCTAAGTTTTTCAGTGCAACTCACTCATATACTATGTACTACACTGTGCGTTTCTTATATTCTAAGTTTTTCAGTGCAACTCACTCATATACTATGTACTACACTGTGAGTTTCTTATATTCTAAGTTTTTCAGTGCAACTCATTCATATACTATGTACTACACTGTGCGTTTCTTATATTCTAAGTTTTTCAGTGCAACTCACTCATATACTATGTACTACACTGTGCGTTTCTTATATTCTAAGTTTTTCAGTGCAACTCACTCATATACTATGTACTACACTGTGCGTTTCTTATATTCTAAGTTTTTCAGTGCAACTCACTCATATACTATGTACTACACTGTGCGTTTCTTATATTCTAAGTTTTTCAGTGCAACTCACTCATATACTATGTACTACACTGTGCGTTTCTTATATTCTAAGTTTTTCAGTGCAACTCACTCATATACTATGTACTACACTGTGTGTTTCTTATATTCTAAGTTTTTCAGTGCAACTCACTCATATACTATGTACTACACTGTGCGTTTCTTATATTCTAAGTTTTTCAGTGCAACTCACTCATATACTATGTACTACACTGTGCATTTCGTGTAATGCGGGTTTTTCAGTAAATTCTAAGTTTTTCAATGCAACTCACTCATATACTATGTACTACACTGTGAGTTTCTTATATTCTAAGTTTTTCAGTGCAACTCACTCATATACTATGTACTACACTGTGCATTTCGTGTAATGCGGGTTTTTCAGTAAATTCTAAGTTTTTCAATGCAACTCACTCATATACTATGTACTACACTGTGCGTTTCTTATATTCTAAGTTTTTCAGTGCAACTCACTCATATACTATGTACTACACAGTGCGTTTCTTATATTCTAAGTTTTTCAGTGCAACTCACTCATATGCTATGTACTACACTGTGCGTTTCTTATATTCTAAGTTTTTCAGTGCAACTCACTCATATACAATGTACTACACTGTGCATTTCGTGTAATGCGGGTTTTTCAGTAAATTCTAAGTTTTTCAATGCAACTCACTCATATACTATGTACTACACTGTGCGTTTCTTATATTCTAAGTTTTTCAGTGCAACTCACTCATATACTATGTACTACACAGTGCGTTTCTTATATTCTAAGTTTTTCAGTGCAACTCACTCATATGCTATGTACTACACTGTGCGTTTCTTATATTCTAAGTTTTTCAGTGCAACTCACTCATATACTATTTACTACACTGTGCGTTTCTTATATTCTAAGTTTTTCAGTGCAACTCACTCATATACTATGTACTACACTGTGCGTTTCTTATATTCTAAGTTTTTCAGTGCAACTCACTCATATACTATGTACTACACTGTGCGTTTCTTATATTCTAAGTTTTTCAGTGCAACTCACTCATATACTATGTACTACACTGTGCGTTTCTTATATTCTAAGTTTTTCAGTGCAACTCACTCATATACTATGTACTACACTGTGCATTTCGTGTAATGCGGGTTTTTCAGTAAATTCTAAGTTTTTCAATGCAACTCACTCATATACTATGTACTACACTGTGCGTTTCTTATATTCTAAGTTTTTCAGTGCAACTCACTCATATACTATGTACTACACTGTGCATTTCGTGTAATGCGGGTTTTTCAGTAAATTCTAAGTTTTTCAATGCAACTCACTCATATACTATGTACTACACTGTGCGTTTCTTATATTCTAAGTTTTTCAGTGCAACTCACTCATATACTATGTACTACACAGTGCGTTTCTTATATTCTAAGTTTTTCAGTGCAACTCACTCATATGCTATGTAGTACACTGTGCGTTTCTTATATTCTAAGTTTTTCAGTGCAACTCACTCATATACTATGTACTACACTGTGCGTTTCTTATATTCTAAGTTTTTCAGTGCAACTCACTCATATACTATGTACTACACTGTGCGTTTCTTATATTCTAAGTTTTTCAGTGCAACTCACTCATATACTATGTACTACACTGTGCGTTTCTTATATTCTAAGTTTTTCAGTGCAACTCACTCATATACTATGTACTACACTGTGCGTTTCTTATATTCTAAGTTTTTCAGTGCAACTCACTCATATACTATGTACTACACTGTGCGTTTCTTATATTCTAAGTTTTTCAGTGCAACTCACTCTTATACTATGTACTACACTGTCCATTTCGTGTAATGCGGGTTTTTCAGTAAATTCTAAGTTTTTCAATGCAACTCACTCATATACTATGTACTACACTGTGCGTTTCTTATATTCTAAGTTTTTCAGTGCAACTCACTCATATACTATGTACTACACTGTGCATTTCGTGTAATGCGGGTGTTTCAGTAAATTCTAAGTTTTTCAATGCAACTCACTCATATACTATGTACTACACTGTGCGTTTATTATATTCTAAGGTTTTCAGTGCAACTCACTCATATACTATGTACTACACAGTGCGTTTCTTATATTCTAAGTTTTTCAGTGCAACTCACTCATATGCTATGTACTACACTGTGCGTTTCTTATATTCTAAGTTTTTCAGTGCAACTCACTCATATACTATGTACTACACTGTGCGTTTCTTATATTCTAAATTTTTCAGTGCAACTCACTCATATACTATGTACTACACTGTGCGTTTCTTATATTCTAAGTTTTTCAGTGCAACTCACTCATATACTATGTACTACACTGTGCGTTTCTTATATTCTAAGTTTTTCAGTGCAACTCACTCATATACTATGTACTACACTGTGCGTTTCTTATATTCTAAGTTTTTCAGTGCAACTCACTCATATACTATGTACTACACTGTGCGTTTCTTATATTCTAAGTTTTTCAGTGCAACTCACTCATATACTATGTACTACACTGTGCATTTCGTGTAATGCGGGTTTTTCAGTAAATTCTAAGTTTTTCAATGCAACTCACTCATATACTATGTACTACACTGTGCGTTTCTTATATTCTAAGTTTTTCAGTGCAACTCACTCATATACTATGTACTACACAGTGCGTTTCTTATATTCTAAGTTTTTCAGTGCAACTCACTCATATGCTATGTACTACACTGTGCGTTTCTTATATTCTAAGTTTTTCAGTGCAACTCACTCATATACTATTTACTACACTGTGCGTTTCTTATATTCTAAGTTTTTCAGTGCAACTCACTCATATACTATGTACTACACTGTGCGTTTCTTATATTCTAAGTTTTTCAGTGCAACTCACTCATATACTATGTACTACACTGTGCGTTTCTTATATTCTAAGTTTTTCAGTGCAACTCACTCATATACTATGTACTACACTGTGCGTTTCTTATATTCTAAGTTTTTCAGTGCAACTCACTCATATACTATGTACTACACTGTGCATTTCGTGTAATGCGGGTTTTTCAGTAAATTCTAAGTTTTTCAATGCAACTCACTCATATACTATGTACTACACTGTGCGTTTCTTATATTCTAAGTTTTTCAGTGCAACTCACTCATATACTATGTACTACACAGTGCGTTTCTTATATTCTAAGTTTTTCAGTGCAACTCACTCATATGCTATGTAGTACACTGTGCGTTTCTTATATTCTAAGTTTTTCAGTGCAACTCACTCATATACTATGTACTACACTGTGCGTTTCTTATATTCTAAGTTTTTCAGTGCAACTCACTCATATACTATGTACTACACTGTGCGTTTCTTATATTCTAAGTTTTTCAGTGCAACTCACTCATATACTATGTACTACACTGTGCGTTTCTTATATTCTAAGTTTTTCAGTGCAACTCACTCATATACTATGTACTACACTGTGCGTTTCTTATATTCTAAGTTTTTCAGTGCAACTCACTCATATACTATGTACTACACTGTGCGTTTCTTATATTCTAAGTTTTTCAGTGCAACTCACTCATATACTATGTACTACACTGTGTGTTTCTTATATTCTAAGTTTTTCAGTGCAACTCACTCATATACTATGTACTACACTCTGCGTTTCTTATATTCTAAGTTTTTCAGTGCAACTCACTCATATACTATGTACTACACTGTGAGTTTCTTATATTCTAAGTTTTTCAGTGCAACTCATTCATATACTATGTACTACACTGTGCGTTTCTTATATTCTAAGTTTTTCAGTGCAACTCACTCATATACTATGTACTACACTGTGCGTTTCTTATATTCTAAGTTTTTCAGTGCAACTCACTCATATACTATGTACTACACTGTGCGTTTCTTATATTCTAAGTTTTTCAGTGCAACTCACTCATATACTATGTACTACACTGTGCGTTTCTTATATTCTAAGTTTTTCAGTGCAACTCACTCATATACTATGTACTACACTGTGCGTTTCTTATATTCTAAGTTTTTCAGTGCAACTCACTCATATACTATGTACTACACTGTGCGTTTCTTATATTCTAAGTTTTTCAGTGCAACTCACTCATATACTATGTACTACACTGTGCGTTTCTTATATTCTAAGTTTTTCAGTGCAACTCACTCATATACTATGTACTACACTGTGCGTTTCTTATATTCTAAGTTTTTCAGTGCAACTCACTCATATACTATGTACTACACTGTGCGTTTCTTATATTCTAAGTTTTTCAGTGCAACTCACTCATATACTATGTACTACACTGTGCGTTTCTTATATTCTAAGTTTTTCAGTGCAACTCACTCATATACTATGTACTACACTGTGCGTTTCTTATATTCTAAGTTTTTCAGTGCAACTCACTCATATACTATGTACTACACTGTGCGTTTCTTATATTCTAAGTTTTTCAGTGCAACTCACTCATATACTATGTACTACACTGTGCATTTCGTGTAATGCGGGTTTTTCAGTAAATTCTAAGTTTTTCAATGCAACTCACTCATATACTATGTACTACACTGTGCGTTTCTTATATTCTAAGTTTTTCAGTGCAACTCACTCATATACTATGTACTACACAGTGCGTTTCTTATATTCTAAGTTTTTCAGTGCAACTCACTCATATGCTATGTACTACACTGTGCGTTTCTTATATTCTAAGTTTTTCAGTGCAACTCACTCATATACTATGTAATACACTGTGCGTTTCTTATATTCTAAGTTTTTCAGTGCAACTCACTCATATACTATGTACTACACTGTGCGTTTCTTATATTCTAAGTTTTTCAGTGCAACTCACTCATATACTATGTACTACACTGTGCGTTTCTTACATTCTAAGTTTTTCAGTGCAACTCACTCATATACTATGTACTACACTGTGCATTTCGTGTAATGCGGGTTTTTCAGTAAATTCTAAGTTTTTCAATGCAACTCACTCATATACTATGTACTACACTGTGCGTTTCTTATATTCTAAGTTTTTCAGTGCAACTCACTCATATACTATGTACTACACTGTGCATTTCGTGTAATGCGGGATTTCAGTAAATTCTAAGTTTTTCAATGCAACTCACTCATATACTATGTACTACACTGTGCGTTTCTTATATTCTAAGTTTTTCAGTGCAACTCACTCATATACTATGTACTACACTGTGCATTTCGTGTAATGCGGGTTTTTCAGTAAATTCTAAGTTTTTCAATGCAACTCACTCATATACTATGTACTACACTGTGCGTTTATTATATTCTAAGGTTTTCAGTGCAACTCACTCATATACTATGTACTACACAGTGCGTTTCTTATATTCTAAGTTTTTCAGTGCAACTCACTCATATGCTATGTACTACACTGTGCGTTTCTTATATTCTAAGTTTTTCAGTGCAACTCACTCATATACTATGTACTACACTGTGCGTTTCTTATATTCTAAATTTTTCAGTGCAACTCACTCATATACTATGTACTACACTGTGCGTTTCTTATATTCTAAGTTTTTCAGTGCAACTCACTCATATACTATGTACTACACTGTGCGTTTCTTATATTCTAAGTTTTTCAGTGCAACTCACTCATATACTATGTACTACACTGTGCGTTTCTTATATTCTAAGTTTTTCAGTGCAACTCACTCATATACTATGTACTACACTGTGCGTTTCTTATATTCTAAGTTTTTCAGTGCAACTCACTCATATACTATGTACTACACTGTGCATTTCGTGTAATGCGGGTTTTTCAGTAAATTCTAAGTTTTTCAATGCAACTCACTCATATACTATGTACTACACTGTGCGTTTCTTATATTCTAAGTTTTTCAGTGCAACTCACTCATATACTATGTACTACACAGTGCGTTTCTTATATTCTAAGTTTTTCAGTGCAACTCACTCATATGCTATGTACTACACTGTGCGTTTCTTATATTCTAAGTTTTTCAGTGCAACTCACTCATATACTATTTACTACACTGTGCGTTTCTTATATTCTAAGTTTTTCAGTGCAACTCACTCATATACTATGTACTACACTGTGCGTTTCTTATATTCTAAGTTTTTCAGTGCAACTCACTCATATACTATGTACTACACTGTGCGTTTCTTATATTCTAAGTTTTTCAGTGCAACTCACTCATATACTATGTACTACACTGTGCGTTTCTTATATTCTAAGTTTTTCAGTGCAACTCACTCATATACTATGTACTACACTGTGCATTTCGTGTAATGCGGGTTTTTCAGTAAATTCTAAGTTTTTCAATGCAACTCACTCATATACTATGTACTACACTGTGCGTTTCTTATATTCTAAGTTTTTCAGTGCAACTCACTCATATACTATGTACTACACAGTGCGTTTCTTATATTCTAAGTTTTTCAGTGCAACTCACTCATATGCTATGTAGTACACTGTGCGTTTCTTATATTCTAAGTTTTTCAGTGCAACTCACTCATATACTATGTACTACACTGTGCGTTTCTTATATTCTAAGTTTTTCAGTGCAACTCACTCATATACTATGTACTACACTGTGCGTTTCTTATATTCTAAGTTTTTCAGTGCAACTCACTCATATACTATGTACTACACTGTGCGTTTCTTATATTCTAAGTTTTTCAGTGCAACTCACTCATATACTATGTACTACACTGTGCGTTTCTTATATTCTAAGTTTTTCAGTGCAACTCACTCATATACTATGTACTACACTGTGCGTTTCTTATATTCTAAGTTTTTCAGTGCAACTCACTCATATACTATGTACTACACTGTGCGTTTCTTATATTCTAAGTTTTTCAGTGCAACTCACTCATATACTATGTACTACACTCTGCGTTTCTTATATTCTAAGTTTTTCAGTGCAACTCACTCATATACTATGTACTACACTGTGAGTTTCTTATATTCTAAGTTTTTCAGTGCAACTCATTCATATACTATGTACTACACTGTGCGTTTCTTATATTCTAAGTTTTTCAGTGCAACTCACTCATATACTATGTACTACACTGTGCGTTTCTTATATTCTAAGTTTTTCAGTGCAACTCACTCATATACTATGTACTACACTGTGCGTTTCTTATATTCTAAGTTTTTCAGTGCAACTCACTCATATACTATGTACTACACTGTGCGTTTCTTATATTCTAAGTTTTTCAGTGCAACTCACTCATATACTATGTACTACACTGTGCGTTTCTTATATTCTAAGTTTTTCAGTGCAACTCACTCATATACTATGTACTACACTGTGCGTTTCTTATATTCTAAGTTTTTCAGTGCAACTCACTCATATACTATGTACTACACTGTGCGTTTCTTATATTCTAAGTTTTTCAGTGCAAATCACTCATATACTATGTACTACACTGTGCGTTTCTTATATTCTAAGTTTTTCAGTGCAACTCACTCATATACTATGTACTACACTGTGCGTTTCTTATATTCTAAGTTTTTCAGTGCAACTCACTCATATACTATGTACTACACTGTGCGTTTCTTATATTCTAAGTTTTTCAGTGCAACTCACTCATATACTATGTACTACACTGTGCGTTTCTTATATTCTAAGTTTTTCAGTGCAACTCACTCATATACTATGTACTACACTGTGCGTTTCTTATATTCTAAGTTTTTCAGTGCAACTCACTCATATACTATGTACTACACTGTGCGTTTCTTATATTCTAAGTTTTTCAGTGCAACTCACTCATATACTATGTACTACACTGTGCGTTTCTTATATTCTAAGTTTTTCAGTGCAACTCACTCATATACTATGTACTACACTGTGCATTTCGTGTAATGCGGGTTTTTCAGTAAATTCTAAGTTTTTCAATGCAACTCACTCATATACTATGTACTACACTGTGCGTTTCTTATATTCTAAGTTTTTCAGTGCAACTCACTCATATACTATGTACTACACAGTGCGTTTCTTATATTCTAAGTTTTTCAGTGCAACTCACTCATATGCTATGTACTACACTGTGCGTTTCTTATATTCTAAGTTTTTCAGTGCAACTCACTCATATACTATGTACTACACTGTGCGTTTCTTATATTCTAAGTTTTTCAGTGCAACTCACTCATATACTATGTAATACACTGTGCGTTTCTTATATTCTAAGTTTTTCAGTGCAACTCACTCATATACTATGTACTACACTGTGCGTTTCTTATATTCTAAGTTTTTCAGTGCAACTCACTCATATACTATGTACTACACTGTGCGTTTCTTACATTCTAAGTTTTTCAGTGCAACTCACTCATATACTATGTACTACACTGTGCATTTCGTGTAATGCGGGTTTTTCAGTAAATTCTAAGTTTTTCAATGCAACTCACTCATATACTATGTACTACACTGTGCGTTTCTTATATTCTAAGTTTTTCAGTGCAACTCACTCATATACTATGTACTACACTGTGCATTTCGTGTAATGCGGGATTTCAGTAAATTCTAAGTTTTTCAATGCAACTCACTCATATACTATGTACTACACTGTGCGTTTCTTATATTCTAAGTTTTTCAGTGCAACTCACTCATATACTATGTACTACACTGTGCATTTCGTGTAATGCGGGTTTTTCAGTAAATTCTAAGTTTTTCAATGCAACTCACTCATATACTATGTACTACACTGTGCGTTTATTATATTCTAAGTTTTTCAGTGCAACTCACTCATATACTATGTACTACACAGTGCGTTTCTTATATTCTAAGTTTTTCAGTGCAACTCACTCATATGCTATGTACTACACTGTGCGTTTCTTATATTCTAAGTTTTTCAGTGCAACTCACTCATATACTGTGTACTACACTGTGCGTTTCTTATATTCTAAGTTTTTCAGTGCAACTCACTCATATACTATGTACTACACTGTGCGTTTCTTATATTCTAAGTTTTTCAGTGCAACTCACTCATATACTATGTACTACACTGTGCGTTTCTTATATTCTAAGTTTTTCAGTGCAACTCACTCATATACTATGTACTACACTGTGCGTTTCTCATATTCTAAGTTTTTCAGTGCAACTCACTCATATACTATGTACTACACTGTGCGTTTCTTATATTCTAAGTTTTTCAGTGCAACTCACTCATATACTATGTACTACACTGTGCATTTCGTGTAATGCGGGGTTTTCAGTAAATTCTAAGTTTTTCAATGCAACTCACTCATATACTATGTACTACACTGTGCGTTTCTTACATTCTAAGTTTTTCAGTGCAACTCACTCATATACTATGTACTACACAGTGCGTTTCTTATATTCTAAGTTTTTCAGTGCAACTCACTCATATGCTATGTAGTACACTGTGCGTTTCTTATATTCTAAGTTTTTCAGTGCAACTCACTCATATACTATGTACTACACTGTGCGTTTCTTATATTCTAAGTTTTTCAGTGCAACTCACTCATATACTATGTACTACACTGTGCGTTTCTTATATTCTAAGTTTTTCAGTGCAACTCACTCATATACTATGTACTACACTGTGCGTTTCTTATATTCTAAGTTTTTCAGTGCAACTCACTCATATACTATGTACTACACTGTGCGTTTCTTATATTCTAAGTTTTTCAGTGCAACTCACTCATATACTATGTACTACACTGTGCGTTTCTTATATTCTAAGTTTTTCAGTGCAACTCACTCATATACTATGTACTACACTGTGCGTTTCTTATATTCTAAGTTTTTCAGTGCAACTCACTCATATACTATGTACTACACTGTGCGTTTCTTATATTCTAAGTTTTTCAGTGCAACTCACTCATATACTATGTACTACACTGTGCGTTTCTTATATTCTAAGTTTTTCAGTGCAACTCACTCATATACTATGTACTACACTGTGCGTTTCTTATATTCTAAGTTTTTCAGTGCAACTCACTCATATACTATGTACTACACTGTGCGTTTCTTATATTCTAAGTTTTTCAGTGCAACTCACTCATATACTATGTACTACACTGTGCGTTTCTTATATTCTAAGTTTTTCAGTGCAACTCACTCATATACTATGTACTACACTGTGCGTTTCTTATATTCTAAGTTTTTCAGTGCAACTCACTCATATACTATGTACTACACTGTGCGTTTCTTATATTCTAAGTTTTTCAGTGCAACTCACTCATATACTATGTACTACACTGTGCGTTTCTTATATTCTAAGTTTTTCAGTGCAACTCACTCATATACTATGTACTACACTGTGCGTTTCTTATATTCTAAGTTTTTCAGTGCAACTCACTCATATACTATGTACTACACTGTGCGTTTCTTATATTCTAAGTTTTTCAGTGCAACTCACTCATATACTATGTACTACACTGTGCGTTTCTTATATTCTAAGTTTTTCAGTGCAACTCACTCATATACTATGTACTACACTGTGCGTTTCTTATATTCTAAGTTTTTCAGTGCAACTCACTCATATACTATGTACTACACTGTGCGTTTCTTATATTCTAAGTTTTTCAGTGCAACTCACTCATATACTATGTACTACACTGTGCGTTTCTTATATTCTAAGTTTTTCAGTGCAACTCACTCATATACTATGTACTACACTGTGCGTTTCTTATATTCTAAGTTTTTCAGTGCAACTCACTCATATACTATGTACTACACTGTGCATTTCGTGTAATGCGGGTTTTTCAGTAAATTCTAAGTTTTTCAATGCAACTCACTCATATACTATGTACTACACTGTGCGTTTCTTATATTCTAAGTTTTTCAGTGCAACTCACTCATATACTATGTACTACACAGTGCGTTTCTTATATTCTAAGTTTTTCAGTGCAACTCACTCATATGCTATGTACTACACTGTGCGTTTCTTATATTCTAAGTTTTTCAGTGCAACTCACTCATATACTATGTACTACACTGTGCGTTTCTTATATTCTAAGTTTTTCAGTGCAACTCACTCATATACTATGTAATACACTGTGCGTTTCTTATATTCTAAGTTTTTCAGTGCAACTCACTCATATACTATGTACTACACTGTGCGTTTCTTATATTCTAAGTTTTTCAGTGCAACTCACTCATATACTATGTACTACACTGTGTGTTTCTTACATTCTAAGTTTTTCAGTGCAACTCACTCATATACTATGTACTACACTGTGCATTTCGTGTAATGCGGGTTTTTCAGTAAATTCTAAGTTTTTCAATGCAACTCACTCATATACTATGTACTACACTGTGCGTTTCTTATATTCTAAGTTTTTCAGTGCAACTCACTCATATACTATGTACTACACTGTGCATTTCGTGTAATGCGGGATTTCAGTAAATTCTAAGTTTTTCAATGCAACTCACTCATATACTATGTACTACACTGTGCGTTTCTTATATTCTAAGTTTTTCAGTGCAACTCACTCATATACTATGTACTACACAGTGCGTTTCTTATATTCTAAGTTTTTCAGTGCAACTCACTCATGTGCTATGTAGTACACTGTGCGTTTCTTATATTCTAAGTTTTTCAGTGCAACTCACTCATATACTATGTACTACACTGTGCGTTTCTTATATTCTAAGTTTTTCAGTCCAACTCACTCATATACTATGTACTACACTGTGCGTTTCTTATATTCTAAGTTTTTCAGTGCAACTCACTCATATACTATGTACTACACTGTGCGTTTCTTATATTCTAAGTTTTTCAGTGCAACTCACTCATATACTATGTACTACACTGTGCGTTTCTTATATTCTAAGTTTTTCAGTGCAACTCACTCATATACTATGTACTACACTGTGCGTTTCTTATATTCTAAGTTTTTCAGTGCAACTCACTCATATACTATGTACTACACTGTGTGTTTCTTATATTCTAAGTTTTTCAGTGCAACTCACTCATATACTATGTACTACACTGTGAGTTTCTTATATTCTAAGTTTTTCAGTGCAACTCATTCATATACTATATACTACACTGTGCGTTTCTTATATTCTAAGTTTTTCAGTGCAACTCACTCATATACTATGTACTACACTGTGCGTTTCTTATATTCTAAGTTTTTCAGTGCAACTCACTCATATACTATGTACTACACTGTGCGTTTGTTATATTCTAAGTTTTTCAGTGCAACTCACTCATATACTATGTACTACACTGTGCGTTTCTTATATTCTAAGTTTTTCAGTGCAACTCACTCATATACTATGTACTACACTGTGCGTTTCTTATATTCTAAGTTTTTCAGTGCAACTCACTCATATACTATGTACTACACTGTGCGTTTCTTATATTCTAAGTTTTTCAGTGCAACTCACTCATATACTATGTACTACACTGTGCGTTTCTTATATTCTAAGTTTTTCAGTGCAACTCACTCATATACTATGTACTACACTGTGCGTTTCTTATATTCTAAGTTTTTCAGTGCAACTCACTCATATACTATGTACTACACTGTGCGTTTCTTATATCTAAGTTTTTCAGTGCAACTCACTCATATACTATGTACTACACTGTGCGTTTCTTATATTCTAAGTTTTTCAGTGCAACTCACTCATATACTATGTACTACACTGTGCGTTTCTTATATTCTAAGTTTTTCAGTGCAACTCACTCATATACTCTGTACTACACTGTGCGTTTCTTATATTCTAAGTTTTTCAGTGCAACTCACTCATATACTATGTACTACACTGTGCGTTTCTTATATTCTAAGTTTTTCAGTGCAACTCACTCATATACTATGTACTACACTGTGCGTTTCTTATATTCTAAGTTTTTCAGTGCAACTCACTCATATACTATGTACTACACTGTGCGTTTCTTATATTCTAAGTTTTTCAGTGCAACTCACTCATATACTATGTACTACACTGTGCGTTTCTTATATTCTAAGTTTTTCAGTGCAACTCACTCATATACTATGTACTACACTGTGCGTTTCTTATATTCTAAGTTTTTCAGTGCAACTCACTCATATACTATGTACTACACTGTGCGTTTCTTATATTCTAAGTTTTTCAGTGCAACTCACTCATATACTATGTACTACACTGTGCGTTTCTTATATTCTAAGTTTTTCAGTGCAACTCACTCATATACTATGTACTACACTGTGCGTTTCTTATATTCTAAGTTTTTCAGTGCAACTCACTCATATACTATGTACTACACTGTGCATTTCGTGTAATGCGGGTTTTTCAGTAAATTCTAAGTTTTTCAATGCAACTCACTCATATACTATGTACTACACTGTGCGTTTCTTATATTCTAAGTTTTTCAGTGCAACTCACTCATATACTATGTACTACACAGTGCGTTTCTTATATTCTAAGTTTTTCAGTGCAACTCACTCATATGCTATGTACTACACTGTGCGTTTCTTATATTCTAAGTTTTTCAGTGCAACTCACTCATATACTATGTACTACACTGTGCGTTTCTTATATTCTAAGTTTTTCAGTGCAACTCACTCATATACTATGTAATACACTGTGCGTTTCTTATATTCTAAGTTTTTCAGTGCAACTCACTCATATACTATGTACTACACTGTGCGTTTCTTATATTCTAAGGTTTTCAGTGCAACTCACTCATATACTATGTACTACACTGTGTGTTTCTTACATTCTAAGTTTTTCAGTGCAACTCACTCATATACTATGTACTACACTGTGCATTTCGTGTAATGCGGGTTTTTCAGTAAATTCTAAGTTTTTCAATGCAACTCACTCATATACTATGTACTACACTGTGCGTTTCTTATATTCTAAGTTTTTCAGTGCAACTCACTCATATACTATGTACTACACTGTGCATTTCGTGTAATGCGGGATTTCAGTAAATTCTAAGTTTTTCAATGCAACTCACTCATATACTATGTACTACACTGTGCGTTTCTTATATTCTAAGTTTTTCAGTGCAACTCACTCATATACTATGTACTACACAGTGCGTTTCTTATATTCTAAGTTTTTCAGTGCAACTCACTCATGTGCTATGTAGTACACTGTGCGTTTCTTATATTCTAAGTTTTTCAGTGCAACTCACTCATATACTATGTACTACACTGTGCGTTTCTTATATTCTAAGTTTTTCAGTCCAACTCACTCATATACTATGTACTACACTGTGCGTTTCTTATATTCTAAGTTTTTCAGTGCAACTCACTCATATACTATGTACTACACTGTGCGTTTCTTATATTCTAAGTTTTTCAGTGCAACTCACTCATATACTATGTACTACACTGTGCGTTTCTTATATTCTAAGTTTTTCAGTGCAACTCACTCATATACTATGTACTACACTGTGCGTTTCTTATATTCTAAGTTTTTCAGTGCAACTCACTCATATACTATGTACTACACTGTGTGTTTCTTATATTCTAAGTTTTTCAGTGCAACTCACTCATATACTATGTACTACACTGTGAGTTTCTTATATTCTAAGTTTTTCAGTGCAACTCATTCATATACTATATACTACACTGTGCGTTTCTTATATTCTAAGTTTTTCAGTGCAACTCACTCATATACTATGTACTACACTGTGCGTTTCTTATATTCTAAGTTTTTCAGTGCAACTCACTCATATACTATGTACTACACTGTGCGTTTCTTATATTCTAAGTTTTTCAGTGCAACTCACTCATATACTATGTACTACACTGTGCGTTTCTTATATTCTAAGTTTTTCAGTGCAACTCACTCATATACTATGTAATACACTGTGCGTTTCTTATATTCTAAGTTTTTCAGTGCAACTCACTCATATACTATGTACTACACTGTGCGTTTCTTATATTCTAAGTTTTTCAGTGCAACTCACTCATATACTATGTACTACACTGTGTGTTTCTTACATTCTAAGTTTTTCAGTGCAACTCACTCATATACTATGTACTACACTGTGCATTTCGTGTAATGCGGGTTTTTCAGTAAATTCTAAGTTTTTCAATGCAACTCACTCATATACTATGTACTACACTGTGCGTTTCTTATATTCTAAGTTTTTCAGTGCAACTCACTCATATACTATGTACTACACTGTGCATTTCGTGTAATGCGGGATTTCAGTAAATTCTAAGTTTTTCAATGCAACTCACTCATATACTATGTACTACACTGTGCGTTTCTTATATTCTAAGTTTTTCAGTGCAACTCACTCATATACTATGTACTACACAGTGCGTTTCTTATATTCTAAGTTTTTCAGTGCAACTCACTCATGTGCTATGTAGTACACTGTGCGTTTCTTATATTCTAAGTTTTTCAGTGCAACTCACTCATATACTATGTACTACACTGTGCGTTTCTTATATTCTAAGTTTTTCAGTCCAACTCACTCATATACTATGTACTACACTGTGCGTTTCTTATATTCTAAGTTTTTCAGTGCAACTCACTCATATACTATGTACTACACTGTGCGTTTCTTATATTCTAAGTTTTTCAGTGCAACTCACTCATATACTATGTACTACACTGTGCGTTTCTTATATTCTAAGTTTTTCAGTGCAACTCACTCATATACTATGTACTACACTGTGCGTTTCTTATATTCTAAGTTTTTCAGTGCAACTCACTCATATACTATGTACTACACTGTGTGTTTCTTATATTCTAAGTTTTTCAGTGCAACTCACTCATATACTATGTACTACACTGTGAGTTTCTTATATTCTAAGTTTTTCAGTGCAACTCATTCATATACTATATACTACACTGTGCGTTTCTTATATTCTAAGTTTTTCAGTGCAACTCACTCATATACTATGTACTACACTGTGCGTTTCTTATATTCTAAGTTTTTCAGTGCAACTCACTCATATATTATGTACTACACTGTGCGTTTCTTATATTCTAAGTTTTTCAGTGCAACTCACTCATATACTATGTACTACACTGTGCGTTTCTTATATTCTAAGTTTTTCAGTGCAACTCACTCATATACTATGTACTACACTGTGCGTTTCTTATATTCTAAGTTTTTCAGTGCAACTCACTCATATACTATGTACTACACTGTGCGTTTCTTATATTCTAAGTTTTTCAGTGCAACTCACTCATATACTATGTACTACACTGTGCGTTTCTTATATTCTAAGTTTTTCAGTGCAACTCACTCATATACTATGTACTACACTGTGCGTTTCTTATATTCTAAGTTTTTCAGTGCAACTCACTCATATACTATGTACTACACTGTGCGTTTCTTATATCTAAGTTTTTCAGTGCAACTCACTCATATACTATGTACTACACTGTGCGTTTCTTATATTCTAAGTTTTTCAGTGCAACTCACTCATATACTATGTACTACACTGTGCGTTTCTTATATTCTAAGTTTTTCAGTGCAACTCACTCATATACTATGTACTACACTGTGCGTTTCTTATATTCTAAGTTTTTCAGTGCAACTCACTCATATACTATGTACTACACTGTGCGTTTCTTATATTCTAAGTTTTTCAGTGCAACTCACTCATATACTATGTACTACACTGTGCGTTTCTTATATTCTAAGTTTTTCAGTGCAACTCACTCATATACTATGTACTACACTGTGCGTTTCTTATATTCTAAGTTTTTCAGTGCAACTCACTCATATACTATGTACTACACTGTGCGTTTCTTATATTCTAAGTTTTTCAGTGCAACTCACTCATATACTATGTACTACACTGTGCGTTTCTTATATTCTAAGTTTTTCAGTGCAACTCACTCATATACTATGTACTACACTGTGCGTTTCTTATATTCTAAGTTTTTCAGTGCAACTCACTCATATACTATGTACTACACTGTGCGTTTCTTATATTCTAAGTTTTTCAGTGCAACTCACTCATATACTATGTACTACACTGTGCGTTTCTTATATTCTAAGTTTTTCAGTGCAACTCACTCATATACTATGTACTACACTGTGCATTTCGTGTAATGCGGGTTTTTCAGTAAATTCTAAGTTTTTCAATGCAACTCACTCATATACTATGTACTACACTGTGCGTTTCTTATATTCTAAGTTTTTCAGTGCAACTCACTCATATACTATGTACTACACAGTGCGTTTCTTATATTCTAAGTTTTTCAGTGCAACTCACTCATATGCTATGTACTACACTGTGCGTTTCTTATATTCTAAGTTTTTCAGTGCAACTCACTCATATACTATGTACTACACTGTGCGTTTCTTATATTCTAAGTTTTTCAGTGCAACTCACTCATATACTATGTAATACACTGTGCGTTTCTTATATTCTAAGTTTTTCAGTGCAACTCACTCATATACTATGTACTACACTGTGCGTTTCTTATATTCTAAGGTTTTCAGTGCAACTCACTCATATACTATGTACTACACTGTGTGTTTCTTACATTCTAAGTTTTTCAGTGCAACTCACTCATATACTATGTACTACACTGTGCATTTCGTGTAATGCGGGTTTTTCAGTAAATTCTAAGTTTTTCAATGCAACTCACTCATATACTATGTACTACACTGTGCGTTTCTTATATTCTAAGTTTTTCAGTGCAACTCACTCATATACTATGTACTACACTGTGCATTTCGTGTAATGCGGGATTTCAGTAAATTCTAAGTTTTTCAATGCAACTCACTCATATACTATGTACTACACTGTGCGTTTCTTATATTCTAAGTTTTTCAGTGCAACTCACTCATATACTATGTACTACACAGTGCGTTTCTTATATTCTAAGTTTTTCAGTGCAACTCACTCATGTGCTATGTAGTACACTGTGCGTTTCTTATATTCTAAGTTTTTCAGTGCAACTCACTCATATACTATGTACTACACTGTGCGTTTCTTATATTCTAAGTTTTTCAGTCCAACTCACTCATATACTATGTACTACACTGTGCGTTTCTTATATTCTAAGTTTTTCAGTGCAACTCACTCATATACTATGTACTACACTGTGCGTTTCTTATATTCTAAGTTTTTCAGTGCAACTCACTCATATACTATGTACTACACTGTGCGTTTCTTATATTCTAAGTTTTTCAGTGCAACTCACTCATATACTATGTACTACACTGTGCGTTTCTTATATTCTAAGTTTTTCAGTGCAACTCACTCATATACTATGTACTACACTGTGTGTTTCTTATATTCTAAGTTTTTCAGTGCAACTCACTCATATACTATGTACTACACTGTGAGTTTCTTATATTCTAAGTTTTTCAGTGCAACTCATTCATATACTATATACTACACTGTGCGTTTCTTATATTCTAAGTTTTTCAGTGCAACTCACTCATATACTATGTACTACACTGTGCGTTTCTTATATTCTAAGTTTTTCAGTGCAACTCACTCATATACTATGTACTACACTGTGCGTTTCTTATATTCTAAGTTTTTCAGTGCAACTCACTCATATACTATGTACTACACTGTGCGTTTCTTATATTCTAAGTTTTTCAGTGCAACTCACTCATATACTATATACTACACTGTGCGTTTCTTATATTCTAAGTTTTTCAGTGCAACTCACTCATATACTATGTACTACACTGTGCGTTTCTTATATTCTAAGTTTTTCAGTGCAACTCACTCATATACTATGTACTACACTGTGCGTTTCTTATATTCTAAGTTTTTCAGTGCAACTCACTCATATACTATGTACTACACTGTGCGTTTCTTATATTCTAAGTTTTTCAGTGCAACTCACTCATATACTATGTACTACACTGTGCATTTCGTGTAATGCGGGTTTTTCAGTAAATTCTAAGTTTTTCAATGCAACTCACTCATATACTATGTACTACACTGTGCGTTTCTTATATTCTAAGTTTTTCAGTGCAACTCACTCATATACTATGTACTACACTGTGCATTTCTTGTAATGCGGGTTTTTCAGTAAATTCTAAGTTTTTCAATGCAACTCACTCATATACTATGTACTACACTGTGCGTTTCTTATATTCTAAGTTTTTCAGTGCAACTCACTCATATACTATGTACTACACAGTGCGTTTCTTATATTCTAAGTTTTTCAGTGCAACTCACTCATATGCTATGTACTACACTGTGCGTTTCTTATATTCTAAGTTTTTCAGTGCAACTCACTCATATACTATGTACTACACTGTGCGTTTCTTATATTCTAAGTTTTTCAGTGCAACTCACTCATATACTATGTACTACACTGTGCGTTTCTTATATTCTTAGTTTTTCAGTGCAACTCACTCATATACTATGTACTACACTGTGCGTTTCTTATATTCTAAGTTTTTCAGTGCAACTCACTCATATACTATGTACTACACTGTGCGTTTCTTATATTCTAAGTTTTTCAGTGCAACTCACTCATATACTATGTACTACACTGTGCGTTTCTTATATTCTAAGTTTTTCAGTGCAACTCACTCATATACTATGTACTACACTGTGCGTTTCTTATATTCTAAGTTTTTCAGTGCAACTCACTCATATACTATGTACTACACTGTGAGTTTCTTATATTCTAAGTTTTTCAGTGCAACTCACTCATATACTATGTACTACACTGTGCGTTTCTTATATTCTAAGTTTTTCAGTGCAACTCACTCATATACTATGTACTACACTGTGCGTTTCTTATATTCTAAGTTTTTCAGTGCAACTCACTCATATACTATGTACTACACTGTGCGTTTGTTATATTCTAAGTTTTTCAGTGCAACTCACTCATATACTATGTACTACACTGTGCGTTTCTTATATTCTAAGTTTTTCAGTGCAACTCACTCATATACTATGTACTACACTGTGCGTTTCTTATATTCTAAGTTTTTCAGTGCAACTCACTCATATACTATGTACTACACTGTGCGTTTCTTATATTCTAAGTTTTTCAGTGCAACTCACTCATATACTATGTACTACACTGTGCGTTTCTTATATTCTAAGTTTTTCAGTGCAACTCACTCATATACTATGTACTACACTGTGCGTTTCTTATATTCTAAGTTTTACAGTGCAACTCACTCATATACTATGTACTACACTGTGCGTTTCTTATATTCTATGTTTTTCAGTGCAACTCACTCATATACTATGTACTACACTGTGCGTTTCTTATATTCTAAGTTTTTCAGTGCAACTCACTCATATACTATGTACTACACTGTGCGTTTCTTATATTCTAAGTTTTTCAGTGCAACTCACTCATATACTATGTACTACACTGTGCGTTTCTTATATTCTAAGTTTTTCAGTGCAACTCACTCATATACTATGTACTACACTGTGAGTTTCTTATATTCTAAGTTTTTCAGTGCAACTCACTCATATACTATGTACTACACTGTGCGTTTCTTATATTCTAAGTTTTTCAGTGCAACTCACTCATATACTATGTACTACACTGTGCGTTTCTTATATTCTAAGTTTTTCAGTGCAACTCACTCATATACTATGTACTACACTGTGCGTTTCTTATATTCTAAGTTTTTCAGTGCAACTCACTCATATACTATGTACTACACTGTGCGTTTCTTATATTCTAAGTTTTTCAGTGCAACTCACTCATATACTATGTACTACACTGTGCGTTTCTTATATTCTAAGTTTTTCAGTGCAACTCACTCATATACTATGTACTACACTGTGCGTTTCTTATATTCTAAGTTTTTCAGTGCAACTCACTCATATACTATGTACTACACTGTGTGTTTCTTATATTCTAAGTTTTTCAGTGCAACTCACTCATATACTATGTACTACACTGTGAGTTTCTTATATTCTAAGTTTTTCAGTGCAACTCATTCATATACTATATACTACACTGTGCGTTTCTTATATTCTAAGTTTTTCAGTGCAACTCACTCATATACTATGTACTACACTGTGCGTTTCTTATATTCTAAGTTTTTCAGTGCAACTCACTCATATACTATGTACTACACTGTGCGTTTCTTATATTCTAAGTTTTTCAGTGCAACTCACTCATATACTATGTACTACACTGTGCGTTTCTTATATTCTAAGTTTTTCAGTGCAACTCACTCATATACTATGTACTACACTGTGCGTTTCTTATATTCTAAGTTTTTCAGTGCAACTCACTCATATACTATGTACTACACTGTGCGTTTCTTATATTCTAAGTTTTTCAGTGCAACTCACTCATATACTATGTACTACACTGTGCGTTTCTTATATTCTAAGTTTTTCAGTGCAACTCACTCATATACTATGTACTACACTGTGCGTTTCTTATATTCTAAGTTTTTCAGTGCAACTCACTCATATACTATGTACTACACTGTGCATTTCGTGTAATGCGGGTTTTTCAGTAAATTCTAAGTTTTTCAATGCAACTCACTCATATACTATGTACTACACTGTGCGTTTCTTATATTCTAAGTTTTTCAGTGCAACTCACTCATATACTATGTACTACACTGTGCATTTCTTGTAATGCGGGTTTTTCAGTAAATTCTAAGTTTTTCAATGCAACTCACTCATATACTATGTACTACACTGTGCGTTTCTTATATTCTAAGTTTTTCAGTGCAACTCACTCATATACTATGTACTACACAGTGCGTTTCTTATATTCTAAGTTTTTCAGTGCAACTCACTCATATGCTATGTACTACACTGTGCGTTTCTTATATTCTAAGTTTTTCAGTGCAACTCACTCATATACTATGTACTACACTGTGCGTTTCTTATATTCTAAGTTTTTCAGTGCAACTCACTCATATACTATGTACTACACTGTGCGTTTCTTATATTCTTAGTTTTTCAGTGCAACTCACTCATATACTATGTACTACACTGTGCGTTTCTTATATTCTAAGTTTTTCAGTGCAACTCACTCATATACTATGTACTACACTGTGCGTTTCTTATATTCTAAGTTTTTCAGTGCAACTCACTCATATACTATGTACTACACTGTGCGTTTCTTATATTCTAAGTTTTTCAGTGCAACTCACTCATATACTATGTACTACACTGTGCGTTTCTTATATTCTAAGTTTTTCAGTGCAACTCACTCATATACTATGTACTACACTGTGAGTTTCTTATATTCTAAGTTTTTCAGTGCAACTCACTCATATACTATGTACTACACTGTGCGTTTCTTATATTCTAAGTTTTTCAGTGCAACTCACTCATATACTATGTACTACACTGTGCGTTTCTTATATTCTAAGTTTTTCAGTGCAACTCACTCATATACTATGTACTACACTGTGCGTTTCTTATATTCTAAGTTTTTCAGTGCAACTCACTCATATACTATGTACTACACTGTGCGTTTCTTATATTCTAAGTTTTTCAGTGCAACTCACTCATATACTATGTACTACACTGTGCGTTTCTTATATTCTAAGTTTTTCAGTGCAACTCACTCATATACTATGTACTACACTGTGCGTTTCTTATATTCTAAGTTTTTCAGTGCAACTCACTCATATACTATGTACTACACTGTGCGTTTCTTATATTCTAAGTTTTTCAGTGCAACTCACTCATATACTATGTACTACACTGTGCGTTTCTTATATTCTAAGTTTTACAGTGCAACTCACTCATATACTATGTACTACACTGTGCGTTTCTTATATTCTATGTTTTTCAGTGCAACTCACTCATATACTATGTACTACACTGTGCGTTTCTTATATTCTAAGTTTTTCAGTGCAACTCACTCATATACTATGTACTACACTGTGCGTTTCTTATATTCTAAGTTTTTCAGTGCAACTCACTCATATACTATGTACTACACTGTGCGTTTCTTATATTCTAAGTTTTTCAGTGCAACTCACTCATATACTATGTACTACACTGTGAGTTTCTTATATTCTAAGTTTTTCAGTGCAACTCACTCATATACTATGTACTACACTGTGCGTTTCTTATATTCTAAGTTTTTCAGTGCAACTCACTCATATACTATGTACTACACTGTGCGTTTCTTATATTCTAAGTTTTTCAGTGCAACTCACTCATATACTATGTACTACACTGTGCGTTTCTTATATTCTAAGTTTTTCAGTGCAACTCACTCATATACTATGTACTACACTGTGCGTTTCTTATATTCTAAGTTTTTCAGTGCAACTCACTCATATACTATGTACTACACTGTGCGTTTCTTATATTCTAAGTTTTTCAGTGCAACTCACTCATATACTATGTACTACACTGTGCGTTTCTTATATTCTAAGTTTTACAGTGCAACTCACTCATATACTATGTACTACACTGTGCGTTTCTTATATTCTAAGTTTTTCAGTGCAACTCACTCATATACTATGTACTACACTGTGCGTTTCTTATATTCTAAGTTTTTCAGTGCAACTCACTCATATACTATGTACTACACTGTGCGTTTCTTATATTCTAAGTTTTTCAGTGCAACTCACTCATATACTATGTACTACACTGTGCGTTTCTTATATTCTAAGTTTTACAGTGCAACTCACTCATATACTATGTACTACACTGTGCGTTTCTTATATTCTATGTTTTTCAGTGCAACTCACTCATATACTATGTACTACACTGTGCGTTTCTTATATTCTAAGTTTTTCAGTGCAACTCACTCATATACTATGTACTACACTGTGCGTTTCTTATATTCTAAGTTTTTCAGTGCAACTCACTCATATACTATGTACTACACTGTGCGTTTCTTATATTCTAAGTTTTTCAGTGCAACTCACTCATATACTATGTACTACACTGTGAGTTTCTTATATTCTAAGTTTTTCAGTGCAACTCACTCATATACTATGTACTACACTGTGCGTTTCTTATATTCTAAGTTTTTCAGTGCAACTCACTCATATACTATGTACTACACTGTGCGTTTCTTATATTCTAAGTTTTTCAGTGCAACTCACTCATATACTATGTACTACACTGTGCGTTTCTTATATTCTAAGTTTTTCAGTGCAACTCACTCATATACTATGTACTACACTGTGCGTTTCTTATATTCTAAGTTTTTCAGTGCAACTCACTCATATACTATGTACTACACTGTGCGTTTCTTATATTCTAAGTTTTTCAGTGCAACTCACTCATATACTATGTACTACACTGTGCGTTTCTTATATTCTAAGTTTTTCAGTGCAACTCACTCATATACTATGTACTACACTGTGCATTTCGTGTAATGCGGGTTTTTCAGGAAATTCTAAGTTTTTCAGTGCAACTCACTCATATACTATGTACTACACTGTGCGTTTCTTATATTCTAAGTTTTTCAATGCAACTCACTCATATACTATGTAATACACTGTGCGTTTCTTATATTCTAAGTTTTTCAGTGCAACTCACTCATATATTATGTACTACACTGTGCGTTTCTTATATTCTAAGTTTTTCAGTGCAACTCACTCATATACTATGTACTACACTGTGCGTTTCTTATATTCTAAGTTTTTCAGTGCAACTCACTCATATACTATGTACTACACTGTGCGTTTCTTATATTCTAAGTTTTACAGTGCAACTCACTCATATACTATGTACTACACTGTGCGTTTCTTATATTCTAAGTTTTTCAGTGCAACTCACTCATATACTATGTACTACACTGTGCGTTTCTTATATTCTAAGTTTTTCAGTGCAACTCACTCATATACTATGTACTACACTGTGCGTTTCTTATATTCTAAGTTTTTCAGTGCAACTCACTCATATACTATGTACTACACTGTGCATTTCGTGTAATGCGGGTTTTTCAGTAAATTCTAAGTTTTTCAATGCAACTCACTCATATACTATGTACTACACTGTGCGTTTCTTATATTCTAAGTTTTTCAGTGCATCTCACTCATATACTATGTACTACACAGTGCGTTTCTTATATTCTAAGTTTTTCAGTGCAACTCACTCATATGCTATGTACTACACTGTGCGTTTCTTATATTCTAAGTTTTTCAGTGCAACTCACTCATATACTATGTACTACACTGTGCGTTTCTTATATTCTAAGTTTTTCAGTGCAACTCACTCATATACTATGTACTACACTGTGCGTTTCTTATATTCTAAGTTTTTCAGTGCAACTCACTCATATACTATGTACTACACTGTGCGTTTCTTATATTCTAAGTTTTTCAGTGCAACTCACTCATATACTATGTACTACACAGTGCGTTTCTTATATTCTAAGTTTTTCAGTGCAACTCACTCATATGCTATGTACTACACTGTGCGTTTCTTATATTCTAAGTTTTTCAGTGCAACTCACTCATATACTATGTACTACACTGTGCGTTTCTTATATTCTAAGTTTTTCAGTGCAACTCACTCATATACTATGTACTACACTGTGCGTTTCTTATATTCTAAGTTTTTCAGTGCAACTCACTCATATACTATGTACTACACTGTGCGTTTCTTATATTCTAAGTTTTTCAGTGCAACTCACTCATATACTATGTACTACAGTGTGCGTTTCTTATATTCTAAGTTTTTCAGTGCAACTCACTCATATACTATGTACTACACTGTGCGTTTCTTATATTCTAAGTTTTTCAGTGCAACTCACTCATATACTATGTACTACACTGTGAGTTTCTTATATTCTAAGTTTTTCAGTGCAACTCACTCATATACTATGTACTACACTGTGCGTTTCTTATATTCTAAGTTTTTCAGTGCAACTCACTCATATACTATGTAGTACACTGTGCGTTTCTTATATTCTAAGTTTTTCAGTGCAACTCACTCATATACTATGTACTACACTGTGCGTTTCTTATATTCTAAGTTTTTCAGTGCAACTCACTCATATACTATGTACTACACTGTGCGTTTCTTATATTGTAAGTTTTTCAGTGCAACTCACTCATATACTATGTACTACACTGTGCGTTTCTTATATTCTAAGTTTTTCAGTGCAACTCACTCATATACTATGTACTACACTGTGCGTTTCTTATATTCTAAGTTTTTCAGTGCAACTCACTCATATACTATGTACTACACTGTGCGTTTCTTATATTCTAAGTTTTTCAGTGCAACTCACTCATATACTATGTACTACACTGTGCATTTCGTGTAATGCGGGTTTTTCAGTAAATTCTAAGTTTTTCAGTGCAACTCACTCATATACTATGTACTACACTGTGCGTTTCTTATATTCTAAGTTTTTCAATGCAACTCACTCATATACTATGTACTACACTGTGCGTTTCTTATATTCTAAGTTTTTCAGTGCAACTCACTCATATACTATGTACTACAATGTGCGTTTCTTATATTCTAAGTTTTTCAGTGCAACTCACTCATATACTATGTACTACACTGTGCGTTTCTTATATTCTAAGTTTTTCAGTGCAACTCACTCATATACTATGTACTACACTGTGCGTTTCTTATATTCTAAGTTTTTCAGTGCAACTCACTCATATACTATGTACTACACTGTGCGTTTCTTATATTCTAAGTTTTTCAGTGCAACTCACTCATATACTATGTACTACACTGTGCGTTTCTTATATTCTAAGTTTTTCAGTGCAACTCACTCATATATTATGTACTACACTGTGCGTTTCTTATATTCTAAGTTTTTCAGTGCAACTCACTCATATACTATGTACTACACTGTGCGTTTCTTATATTCAAAGTTTTTCAGTGCAACTCACTCATATACTATGTACTACACTGTGCGTTTCTTATATTCTAAGTTTTACAGTGCAACTCACTCATATACAATGTACTACACTGTGCGTTTCTTATATTCTAAGTTTTTCAGTGCAACTCACTCATATACTATGTACTACACTGTGCGTTTCTTATATTCTAAGTTTTTCAGTGCAACTCACTCATATACTATGTACTACACTGTGCGTTTCTTATATTCTAAGTTTTTCAGTGCAACTCACTCATATACTATGTACTACACTGTGCGTTTCTTATATTCTAAGTTTTACAGTGCAACTCACTCATATACTATGTACTACACTGTGCGTTTCTTATATTCTAAGTTTTTCAGTGCAACTCACTCATATACTATGTACTACACTGTGCGTTTCTTATATTCTAAGTTTTTCAGTGCAACTCACTCATATACTATGTACTACACTGTGCGTTTCTTATATTCTAAGTTTTTCAGTGCAACTCACTCATATACTATGTACTACACTGTGCGTTTCTTATATTCTAAGTTTTACAGTGCAACTAACTCATATACTATGTACTACACTGTGCGTTTCTTATATTCTATGTTTTTCAGTGCAACTCACTAATATACTATGTACTACACTGTGCGTTTCTTATATTCTAAGTTTTTCAGTGCAACTCACTCATATACTATGTACTACACTGTGCGTTTCTTATATTCTAAGTTTTTCAGTGCAACTCACTCATATACTATGTACTACACTGTGCGTTTCTTATATTCTAAGTTTTTCAGT
This sequence comes from Mus caroli, assembly GCF_978045245.1. Lineage (NCBI taxonomy): Eukaryota > Metazoa > Chordata > Mammalia > Rodentia > Muridae > Mus > Mus caroli. The sequence continues at coordinate 560,281 of NW_028227283.1, forward strand.
GCAACTCACTCATATACTATGTACTACACTGTGAGTTTCTTATATTCTAAGTTTTTCAGTGCAACTCACTCATATACTATGTACTACACTGTGCGTTTCTTATATTCTAAGTTTTTCAGTGCAACTCACTCATATACTATGTACTACACTGTGCGTTTCTTATATTCTAAGTTTTTCAGTGCAACTCACTCATATACTATGTACTACACTGTGCGTTTCTTATATTCTAAGTTTTTCAGTGCAACTCACTCATATACTATGTACTACACTGTGCGTTTCTTATATTCTAAGTTTTTCAGTGCAACTCACTCATATACTATGTACTACACTGTGCGTTTCTTATATTCTAAGTTTTTCAGTGCAACTCACTCATATATTATGTACTACACTGTGCGTTTCTTATATTCTAAGTTTTTCAGTGCAACTCACTCATATACTATGTACTACACTGTGCGTTTCTTATATTCAAAGTTTTTCAGTGCAACTCACTCATATACTATGTACTACACTGTGCGTTTCTTATATTCTAAGTTTTACAGTGCAACTCACTCATATACTATGTACTACACTGTGCGTTTCTTATATTCTAAGTTTTTCAGTGCAACTCACTCATATACTATGTACTACACTGTGCGTTTCTTATATTCTAAGTTTTTCAGTGCAACTCACTCATATACTATGTACTACACTGTGCGTTTCTTATATTCTAAGTTTTTCAGTGCAACTCACTCATATACTATGTACTACACTGTGCGTTTCTTATATTCTAAGTTTTACAGTGCAACTCACTCATATACTATGTACTACACTGTGCGTTTCTTATATTCTAAGTTTTTCAGTGCAACTCACTCATATACTATGTACTACACTGTGCGTTTCTTATATTCTAAGTTTTTCAGTGCAACTCACTCATATACTATGTACTACACTGTGCGTTTCTTATATTCTAAGTTTTTCAGTGCAACTCACTCATATACTATGTACTACACTGTGCGTTTCTTATATTCTAAGTTTTACAGTGCAACTCACTCATATACTATGTACTACACTGTGCGTTTCTTATATTCTATGTTTTTCAGTGCAACTCACTCATATACTATGTACTACACTGTGCGTTTCTTATATTCTAAGTTTTTCAGTGCAACTCACTCATATACTATGTACTACACTGTGCGTTTCTTATATTCTAAGTTTTTCAGTGCAACTCACTCATATACTATGTACTACACTGTGCGTTTCTTATATTCTAAGTTTTTCAGTGCAACTCACTCATATACTATGTACTACACTGTGAGTTTCTTATATTCTAAGTTTTTCAGTGCAACTCACTCATATACTATGTACTACACTGTGCGTTTCTTATATTCTAAGTTTTTCAGTGCAACTCACTCATATACTATGTACTACACTGTGCGTTTCTTATATTCTAAGTTTTTCAGTGCAACTCACTCATATACTATGTACTACACTGTGCGTTTCTTATATTCTAAGTTTTTCAGTGCAACTCACTCATATACTATGTACTACACTGTGCGTTTCTTATATTCTAAGTTTTTCAGTGCAACTCACTCATATACTATGTACTACACTGTGCGTTTCTTATATTCTAAGTTTTTCAGTGCAACTCACTCATATACTATGTACTACACTGTGCGTTTCTTATATTCTAAGTTTTTCAGTGCAACTCACTCATATACTATGTACTACACTGTGCATTTCGTGTAATGCGGGTTTTTCAGTAAATTCTAAGTTTTTCAGTGCAACTCACTCATATACTATGTACTACACTGTGCGTTTCTTATATTCTAAGTTTTTCAATGCAACTCACTCATATACTATGTAATACACTGTGCGTTTCTTATATTCTAAGTTTTTCAGTGCAACTCACTCATATATTATGTACTACACTGTGCGTTTCTTATATTCTAAGTTTTTCAGTGCAACTCACTCATATACTATGTACTACACTGTGCGTTTCTTATATTCTAAGTTTTTCAGTGCAACTCACTCATATACTATGTACTACACTGTGCGTTTCTTATATTCTAAGTTTTACAGTGCAACTCACTCATATACTATGTACTACACTGTGCGTTTCTTATATTCTAAGTTTTTCAGTGCAACTCACTCATATACTATGTACTACACTGTGCGTTTCTTATATTCTAAGTTTTTCAGTGCAACTCACTCATATACTATGTACTACACTGTGCGTTTCTTATATTCTAAGTTTTTCAGTGCAACTCACTCATATACTATGTACTACACTGTGCATTTCGTGTAATGCGAGTTTTTCAGTAAATTCTAAGTTTTTCAGTGCAACTCACTCATATACTTTGTACTACACTGTGCTTTTCTTAAATTCTAAGTTTTTCAGTGCAACTCACTCATATACTATGTACTACACTGTGCGTTTCTTATATTCCAAGTTTTTCAGTGCAACTCACTCATATACTATGTACTACACTGTGCGTTTCTTATATTCTAAGTTTTTCAGTGCAACTCACTCATATACTATGTACTACACTGTGCGTTTCTTATATTCTAAGTTTTTAGTGCAACTCAATCATATACTATGTACTACACTGTGCGTTTCTTATATTCTAAGTTTTTCAGTGCAACTCACTCATATACTATGTACTACACTGTGCATTTCGTGTAATGCGGGTTTTTCAGTAAATTCTAAGTTTTTCAATGCAACTCACTCATATACTATGTACTACACTGTGCGTTTCTTATATTCTAAGTTTTTCAGTGCATCTCACTCATATACTATGTACTACACAGTGCGTTTCTTATATTCTAAGTTTTTCAGTGCAACTCACTCATATGCTATGTACTACACTGTGCGTTTCTTATATTCTAAGTTTTTCAGTGCAACTCACTCATATACTATGTACTACACTGTGCGTTTCTTATATTCTAAGTTTTTCAGTGCAACTCACTCATATACTATGTACTACACTGTGCGTTTCTTATATTCTAAGTTTTTCAGTGCAACTCACTCATATACTATGTACTACACTGTGCGTTTCTTATATTCTAAGTTTTTCAGTGCAACTCACTCATATACTATGTACTACACAGTGCGTTTCTTATATTCTAAGTTTTTCAGTGCAACTCACTCATATGCTATGTACTACACTGTGCGTTTCTTATATTCTAAGTTTTTCAGTGCAACTCACTCATATACTATGTACTACACTGTGCGTTTCTTATATTCTAAGTTTTTCAGTGCAACTCACTCATATACTATGTACTACACTGTGCGTTTCTTATATTCTAAGTTTTTCAGTGCAACTCACTCATATACTATGTACTACACTGTGCGTTTCTTATATTCTAAGTTTTTCAGTGCAACTCACTCATATACTATGTACTACAGTGTGCGTTTCTTATATTCTAAGTTTTTCAGTGCAACTCACTCATATACTATGTACTACACTGTGCGTTTCTTATATTCTAAGTTTTTCAGTGCAACTCACTCATATACTATGTACTACACTGTGAGTTTCTTATATTCTAAGTTTTTCAGTGCAACTCACTCATATACTATGTACTACACTGTGCGTTTCTTATATTCTAAGTTTTTCAGTGCAACTCACTCATATACTATGTAGTACACTGTGCGTTTCTTATATTCTAAGTTTTTCAGTGCAACTCACTCATATACTATGTACTACACTGTGCGTTTCTTATAGTCTAAGTTTTTCAGTGCAACTCACTCATATACTATGTACTACACTGTGCGTTTCTTATATTGTAAGTTTTTCAGTGCAACTCACTCATATACTATGTACTACACTGTGCGTTTCTTATATTCTAAGTTTTTCAGTGCAACTCACTCATATACTATGTACTACACTGTGCGTTTCTTATATTCTAAGTTTTTCAGTGCAACTCACTCATATACTATGTACTACACTGTGCGTTTCTTATATTCTAAGTTTTTCAGTGCAACTCACTCATATACTATGTACTACACTGTGCATTTCGTGTAATGCGGGTTTTTCAGTAAATTCTAAGTTTTTCAGTGCAACTCACTCATATACTATGTACTACACTGTGCGTTTCTTATATTCTAAGTTTTTCAATGCAACTCACTCATATACTATGTACTACACTGTGCGTTTCTTATATTCTAAGTTTTTCAGTGCAACTCACTCATATACTATGTACTACAATGTGCGTTTCTTATATTCTAAGTTTTTCAGTGCAACTCACTCATATACTATGTACTACACTGTGCGTTTCTTATATTCTAAGTTTTTCAGTGCAACTCACTCATATACTATGTACTACACTGTGCGTTTCTTATATTCTAAGTTTTTCAGTGCAACTCACTCATATACTATGTACTACACTGTGCGTTTCTTATATTCTAAGTTTTTCAGTGCAACTCACTCATATACTATGTACTACACTGTGCGTTTCTTATATTCTAAGTTTTTCAGTGCAACTCACTCATATATTATGTACTACACTGTGCGTTTCTTATATTCTAAGTTTTTCAGTGCAACTCACTCATATACTATGTACTACACTGTGCGTTTCTTATATTCTAAGTTTTTCAATGCAACTCACTCATATACTATGTACTACACTGTGCGTTTCTTATATTCTAAGTTTTACAGTGCAACTCACTCATATACTATGTACTACACTGTGCGTTTCTTATATTCTAAGTTTTTCAGTGCAACTCACTCATATACTATGTACTACACTGTGCGTTTCTTATATTCTAAGTTTTTCAGTGCAACTCACTCATATACTATGTACTACACTGTGCGTTTCTTATATTCTAAGTTTTTCAGTGCAACTCACTCATATACTATGTACTACACTGTGCATTTCGTGTAATGCGAGTTTTTCAGTAAATTCTAAGTTTTTCAGTGCAACTCACTCATATACTTTGTACTACACTGTGCTTTTCTTAAATTCTAAGTTTTTCAGTGCAACTCACTCATATACTATGTACTACACTGTGCGTTTCTTATATTCCAAGTTTTTCAGTGCAACTCACTCATATACTATGTACTACACTGTGCGTTTCTTATATTCTATGTTTTTCAGTGCAACTCACTCATATACTATGTACTACACTGTGCGTTTCTTATATTCTAAGTTTTTCAGTGCAACTCACTCATATACTATGTACTACACTGTGCGTTTCTTATATTCTAAGTTTTTCAGTGCAACTCACTCATATACTATGTACTACACTGTGCGTTTCTTATATTCTAAGTTTTTCAGTGCAACTCACTCATATACTATGTACTACACTGTGCGTTTCTTATATTCTAAGTTTTTCAGTGCAACTCACTCATATACTATGTACTACACTGTGCGTTTCTTATATTCTAAGTTTTTCAGTGCAACTCACTCATATACTATGTACTACACTGTGCGTTTCTTATATTCTAAGTTTTTCAGTGCAACTCACTCATATACTATGTACTACACTGTGCGTTTCTTATATTCTAAGTTTTTCAGTGCAACTCACTCATATACTATGTACTACACTGTGCGTTTCTTATATTCTAAGTTTTTCAGTGCAACTCACTCATATACTATGTACTACACTGTGAGTTTCTTATATTCTAAGTTTTTCAGTGCAACTCACTCATATACTATGTACTACACTGTGCGTTTCTTATATTCTAAGTTTTTCAGTGCAACTCACTCATATACTATGTACTACACTGTGCGTTTCTTATATTCTAAGTTTTTCACTGCAACTCACTCATATACTATGTATTACACTGTGCGTTTCTTATATTCTAAGTTTTTCAGTGCAACTCACTCATATACTATGTACTACAATGTGCGTTTCTTATATTCCAAGTTTTTCAGTGCAACTCACTCATATACTATGTACTACACTGTGCGTTTCTTATATTCCAAGTTTTTCAGTGCAACTCACTCATATACTATGTACTACACTGTGCGTTTCTTATATTCTAAGTTTTTCAGTGCAACTCACTCATATACTATGTACTACACTGTGCGTTTCTTATATTCTAAGTTTTTCAGTGCAACTCACTCATATACTATGTACTACACTGTGCGTTTCTTATATTCTAAGTTTTTCAGTGCAACTCACTCATATACTATGTACTACACTGTGCGTTTCTTATAGTCTAAGTTTTTCTATGCAACTCACTCATATACTATGTACTACACTGTGCGTTTCTTATATTCTAAGTTTTTCAGTGCAACTCACTCATATACTATGTACTACACTGTGCATTTCGTGTAATGCGGGTTTTTCAGTAAATTCTAAGTTTTTCAATGCAACTCACTCATATACTATGTACTACACTGTGCGTTTCTTATATTCTAAGTTTTTCAGTGCAACTCACTCATATACTATGTACTACACTGTGCATTTCGTGTAATGCGGGTTTTTCAGTAAATTCTAAGTTTTTCAGTGCAACTCACTCATATACTATGTACTACACTGTGCGTTTCTTATATTCTAAGTTTTTCAGTGCAACTCACTCATATACTATGTACTACACTGTGCGTTTCTTATATTCTAAGTTTTTCAGTGCAACTCACTCATATACTATGTACTACACTGTGCGTTTCTTATATTCTAAGTTTTTCAGTGCAACTCACTCATATACTATGTACTACACTGTGCGTTTCTTATATTCTAAGTTTTTCAGTGCAACTCACTCATATACTATGTACTACACTGTGCGTTTCTTATATTCTAAGTTTTTCAGTGCAACTCACTCATATACTATGTACTACACTGTGAGTTTCTTATATTCTAAGTTTTTCAGTGCAACTCACTCATATACTATGTACTACACTGTGCGTTTCTTATATTCTAAGTTTTTCAGTGCAACTCACTCATATACTATGTACTACACTGTGCGTTTCTTATATTCTAAGTTTTTCAGTGCAACTCACTCATATACTATGTATTACACTGTGCGTTTCTTATATTCTAAGTTTTTCAGTGCAACTCACTCATATACTATGTACTACACTGTGCGTTTCTTATATTCCAAGTTTTTCAGTGCAACTCACTCATATACTATGTACTACACTGTGCGTTTCTTATATTCCAAGTTTTTCAGTGCAACTCACTCATATACTATGTACTACACTGTGCGTTTCTTATATTCTAAGTTTTTCAGTGCAACTCACTCATATACTATGTACTACACTGTGCGTTTCTTATATTCTAAGTTTTTCAGTGCAACTCACTCATATACTATGTACTACACTGTGCGTTTCTTATATTCTAAGTTTTTCAGTGCAACTCACTCATATACTATGTACTACACTGTGCGTTTCTTATAGTCTAAGTTTTTCTATGCAACTCACTCATATACTATGTACTACACTCTGCGTTTCTTATATTCTAAGTTTTTCAGTGCAACTCACTCATATACTATGTACTACACTGTGCATTTCGTGTAATGCGGGTTTTTCAGTAAATTCTAAGTTTTTCAATGCAACTCACTCATATACTATGTACTACACTGTGCGTTTCTTATATTCTAAGTTTTTCAGTGCAACTCACTCATATACTATGTACTACACTGTGCATTTCGTGTAATGCGGGTTTTTCAGTAAATTCTAAGTTTTTCAGTGCAACTCACTCATATACTATGTACTACACTGTGCGTTTCTTATATTCTAAGTTTTTCAGTGCAACTCACTCATATACTATGTACTACACTGTGCGTTTCTTATATTCTAAGTTTTTCAGTGCAACTCACTCATATACTATGTACTACACTGTGCGTTTCTTATATTCTAAGTTTTTCAGTGCAACTCACTCATATACTATGTACTACACTGTGCGTTTCTTATATTCTAAGTTTTTCAGTGCAACTCACTCATATACTATGTATTACACTGTGCGTTTCTTATATTCTAAGTTTTTCAGTGCAACTCACTCATATACTATGTACTACACTGTGCGTTTCTTATATTCCAAGTTTTTCAGTGCAACTCACTCATATACTATGTACTACACTGTGCGTTTCTTATATTCCAAGTTTTTCAGTGCAACTCACTCATATACTATGTACTACACTGTGTGTTTCTTATATTCTAAGTTTTTCAGTGCAACTCACTCATATACTATATACTACACTGTGCGTTTCTTATATTCTAAGTTTTTCAGTGCAACTCACTCATATACTATGTACTACACTGTGCGTTTCTTATAGTCTAAGTTTTTCTATGCAACTCACTCATATACTATTTACTACACTGTGCGTTTCTTATATTCTAAGTTTTTCAGTGCAACTCACTCATATACTATGTACTACACTGTGCATTTCGTGTAATGCGGGTTTTTCAGTAAATTCTAAGTTTTTCAATGCAACTCACTCATATACTATGTACTACACTGTGCGTTTCTTATATTCTAAGTTTTTCAGTGCAACTCACTCATATACTATGTACTACACTGTGCATTTCGTGTAATGCGGGTTTTTCAGTAAATTCTAAGTTTTTCAGTGCAACTCACTCATATACTATGTACTACACTGTGCGTTTCTTATATTCTAAGTTTTTCAGTGCAACTCACTCATATACTATGTACTACACTGTGCGTTTCTTATATTCTAAGTTTTTCAGTGCAACTCACTCATATACTATGTACTACACTGTGCGTTTCTTATATTCTAAATTTTTCAGTGCAACTCACTCATATACTATGTACTACACTGTGCGTTTCTTATATTCTAAGTTTTTCAGTGCAACTCACTCATATACTATGTACTACACTGTGCGTTTCTTATATTCTAAGTTTTTCAGTGCAACTCACTCATATACTATGTACTACACTGTGAGTTTCTTATATTCTAAGTTTTTCAGTGCAACTCACTCATATACTATGTACTACACTGTGCGTTTCTTATATTCTAAGTTTTTCAGTGCAACTCACTCATATACTATGTACTACACTGTGCGTTTCTTATATTCTAAGTTTTTCAGTGCAACTCACTCATATACTATGTATTACACTGTGCGTTTCTTATATTCTAAGTTTTTCAGTGCAACTCACTCATATACTATGTACTACACTGTGCGTTTCTTATATTCCAAGTTTTTCAGTGCAACTCACTCATATACTATGTACTACACTGTGCGTTTCTTATATTCCAAGTTTTTCAGTGCAACTCACTCATATACTATGTACTACACTGTGCGTTTCTTATATTCTAAGTTTTTCAGTGCAACTCACTCATATACTATGTACTACACTGTGCGTTTCTTATATTCTAAGTTTTTCAGTGCAACTCACTCATATACTATGTACTACACTGTGCGTTTCTTATAGTCTAAGTTTTTCTATGCAACTCACTCATATACTATGTACTACACTGTGCGTTTCTTATATTCTAAGTTTTTCAGTGCAACTCACTCATATACTATGTACTACACTGTGCATTTCGTGTAATGCGGGTTTTTCAGTAAATTCTAAGTTTTTCAATGCAACTCACTCATATACTATGTACTACACTGTGCGTTTCTTATATTCTAAGTTTTTCAGTGCAACTCACTCATATACTATGTACTACACTGTGCATTTCGTGTAATGCGGGTTTTTCAGTAAATTCTAAGTTTTTCAGTGCAACTCACTCATATACTATGTACTACACTGTGCGTTTCTTATATTCTAAGTTTTTCAGTGCAACTCACTCATATACTATGTACTACACTGTGCGTTTCTTATATTCTAAGTTTTTCAGTGCAACTCACTCATATACTATGTACTACACTGTGCGTTTCTTATATTCTAAGTTTTTCAGTGCAACTCACTCATATATTATGTACTACACTGTGCGTTTCTTATATTCTAAGTTTTTCAGTGCAACTCACTCATATACTATGTACTACACTGTGAGTTTCTTATATTCTAAGTTTTTCAGTGCAACTCACTCATATACTATGTACTACACTGTGCGTTTCTTATATTCTAAGTTTTTCAGTGCAACTCACTCATATACTATGTACTACACTGTGCGTTTCTTATATTCTAAGTTTTTCAGTGCAACTCACTCATATACTATGTATTACACTGTGCGTTTCTTATATTCTAAGTTTTTCAGTGCAACTCACTCATATACTATGTACTACACTGTGCGTTTCTTATATTCTAAGTTTTTCAGTGCAACTCACTCATATACTATGTACTACACTGTGCATTTCGTGTAATGCGGGTTTTTCAGTAAATTCTAAGTTTTTCAGTGCAACTCACTCATATACTATGTACTACACTGTGCGTTTCTTATATTCTAAGTTTTTCAATGCAACTCACTCATATACTATGTACTACACTGTGCGTTTCTTATATTCTAAGTTTTTCAGTGCAACTCACTCATATACTATGTACTACAATGTGCGTTTCTTATATTCTAAGTTTTTCAGTGCAACTCACTCATATACTATGTATTACACTGTGCGTTTCTTATATTCTAAGTTTTTCAGTGCAACTCACTCATATACTATGTACTACACTGTGCGTTTCTTATATTCTAAGTTTTTCAGTGCAACTCACTCATATACTATGTACTACACTGTGCGTTTCTTATATTCTAAGTTTTTCAGTGCAACTCACTCATATACTATGTACTACACTGTGCGTTTCTTATATTCTAAGTTTTTCAGTGCAACTCACTCATATATTATGTACTACACTGTGCGTTTCTTATATTCTAAGTTTTTCAGTGCAACTCACTCATATACTATGTACTACACTGTGCGTTTCTTATATTCTAAGTTTTTCAGTGCAACTCACTCATATACTATGTACTACACTGTGCGTTTCTTATATTCTAAGTTTTACAGTGCAACTCACTCATATCCTATGTACTACACTGTGCGTTTCTTATATTCTATGTTTTTCAGTGCAACTCACTCATATACTATGTACTACACTGTGCGTTTCTTATATTCTAAGTTTTTCAGTGCAACTCACTCATATACTATGTACTACACTGTGCGTTTCTTATATTCTAAGTTTTTCAGTGCAACTCACTCATATACTATGTACTACACTGTGCGTTTCTTATATTCTAAGTTTTTCAGTGAAACTCACTCATATACTATGTACTACACTGTGAGTTTCTTATATTCTAAGTTTTACAGTGCAACTCACTCATATACTATGTACTACACTGTGCGTTTCTTATATTCTAAGTTTTTCAGTGCAACTCACTCATATACTATGTACTACACTGTGCGTTTCTTATATTCTAAGTTTTTCAGTGCAACTCACTCATATACTATGTACTACACTGTGCGTTTCTTATATTCTAAGTTTTTCAGTGCAACTCACTCATATACTATGTACTACACTGTGCGTTTCTTATATTCTAAGTTTTTCAGTGCAACTCTCTCATATACTATGTACTACACTGTGCGTTTCTTATATTCTAAGTTTTTCAGTGCAACTCACTCATATACTATGTACTACACTGTGCGTTTCTTATATTCTAAGTTTTTCAGTGCAACTCACTCATATACTATGTACTACACTGTGCGTTTCTTATATTCTAAGTTTTTCAGTGCAACTCACTCATATACTATGTACTACACTGTGCGTTTCTTATATTCTAAGTTTTTCAGTGCAACTCACTCATATACTATGTACTACACTGTGCGTTTCTTATATTCTAAGTTTTTCAGTGCAACTCACTCATATACTATGTACTACACTGTGCGTTTCTTATATTCTAAGTTTTTCAGTGCAACTCACTCATATACTATGTACTACACTGTGCGTTTCTTATAGTCTAAGTTTTTCTATGCAACTCACTCATATACTATGTACTACACTGTGCGTTTCTTATATTCTAAGTTTTTCAGTGCAACTCACTCATATACTATGTACTACACTGTGCATTTCGTGTAATGCGGGTTTTTCAGTAAATTCTAAGTTTTTCAATGCAACTCACTCATATACTATGTACTACACTGTGCGTTTCTTATATTCTAAGTTTTTCAGTGCAACTCACTCATATACTATGTACTACACTGTGCATTTCGTGTAATGCGGGTTTTTCAGTAAATTCTAAGTTTTTCAGTGCAACTCACTCATATACTATGTACTACACTGTGCGTTTCTTATATTCTAAGTTTTTCAGTGCAACTCACTCATATACTATGTACTACACTGTGCGTTTCTTATATTCTAAGTTTTTCAGTGCAACTCACTCATATACTATGTACTACACTGTGCGTTTCTTATATTCTAAGTTTTTCAGTGCAACTCACTCATATACTATGTACTACACTGTGCGTTTCTTATATTCTAAGTTTTTCAGTGCAACTCACTCATATACTATGTACTACACTGTGCGTTTCTTATATTCTAAGTTTTTCAGTGCAACTCACTCATATACTATGTACTACACTGTGAGTTTCTTATATTCTAAGTTTTTCAGTGCAACTCACTCATATACTATGTACTACACTGTGCGTTTCTTATATTCTAAGTTTTTCAGTGCAACTCACTCATATACTATGTACTACACTGTGCGTTTCTTATATTCTAAGTTTTTCAGTGCAACTCACTCATATACTATGTATTACACTGTGCGTTTCTTATATTCTAAGTTTTTCAGTGCAACTCACTCATATACTATGTACTACACTGTGCGTTTCTTATATTCCAAGTTTTTCAGTGCAACTCACTCATATACTATGTACTACACTGTGCGTTTCTTATATTCCAAGTTTTTCAGTGCAACTCACTCATATACTATGTACTACACTGTGCGTTTCTTATATTCTAAGTTTTTCAGTGCAACTCACTCATATACTATGTACTACACTGTGCGTTTCTTATATTCTAAGTTTTTCAGTGCAACTCACTCATATACTATGTACTACACTGTGCGTTTCTTATATTCTAAGTTTTTCAGTGCAACTCACTCATATACTATGTACTACACTGTGCGTTTCTTATAGTCTAAGTTTTTCTATGCAACTCACTCATATACTATGTACTACACTCTGCGTTTCTTATATTCTAAGTTTTTCAGTGCAACTCACTCATATACTATGTACTACACTGTGCATTTCGTGTAATGCGGGTTTTTCAGTAAATTCTAAGTTTTTCAATGCAACTCACTCATATACTATGTACTACACTGTGCGTTTCTTATATTCTAAGTTTTTCAGTGCAACTCACTCATATACTATGTACTACACTGTGCATTTCGTGTAATGCGGGTTTTTCAGTAAATTCTAAGTTTTTCAGTGCAACTCACTCATATACTATGTACTACACTGTGCGTTTCTTATATTCTAAGTTTTTCAGTGCAACTCACTCATATACTATGTACTACACTGTGCGTTTCTTATATTCTAAGTTTTTCAGTGCAACTCACTCATATACTATGTACTACACTGTGCGTTTCTTATATTCTAAGTTTTTCAGTGCAACTCACTCATATACTATGTACTACACTGTGCGTTTCTTATATTCTAAGTTTTTCAGTGCAACTCACTCATATACTATGTATTACACTGTGCGTTTCTTATATTCTAAGTTTTTCAGTGCAACTCACTCATATACTATGTACTACACTGTGCGTTTCTTATATTCCAAGTTTTTCAGTGCAACTCACTCATATACTATGTACTACACTGTGCGTTTCTTATATTCCAAGTTTTTCAGTGCAACTCACTCATATACTATGTACTACACTGTGCGTTTCTTATATTCTAAGTTTTTCAGTGCAACTCACTCATATACTATATACTACACTGTGCGTTTCTTATATTCTAAGTTTTTCAGTGCAACTCACTCATATACTATGTACTACACTGTGCGTTTCTTATAGTCTAAGTTTTTCTATGCAACTCACTCATATACTATTTACTACACTGTGCGTTTCTTATATTCTAAGTTTTTCAGTGCAACTCACTCATATACTATGTACTACACTGTGCATTTCGTGTAATGCGGGTTTTTCAGTAAATTCTAAGTTTTTCAATGCAACTCACTCATATACTATGTACTACACTGTGCGTTTCTTATATTCTAAGTTTTTCAGTGCAACTCACTCATATACTATGTACTACACTGTGCATTTCGTGTAATGCGGGTTTTTCAGTAAATTCTAAGTTTTTCAGTGCAACTCACTCATATACTATGTACTACACTGTGCGTTTCTTATATTCTAAGTTTTTCAGTGCAACTCACTCATATACTATGTACTACACTGTGCGTTTCTTATATTCTAAGTTTTTCAGTGCAACTCACTCATATACTATGTACTACACTGTGCGTTTCTTATATTCTAAATTTTTCAGTGCAACTCACTCATATACTATGTACTACACTGTGCGTTTCTTATATTCTAAGTTTTTCAGTGCAACTCACTCATATACTATGTACTACACTGTGCGTTTCTTATATTCTAAGTTTTTCAGTGCAACTCACTCATATACTATGTACTACACTGTGAGTTTCTTATATTCTAAGTTTTTCAGTGCAACTCACTCATATACTATGTACTACACTGTGCGTTTCTTATATTCTAAGTTTTTCAGTGCAACTCACTCATATACTATGTACTACACTGTGCGTTTCTTATATTCTAAGTTTTTCAGTGCAACTCACTCATATACTATGTATTACACTGTGCGTTTCTTATATTCTAAGTTTTTCAGTGCAACTCACTCATATACTATGTACTACACTGTGCGTTTCTTATATTCCAAGTTTTTCAGTGCAACTCACTCATATACTATGTACTACACTGTGCGTTTCTTATATTCCAAGTTTTTCAGTGCAACTCACTCATATACTATGTACTACACTGTGCGTTTCTTATATTCTAAGTTTTTCAGTGCAACTCACTCATATACTATGTACTACACTGTGCGTTTCTTATATTCTAAGTTTTTCAGTGCAACTCACTCATATACTATGTACTACACTGTGCGTTTCTTATAGTCTAAGTTTTTCTATGCAACTCACTCATATACTATGTACTACACTGTGCGTTTCTTATATTCTAAGTTTTTCAGTGCAACTCACTCATATACTATGTACTACACTGTGCATTTCGTGTAATGCGGGTTTTTCAGTAAATTCTAAGTTTTTCAATGCAACTCACTCATATACTATGTACTACACTGTGCGTTTCTTATATTCTAAGTTTTTCAGTGCAACTCACTCATATACTATGTACTACACTGTGCATTTCGTGTAATGCGGGTTTTTCAGTAAATTCTAAGTTTTTCAGTGCAACTCACTCATATACTATGTACTACACTGTGCGTTTCTTATATTCTAAGTTTTTCAGTGCAACTCACTCATATACTATGTACTACACTGTGCGTTTCTTATATTCTAAGTTTTTCAGTGCAACTCACTCATATACTATGTACTACACTGTGCGTTTCTTATATTCTAAGTTTTTCAGTGCAACTCACTCATATATTATGTACTACACTGTGCGTTTCTTATATTCTAAGTTTTTCAGTGCAACTCACTCATATACTATGTACTACACTGTGAGTTTCTTATATTCTAAGTTTTTCAGTGCAACTCACTCATATACTATGTACTACACTGTGCGTTTCTTATATTCTAAGTTTTTCAGTGCAACTCACTCATATACTATGTACTACACTGTGCGTTTCTTATATTCTAAGTTTTTCAGTGCAACTCACTCATATACTATGTATTACACTGTGCGTTTCTTATATTCTAAGTTTTTCAGTGCAACTCACTCATATACTATGTACTACACTGTGCGTTTCTTATATTCTAAGTTTTTCAGTGCAACTCACTCATATACTATGTACTACACTGTGCATTTCGTGTAATGCGGGTTTTTCAGTAAATTCTAAGTTTTTCAGTGCAACTCACTCATATACTATGTACTACACTGTGCGTTTCTTATATTCTAAGTTTTTCAATGCAACTCACTCATATACTATGTACTACACTGTGCGTTTCTTATATTCTAAGTTTTTCAGTGCAACTCACTCATATACTATGTACTACAATGTGCGTTTCTTATATTCTAAGTTTTTCAGTGCAACTCACTCATATACTATGTATTACACTGTGCGTTTCTTATATTCTAAGTTTTTCAGTGCAACTCACTCATATACTATGTACTACACTGTGCGTTTCTTATATTCTAAGTTTTTCAGTGCAACTCACTCATATACTATGTACTACACTGTGCGTTTCTTATATTCTAAGTTTTTCAGTGCAACTCACTCATATACTATGTACTACACTGTGCGTTTCTTATATTCTAAGTTTTTCAGTGCAACTCACTCATATATTATGTACTACACTGTGCGTTTCTTATATTCTAAGTTTTTCAGTGCAACTCACTCATATACTATGTACTACACTGTGCGTTTCTTATATTCTAAGTTTTTCAGTGCAACTCACTCATATACTATGTACTACACTGTGCGTTTCTTATATTCTAAGTTTTACAGTGCAACTCACTCATATCCTATGTACTACACTGTGCGTTTCTTATATTCTATGATTTTCAGTGCAACTCACTCATATACTATGTACTACACTGTGCGTTTCTTATATTCTAAGTTTTTCAGTGCAACTCACTCATATACTATGTACTACACTGTGCGTTTCTTATATTCTAAGTTTTTCAGTGCAACTCACTCATATACTATGTACTACACTGTGCGTTTCTTATATTCTAAGTTTTTCAGTGAAACTCACTCATATACTATGTACTACACTGTGAGTTTCTTATATTCTAAGTTTTACAGTGCAACTCACTCATATACTATGTACTACACTGTGCGTTTCTTATATTCTAAGTTTTTCAGTGCAACTCACTCATATACTATGTACTACACTGTGCGTTTCTTATATTCTAAGTTTTTCAGTGCAACTCACTCATATACTATGTACTACACTGTGCGTTTCTTATATTCTAAGTTTTTCAGTGCAACTCACTCATATACTATGTACTACACTGTGCGTTTCTTATATTCTAAGTTTTTCAGTGCAACTCTCTCATATACTATGTACTACACTGTGCGTTTCTTATATTCTAAGTTTTTCAGTGCAACTCACTCATATACTATGTACTACACTGTGCGTTTCTTATATTCTAAGTTTTTCAGTGCAACTCACTCATATACTATGTACTACACTGTGCGTTTCTTATATTCTAAGTTTTTCAGTGCAACTCACTCATATACTATGTACTACACTGTGCGTTTCTTATATTCTAAGTTTTTCAGTGTAACTCACTCATATACTATGTACTACACTGTGCGTTTCTTATATTCTAAGTTTTTCAGTGCAACTCACTCATATACTATGTACTACACTGTGCATTTCGTGTAATGCGGGTTTTTCAGTAAATTCTAAGTTTTTCAGTGCAACTCACTCATATACTATGTTCTACACTGTGCGTTTCTTATATTCTAAGTTTTTCAATGCAACTCACTCATATACTATGTACTACACTGTGCGTTTCTTATATTCTAAGTTTTTCAGTGCAACTCACTCATATACTATGTACTACAATGTGCGTTTCTTATATTCTAAGTTTTTCAGTGCAACTCTCTCATATACTATGTACTACACTGTGCGTTTCTTATATTCTAAGTTTTTCAGTGCAACTCACTCATATACTATGTACTACACTGTGCGTTTCTTATATTCTAAGTTTTTCAGTGCAACTCACTCATATACTATGTACTACACTGTGCGTTTCTTATATTCTAAGTTTTTCAGTGCAACTCACTCATATACTATGTACTACACTGTGCGTTTCTTATATTCTAAGTTTTTCAGTGCAACTCTCTCATATACTATGTACTACACTGTGCGTTTCTTATATTCTAAGTTTTTCAGTGCAACTCACTCATATACTATGTACTACACTGTGCGTTTCTTATATTCTAAGTTTTTCAGTGCAACTCACTCATATACTATGTACTACACTGTGCGTTTCTTATATTCTAAGTTTTTCAGTGCAACTCACTCATATACTATGTACTACACTGTGCGTTTCTTATATTCTAAGTTTTTCAGTGCAACTCACTCATATACTATGTACTACACTGTGCGTTTCTTATATTCTAAGTTTTTCAGTGCAACTCACTCATATACTATGTACTACACTGTGCATTTCGTGTAATGCGGGTTTTTCAGTAAATTCTAAGTTTTTCAGTGCAACTCACTCATATACTATGTACTACACTGTGCGTTTCTTATATTCTAAGTTTTTCAATGCAACTCACTCATATACTATGTACTACACTGTGCGTTTCTTATATTCTAAGTTTTTCAGTGCAACTCACTCATATACTATGTACTACAATGTGCGTTTCTTATATTCTAAGTTTTTCAGTGCAACTCACTCATATACTATGTACTACACTGTGCGTTTCTTATATTCTAAGTTTTTCAGTGCAACTCACTCATATACTATGTACTACACTGTGCGTTTCTTATATTCTAAGTTTTTCAGTGCAACTCACTCATATACTATGTACTACACTGTGCGTTTCTTATATTCTTAGTTTTTCAGTGCAACTCACTCATATAATATGTACTACACTGTGCGTTTCTTATATTCTAAGTTTTTCAGTGCAACTCACTCATATATTATGTACTACACTGTGCGTTTCTTATATTCTAAGTTTTTCAGTGCAACTCACTCATTTACTATGTACTACACTGTGCGTTTCTTATATTCTAAGTTTTTCAGTGCAACTCACTCATATACTATGTACTACACTGTGCGTTTCTTATATTCTAAGTTTTACAGTGCAACTCACTCATATACTATGTACTACACTGTAGGTTTTTTATATTCTAAGTTTTTCAGTGCAACTCACTCATATACTATGTACTACACTGTGCGTTTCTTATATTCTAAGTTTTTCAGTGCAACTCACTCATATACTATGTACTACACTGTGCGTTTCTTATATTCTAAGTTTTTCAGTGCAACTCACTCATATACTATGTACTACACTGTGCATTTCGTGTAATGCGAGTTTTTCAGTAAATTCTAAGTTTTTCAGTGCAACTCACTCATATACTTTGTACTACACTGTGCTTTTCTTAAATTCTAAGTTTTTCAGTGCAACTCACTCATATACTATGTACTACACTGTACATTTCTTATATTCCAAGTTTTTCAGTGCAACTCACTCATATACTATGTACTACACTGTGCGTTTCTTATATTCTAAGTTTTTCAGTGCAACTCACTCATATACTATGTACTACACTGTGCGTTTCTTATATTCTAAGTTTTTAGTGCAACTCAATCATATACTATGTACTACACTGTGCGTTTCTTATATTCTAAGTTTTTCAGTGCAACTCACTCATATACTATGTACTACACTGTGCGTTTCTTATATTCTAAGTTTTTCAGTGCAACTCACTCATATACTATGTACTACACTGTGCGTTTCTTATATTCTAAGTTTTTCAGTGCAACTCACTCATATACTATGTACTACACTGTGCGTTTCTTATATTCTAAGTTTTTCAATGCAACTCACTCATATACTATGTACTACACTGTGCGTTTCTTATATTCTAAGTTTTTCAGTGCAACTCACTCATATACTATGTACTACAATGTACGTTTCTTATATTCTAAGTTTTTCAGTGCAACTCACTCATATACTATGTACTACACTGTGCGTTTCTTATATTCTAAGTTTTTCAGTGCAACTCACTCATATACTATGTACTACACTGTGCGTTTCTTATATTCTAAGATTTTCAGTGCAACTCACTCATATACTATGTACTAAAAGTGTGCGTTTCTTATATTCTAAGTTTTTCAGTGCAACTCACTCATATAATATGTACTACACTGTGCGTTTCTTATATTCTAAGTTTTTCAGTGCAACTCACTCATATATTATGTACTACACTGTGCGTTTCTTATATTCTAAGTTTTTCAGTGCAACTCACTCATATACTATGTACTACACTGTGCGTTTCTTATATTCAAAGTTTTTCAGTGCAACTCACTCATATACTATGTACTACACTGTGCGTTTCTTATATTCTAAGTTTTACAGTGCAACTCACTCATATACTATGTACTACACTGTGCGTTTCTTATATTCTAAGTTTTTCAGTGCAACTCACTCATATACTATGTACTACATGTGCGTTTCTTATATTCTAAGTTTTTCAGTGCAACTCACTCATATACTATGTACTACACTGTGCGTTTCTTATATTCTAAGTTTTTCAGTGCAACTCACTCATATACTATGTACTACACTGTGCGTTTCTTATATTCTAAGTTTTTCAGTGCAACTCACTCATATACTATGTACTACACTGTGCGTTTCTTATATTCTAAGTTTTTCAGTGCAACTCACTCATATACTATGTACTACACTGTGCGTTTCTTATATTCTAAGTTTTTCAGTGCAACTCACTCATATACTATGTACTACACTGTGCATTTCGTGTAATGCGGGTTTTTCAGTAAATTCTAAGTTTTTCAGTGCAACTCACTCATATACGATGTACTACACTGTGCGTTTCTTATATTCTAAGTTTTTCAATGCAACTCACTCATATACTATGTACTACACTGTGCGTTTCTTATATTCTAAGTTTTTCAGTGCAACTCACTCATATACTATGTACTACAATGTACGTTTCTTATATTCTAAGTTTTTCAGTGCAACTCACTCATATACTATGTACTACACTGTGCGTTTCTTATATTCTAAGTTTTTCAGTGCAACTCACTCATATACTATGTACTACACTGTGCGTTTCTTATATTCTAAGTTTTTCAGTGCAACTCACTCATATACTATGTACTACACTGTGCGTTTCTTATATTCTAAGTTTTTCAGTGCAACTCACTCATATAATATGTACTACACTGTGCGTTTCTTATATTCTAAGTTTTTCAGTGCAACTCACTCATATATTATGTACTACACTGTGCGTTTCTTATATTCTAAGTTTTTCAGTGCAACTCACTCATATACTATGTACTACACTGTGCGTTTCTTATATTCAAAGTTTTTCAGTGCAACTCACTCATATACTATGTACTACACTGTGCGTTTCTTATATTCTAAGTTTTACAGTGCAACTCACTCATATACTATGTACTACACTGTGCGTTTCTTATATTCTAAGTTTTTCAGTGCAACTCACTCATATACTATGTACTACACTGTGCGTTTCTTATATTCTAAGTTTTTCAGTGCAACTCACTCATATACTATGTACTACACTGTGCGTTTCTTATATTCTAAGTTTTTCAGTGCAACTCACTCATATACTATGTACTACACTGTGCATTTCGTGTAATGCGAGTTTTTCAGTAAATTCTAAGTTTTTCAGTGCAACTCACTCATATACTTTGTACTACACTGTGCTTTTCTTAAATTCTAAGTTTTTCAGTGCAACTCACTCATATACTATGTACTACACTGTACGTTTCTTATATTCCAAGTTTTTCAGTGCAACTCACTCATATACTATGTACTACACTGTGCGTTTCTTATATTCTAAGTTTTTCAGTGCAACTCACTCATATACTATGTACTACACTGTGCGTTTCTTATATTCTAAGTTTTTAGTGCAACTCAATCATATACTATGTACTACACTGTGCGTTTCTTATATTCTAAGTTTTTCAGTGCAACTCACTCATATACTATGTACTACACTGTGCGTTTCTTATATTCTAAGTTTTTCAGTGCAACTCACTCATATACTATGTACTACACTGTGCGTTTCTTATATTCTAAGTTTTTCAGTGCAACTCACTCATATACTATGTACTACACTGTGCGTTTCTTATATTCTAAGTTTTTCAGTGCAACTCACTCATATACTATGTACTACACTGTGCGTTTTTTATATTCTAAGTTTTTCAGTGCAACTCACTCATATACTATGTACTACACTGTGCGTTTCTTATATTCTAAGTTTTTCAGTGCAACTCACTCATATACTATGTACTACACTGTGCGTTTCTTATATTCTAAGTTTTTCAGTGCAACTCACTCATATACTATGTACTACACTGTGCGTTCCTTATATTCTAAGTTTTTCAGTCCAACTCACTCATATACTATGTACTACACTGTGCGTTTCTTATATTCTAAGTTTTTCAGTGCAACTCACTCATATACTATGTACTACACTGTGAGTTTCTTATATTCTAAGTTTTTCAGTGCAACTCACTCATATACTATGTACTACACTGTGCGTTTCTTATATTCTAAGTTTTTCAGTGCAACTCACTCATATACTATGTACTACACTGTGCGTTTCTTATATTCTAAGTTTTTCAGTGCAACTCACTCATATACTATGTATTACACTGTGCGTTTCTTATATTCTAAGTTTTTCAGTGCAACTCACTCATATACTATGTACTACACTGTTCGTTTCTTATATTCCAAGTTTTTCAGTGCAACTCACTCATATACTATGTACTACACTGTGCGTTTCTTATATTCCAAGTTTTTCAGTGCAACTCACTCATATACTATGTACTACACTGTGCATTTCTTATATTCTAATCTTTTCAGTGCAACTCACTCATATACTATGTACTACACTGTGCGTTTCTTATATTCTAAGTTTTTCAGTGCAACTCACTCATATACTATGTACTACACTGTGCGTTTCTTATATTCTAAGTTTTTCAGTGCAACTCACTCATATACTATGTACTACACTGTGCGTTTCTTATAGTCTAAGTTTTTCTATGCAACTCACTCATATACTCTGTACTACACTGTGCGTTTCTTATATTCTAAGTTTTTCAGTGCAACTCACTCATATACTATGTACTACACTGTGCATTTCGTGTAATGCAGGTTTTTCAGTAAATTCTAAGTTTTTCAATGCAACACACTCATATACTATGTACTACACTGTGCGTTTCTTATAGTCTAAGTTTTTCTATGCAACTCACTCATATACTCTGTACTACACTGTGCGTTTCTTATATTCTAAGTTTTTCAGTGCAACTCACTCATATACTATGTACTACACTGTGCATTTCGTGTAATGCAGGTTTTTCAGTAAATTCTAAGTTTTTCAATGCAACTCACTCATATACTATGTACTACACTGTGCGTTTCTTATATTCTAAGTTTTTCAGTGCAACTCACTCATATACTATGTACTACACTGTGCATTTCGTGTAATGCGGGTTTTTCAGTAAATTCTAAGTTTTTCAGTGCAACTCACTCATATACTATGTACTACACTGTGCGTTTCTTATATTCTAAGTTTTTCAGTGCAACTCACTCATATACTATGTACTACACTGTGCGTTTCTTATATTCTAAGTTTTTCAGTGCAACTCACTCATATACTATGTACTACACTGTGCGTTTCTTATATTCTAAGTTTTTCAGTGCAACTCACTCATATATTATGTACTACACTGTGCGTTTCTTATATTCTAAGTTTTTCAGTGCAACTCACTCATATACTATGTACTACACTGTGCGTTTCGTGTAATGCGGGTTTTTCAGTAAATTCTAAGTTTTTCAGTGCAACTCACTCATATACTATGTACTACACTGTGCGTTTCTTATATTCTAAGTTTTTCAATGCAACTCACTCATATACTATGTACTACACTGTGCGTTTCTTATATTCTAAGTTTTTCAGTGCAACTCACTCATATACTATGTACTACAATGTACGTTTCTTATATTCTAAGTTTTTCAGTGCAACTCACTCATATACTATGTACTACACTGTGCGTTTCTTATATTCTAAGTTTTTCAGTGCAACTCACTCATATACTATGTACTACACTGTGCGTTTCTTATATTCTAAGTTTTTCAGTGCAACTCACTCATATACTATGTACTACACTGTGCGTTTCTTATATTCTAAGTTTTTCAGTGCAACTCACTCATATACTATGTACTACACTGTGCATTTCATGTAATGCAGGTTTTTCAGTAAATTCTAAGTTTTTCAATGCAACACACTCATATACTATGTACTACACTGTGCGTTTCTTATAGTCTAAGTTTTTCTATGCAACTCACTCATATACTCTGTACTACACTGTGCGTTTCTTATATTCTAAGTTTTTCAGTGCAACTCACTCATATACTATGTACTACACTGTGCATTTCGTGTAATGCAGGTTTTTCAGTAAATTCTAAGTTTTTCAATGCAACTCACTCATATACTATGTACTACACTGTGCGTTTCTTATATTCTAAGTTTTTCAGTGCAACTCACTCATATACTATGTACTACACTGTGCATTTCGTGTAATGCGGGTTTTTCAGTAAATTCTAAGTTTTTCAGTGCAACTCACTCATATACTATGTACTACACTGTGCGTTTCTTATATTCTAAGTTTTTCAGTGCAACTCACTCATATACTATGTACTACACTGTGCGTTTCTTATATTCTAAGTTTTTCAGTGCAACTCACTCATATACTATGTACTACACTGTGCGTTTCTTATATTCTAAGTTTTTCAGTGCAACTCACTCATATATTATGTACTACACTGTGCGTTTCTTATATTCTAAGTTTTTCAGTGCAACTCACTCATATACTATGTACTACACTGTGCGTTTCTTATATTCTAAGTTTTTCAGTGCAACTCACTCATATACTATGTACTACACTGTGCGTTTCTTATATTCTAAGTTTTACAGTGCAACTCACTCATATACTATGTACTACACTGTGCGTTTCTTATATTCTAAGTTTTTCAGTGCAACTCACTCATATACTATGTACTACACTGTGCGTTTCTTATATTCTAAGTTTTTCAGTGCAACTCACTCATATACTATGTACTACACTGTGCGTTTCTTATATTCTAAGTTTTTCAGTGCAACTCACTCATATACTATGTACTACACTGTGCATTTCGTGTAATGCGGGTTTTTCAGTAAATTCTAAGTTTTTCAGTGCAACTCACTCATATACTATGTACTACACTGTGCGTTTCTTATATTCTAAGTTTTTCAGTGCAACTCACTCATATACTATGTACTACACTGTGCGTTTCTTATATTCTAAGTTTTTCAGTGCAACTCACCCATATACTATGTACTACATGTGCGTTTCTTATATTCTAAGTTTTTCAGTGCAACTCACTCATATACTATGTACTACACTGTGCGTTTCTTATATTCTAAGTTTTTCAGTGCAACTCACTCATATACTATGTACTACACTGTGCGTTTCTTATATTCTAAGTTTTTCAGTGCAACTCACTCATATACTATGTACTACACTGTGCGTTTCTTATATTCTAAGTTTTTCAGTGCAACTCACTCATATACTATGTACTACACTGTGCGTTTCTTATATTCTAAGTTTTTCAGTGCAACTCACTCATATACTATGTACTACACTGTGCATTTCGTGTAATGCGGGTTTTTCAGTAAATTCTAAGTTTTTCAGTGCAACTCACTCATATACTATGTACTACACTGTGCGTTTCTTATATTTTAAGTTTTTCAATGCAACTCACTCATATACTATGTACTACACTGTGCGTTTCTTATATTCTAAGTTTTTCAGTGCAACTCACTCATATACTATGTACTACAATGTACGTTTCTTATATTCTAAGTTTTTCAGTGCAACTCACTCATATACTATGTACTACACTGTGCGTTTCTTATATTCTAAGTTTTTCAGTGCAACTCACTCATATACTATGTACTACACTGTGCGTTTCTTATATTCTAAGTTTTTCAGTGCAACTCACTCATATACTATGTACTACACTGTGCGTTTCTTATATTCTAAGTTTTTCAGTGCAAATCACTCATATAATATGTACTACACTGTGCGTTTCTTATATTCTAAGTTTTTCAGTGCAACTCACTCATATATTATGTACTACACTGTGCGTTTCTTATATTCTAAGTTTTTCAGTGCAACTCACTCATATACTATGTACTACACTGTGCGTTTCTTATATTCTAAGTTTTTCAGTGCAACTCACTCATATACTATGTACTACACTGTGCGTTTCTTATATTCTAAGTTTTACAGTGCAACTCACTCATATACTATGTACTACACTGTGCGTTTCTTATATTCTAAGTTTTTCAGTGCAACTCACTCATATACTATGTACTACACTGTGCGTTTCTTATATTCTAAGTTTTTCAGTGCAACTCACTCATATACTATGTACTACACTGTGCGTTTCTTATATTCTAAGTTTTTCAGTGCAACTCACTCATATACTATGTACTACACTGTGCATTTCGTGTAATGCGAGTTTTTCAGTAAATTCTAAGTTTTTCAGTGCAACTCACTCATATACTTTGTACTACACTGTGCTTTTCTTAAATTCTAAGTTTTTCAGTGCAACTCACTCATATACTATGTACTACACTGTACGTTTCTTATATTCCAAGTTTTTCAGTGCAACTCACTCATATACTATGTACTACACTGTGCGTTTCTTATATTCTAAGTTTTTCAGTGCAACTCACTCATATACTATGTACTACACTGTGCGTTTCTTATATTCTAAGTTTTTAGTGCAACTCAATCATATACTATGTACTACACTGTGCGTTTCTTATATTCTAAGTTTTTCAGTGCAACTCACTCATATACTATGTACTACACTGTGCGTTTCTTATATTCTAAGTTTTTCAGTGCAACTCACTCATATACTATGTACTACACTGTGCGTTTCTTATATTCTAAGTTTTTCAGTGCAACTCACTCATATACTATGTACTACACTGTGCGTTTCTTATATTCTAAGTTTTTCAGTGCAACTCACTCATATACTATGTACTACACTGTGCGTTTTTTATATTCTAAGTTTTTCAGTGCAACTCACTCATATACTATGTACTACACTGTGCGTTTCTTATATTCTAAGTTTTTCAGTGCAACTCACTCATATACTATGTACTACACTGTGCGTTTCTTATATTCTAAGTTTTTCAGTGCAACTCACTCATATACTATGTACTACACTGTGCGTTCCTTATATTCTAAGTTTTTCAGTCCAACTCACTCATATACTATGTACTACACTGTGCGTTTCTTATATTCTAAGTTTTTCAGTGCAACTCACTCATATACTATGTACTACACTGTGAGTTTCTTATATTCTAAGTTTTTCAGTGCAACTCACTCATATACTATGTACTACACTGTGCGTTTCTTATATTCTAAGTTTTTCAGTGCAACTCACTCATATACTATGTACTACACTGTGCGTTTCTTATATTCTAAGTTTTTCAGTGCAACTCACTCATATCCTATGTATTACACTGTGCGTTTCTTATATTCTAAGTTTTTCAGTGCAACTCACTCATATACTATGTACTACACTGTTCGTTTCTTATATTCCAAGTTTTTCAGTGCAACTCACTCATATACTATGTACTACACTGTGCGTTTCTTATATTCCAAGTTTTTCAGTGCAACTCACTCATATACTATGTACTACACTGTGCATTTCTTATATTCTAATCTTTTCAGTGCAACTCACTCATATACTATGTACTACACTGTGCGTTTCTTATATTCTAAGTTTTTCAGTGCAACTCACTCATATACTATGTACTACACTGTGCGTTTCTTATATTCTAAGTTTTTCAGTGCAACTCACTCATATACTATGTACTACACTGTGCGTTTCTTATAGTCTAAGTTTTTCTATGCAACTCACTCATATACTCTGTACTACACTGTGCGTTTCTTATATTCTAAGTTTTTCAGTGCAACTCACTCATATACTATGTACTACACTGTGCATTTCGTGTAATGCAGGTTTTTCAGTAAATTCTAAGTTTTTCAATGCAACACACTCATATACTATGTACTACACTGTGCGTTTCTTATAGTCTAAGTTTTTCTATGCAACTCACTCATATACTCTGTACTACACTGTGCGTTTCTTATATTCTAAGTTTTTCAGTGCAACTCACTCATATACTTTGTACTACACTGTGCTTTTCTTAAATTCTAAGTTTTTCAGTGCAACTCACTCATATACTATGTACTACACTGTACGTTTCTTATATTCCAAGTTTTTCAGTGCAACTCACTCATATACTATGTACTACACTGTGCGTTTCTTATATTCTAAGTTTTTCAGTGCAACTCACTCATATACTATGTACTACACTGTGCGTTTCTTATATTCTAAGTTTTTAGTGCAACTCAATCATATACTATGTACTACACTGTGCGTTTCTTATATTCTAAGTTTTTCAGTGCAACTCACTCATATACTATGTACTACACTGTGCGTTTCTTATATTCTAAGTTTTTCAGTGCAACTCACTCATATACTATGTACTACACTGTGCGTTTCTTATATTCTAAGTTTTTCAGTGCAACTCACTCATATACTATGTACTACACTGTGCGTTTCTTATATTCTAAGTTTTTCAGTGCAACTCACTCATATACTATGTACTACACTGTGCGTTTTTTATATTCTAAGTTTTTCAGTGCAACTCACTCATATACTATGTACTACACTGTGCGTTTCTTATATTCTAAGTTTTTCAGTGCAACTCACTCATATACTATGTACTACACTGTGCGTTTCTTATATTCTAAGTTTTTCAGTGCAACTCACTCATATACTATGTACTACACTGTGCGTTCCTTATATTCTAAGTTTTTCAGTCCAACTCACTCATATACTATGTACTACACTGTGCGTTTCTTATATTCTAAGTTTTTCAGTGCAACTCACTCATATACTATGTACTACACTGTGAGTTTCTTATATTCTAAGTTTTTCAGTGCAACTCACTCATATACTATGTACTACACTGTGCGTTTCTTATATTCTAAGTTTTTCAGTGCAACTCACTCATATACTATGTACTACACTGTGCGTTTCTTATATTCTAAGTTTTTCAGTGCAACTCACTCATATACTATGTATTACACTGTGCGTTTCTTATATTCTAAGTTTTTCAGTGCAACTCACTCATATACTATGTACTACACTGTTCGTTTCTTATATTCCAAGTTTTTCAGTGCAACTCACTCATATACTATGTACTACACTGTGCGTTTCTTATATTCCAAGTTTTTCAGTGCAACTCACTCATATACTATGTACTACACTGTGCATTTCTTATATTCTAATCTTTTCAGTGCAACTCACTCATATACTATGTACTACACTGTGCGTTTCTTATATTCTAAGTTTTTCAGTGCAACTCACTCATATACTATGTACTACACTGTGCGTTTCTTATATTCTAAGTTTTTCAGTGCAACTCACTCATATACTATGTACTACACTGTGCGTTTCTTATAGTCTAAGTTTTTCTATGCAACTCACTCATATACTCTGTACTACACTGTGCGTTTCTTATATTCTAAGTTTTTCAGTGCAACTCACTCATATACTATGTACTACACTGTGCATTTCGTGTAATGCAGGTTTTTCAGTAAATTCTAAGTTTTTCAATGCAACACACTCATATACTATGTACTACACTGTGCGTTTCTTATAGTCTAAGTTTTTCTATGCAACTCACTCATATACTCTGTACTACACTGTGCGTTTCTTATATTCTAAGTTTTTCAGTGCAACTCACTCATATACTATGTACTACACTGTGCATTTCGTGTAATGCAGGTTTTTCAGTAAATTCTAAGTTTTTCAATGCAACTCACTCATATACTATGTACTACACTGTGCGTTTCTTATATTCTAAGTTTTTCAGTGCAACTCACTCATATACTATGTACTACACTGTGCATTTCGTGTAATGCGGGTTTTTCAGTAAATTCTAAGTTTTTCAGTGCAACTCACTCATATACTATGTACTACACTGTGCGTTTCTTATATTCTAAGTTTTTCAGTGCAACTCACTCATATACTATGTACTACACTGTGCGTTTCTTATATTCTAAGTTTTTCAGTGCAACTCACTCATATACTATGTACTACACTGTGCGTTTCTTATATTCTAAGTTTTTCAGTGCAACTCACTCATATATTATGTACTACACTGTGCGTTTCTTATATTCTAAGTTTTTCAGTGCAACTCACTCATATACTATGTACTACACTGTGCGTTTCTTATATTCTAAGTTTTTCAGTGCAACTCACTCATATACTATGTACTACACTGTGCGTTTCTTATATTCTAAGTTTTACAGTGCAACTCACTCATATACTATGTACTACACTGTGCGTTTCTTATATTCTAAGTTTTTCAGTGCAACTCACTCATATACTATGTACTACACTGTGCGTTTCTTATATTCTAAGTTTTTCAGTGCAACTCACTCATATACTATGTACTACACTGTGCGTTTCTTATATTCTAAGTTTTTCAGTGCAACTCACTCATATACTATGTACTACACTGTGCATTTCGTGTAATGCGGGTTTTTCAGTAAATTCTAAGTTTTTCAGTGCAACTCACTCATATACTATGTACTACACTGTGCGTTTCTTATATTCTAAGTTTTTCAGTGCAACTCACTCATATACTATGTACTACACTGTGCGTTTCTTATATTCTAAGTTTTTCAGTGCAACTCACCCATATACTATGTACTACATGTGCGTTTCTTATATTCTAAGTTTTTCAGTGCAACTCACTCATATACTATGTACTACACTGTGCGTTTCTTATATTCTAAGTTTTTCAGTGCAACTCACTCATATACTATGTACTACACTGTGCGTTTCTTATATTCTAAGTTTTTCAGTGCAACTCACTCATATACTATGTACTACACTGTGCGTTTCTTATATTCTAAGTTTTTCAGTGCAACTCACTCATATACTATGTACTACACTGTGCGTTTCTTATATTCTAAGTTTTTCAGTGCAACTCACTCATATACTATGTACTACACTGTGCATTTCGTGTAATGCGGGTTTTTCAGTAAATTCTAAGTTTTTCAGTGCAACTCACTCATATACTATGTACTACACTGTGCGTTTCTTATATTCTAAGTTTTTCAATGCAACTCACTCATATACTATGTACTACACTGTGCGTTTCTTATATTCTAAGTTTTTCAGTGCAACTCACTCATATACTATGTACTACAATGTACGTTTCTTATATTCTAAGTTTTTCAGTGCAACTCACTCATATACTATGTACTACACTGTGCGTTTCTTATATTCTAAGTTTTTCAGTGCAACTCACTCATATACTATGTACTACACTGTGCGTTTCTTATATTCTAAGTTTCTCAGTGCAACTCACTCATATACTATGTACTACACTGTGCGTTTCTTATATTCTAAGTTTTTCAGTGCAACTCACTCATATACTATGTACTACACTGTGCATTTCGTGTAATGCAGGTTTTTCAGTAAATTCTAAGTTTTTCAATGCAACACACTCATATACTATGTACTACACTGTGCGTTTCTTATAGTCTAAGTTTTTCTATGCAACTCACTCATATACTCTGTACTACACTGTGCGTTTCTTATATTCTAAGTTTTTCAGTGCAACTCACTCATATACTATGTACTACACTGTGCATTTCGTGTAATGCAGGTTTTTCAGTAAATTCTAAGTTTTTCAATGCAACTCACTCATATACTATGTACTACACTGTGCGTTTCTTATATTCTAAGTTTTTCAGTGCAACTCACTCATATACTATGTACTACACTGTGCATTTCGTGTAATGCGGGTTTTTCAGTAAATTCTAAGTTTTTCAGTGCAACTCACTCATATACTATGTACTACACTGTGCGTTTCTTATATTCTAAGTTTTTCAGTGCAACTCACTCATATACTATGTACTACACTGTGCGTTTCTTATATTCTAAGTTTTTCAGTGCAACTCACTCATATACTATGTACTACACTGTGCGTTTCTTATATTCTAAGTTTTTCAGTGCAACTCACTCATATATTATGTACTACACTGTGCGTTTCTTATATTCTAAGTTTTTCAGTGCAACTCACTCATATACTATGTACTACACTGTGCGTTTCTTATATTCTAAGTTTTTCAGTGCAACTCACTCATATACTATGTACTACACTGTGCGTTTCTTATATTCTAAGTTTTACAGTGCAACTCACTCATATACTATGTACTACACTGTGCGTTTCTTATATTCTAAGTTTTTCAGTGCAACTCACTCATATACTATGTACTACACTGTGCGTTTCTTATATTCTAAGTTTTTCAGTGCAACTCACTCATATACTATGTACTACACTGTGCGTTTCTTATATTCTAAGTTTTTCAGTGCAACTCACTCATATACTATGTACTACACTGTGCATTTCGTGTAATGCGGGTTTTTCAGTAAATTCTAAGTTTTTCAGTGCAACTCACTCATATACTATGTACTACACTGTGCGTTTCTTATATTCTAAGTTTTTCAGTGCAACTCACTCATATACTATGTACTACACTGTGCGTTTCTTATATTCTAAGTTTTTCAGTGCAACTCACCCATATACTATGTACTACATGTGCGTTTCTTATATTCTAAGTTTTTCAGTGCAACTCACTCATATACTATGTACTACACTGTGCGTTTCTTATATTCTAAGTTTTTCAGTGCAACTCACTCATATACTATGTACTACACTGTGCGTTTCTTATATTCTAAGTTTTTCAGTGCAACTCACTCATATACTATGTACTACACTGTGCGTTTCTTATATTCTAAGTTTTTCAGTGCAACTCACTCATATACTATGTACTACACTGTGCGTTTCTTATATTCTAAGTTTTTCAGTGCAACTCACTCATATACTATGTACTACACTGTGCATTTCGTGTAATGCGGGTTTTTCAGTAAATTCTAAGTTTTTCAGTGCAACTCACTCATATACTATGTACTACACTGTGCGTTTCTTATATTCTAAGTTTTTCAATGCAACTCACTCATATACTATGTACTACACTGTGCGTTTCTTATATTCTAAGTTTTTCAGTGCAACTCACTCATATACTATGTACTACAATGTACGTTTCTTATATTCTAAGTTTTTCAGTGCAACTCACTCATATACTATGTACTACACTGTGCGTTTCTTATATTCTAAGTTTTTCAGTGCAAATCACTCATATACTATGTACTACACTGTGCGTTTCTTATATTCTAAGTTTTTCAGTGCAACTCACTCATATACTATGTACTACACTGTGCGTTTCTTATATTCTAAGTTTTTCAGTGCAAATCACTCATATAATATGTACTACACTGTGCGTTTCTTATATTCTAAGTTTTTCAGTGCAACTCACTCATATATTATGTACTACACTGTGCGTTTCTTATATTCTAAGTTTTTCAGTGCAACTCACTCATATACTATGTACTACACTGTGCGTTTCTTATATTCTAAGTTTTTCAGTGCAACTCACTCATATACTATGTACTACACTGTGCGTTTCTTATATTCTAAGTTTTACAGTGCAACTCACTCATATACTATGTACTACACTGTGCGTTTCTTATATTCTAAGTTTTTCAGTGCAACTCACTCATATACTATGTACTACACTGTGCGTTTCTTATATTCTAAGTTTTTCAGTGCAACTCACTCATATACTATGTACTACACTGTGCGTTTCTTATATTCTAAGTTTTTCAGTGCAACTCACTCATATACTATGTACTACACTGTGCATTTCGTGTAATGCGAGTTTTTCAGTAAATTCTAAGTTTTTCAGTGCAACTCACTCATATACTTTGTACTACACTGTGCTTTTCTTAAATTCTAAGTTTTTCAGTGCAACTCACTCATATACTATGTACTACACTGTACGTTTCTTATATTCCAAGTTTTTCAGTGCAACTCACTCATATACTATGTACTACACTGTGCGTTTCTTATATTCTAAGTTTTTCAGTGCAACTCACTCATATACTATGTACTACACTGTGCGTTTCTTATATTCTAAGTTTTTAGTGCAACTCAATCATATACTATGTACTACACTGTGCGTTTCTTATATTCTAAGTTTTTCAGTGCAACTCACTCATATACTATGTACTACACTGTGCGTTTCTTATATTCTAAGTTTTTCAGTGCAACTCACTCATATACTATGTACTACACTGTGCGTTTCTTATATTCTAAGTTTTTCAGTGCAACTCACTCATATACTATGTACTACACTGTGCGTTTCTTATATTCTAAGTTTTTCAGTGCAACTCACTCATATACTATGTACTACACTGTGCGTTTTTTATATTCTAAGTTTTTCAGTGCAACTCACTCATATACTATGTACTACACTGTGCGTTTCTTATATTCTAAGTTTTTCAGTGCAACTCACTCATATACTATGTACTACACTGTGCGTTTCTTATATTCTAAGTTTTTCAGTGCAACTCACTCATATACTATGTACTACACTGTGCGTTCCTTATATTCTAAGTTTTTCAGTCCAACTCACTCATATACTATGTACTACACTGTGCGTTTCTTATATTCTAAGTTTTTCAGTGCAACTCACTCATATACTATGTACTACACTGTGAGTTTCTTATATTCTAAGTTTTTCAGTGCAACTCACTCATATACTATGTACTACACTGTGCGTTTCTTATATTCTAAGTTTTTCAGTGCAACTCACTCATATACTATGTACTACACTGTGCGTTTCTTATATTCTAAGTTTTTCAGTGCAACTCACTCATATCCTATGTATTACACTGTGCGTTTCTTATATTCTAAGTTTTTCAGTGCAACTCACTCATATACTATGTACTACACTGTTCGTTTCTTATATTCCAAGTTTTTCAGTGCAACTCACTCATATACTATGTACTACACTGTGCGTTTCTTATATTCCAAGTTTTTCAGTGCAACTCACTCATATACTATGTACTACACTGTGCATTTCTTATATTCTAATCTTTTCAGTGCAACTCACTCATATACTATGTACTACACTGTGCGTTTCTTATATTCTAAGTTTTTCAGTGCAACTCACTCATATACTATGTACTACACTGTGCGTTTCTTATATTCTAAGTTTTTCAGTGCAACTCACTCATATACTATGTACTACACTGTGCGTTTCTTATAGTCTAAGTTTTTCTATGCAACTCACTCATATACTCTGTACTACACTGTGCGTTTCTTATATTCTAAGTTTTTCAGTGCAACTCACTCATATACTATGTACTACACTGTGCATTTCGTGTAATGCATGTTTTTCAGTAAATTCTAAGTTTTTCAATGCAACACACTCATATACTATGTACTACACTGTGCGTTTCTTATAGTCTAAGTTTTTCTATGCAACTCACTCATATACTCTGTACTACACTGTGCGTTTCTTATATTCTAAGTTTTTCAGTGCAACTCACTCATATACTATGTACTACACTGTGCATTTCGTGTAATGCAGGTTTTTCAGTAAATTCTAAGTTTTTCAATGCAACTCACTCATATACTATGTACTACACTGTGCGTTTCTTATATTCTAAGTTTTTCAGTGCAACTCACTCATATACTATGTACTACACTGTGCATTTCGTGTAATGCGGGTTTTTCAGTAAATTCTAAGTTTTTCAGTGCAACTCACTCATATACTATGTACTACACTGTGCGTTTCTTATATTCTAAGTTTTTCAGTGCAACTCACTCATATACTATGTACTACACTGTGCGTTTCTTATATTCTAAGTTTTTCAGTGCAACTCACTCATATACTATGTACTACACTGTGCGTTTCTTATATTCTAAGTTTTTCAGTGCAACTCACTCATATATTATGTACTACACTGTGCGTTTCTTATATTCTAAGTTTTTCAGTGCAACTCACTCATATACTATGTACTACACTGTGCGTTTCTTATATTCTAAGTTTTTCAGTGCAACTCACTCATATACTATGTACTACACTGTGCGTTTCTTATATTCTAAGTTTTACAGTGCAACTCACTCATATACTATGTACTACACTGTGCGTTTCTTATATTCTATGTTTTTCAGTGCAACTCACTCATATACTATGTACTACACTGTGCGTTTCTTATATTCTAAGTTTTTCAGTGCAACTCACTCATATACTATGTACTACACTGTGCGTTTCTTATATTCTAAGTTTTTCAGTGCAACTCACTCATATACTATGTACTACACTGTGCATTTCGTGTAATGCGAGTTTTTCAGTAAATTCTAAGTTTTTCAGTGCAACTCACTCATATACTTTGTACTACACTGTGCTTTTCTTAAATTCTAAGTTTTTCAGTGCAACTCACTCATATACTATGGACTACACTGTACGTTTCTTATATTCCAAGTTTTTCAGTGCAACTCACTCATATACTATGTACTACACTGTGCGTTTCTTATATTCTAAGTTTTTCAGTGCAACTCACTCATATACTATGTACTACACTGTGCGTTTCTTATATTCTAAGTTTTTAGTGCAACTCAATCATATACTATGTACTACACTGTGCGTTTCTTATATTCTAAGTTTTTCAGTGCAACTCACTCATATACTATGTACTACACTGTGCGTTTCTTATATTCTAAGTTTTTCAGTGCAACTCACTCATATACTATGTACTACACTGTGCGTTTCTTATATTCTAAGTTTTTCAGTGCAACTCACTCATATACTATGTACTACACTGTGCGTTTCTTATATTCTAAGTTTTTCAGTGCAACTCACTCATATACTATGTACTACACTGTGCGTTTCTTATATTCTAAGTTTTTCAGTGCAACTCACTCATATACTATGTACTACACTGTGCGTTTCTTATATTCTAAGTTTTTCAGTGCAACTCACTCATATACTATGTACTACACTGTGCGTTTCTTATATTCTAAGTTTTTCAGTGCAACTCACTCATATACTATGTACTACACTGTGCGTTCCTTATATTCTAAGTTTTTCAGTCCAACTCACTCATATACTATGTACTACACTGTGCGTTTCTTATATTCTAAGTTTTTCAGTGCAACTCACTCATATACTATGTACTACACTGTGAGTTTCTTATATTCTAAGTTTTTCAGTGCAACTCACTCATATACTATGTACTACACTGTGCGTTTCTTATATTCTAAGTTTTTCAGTGCAACTCACTCATATACTATGTACTACACTGTGCGTTTCTTATATTCTAAGTTTTTCAGTGCAACTCACTCATATACTATGTATTACACTGTGCGTTTCTTATATTCTAAGTTTTTCAGTGCAACTCACTCATATACTATGTACTACACTGTTCTTTCTTATATTCCAAGTTTTTCAGTGCAACTCACTCATATACTATGTACTACACTGTGCGTTTCTTATATTCCAAGTTTTTCAGTGCAACTCACTCATATACTATGTACTACACTGTGCATTTCTTATATTCTAATCTTTTCAGTGCAACTCACTCATATACTATGTACTACACTGTGCGTTTCTTATATTCTAAGTTTTTCAGTGCAACTCACTCATATACTATGTACTACACTGTGCGTTTCTTATATTCTAAGTTTTTCAGTGCAACTCACTCATATACTATGTACTACACTGTGCGTTTCTTATAGTCTAAGTTTTTCTATGCAACTCACTCATATACTCTGTACTACACTGTGCGTTTCTTATATTCTAAGTTTTGCAGTGCAACTCACTCATATACTATGTACTACACTGTGCATTTCGTGTAATGCAGGTTTTTCAGTAAATTCTAAGTTTTTCAATGCAACACACTCATATACTATGTACTACACTGTGCGTTTCTTATATTCTAAGTTTTTCAGTGCAACTCACTCATATACTATGTACTACACTGTGCATTTCGTGTAATGCGGGTTTTTCAGTAAATTCTAAGTTTTTCAGTGCAACTCACTCATATAGTATGTACTACACTGTGCGTTTCTTATATTCTAAGTTTTTCAGTGCAACTCACTCATATACTATGTACTACACTGTGCGTTTCTTATATTCTAAGTTTTTCAGTGCAACTCACTCATATACTATGTACTACACTGTGCGTTTCTTATATTCTAAGTTTTTCAGTGCAACTCACTCATATACTATGTACTACACTGTGCGTTTCTTATATTCTAAGTTTTTCAGTGCAACTCACTCATATACTATGTACTACACTGTGCGTTTCTTATATTCTAAGTTTTTCAGTGCAACTCACTCATATATTATGTACTACACTGTGCGTTTCTTATATTCTAAGTTTTTCAGTGCAACTCACTCATATACTATGTACTACACTGTGCGTTTCTTATATTCTAAGTTTTTCAGTGCAACTCACTCATATACTATGTACTACACTGTGCGTTTCTTATATTCTAAGTTTTTCAGTGCAACTCACTCATATACTATGTACTACACTGTGCATTTCGTGTAATGCGGGTTTTTCAGTAAATTCTAAGTTTTTCAGTGCAACTCACTCATATACTATGTACTACACTGTGCGTTTCTTATATTCTAAGTTTTTTAATGCAACTCACTCATATACTATGTACTACACTGTGCGTTTCTTATATTCTAAGTTTTTCAGTGCAACTCACTCATATACTATGTACTACAATGTGCGTTTCTTATATTCTAAGTTTTTCAGTGCAACTCACTCATATATATGTACTACACTGTGCTTTTCTTATATTCTAAGTTTTCAGTGAAACTCACTCATATACTATGTACTACACTGTGCGTTTCTTATATTCTAAGTTTTTCAGTGCAACTCACTCATATACTATGTACTACACTGTGCGTTTCTTATATTCTAAGTTTTTCAGTGCAACTCACTCATATACTATGTACTACACTGTGCGTTTCTTATATTCTAAGTTTTTCAGTGCAACTCACTCATATATTATGTACTACACTGTGCGTTTCTTATATTCTAAGTTTTTCAGTGCAACTCACTCATATACTATGTACTACACTGTGCGTTTCTTATATTCAAAGTTTTTCAGTGCAACTCACTCATATACTATGTACTACACTGTGCGTTTCTTATATTCTAAGTTTTACAGTGCAACTCACTCATATACTATGTACTACACTGTGCGTTTCTTATATTCTAAGTTTTTAGTGCAACTCACTCATATACTATGTACTACACTGTGCGTTTCTTATATTCTAAGTTTTTCAGTGCAACTCACTCATATACTATGTACTACACTGTGCGTTTCTTATATTCTAAGTTTTTCAGTGCAACTCACTCATATACTATGTACTACACTGTGCATTTCGTGTAATGCGAGTTTTTCAGTAAATTCTAAGTTTTTCAGTGCAACTCACTCATATACTTTGTACTACACTGTGCTTTTCTTAAATTCTAAGTTTTTCAGTGCAACTCACTCATATACTATGTACTACACTGTGCGTTTCTTATATTCCAAGTTTTTCAGTGCAACTCACTCATATACTATGTACTACACTGTGCGTTTCTTATATTCTAAGTTTTTCAGTGCAACTCACTCATATACTATATACTACACTGTGCGTTTCTTATATTCTAAGTTTTTCAGTGCAACTCACTCATATACTATGTACTACACTGTGCGTTTCTTATATTCTAAGTTTTTCAGTGCAACTCACTCATATACTATGTACTACACTGTGCGTTTCTTATATTCTAAGTTTTTCAGTGCAACTCACTCATATACTATGTACTACACTGTGCGTTTCTTATATTCTAAGTTTTTCAGTGCAACTCACTCATATACTATGTACTACACTGTGCGTTTCTTATATTCTAAGTTTTTCAGTGCAACTCACTCATATACTATGTACTACACTGTGCGTTTCTTATATTCTAAGTTTTTCAGTGCAAGTCACTCATATACTATGTACTACACTGTGCGTTTCTTATATTCTAAGTTTTTCAGTGCAACTCACTCATATACTATGTACTACACTGTGAGTTTCTTATATTCTAAGTTTTTCAGTGCAACTCACTCATATACTATGTACTACACTGTGCGTTTCTTATATTCTAAGTTTTTCAGTGCAACTCACTCATATACTATGTACTACACTTTGCGTTTCTTATATTCTAAGTTTTTCAGTGCAACTCACTCATATACTATGTATTACACTGTGCGTTTCTTATATTCTAAGTTTTTCAGTGCAACTCACTCATATACTATGTACTACACTGTGCGTTTCTTATATTCCAAGTTTTTCAGTGCAACTCACTCATATACTATGTACTACACTGTGCGTTTCTTATATTCCAAGTTTTTCAGTGCAACTCACTCATATACTATGTACTACACTGTGCGTTTCTTATATTCCAAGTTTTTCAGTGCAACTCACTCATATACTATGTACTACACTGTGCGTTTCTTATATTCCAAGTTTTTCAGTGCAACTCACTCATATACTATGTACTACACTGTGCGTTTCTTATATTCTAAGTTTTTCAGTGCAACTCACTCATATACTATATACTACACTGTGCGTTTCTTATATTCTAAGTTTTTCAGTGCAACTCACTCATATACTATGTACTACACTGTGCGTTTCTTATATTCTAAGTTTTTCAGTGCAACTCACTCATATACTATGTACTACACTGTGCGTTTCTTATATTCTAAGTTTTTCAGTGCAACTCACTCATATACTATGTACTACACTGTGCGTTTCTTATATTCTAAGTTTTTCAGTGCAACTCACTCATATACTATGTACTACACTGTGCGTTTCTTATATTCTAAGTTTTTCAGTGCAACTCACTCATATACTATGTACTACACTGTGCGTTTCTTATATTCTAAGTTTTTCAGTGCAACTCACTCATATACTATGTACTACACTGTGCGTTTCTTATATTCTAAGT
This sequence comes from Mus caroli, assembly GCF_978045245.1. Classification (NCBI taxonomy): domain Eukaryota; kingdom Metazoa; phylum Chordata; class Mammalia; order Rodentia; family Muridae; genus Mus; species Mus caroli. The sequence goes on from NW_028227283.1 coordinate 601,021, forward strand.
TTTTCAGTGCAACTCACTCATATATTATGTACTACACTGTGCGTTTCTTATATTCTAAGTTTTTCAGTGCAACTCACTCATATACTATGTACTACACTGTGCGTTTCTTATATTCAAAGTTTTTCAGTGCAACTCACTCATATACTATGTACTACATGTGCGTTTCTTATATTCTAAGTTTTACAGTGCAACTCACTCATATACTATGTACTACATTGTGCGTTTCTTATATTCTAAGTTTTTAGTGCAACTCACTCATATACTATGTACTACACTGTGCGTTTCTTATATTCTAAGTTTTTCAGTGCAACTCACTCATATACTATGTACTACACTGTGCGTTTCTTATATTCTAAGTTTTTCAGTGCAACTCACTCATATACTATGTACTACACTGTGCATTTCGTGTAATGCGAGTTTTTCAGTAAATTCTAAGTTTTTCAGTGCAACTCACTCATATACTTTGTACCACACTGTGCTTTTCTTAAATTCTAAGTTTTTCAGTGCAACTCACTCATATACTATGTACTACACTGTGCGTTTCTTATATTCCAAGTTTTTCAGTGCAACTCACTCATATACTATGTACTACACTGTGCGTTTCTTATATTCTAAGTTTTTCAGTTCAACTCACTCATATACTATATACTACACTGTGCGTTTCTTATATTCTAAGTTTTTCAGTGCAACTCACTCATATACTATGTACTACACTGTGCGTTTCTTATATTCTAAGTTTTTCAGTGCAACTCACTCATATACTATGTACTACACTGTGCGTTTCTTATATTCTAAGTTTTTCAGTGCAACTCACTCATATACTATGTACTACACTGTGCGTTTCTTATATTCTAAGTTTTTCAGTGCAACTCACTCATATACTATGTACTACACTGTGCGTTTCTTATATTCTAAGTTTTTCAGTGCAACTCACTCATATACTATGTACTACACTGTGCGTTTCTTATATTCTAAGTTTTTCAGTGCAACTCACTCATATACTATGTACTACACTGTGCGTTTCTTATATTCTAAGTTTTTCAGTGCAACTCACTCATATACTATGTACTACACTGTGAGTTTCTTATATTCTAAGTTTTTCAGTGCAACTCACTCATATACTATGTACTACACTGTGCGTTTCTTATATTCTAAGTTTTTCAGTGCAACTCACTCATATACTATGTACTACACTTTGCGTTTCTTATATTCTAAGTTTTTCAGTGCAACTCACTCATATACTATGTATTACACTGTGCGTTTCTTATATTCTAAGTTTTTCAGTGCAACTCACTCATATACTATGTACTACACTGTGCGTTTCTTATATTCCAAGTTTTTCAGTGCAACTCACTCATATACTATGTACTACACTGTGCGTTTCTTATATTCCAAGTTTTTCAGTGCAACTCACTCATATACTATGTACTACACTGTGCGTTTCTTATATTCCAAGTTTTTCAGTGCAACTCACTCATATACTATGTACTACACTGTGCGTTTCTTATATTCTAAGTTTTTCAGTGCAACTCACTCATATACTATGTACTACACTGTGCGTTTCTTATATTCTAAGTTTTTCAGTGCAACTCACTCATATACTATGTACTACACTGTGCGTTTCTTATATTCTAAGTTTTTCAGTGCAACTCACTCATATACTATGTACTACACTGTGCGTTTCGTATATTCTAAGTTTTTCAGTGCAACTCACTCGTATACTATGTACTACACTGTGCATTTCGTGTAATGCGGGTTTTTCAGTAAATTCTAAGTTTTTCAGTGCAACTCACTCATATACTCTGTACTACACTGTGCGTTTCTTATATTCTAAGTTTTTCAGTGCAACTCACTCATATACTATGTACTACACTGTGCATTTCGTGTAATGCAGGTTTTTCAGTAAATTCTAAGTTTTTCAATGCAACACACTCATATACTATGTACTACACTGTGCGTTTCTTATATTCTAAGTTTTTCAGTGCAACTCACTCATATACTATGTACTACACTGTGCATTTCGTGTAATGCGGGTTTTTCAGTAAATTCTAAGTTTTTCAGTGCAACTCACTCATATACTATGTACTACACTGTGCGTTTCTTATATTCTAAGTTTTTCAGTGCAACTCACTCATATATATGTACTACACTGTGCGTTTCTTATATTCTAAGTTTTTCAGTGCAACTCACTCATATACTATGTACTACACTGTGCGTTTCTTATATTCTAAGTTTTTCAGTGCAACTCACTCATATATTATGTACTACACTGTGCGTTTCTTATATTCTAAGTTTTTCAGTGCAACTCACTCATATACTATGTACTACACTGTGCGTTTCTTATATTCTAAGTTTTTCAGTGCAACTCACTCATATACTATGTACTACACTGTGCGTTTCTTATATTCTAAGTTTTACAGTGCAACTCACTCATATACTATGTACTACACTGTGCGTTTCTTATATTCTAAGTTTTTCAGTGCAACTCACTCATATACTATGTACTACACTGTGCGTTTCTTATATTCTAAGTTTTTCAGTGCAACTCACTCATATACTATGTACTACACTGTGCGTTTCTTATATTCTAAGTTTTTCAGTGCAACTCACTCATATACTATGTACTACACTGTGCATTTCGTGTAATGCGGGTTTTTCAGTAAATTCTAAGTTTTTCAGTGCAACTCACTCATATACTATGTACTACACTGTGCGTTTCTTATATTCTAAGTTTTTCAATGCAACTCACTCATATACTATGTACTACACTGTGCGTTTCTTATATTCTAAGTTTTTCAGTGCAACTCACTCATATACTATGTACTACAATGTGCGTTTCTTATATTCTAAGTTTTTCAGTGCAACTCACTCATATACTATGTACTACACTGTGCGTTTCTTATATTCTAAGTTTTTCAGTGCAACTCACTCATATACTATGTACTACACTGTGCGTTTCTTATATTCTAAGTTTTTCAGTGCAACTCACTCATATACTATGTACTACACTGTGCGTTTCTTATATTCTAAGTTTTTCAGTGCAACTCACTCATATATTATGTACTACACTGTGCGTTTCTTATATTCTAAGTTTTTCAGTGCAACTCACTCATATACTATGTACTACACTGTGCGTTTCTTATATTCTAAGTTTTTCAGTGCAACTCACTCATATACTATGTACTACACTGTGCATTTCGTGTAATGCGGGTTTTACAGTAAATTCTAAGTTTTTCAGTGCAACTCACTCATATACTATGTACTACACTGTGCGTTTCTTATATTCTAAGTTTTTCAATGCAACTCACTCATATACTATGTACTACACTGTGCGTTTCTTATATTCTAAGTTTTTCAGTGCAACTCACTCATATACTATGTACTACAATGTGCGTTTCTTATATTCTAAGTTTTTCAGTGCAACTCACTCATATATATGTACTACACTGTGCGTTTCTTATATTCTAAGTTTTCAGTGAAACTCACTCATATACTATGTACTACACTGTGTGTTTCTTATATTCTAAGTTTTTCAGTGCAACTCACTCATATACTATGTACTACACTGTGCGTTTCTTATATTCTAAGTTTTTCAGTGCAACTCACTCATATACTATGTACTACACTGTGCGTTTCTTATATTCTAAGTTTTTCAGTGCAACTCACTCATATATTATGTACTACACTGTGCGTTTCTTATATTCTAAGTTTTTCAGTGCAACTCACTCATATACTATGTACTACACTGTGCGTTTCTTATATTCAAAGTTTTTCAGTGCAACTCACTCATATACTATGTACTACACTGTGCGTTTCTTATATTCTAAGTTTTACAGTGCAACTCACTCATATACTATGTACTACACTGTGCGTTTCTTATATTCTAAGTTTTTAGTGCAACTCACTCATATACTATGTACTACACTGTGCGTTTCTTATATTCTAAGTTTTTCAGTGCAACTCACTCATATACTATGTACTACACTTTGCGTTTCTTATATTCTAAGTTTTTCAGTGCAACTCACTCATATACTATGTATTACACTGTGCGTTTCTTATATTCTAAGTTTTTCAGTGCAACTCACTCATATACTATGTACTACACTGTGCGTTTCTTATATTCCAAGTTTTTCAGTGCAACTCACTCATATACTATGTACTACACTGTGCGTTTCTTATATTCCAAGTTTTTCAGTGCAACTCACTCATATACTATGTACTACACTGTGCGTTTCTTATATTCCAAGTTTTTCAGTGCAACTCACTCATATACTATGTACTACACTGTGCGTTTCTTATATTCTAAGTTTTTCAGTGCAACTCACTCATATACTATGTACTACACTGTGCGTTTCTTATATTCTAAGTTTTTCAGTGCAACTCACTCATATACTATGTACTACACTGTGCATTTCGTGTAATGCAGGTTTTTCAGTAAATTCTAAGTTTTTCAATGCAACACACTCATATACTATGTACTACACTGTGCGTTTCTTATATTCTAAGTTTTTCAGTGCAACTCACTCATATACTATGTACTACACTGTGCATTTCGTGTAATGCGGGTTTTTCAGTAAATTCTAAGTTTTTCAGTGCAACTCACTCATATACTATGTACTACACTGTGCGTTTCTTATATTCTAAGTTTTTCAGTGCAACTCACTCATATACTATGTACTACACTGTGCGTTTCTTATATTCTAAGTTTTTCAGTGCAACTCACTCATATACTATGTACTACACTGTGCGTTTCTTATATTCTAAGTTTTTCAGTGCAACTCACTCATATATTATGTACTACACTGTGCGTTTCTTATATTCTAAGTTTTTCAGTGCAACTCACTCATATACTATGTACTACACTGTGCGTTTCTTATATTCTAAGTTTTTCAGTGCAACTCACTCATATACTATGTACTACACTGTGCGTTTCTTATATTCTAAGTTTTACAGTGCAACTCACTCATATACTATGTACTACACTGTGCGTTTCTTATATTCTAAGTTTTTCAGTGCAACTCACTCATATACTATGTACTACACTGTGCGTTTCTTATATTCTAAGTTTTTCAGTGCAACTCACTCATATACCATGTACTACACTGTGCGTTTCTTATATTCTAAGTTTTTCAGTGCAACTCACTCATATACTATGTACTACACTGTGCATTTCGTGTAATGCGGGTTTTTCAGTAAATTCTAAGTTTTTCAGTGCAACTCACTCATATACTATGTACTACACTGTGCGTTTCTTATATTCTAAGTTTTTCAATGCAACTCACTCATATACTATGTACTACACTGTGCGTTTCTTATATTCTAAGTTTTTCAGTGCAACTCACTCATATACTATGTACTACAATGTGCGTTTCTTATATTCTAAGTTTTTCAGTGCAACTCACTCATATACTATGTACTACACTGTGCGTTTTTATATTCTAAGTTTTTCAGTGCAACTCACTCATATACTATGTACTACACTGTGCGTTTCTTATATTCTAAGTTTTTCAGTGCAACTCACTCATATACTATGTACTACACTGTGCGTTTCTTATATTCTAAGTTTTTCAGTGCAACTCACTCATATATTATGTACTACACTGTGCGTTTCTTATATTCTAAGTTTTTCAGTGCAACTCACTCATATACTATGTACTACACTGTGCGTTTCTTATATTCTAAGTTTTTCAGTGCAACTCACTCATATACTATGTACTACACTGTGCATTTCGTGTAATGCGGGTTTTTCAGTAAATTCTAAGTTTTTCAGTGCAACTCACTCATATACTATGTACTACACTGTGCGTTTCTTATATTCTAAGTTTTTCAATGCAACTCACTCATATACTATGTACTACACTGTGCGTTTCTTATATTCTAAGTTTTTCAGTGCAACTCACTCATATACTATGTACTACACTGTGCGTTTCTTATATTCTAAGTTTTTCAGTGCAACTCACTCATATACTATGTACTACACTGTGCGTTTCTTATATTCTAAGTTTTTCAGTGCAACTCACTCATATACTATGTACTACACTGTGCGTTTCTTATATTCTAAGTTTTTCAGTGCAACTCACTCATATATTATGTACTACACTGTGCGTTTCTTATATTCTAAGTTTTTCAGTGCAACTCACTCATATACTATGTACTACACTGTGCGTTTCTTATATTCAAAGTTTTTCAGTGCAACTCACTCATATACTATGTACTACACTGTGCGTTTCTTATATTCTAAGTTTTACAGTGCAACTCACTCATATACTATGTACTACACTGTGCGTTTCTTATATTCTAAGTTTTTAGTGCAACTCACTCATATACTATGTACTACACTGTGCGTTTCTTATATTCTAAGTTTTTCAGTGCAACTCACTCATATACTATGTACTACACTGTGCGTTTCTTATATTCTAAGTTTTTCAGTGCAACTCACTCATATACTATGTACTACACTGTGCATTTCGTGTAATGCGAGTTTTTCAGTAAATTCTAAGTTTTTCAGTGCAACTCAGTCATATACTTTGTACTACACTGTGCTTTTCTTAAATTCTAAGTTTTTCAGTGCAACTCACTCATATACTATGTACTACACTGTGCGTTTCTTATATTCCAAGTTTTTCAGTGCAACTCACTCATATACTATGTACTACACTGTGCGTTTCTTATATTCTAAGTTTTTCAGTGCAACTCACTCATATACTATGTACTACACTGTGCGTTTCTTATATTCTAAGTTTTTCAGTGCAACTCACTCATATACTATGTACTACACTGTGCGTTTCTTATATTCTAAGTTTTTCAGTGCAACTCACTCATATACTATGTACTACACTGTGCGTTTCTTATATTCTAAGTTTTTCAGTGCAACTCACTCATATACTATGTACTACACTGTGCGTTTCTTATATTCTAAGTTTTTCAGTGCAACTCACTCATATACTATGTACTACACTGTGCGTTTCTTATATTCTAAGTTTTTCAGTGCAACTCACTCATATACTATGTACTACACTGTGCGTTTCTTATATTCTAAGTTTTTCAGTGCAACTCACTCATATACTATGTACTACACTGTGCGTTTCTTATATTCTAAGTTTTTCAGTGCAACTCACTCATATACTATGTACTACACTGTGAGTTTCTTATATTCTAAGTTTTTCAGTGCAACTCACTCATATACTATGTACTACACTGTGCGTTTCTTATATTCTAAGTTTTTCAGTGCAACTCACTCATATACTATGTACTACACTGTGCGTTTCTTATATTCTAAGTTTTTCAGTGCAACTCACTCATATACTATGTACTACACTGTGCGTTTCTTATATTCTAAGTTTTTCAGTGCAACTCACTCATATACTATGTACTACACTGTGCATTTCGTGTAATGCGAGTTTTTCAGTAAATTCTAAGTTTTTCAGTGCAACTCAGTCATATACTTTGTACTACACTGTGCTTTTCTTAAATTCTAAGTTTTTCAGTGCAACTCACTCATATACTATGTACTACACTGTGCGTTTCTTATATTCCAAGTTTTTCAGTGCAACTCACTCATATACTATGTACTACACTGTGCGTTTCTTATATTCTAAGTTTTTCAGTGCAACTCACTCATATACTATGTACTACACTGTGCGTTTCTTATATTCTAAGTTTTTCAGTGCAACTCACTCATATACTATGTACTACACTGTGCGTTTCTTATATTCTAAGTTTTTCAGTGCAACTCACTCATATACTATGTACTACACTGTGCGTTTCTTATATTCTAAGTTTTTCAGTGCAACTCACTCATATACTATGTACTACACTGTGCGTTTCTTATATTCTAAGTTTTTCAGTGCAACTCACTCATATACTATGTACTACACTGTGCGTTTCTTATATTCTAAGTTTTTCAGTGCAACTCACTCATATACTATGTACTACACTGTGCGTTTCTTATATTCTAAGTTTTTCAGTGCAACTCACTCATATACTATGTACTACACTGTGAGTTTCTTATATTCTAAGTTTTTCAGTGCAACTCACTCATATACTATGTACTACACTGTGCGTTTCTTATATTCTAAGTTTTTCAGTGCAACTCACTCATATACTATGTACTACACTTTGCGTTTCTTATATTCTAAGTTTTTCAGTGCAACTCACTCATATACTATGTATTACACTGTGCGTTTCTTATATTCTAAGTTTTTCAGTGCAACTCACTCATATACTATGTACTACACTGTGCGTTTCTTATATTCCAAGTTTTTCAGTGCAACTCACTCATATACTATGTACTACACTGTGCGTTTCTTATATTCCAAGTTTTTCAGTGCAACTCACTCATATACTATGTACTACACTGTGCGTTTCTTATATTCCAAGTTTTTCAGTGCAACTCACTCATATACTATGTACTACACTGTGCGTTTCTTATATTCTAAGTTTTTCAGTGCAACTCACTCATATACTATGTACTACACTGTGCGTTTCTTATATTCTAAGTTTTTCAGTGCAACTCACTCATATACTATGTACTACACTGTGCGTTTCTTATATTCTAAGTTTTTCAGTGCAACTCACTCATATACTATGTACTACACTGTGCATTTCGTGTAATGCGGGTTTTTCAGTAAATTCTAAGTTTTTCAGTGCAACTCACTCATATACTATGTACTACACTGTGCGTTTCTTATATTCTAAGTTTTTTAATGCAACTCACTCATATACTATGTACTACACTGTGCGTTTCTTATATTCTAAGTTTTTCGGTGCAACTCACTCATATACTATGTACTACAATGTGCGCTTCTTATATTCTAAGTTTTTCAGTGCAACTCACTCATATACTATGTACTACACTGTGCGTTTCTTATATTCTAAGTTTTTCAGTGCAACTCACTCATATACTATGTACTACACTGTGCGTTTCTTATATTCTAAGATTTTCAGTGCAACTCACTCATATACTATGTACTACACTGTGCGTTTCTTATATTCTAAGTTTTTCAGTGCAACTCACTCATATACTATGTACTACACTGTGCGTTTCTTATATTCTAAGTTTTTCAGTGCAACTCACTCATATATTATGTACTACACTGTGCGTTTCTTATATTCTAAGTTTTTCAGTGCAACTCACTCATATACTATGTACTACACTGTGCGTTTCTTATATTCTAAGTTTTTCAGTGCAACTCACTCATATACTATGTACTACACTGTGCGTTTCTTATATTCTAAGTTTTTCAGTGCAACTCACTCATATACTATGTACTACACTGTGCATTTCGTGTAATGCGGGTTTTTCAGTAAATTCTAAGTTTTTCAGTGCAACTCACTCATATACTATGTACTACACTGTGCGTTTCTTATATTCTAAGTTTTTCAATGCAACTCACTCATATACTATGTACTACACTGTGCGTTTCTTATATTCTAAGTTTTTCAGTGCAACTCACTCATATACTATGTACTACAATGTGCGTTTCTTATATTCTAAGTTTTTCAGTGCAACTCACTCATATACTATGTACTACACTGTGCGTTTCTTATATTCTAAGTTTTTCAGTGCAACTCACTCATATACTATGTACTACACTGTGCGTTTCTTATATTCTAAGTTTTTCAGTGCAACTCACTCATATACTATGTACTACACTGTGCGTTTCTTATATTCTAAGTTTTTCAGTGCAACTCACTCATATACTATGTACTACACTGTGCGTTTCTTATATTCTAAGTTTTTCAGTGCAACTCACTCATATATTATGTACTACACTGTGCGTTTCTTATATTCTAAGTTTTTCAGTGCAACTCACTCATATACTATGTACTACACTGTGCGTTTCTTATATTCTAAGTTTTTCAGTGCAACTCACTCATATACTATGTACTACACTGTGCGTTTCTTATATTCTAAGTTTTACAGTGCAACTCACTCATATACTATGTACTACACTGTGCGTTTCTTATATTCTAAGTTTTTAGTGCAACTCACTCATATACTATGTACTACACTGTGCGTTTCTTATATTCTAAGTTTTTCAGTGCAACTCACTCATATACTATGTACTACACTGTGCGTTTCTTATATTCTAAGTTTTTCAGTGCAACTCACTCATATACTATGTACTACACTGTGCATTTCGTGTAATGCGAGTTTTTCAGTAAATTCTAAGTTTTTCAGTGCAACTCACTCATATACTTTGTACTACACTGTGCTTTTCTTAAATTCTAAGTTTTTCAGTGCAACTCACTCATATACTATGTACTACACTGTGCGTTTCTTATATTCCAAGTTTTTCAGTGCAACTCACTCATATACTATGTACTACACTGTGCGTTTCTTATATTCTAAGTTTTTCAGTGCAACTCACTCATATACTATGTACTACACTGTGCGTTTCTTATATTCTAAGTTTTACAGTGCAACTCACTCATATACTATGTACTACACTGTGCGTTTCTTATATTCTAAGTTTTTCAGTGCAACTCACTCATATACTATGTACTACACTGTGCGTTTCTTATATTCTAAGTTTTTCAGTGCAACTCACTCATATACTATGTACTACACTGTGCGTTTCTTATATTCTAAGTTTTTCAGTGCAACTCACTCATATACTATGTACTACACTGTGCATTTCGTGTAATGCGGGTTTTTCAGTAAATTCTAAGTTTTTCAGTGCAACTCACTCATATACTATGTACTACACTGTGCGTTTCTTATATTCTAAGTTTTTCAGTGCAACTCACTCATATACTATGTACTACACTGTGCGTTTCTTATATTCTAAGTTTTTCAGTGCAACTCACTCATATACTATGTACTACAATGTGCGTTTCTTATATTCTAAGTTTTTCAGTGCAACTCACTCATATACTATGTACTACACTGTGCGTTTCTTATATTCTAAGTTTTTCAGTGCAACTCACTCATATACTATGTACTACACTGTGCGTTTCTTATATTCTAAGTTTTTCAGTGCAACTCACTCATATACTATGTACTACACTGTGCGTTTCTTATATTCTAAGTTTTTTAGTGCAACTCACTCATATATTATGTACTACACTGTGCGTTTCTTATATTCTAAGTTTTTCAGTGCAACTCACTCATATACTATGTACTACACTGTGCGTTTCTTATATTCTAAGTTTTTCAGTGCAACTCACTCATATACTATGTACTACACTGTGCATTTCGTGTAATGCGGGTTTTTCAGTAAATTCTAAGTTTTTCAGTGCAACTCACTCATATACTATGTACTACACTGTGCGTTTCTTATATTCTAAGTTTTTCAATGCAACTCACTCATATACTATGTACTACACTGTGCGTTTCTTATATTCTAAGTTTTTCAGTGCAACTCACTCATATACTATGTACTACAATGTGCGTTTCTTATATTCTAAGTTTTTCAGTGCAACTCACTCATATATATGTACTACACTGTGCGTTTCTTATATTCTAAGTTTTCAGTGAAACTCACTCATATACTATGTACTACACTGTGCGTTTCTTATATTCTAAGTTTTTCAGTGCAACTCACTCATATACTATGTACTACACTGTGCGTTTCTTATATTCTAAGTTTTTCAGTGCAACTCACTCATATACTATGTACTACACTGTGCGTTTCTTATATTCTAAGTTTTTCAGTGCAACTCACTCATATATTATGTACTACACTGTGCGTTTCTTATATTCTAAGTTTTTCAGTGCAACTCACTCATATACTATGTACTACACTGTGCGTTTCTTATATTCAAAGTTTTTCAGTGCAACTCACTCATATACTATGTACTACACTGTGCGTTTCTTATATTCTAAGTTTTACAGTGCAACTCACTCATATACTATGTACTACACTGTGCGTTTCTTATATTCTAAGTTTTTAGTGCAACTCACTCATATACTATGTACTACACTGTGCGTTTCTTATATTCTAAGTTTTTCAGTGCAACTCACTCATATACTATGTACTACACTGTGCGTTTCTTATATTCTAAGTTTTTCAGTGCAACTCACTCATATACTATGTACTACACTGTGCGTTTCTTATATTCTAAGTTTTACAGTGCAACTCACTCATATCCTATGTACTACACTGTGCGTTTCTTATATTCTATGTTTTTCAGTGCAACTCACTCATATACTATGTACTACACTGTGCGTTTCTTATATTCTAAGTTTTTCAGTGCAACTCACTCATATACTATGTACTACACTGTGCGTTTCTTATATTCCAAGTTTTTCAGTGCAACTCACTCATATACTATGTACTACACTGTGCGTTTCTTATATTCTAAGTTTTTCAGTGCAACTCACTCATATACTATGTACTACACTGTGCGTTTCTTATATTCTAAGTTTTACAGTGCAACTCACTCATATACTATGTACTACACTGTGCGTTTCTTATATTCTAAGTTTTTAGTGCAACTCACTCATATACTATGTACTACACTGTGCGTTTCTTATATTCTAAGTTTTTCAGTGCAACTCACTCATATACTATGTACTACACTGTGCGTTTCTTATATTCTAAGTTTTTCAGTGCAACTCACTCATATACTATGTACTACACTGTGCATTTCGTGTAATGCGAGTTTTTCAGTAAATTCTAAGTTTTTCAGTGCAACTCACTCATATACTTTGTACTACACTGTGCTTTTCTTAAATTCTAAGTTTTTCAGTGCAACTCACTCATATACTATGTACTACACTGTGCGTTTCTTATATTCCAAGTTTTTCAGTGCAACTCACTCATATACTATGTACTACACTGTGCGTTTCTTATATTCTAAGTTTTTCAGTGCAACTCACTCATATACTATGTACTACACTGTGCGTTTCTTATATTCTAAGTTTTACAGTGCAACTCACTCATATACTATGTACTACACTGTGCGTTTCTTATATTCTAAGTTTTTCAGTGCAACTCACTCATATACTATGTACTACACTGTGCGTTTCTTATATTCTAAGTTTTTCAGTGCAACTCACTCATATACTATGTACTACACTGTGCGTTTCTTATATTCTAAGTTTTTCAGTGCAACTCACTCATATACTATGTACTACACTGTGCATTTCGTGTAATGCGGGTTTTTCAGTAAATTCTAAGTTTTTCAGTGCAACTCACTCATATACTATGTACTACACTGTGCGTTTCTTATATTCTAAGTTTTTCAGTGCAACTCACTCATATACTATGTACTACACTGTGCGTTTCTTATATTCTAAGTTTTTCAGTGCAACTCACTCATATACTATGTACTACAATGTGCGTTTCTTATATTCTAAGTTTTTCAGTGCAACTCACTCATATACTATGTACTACACTGTGCGTTTCTTATATTCTAAGTTTTTCAGTGCAACTCACTCATATACTATGTACTACACTGTGCGTTTCTTATATTCTAAGTTTTTCAGTGCAACTCACTCATATACTATGTACTACACTGTGCGTTTCTTATATTCTAAGTTTTTTAGTGCAACTCACTCATATATTATGTACTACACTGTGCGTTTCTTATATTCTAAGTTTTTCAGTGCAACTCACTCATATACTATGTACTACACTGTGCGTTTCTTATATTCTAAGTTTTTCAGTGCAACTCACTCATATACTATGTACTACACTGTGCATTTCGTGTAATGCGGGTTTTTCAGTAAATTCTAAGTTTTTCAGTGCAACTCACTCATATACTATGTACTACACTGTGCGTTTCTTATATTCTAAGTTTTTCAATGCAACTCACTCATATACTATGTACTACACTGTGCGTTTCTTATATTCTAAGTTTTTCAGTGCAACTCACTCATATACTATGTACTACAATGTGCGTTTCTTATATTCTAAGTTTTTCAGTGCAACTCACTCATATATATGTACTACACTGTGCGTTTCTTATATTCTAAGTTTTCAGTGAAACTCACTCATATACTATGTACTACACTGTGCGTTTCTTATATTCTAAGTTTTTCAGTGCAACTCACTCATATACTATGTACTACACTGTGCGTTTCTTATATTCTAAGTTTTTCAGTGCAACTCACTCATATACTATGTACTACACTGTGCGTTTCTTATATTCTAAGTTTTTCAGTGCAACTCACTCATATATTATGTACTACACTGTGCGTTTCTTATATTCTAAGTTTTTCAGTGCAACTCACTCATATACTATGTACTACACTGTGCGTTTCTTATATTCAAAGTTTTTCAGTGCAACTCACTCATATACTATGTACTACACTGTGCGTTTCTTATATTCTAAGTTTTACAGTGCAACTCACTCATATACTATGTACTACACTGTGCGTTTCTTATATTCTAAGTTTTTAGTGCAACTCACTCATATACTATGTACTACACTGTGCGTTTCTTATATTCTAAGTTTTTCAGTGCAACTCACTCATATACTATGTACTACACTGTGCGTTTCTTATATTCTAAGTTTTTCAGTGCAACTCACTCATATACTATGTACTACACTGTGCGTTTCTTATATTCTAAGTTTTACAGTGCAACTCACTCATATCCTATGTACTACACTGTGCGTTTCTTATATTCTATGTTTTTCAGTGCAACTCACTCATATACTATGTACTACACTGTGCGTTTCTTATATTCTAAGTTTTTCAGTGCAACTCACTCATATACTATGTACTACACTGTGCGTTTCTTATATTCCAAGTTTTTCAGTGCAACTCACTCATATACTATGTACTACACTGTGCGTTTCTTATATTCTAAGTTTTTCAGTGCAACTCACTCATATACTATGTACTACACTGTGCGTTTCTTATATTCTAAGTTTTACAGTGCAACTCACTCATATACTATGTACTACACTGTGCGTTTCTTATATTCTAAGTTTTTCAGTGCAACTCACTCATATACTATGTACTACACTGTGCGTTTCTTATATTCTAAGTTTTTCAGTGCAACTCACTCATATACTATGTACTACACTGTGCGTTTCTTATATTCTAAGTTTTTCAGTGCAACTCACTCATATACTATGTACTACACTGTGCATTTCGTGTAATGCGGGTTTTTCAGTAAATTCTAAGTTTTTCAGTGCAACTCACTCATATACTATGTACTACACTGTGCGTTTCTTATATTCTAAGTTTTTCAGTGCAACTCACTCATATACTATGTACTACACTGTGCGTTTCTTATATTCTAAGTTTTTCAGTGCAACTCACTCATATACTATGTACTACAATGTGCGTTTCTTATATTCTAAGTTTTTCAGTGCAACTCACTCATATACTATGTACTACACTGTGCGTTTCTTATATTCTAAGTTTTTCAGTGCAACTCACTCATATACTATGTACTACACTGTGCGTTTCTTATATTCTAAGTTTTTCAGTGCAACTCACTCATATACTATGTACTACACTGTGCGTTTCTTATATTCTAAGTTTTTTAGTGCAACTCACTCATATATTATGTACTACACTGTGCGTTTCTTATATTCTAAGTTTTTCAGTGCAACTCACTCATATACTATGTACTACACTGTGCGTTTCTTATATTCTAAGTTTTTCAGTGCAACTCACTCATATACTATGTACTACACTGTGCATTTCGTGTAATGCGGGTTTTTCAGTAAATTCTAAGTTTTTCAGTGCAACTCACTCATATACTATGTACTACACTGTGCGTTTCTTATATTCTAAGTTTTTCAATGCAACTCACTCATATACTATGTACTACACTGTGCGTTTCTTATATTCTAAGTTTTTCAGTGCAACTCACTCATATACTATGTACTACAATGTGCGTTTCTTATATTCTAAGTTTTTCAGTGCAACTCACTCATATATATGTACTACACTGTGCGTTTCTTATATTCTAAGTTTTCAGTGAAACTCACTCATATACTATGTACTACACTGTGCGTTTCTTATATTCTAAGTTTTTCAGTGCAACTCACTCATATACTATGTACTACACTGTGCGTTTCTTATATTCTAAGTTTTTCAGTGCAACTCACTCATATACTATGTACTACACTGTGCGTTTCTTATATTCTAAGTTTTTCAGTGCAACTCACTCATATATTATGTACTACACTGTGCGTTTCTTATATTCTAAGTTTTTCAGTGCAACTCACTCATATACTATGTACTACACTGTGCGTTTCTTATATTCAAAGTTTTTCAGTGCAACTCACTCATATACTATGTACTACACTGTGCGTTTCTTATATTCTAAGTTTTACAGTGCAACTCACTCATATACTATGTACTACACTGTGCGTTTCTTATATTCTAAGTTTTTAGTGCAACTCACTCATATACTATGTACTACACTGTGCGTTTCTTATATTCTAAGTTTTTCAGTGCAACTCACTCATATACTATGTACTACACTGTGCGTTTCTTATATTCTAAGTTTTTCAGTGCAACTCACTCATATACTATGTACTACACTGTGCATTTCGTGTAATGCGAGTTTTTCAGTAAATTCTAAGTTTTTCAGTGCAACTCAGTCATATACTTTGTACTACACTGTGCTTTTCTTAAATTCTAAGTTTTTCAGTGCAACTCACTCATATACTATGTACTACACTGTGCGTTTCTTATATTCCAAGTTTTTCAGTGCAACTCACTCATATACTATGTACTACACTGTGCGTTTCTTATATTCTAAGTTTTTCAGTGCAACTCACTCATATACAATGTACTACACTGTGCGTTTCTTATATTCTAAGTTTTTCAGTGCAACTCACTCATATACTATGTACTACACTGTGCGTTTCTTATATTCTAAGTTTTTCAGTGCAACTCACTCATATACTATGTACTACACTGTGCGTTTCTTATATTCTAAGTTTTTCAGTGCAACTCACTCATATACTATGTACTACACTGTGCGTTTCTTATATTCTAAGTTTTTCAGTGCAACTCACTCATATACTATGTACTACACTGTGCGTTTCTTATATTCTAAGTTTTTCAGTGCAACTCACTCATATACTATGTACTACACTGTGCGTTTCTTATATTCTAAGTTTTTCAGTGCAACTCACTCATATACTATGTACTACACTGTGCGTTTCTTATATTCTAAGTTTTTCAGTGCAACTCACTCATATACTATGTACTACACTGTGCGTTTCTTATATTCTAAGTTTTTCAGTGCAACTCACTCATATACTATGTACTACACTGTGCGTTTCTTATATTCTAAGTTTTTCAGTGCAACTCACTCATATACTATGTACTACACTGTGCGTTTCTTATATTCTAAGTTTTTCAGTGCAACTCACTCATATATTATGTACTACACTGTGCGTTTCTTATATTCTAAGTTTTTCAGTGCAACTCACTCATATACTATGTACTACACTGTGCGTTTCTTATATTCTAAGTTTTTCAGTGCAACTCACTCATATACTATGTACTACACTGTGCGTTTCTTATATTCTAAGTTTTACAGTGCAACTCACTCATATACTATGTACTACACTGTGCGTTTCTTATATTCTAAGTTTTTAGTGCAACTCACTCATATACTATGTACTACACTGTGCGTTTCTTATATTCTAAGTTTTTCAGTGCAACTCACTCATATACTATGTACTACACTGTGCGTTTCTTATATTCTAAGTTTTTCAGTGCAACTCACTCATATACTATGTACTACACTGTGCATTTCGTGTAATGCGAGTTTTTCAGTAAATTCTAAGTTTTTCAGTGCAACTCACTCATATACTTTGTACTACACTGTGCTTTTCTTAAATTCTAAGTTTTTCAGTGCAACTCACTCATATACTATGTACTACACTGTGCGTTTCTTATATTCCAAGTTTTTCAGTGCAACTCACTCATATACTATGTACTACACTGTGCGTTTCTTATATTCTAAGTTTTTCAGTGCAACTCACTCATATACTATGTACTACACTGTGCGTTTCTTATATTCTAAGTTTTACAGTGCAACTCACTCATATACTATGTACTACACTGTGCGTTTCTTATATTCTAAGTTTTTCAGTGCAACTCACTCATATACTATGTACTACACTGTGCGTTTCTTATATTCTAAGTTTTTCAGTGCAACTCACTCATATACTATGTACTACACTGTGCGTTTCTTATATTCTAAGTTTTTCAGTGCAACTCACTCATATACTATGTACTACACTGTGCATTTCGTGTAATGCGGGTTTTTCAGTAAATTCTAAGTTTTTCAGTGCAACTCACTCATATACTATGTACTACACTGTGCGTTTCTTATATTCTAAGTTTTTCAGTGCAACTCACTCATATACTATGTACTACACTGTGCGTTTCTTATATTCTAAGTTTTTCAGTGCAACTCACTCATATACTATGTACTACAATGTGCGTTTCTTATATTCTAAGTTTTTCAGTGCAACTCACTCATATACTATGTACTACACTGTGCGTTTCTTATATTCTAAGTTTTTCAGTGCAACTCACTCATATACTATGTACTACACTGTGCGTTTCTTATATTCTAAGTTTTTCAGTGCAACTCACTCATATACTATGTACTACACTGTGCGTTTCTTATATTCTAAGTTTTTTAGTGCAACTCACTCATATATTATGTACTACACTGTGCGTTTCTTATATTCTAAGTTTTTCAGTGCAACTCACTCATATACTATGTACTACACTGTGCGTTTCTTATATTCTAAGTTTTTCAGTGCAACTCACTCATATACTATGTACTACACTGTGCATTTCGTGTAATGCGGGTTTTTCAGTAAATTCTAAGTTTTTCAGTGCAACTCACTCATATACTATGTACTACACTGTGCGTTTCTTATATTCTAAGTTTTTCAATGCAACTCACTCATATACTATGTACTACACTGTGCGTTTCTTATATTCTAAGTTTTTCAGTGCAACTCACTCATATACTATGTACTACAATGTGCGTTTCTTATATTCTAAGTTTTTCAGTGCAACTCACTCATATATATGTACTACACTGTGCGTTTCTTATATTCTAAGTTTTCAGTGAAACTCACTCATATACTATGTACTACACTGTGCGTTTCTTATATTCTAAGTTTTTCAGTGCAACTCACTCATATACTATGTACTACACTGTGCGTTTCTTATATTCTAAGTTTTTCAGTGCAACTCACTCATATACTATGTACTACACTGTGCGTTTCTTATATTCTAAGTTTTTCAGTGCAACTCACTCATATATTATGTACTACACTGTGCGTTTCTTATATTCTAAGTTTTTCAGTGCAACTCACTCATATACTATGTACTACACTGTGCGTTTCTTATATTCAAAGTTTTTCAGTGCAACTCACTCATATACTATGTACTACACTGTGCGTTTCTTATATTCTAAGTTTTACAGTGCAACTCACTCATATACTATGTACTACACTGTGCGTTTCTTATATTCTAAGTTTTTAGTGCAACTCACTCATATACTATGTACTACACTGTGCGTTTCTTATATTCTAAGTTTTTCAGTGCAACTCACTCATATACTATGTACTACACTGTGCGTTTCTTATATTCTAAGTTTTTCAGTGCAACTCACTCATATACTATGTACTACACTGTGCATTTCGTGTAATGCGAGTTTTTCAGTAAATTCTAAGTTTTTCAGTGCAACTCAGTCATATACTTTGTACTACACTGTGCTTTTCTTAAATTCTAAGTTTTTCAGTGCAACTCACTCATATACTATGTACTACACTGTGCGTTTCTTATATTCCAAGTTTTTCAGTGCAACTCACTCATATACTATGTACTACACTGTGCGTTTCTTATATTCTAAGTTTTTCAGTGCAACTCACTCATATACAATGTACTACACTGTGCGTTTCTTATATTCTAAGTTTTTCAGTGCAACTCACTCATATACTATGTACTACATTGTGCGTTTCTTATATTCTAAGTTTTTCAGTGCAACTCACTCATATACTATGTACTACACTGTGCGTTTCTTATATTCTAAGTTTTTCAGTGCAACTCACTCATATACTATGTACTACACTGTGCGTTTCTTATATTCTAAGTTTTTCAGTGCAACTCACTCATATACTATGTACTACACTGTGCGTTTCTTATATTCTAAGTTTTTCAGTGCAACTCACTCATATACTATGTACTACACTGTGCGTTTCTTATATTCTAAGTTTTTCAGTGCAACTCACTCATATACTATGTACTACACTGTGCGTTTCTTATATTCTAAGTTTTTCAGTGCAACTCACTCATATACTATGTACTACACTGTGAGTTTCTTATATTCTAAGTTTTTCAGTGCAACTCACTCATATACTATGTACTACACTGTGCGTTTCTTATATTCTAAGTTTTTCAGTGCAACTCACTCATATACTATGTACTACACTTTGCGTTTCTTATATTCTAAGTTTTTCAGTGCAACTCACTCATATACTATGTATTACACTGTGCGTTTCTTATATTCTAAGTTTTTCAGTGCAACTCACTCATATACTATGTACTACACTGTGCGTTTCTTATATTCCAAGTTTTTCAGTGCAACTCACTCATATACTATGTACTACACTGTGCGTTTCTTATATTCCAAGTTTTTCAGTGCAACTCACTCATATACTATGTACTACACTGTGCGTTTCTTATATTCCAAGTTTTTCAGTGCAACTCACTCATATACTATGTACTACACTGTGCGTTTCTTATATTCTAAGTTTTTCAGTGCAACTCACTCATATACTATGTACTACACTGTGCGTTTCTTATATTCTAAGTTTTTCAGTGCAACTCACTCATATACTATGTAATACACTGTGCGTTTCTTATATTCTAAGTTTTTCAGTGCAACTCACTCATATACTATGTACTACAATGTGCGCTTCTTATATTCTAAGTTTTTCAGTGCAACTCACTCATATACTATGTACTACACTGTGCGTTTCTTATATTCTAAGTTTTTCAGTGCAACTCACTCATATACTATGTACTACACTGTGCGTTTCTTATATTCTAAGATTTTCAGTGCAACTCACTCATATACTATGTACTACACTGTGCGTTTCTTATATTCTAAGTTTTTCAGTGCAACTCACTCATATACTATGTACTACACTGTGCGTTTCTTATATTCTAAGTTTTTCAGTGCAACTCACTCATATATTATGTACTACACTGTGCGTTTCTTATATTCTAAGTTTTTCAGTGCAACTCACTCATATACTATGTACTACACTGTGCGTTTCTTATATTCTAAGTTTTTCAGTGCAACTCACTCATATACTATGTACTACACTGTGCGTTTCTTATATTCTAAGTTTTTCAGTGCAACTCACTCATATACTATGTACTACACTGTGCATTTCGTGTAATGCGGGTTTTTCAGTAAATTCTAAGTTTTTCAGTGCAACTCACTCATATACTATGTACTACACTGTGCGTTTCTTATATTCTAAGTTTTTCAATGCAACTCACTCATATACTATGTACTACACTGTGCGTTTCTTATATTCTAAGTTTTTCAGTGCAACTCACTCATATACTATGTACTACAATGTGCGTTTCTTATATTCTAAGTTTTTCAGTGCAACTCACTCATATACTATGTACTACACTGTGCGTTTCTTATATTCTAAGTTTTTCAGTGCAACTCACTCATATACTATGTACTACACTGTGCGTTTCTTATATTCTAAGTTTTTCAGTGCAACTCACTCATATACTATGTACTACACTGTGCGTTTCTTATATTCTAAGTTTTTCAGTGCAACTCACTCATATACTATGTACTACACTGTGCGTTTCTTATATTCTAAGTTTTTCAGTGCAACTCACTCATATATTATGTACTACACTGTGCGTTTCTTATATTCTAAGTTTTTCAGTGCAACTCACTCATATACTATGTACTACACTGTGCGTTTCTTATATTCTAAGTTTTTCAGTGCAACTCACTCTTATACTATGTACTACACTGTGCGTTTCTTATATTCTAAGTTTTACAGTGCAACTCACTCATATACTATGTACTACACTGTGCGTTTCTTATATTCTAAGTTTTTCAGTGCAACTCACTCATATACTATGTACTACACTGTGCGTTTCTTATATTCTAAGTTTTTCAGTGCAACTCACTCATATACTATGTACTACACTGTGCATTTCGTGTAATGCGAGTTTTTCAGTAAATTCTAAGTTTTTCAGTGCAACTCACTCATATACTTTGTACTACACCGTGCTTTTCTTAAATTCTAAGTTTTTCAGTGCAACTCACTCATATACTATGTACTACACTGTGCGTTTCTTATATTCCAAGTTTTTCAGTGCAACTCACTCATATACTATGTACTACACTGTGCGTTTCTTATATTCTAAGTTTTTCAGTGCAACTCACTCATATACTATGTACTACACTGTGCGTTTCTTATATTCTAAGTTTTTCAGTGCAACTCACTCATATACTATGTACTACACTGTGCGTTTCTTATATTCTAAGTTTATAGTGCAACTCAATCATATACTATGTACTACACTGTGCGTTTCTTATATTCTAAGTTTTTCAGTGCAACTCACTCATATACTATGTACTACACTGTGCGTTTCTTATATTCTAAGTTTTTCAGTGCAACTCACTCATATACTATGTACTACACTGTGCGTTTCTTATATTCTAAGTTTTTCAGTGCAACTCACTCATATACTATGTACTACACTGTGCGTTTCTTATATTCTAAGTTTTTCAGTGCAACTCACTCATATACTATGTACTACACTGTGCGTTTCTTATATTCTAAGTTTTTCAGTGCAACTCACTCATATACTATGTACTACACTGTGCGTTTCTTATATTCTAAGTTTTTCAGTGCAACTCACTCATATACTATGTACTACACTGTGAGTTTCTTATATTCTAAGTTTTTCAGTGCAACTCACTCATATACTATGTACTACACTGTGCGTTTCTTATATTCTAAGTTTTTCAGTGCAACTCACTCATATACTATGTACTACACTGTGCGTTTCTTATATTCTAAGTTTTTCAGTGCAACTCACTCATATACTATGTATTACACTGTGCGTTTCTTATATTCCAAGTTTTTCAGTGCAACTCACTCATATACTATGTACTACACTGTGCGTTTCTTATATTCCAAGTTTTTCAGTGCAACTCACTCATATACTATGTACTACACTGTGCATTTCGTGTAATGCGGGTTTTTCAGTAAATTCTAAGTTTTTCAGTGCAACTCACTCATATACTATGTACTACACTGTGCGTTTCTTATATTCTAAGTTTTTTAATTCAACTCACTCATATACTATGTACTACACTGTGCGTTTCTTATATTCTAAGTTTTTCAGTGCAACTCACTCATATACTATGTACTACAATGTGCGTTTCTTATATTCTAAGTTTTTCAGTGCAACTCACTCATATACTATGTACTACACTGTGCGTTTCTTATATTCTAAGTTTTTCAGTGCAACTCACTCATATACTATGTACTACACTGTGCGTTTCTTATATTCTAAGTTTTTCAGTGCAACTCACTCATATACTATGTACTACACTGTGCGTTTCTTATATTCTAAGTTTTTCAGTGCAACTCACTCATATACTATGTACTACACTGTGCGTTTCTTATATTCTAAGTTTTTCAGTGCAACTCACTCATATACTATGTACTACACTGTGCGTTTCTTATATTCTTAGTTTTTCAGTGAAACTCACTCATATACTATGTACTACACCGTGCGTTTCTTATATTCTAAGTTTTTCAGTGCAACTCACTCATATACTATGTACTACACTGTGCGTTTCTTATATTCTAAGTTTTTCAGTGCAACTCACTCATATACTATGTACTACACTGTGCGTTTCTTATATTCCAAGTTTTTCAGTGCAACTCACTCATATACTATGTACTACACTGTGCGTTTCTTATATTCTAAGTTTTTCAGTGCAACTCACTCATATACTATGTACTACACTGTGCATTTCGTGTAATGCGGGTTTTTCAGTAAATTCTAAGTTTTTCAGTGCAACTCACTCATATACTATGTACTACACTGTGCGTTTCTTATATTCTAAGTTTTTTAATGCAACTCACTCATATACTATGTACTACACTGTGTGTTTCTTATATTCTAAGTTTTTCAGTGCAACTCACTCATATACTATGTACTACAATGTGCGTTTCTTATATTCTAAGTTTTTCAGTGAAACTCACTCATATACTATGTACTACACAGTGCGTTTCTTATATTCTAAGTTTTTCAGTGCAACTCACTCATATACTATGTACTACACTGTGCGTTTCTTATATTCTAAGTTTTTCAGTGCAACTCACTCATATACTATGTACTACACTGTGCGTTTCTTATATTCTAAGTTTTTCAGTGCAACTCACTCATATACTATGTACTAAACTATGCGTTTCTTATATTCTAAGTTTTTCAGTGCAACTCACTCATATACTATGTACTACACTGTGCGTTTCTTATATTCTAAGTTTTTCAGTGCAACTCACTCATATACTATGTACTACACTGTGCGTTTCTTATATTCTAAGTTTTTCAGTGCAACTCACTCATATATTATGTACTACACTGTGCCTTTCTTATATTCTAAGTTTTTCAGTGCAACTCACTCATATACTATGTACTACACTGTGCGTTTCTTATATTCTAAGTTTTTCAGTGCAACTCACTCATATACTATGCACTACACTGTGCATTTCGTGTAATGCGAGTTTTTCAGTAAATTCTAAGTTTTTCAGTGCAACTCACTCATATACTATGTACTACACTGTGCGTTTCTTATATTCTAAGTTTTTCAGTGCAACTCACTCATATACTATGTACTACACTGTGAGTTTGTTATATTCTAAGTTTTTCAGTGCAACTCATTCATATACTATGTACTACACTGTGCGTTTCTTATATTCTAAGTTTTTCAGTGCATCTCACTCATATAGTATGTACTACACTGTGCGTTTCTTATATTCTAAGTTTTTCAGTGCAACTCACTCATATACTATGTACTACACTGTGCGTTTCTTATATTCTAAGTTTTATAGTGCAACTCACTCATATACTATGTACTACACTGTGCGTTTCTTATATTCTAAGTTTTTCAGTGCAACTCACTCATATACTATGTACTACACTGTGCGTTTCTTATATTCTAAGTTTTACAGTGCAACTCATATACTATGTACTACACTGTGCGTTTCTTATATTCTAAGTTTTTAGTGCAACTCACTCATATACTATGTACTACACTGTGCGTTTCTTATATTCTAAGTTTTTCAGTGCAACTCACTCATATACTATGTACTACACTGTGCGTTTCTTATATTCTAAGTTTTTCAGTGCAACTCACTCATATACTATGTACTACACTGTGCGTTTCTTATATTCTAAGTTTTTCAGTGCAACTCACTCATATACTATGTACTACACTGTGCGTTTCTTATATTCTAAGTTTTTCAGTGCAACTCACTCATATACTATGTACTACACTGTGAGTTTCTTATATTCTAAGTTTTTCAGTGCAACTCACTCATATACTATGTACTACACTGTGCGTTTCTTATATTCTAAGTTTTTCAGTGCAACTCACTCATATACTATGTACTACACTGTGCGTTTCTTATATTCTAAGTTTTTCAGTGCAACTCACTCATATACTATGTATTACACTGTGCGTTTCTTATATTCCAAGTTTTTCAGTGCAACTCACTCATATACTATGTACTACACTGTGCGTTTCTTATATTCCAAGTTTTTCAGTGCAACTCACTCATATACTATGTACTACACTGTGCGTTTCTTATATTCCAAGTTTTTCAGTGCAACTCACTCATATACTATGTACTACACTGTGCGTTTCTTATATTCCAAGTTTTTCAGTGCAACTCACTCATATACTATGTACTACACTGTGCGTTTCTTATATTCTAAGTTTTTCAGTGCAACTCACTCGTATACTATGTACTACACTGTGCGTTTCTTATATTCTAAGTTTTTCAGTGCAACTAACTCATATACTATGTACTACACTGTGCGTTTCTTATATTCTAAGTTTTTCAGTGCAACTCACTCTTATACTATGTACTACACTGTGCGTTTCTTATATTCTAAGTTTTTCAGTGCAACTCACTCATATACTATGTACTACACTGTGCATTTCGTGTAATGCGGGTTTTTCAGTAAATTCTAAGTTTTTCAGTGCAACTCACTCATATACTATGTACTACACTGTGCGTTTCTTATATTCTAAGTTTTTTAATTCAACTCACTCATATACTATGTACTACACTGTGCGTTTCTTATATTCTAAGTTTTTCAGTGCAACTCACTCATATACTATGTACTACACTGTGCGTTTCTTATATTCTAAGTTTTTCAGTGCAACTCACTCATATACTATGTACTACACTGTGCGTTTCTTATATTCTAAGTTTTTCAGTGCAACTCACTCATATACTATGTACTACACTGTGCGTTTCTTATATTCTTAGTTTTTCAGTGCAACTCACTCATATACTATGTACTACACCGTGCGTTTCTTATATTCTAAGTTTTTCAGTGCAACTCACTCATATACTATGTACTACACTGTGCGTTTCTTATATTCTAAGTTTTTCAGTGCAACTCACTCATATACTATGTACTACACTGTGCGTTTCTTATATTCCAAGTTTTTCAGTGCAACTCACTCATATACTATGTACTACACTGTGCGTTTCTTATATTCTAAGTTTTTCAGTGCAACTCACTCATATACTATGTACTACACTGTGCATTTCGTGTAATGCGGGTTTTTCAGTAAATTCTAAGTTTTTCAGTGCAACTCACTCATATACTATGTACTACACTGTGCGTTTCTTATATTCTAAGTTTTTTAATGCAACTCACTCATATACTGTGTACTACACTGTGCGTTTCTTATATTCTAAGTTTTTCAGTGCAACTCACTCATATACTATGTACTACAATGTGCGTTTCTTATATTCTAAGTTTTTCAGTGAAAATCACTCATATACTATGTACTACACAGTGCGTTTCTTATATTCTAAGTTTTTCAGTGCAACTCACTCATATACTATGTACTACACTGTGCGTTTCTTATATTCTAAGTTTTTCAGTGCAACTCACTCATATACTATGTACTACACTGTGCGTTTCTTATATTCTAAGTTTTTCAGTGCAACTCACTCATATACTATGTACTACACTGTGCGTTTCTTATATTCTAAGTTTTTCAGTGCAACTCACTCATATACTATTTACTACACTGTGCATTTCGTGTAATGCGGGTTTTTCAGTAAATTCTAAGTTTTTCAGTGCAACTCACTCATATACAATGTACTACACTGTGCGTTTCTTATATTCTAAGTTTTTCAGTGCAACTCACTCATATACTATGTACTACACTGTGCGTTTCTTATATTCTAAGTTTTTCAGTGCAACTCACTCATATACTATGTACTACACTGTCCGTTTCTTATATTCTAAGTTTTTCAGTGCAACTCACTCATATACTATGTACTACACTGTGCGTTTCTTATATTCTAAGTTTTTCAGTGCAACTCACTCATATACTATGTACTACACTGTGCGTTTCTTATATTCTAAGTTTTTCAGTGCAACTCACTCATATACTATGTACTACACTGTGCGTTTCTTATATTCTATGTTTTTCAGTGCAACTCACTCATATACTATGTACTACACTGTGCGTTTCTTATATTCTAAGTTTTTCAGTGCAACTCACTCATATTCTATGTACATCACTGTGCGTTTCTTATATTCTAAGTTTTTCAGTGCAACTCACTCATATACTATGTACTACACTGTGCATTTCGTGTAATGCGGGTTTTTCAGTAAATTCTAAGTTTTTCAGTGCAACTCACTCATATACTATGTACTACACTGTGCGTTTCTTATATTCTAAGTTTTTCAGTGCAACTCACTCATATACTATGTACTACACTGTGCATTTCTTATATTCTAAGTTTTTCAGTGCAACTCACTCATATACTATGTACTACACTGTGCGTTTCTTATATTCTAAGTTTTTCAGTGCAACTCACTCATATACTATGTACTACACTGTGTGTTTCTTAAATTCTAAGTTTTTCAGTGCAACTCACTCATATACTATGTACTACACTGTGCGTTTCTTATATTCTAAGTTTTTCAGTGCAACTCACTCATATACTATTTACTACACTGTGCATTTCGTGTAATGCGGGTTTTTCAGTAAATTCTAAGTTTTTCAGTGCAACTCACTCATATACAATGTACTACACTGTGCGTTTCTTATATTCTAAGTTTTTCAGTGCAACTCACTCATATACTATGTACTACACTGTGCGTTTCTTATATTCTAAGTTTTTCAGTGCAACTCACTCATATACTATGTACTACACTGTGCGTTTCTTATATTCTAAGTTTTTCAGTGCAACTCACTCATATACTATGTACTACACTGTGCGTTTCTTATATTCTAAGTTTTTCAGTGCAACTCACTCATATACTATGTACTACACTGTGCGTTTCTTATATTCTATGTTTTTCAGTGCAACTCACTCATATACTATGTACTACACTGTGCGTTTCTTATATTCTAAGTTTTTCAGTGCAACTCACTCATATTCTATGTACATCACTGTGCGTTTCTTATATTCTAAGTTTTTCAGTGCAACTCACTCATATACTATGTACTACACTGTGCATTTCGTGTAATGCGGGTTTTTCAGTAAATTCTAAGTTTTTCAGTGCAACTCACTCATATACTATGTACTACACTGTGCGTTTCTTATATTCTAAGTTTTTCAGTGCAACTCACTCATATACTATGTACTACACTGTGCATTTCTTATATTCTAAGTTTTTCAGTGCAACTCACTCATATACTATGTACTACACTGTGCGTTTCTTATATTCTAAGTTTTTCAGTGCAACTCACTCATATACTATGTACTACACTGTGTGTTTCTTAAATTCTAAGTTTTTCAGTGCAACTCACTCATATACTATGTACTACACTGTGCGTTTCTTATATTCTAAGTTTTTCAGTGCAACTCACTCATATACTATGTACTACACTGTGCGTTTCTTAAATTCTAAGTTTTTCAGTGCAACTCACTCATATACTATGTACTACACTGTGTGTTTCTTAAATTCTAAGTTTTTCAGTGCAACTCACTCATATACTATGTACTACACTGTGTGTTTCTTATATTCTAAGTTTTTCAGTGCAACTCACTCATATACTATGTACTACACTGTGCGTTTCTTATATTCTAAGTTTTTCAGTGCAACTCACTCATATACTATTTACTACACTGTGCATTTCGTGTAATGCGGTTTTTTCAGTAAATTCTAAGTTTTTCAGTGCAACTCACTCATATACAATGTACTACACTGTGCGTTTCTTATATTCTAAGTTTTTCAGTGCAACTCACTCATATACTATGTAATACACTGTGCGTTTCTTATATTCTAAGTTTTTCAGTGCAACTCACTCATATACTATGTACTACACTGTGCGTTTCTTATATTCTAAGTTTTTCAGAGCAACTCACTCATATACTATGTACTACACTGTGCGTTTCTTATATTCTAAGTTTTTCAGTGCAACTCACTCATATACTATGTACTACACTGTGCGTTTCTTATATTCTATGTTTTTCAGTGCAACTCACTCATATACTATGTACTACACTGTGCGTTTCTTATATTCTAAGTTTTTCAGTGCAACTCACTCATATTCTATGTACATCACTGTGCGTTTCTTATATTCTAAGTTTTTCAGTGCAACTCACTCATATATTATGTACTACACTGTGCATTTCGTGTAATGCGGGTTTTTCAGTAAATTCTAAGTTTTTCAGTGCAACTCACTCATATACTATGTACTACACTGTGCGTTTCTTATATTCTAAGTTTTTCAGTGCAACTCACTCATATACTATGTACTACACTGTGCATTTCTTATATTCTAAGTTTTTCAGTGCAACTCACTCATATACTATGTACTACACTGTGCGTTTCTTATATTCTAAGTTTTTCAGTGCAACTCACTCATATACTATGTACTACACTGTGTGTTTCTTAAATTCTAAGTTTTTCAGTGCAACTCACTCATATACTATGTACTACACTGTGCGTTTCTTATATTCTAAGTTTTTCAGTGCAACTCACTCATATACTATGTACTACACTGTGCGTTTCTTATATTCTAAGTTTTTCATTGCAACTCACTCATATACTATGTACTACACTGTGCGTTTCTTATATTCTAAGTTTTTCAGTGCAACTCACTCATATACTATGTACTACACTGTGCATTTCGTGTAATGCGGGTTTTTCAGTAAATTCTAAGTTTTTCAGTGCAAATCACTCATATACTATGTACTACACTGTGCGTTTCTTATATTCTAAGTATTTCAGTGCATCTCACTCATATACTATGTACTACACTGTGCGTTTCTTATATTCTAAGTTTTTCAGTGCAACTCACTCATATACAATGTACTACACTGTGCATTTCGTGTAATGCGGGTTTTTCAGTAAATTCTAAGTTTTTCAGTGCAACTCACTCATATACTATGTACTACACTGTGCGTTTCTTATATTCTAAGTTTTTCAGTGCAACTCACTCATATACTATGTACTACACTGTGCATTTCTTATATTCTAAGTTTTTCAGTGCAACTCACTCATATACTATGTACTACACTGTGCGTTTCTTATATTCTAAGTTTTTCAGTGCAACTCACTCATATACTATGTACTACAGTGTGTGTTTCTTAAATTCTAAGTTTTTCAGTGCAACTCACTCATATACTATGTACTACACTGTGCGTTTCTTATATTCTAAGTTTTTCAGTGCAACTCACTCATATACTATGTACTACACTGCGCGTTTCTTATATTCTAAGTTTTTCATTGCAACTCACTCATATACTATGTACTACACTGTGCGTTTCTTATATTCTAAGTTTTTCAGTGCAACTCACTCATATACTATGTACTACACTGTGCATTTCGTGTAATGCGGGTTTTTCAGTAAATTCTAAGTTTTTCAGTGCAACTCACTCATATACTATGTACTACACTGTGCGTTTCTTATATTCTAAGTTTTTCAGTGCAACTCACTCATATACTATATACTACACGGTGCATTTCGTGTAATGCTGGTTTTTCAGTAAATTCTAAGTTTTTCAGTGCAAGTCACTCATATACTATGTACTACACTGTGCGTTTCTTATATTCTAAGTTTTTCAGTGCAACTCACTCATATACTATGTACTACACTGTGCATTTCTTATATTCTAAGTTTTTCAGTGCAACTCACTCATATACTATGTACTACACTGTGCGTTTCTTATATTCTAAGTTTTTCAGTGCAACTCACTCATATACTATGTACTACACTGTGTGTTTCTTAAATTCTAAGTTTTTCAGTGCAACTCACTCATATACTATGTACTACACTGTGCGTTTCTTATATTCTAAGTTTTTCAGTGCAACTCACTCATATATTATGTACTACACTGTGCGTTTCTTAAATTCTAAGTTTTTCAGTGCAACTCACTCATATACTATGTACTACACTGTGTGTTTCTTAAATTCTAAGTTTTTCAGTGCAACTCACTCATATACTATGTACTACACTGTGTGTTTCTTATATTCTAAGTTTTTCAGTGCAACTCACTCATATACTATGTACTACACTGTGCGTTTCTTATATTCTAAGTTTTTCAGTGCAACTCACTCATATACTATTTACTACACTGTGCATTTCGTGTAATGCGGGTTTTTCAGTAAATTCTAAGTTTTTCAGTGCAACTCACTCATATACAATGTACTACACTGTGCGTTTCTTATATTCTAAGTTTTTCAGTGCAACTCACTCATATACTATGTACTACACTGTGCGTTTCTTATATTCTAAGTTTTTCAGTGCAACTCACTCATATACTATGTACTACACTGTGCGTTTCTTATATTCTAAGTTTTTCAGTGCAACTCACTCATATACTATGTACTACACTGTGCGTTTCTTATATTCTAAGTTTTTCAGTGCAACTCACTCATATACTATGTACTACACTGTGCGTTTCTTATATTCTAAGTTTTTCAGTGCAACTCACTCATATACTATGTACTACACTGTGCGTTTCTTATATTCTAAGTTTTTCATTGCAACTCACTCATATTCTATGTACTACACTGTGCGTTTCTTATATTCTAAGTTTTTCAGTGCAACTCACTCATATACTATGTACTACACTGTGCATTTCGTGTAATGCGGGTTTTTCAGTAAATTCTAAGTTTTTCAGTGCAACTCACTCATATACTATGTACTACACTGTGTGTTTCTTATATTCTAAGTTTTTCAGTGCAACTCACTCATATACTATGTACTACACTGTGCGTTTCTTATATTCTAAGTTTTTCAGTGCAACTCACTCATATACAATGTACTACACTGTGCATTTCGTGTAATGCGGGTTTTTCAGTAAATTCTAAGTTTTTCAGTGCAACTCACTCATATACTATGTACTACACTGTGCGTTTCTTATATTCTAAGTTTTTCAGTGCAACTCACTCATATACTATGTACTACACTGTGCATTTCTTATATTCTAAGTTTTTCAGAGCAACTCACTCATATACTATGTACTACACTGTGCGTTTCTTATATTCTAAGTTTTTCAGTGCAACTCACTCATATACTATGTACTACACTGTGTGTTTCTTAAATTCTAAGTTTTTCAGTGCAACTCACTCATATACTATGTACTACACTGTGCGTTTCTTATATTCTAAGTTTTTCAGTGCAACTCACTCATATACTATGTACTACACTGCGCATTTCTTATATTCTAAGTTTTTCATTGCAACTCACTCATATACTATGTACTACACTGTGCGTTTCTTATATTCTAAGTTTTTCAGTGCAACTCACTCATATACTATGTACTACACTGTGCATTTCGTGTAATGCGGGTTTTTCAGTAAATTCTAAGTTTTTCAGTGCAACTCACTCATATACTATGTACTACACTGTGCGTTTCTTATATTCTAAGTTTTTCAGTGCAACTCACTCATATACTATATACTACACGGTGCATTTCGTGTAATGCGGGTTTTTCAGTAAATTCTAAGTTTTTCAGTGCAACTCACTCATATACTATGTACTACACTGTGCGTTTCTTATATTCTAAGTTTTTCAGTGCAACTCACTCATATACTATGTACTACACTGTGCGTTTCTTATATTCTAAGTTTTTCAGTGCAACTCACTCATATACTATGTACTACACTGTGCGTTTCTTATATTCTAAGTTTTTCAGTGCAACTCACTCATATACTATGTACTACACTGTGCGTTTCTTATATTCTAAGTTTTTCAGTGCAACTCACTCATATACTATGTACTACACTGTGCGTTTCTTATATTCTAAGTTTTTCAGTGCAACTCACTCATATACTATGTACTACACTGTGCGTTTCTTATATTCTAAGTTTTTCAGTGCAACTCACTCATATACTATGTACTACACTGTGCGTTTCTTATATTCTAAGTTTTTCGTGCAACTCACTCATATACTATGTACTACACTGTGCGTTTCTTATATTCTAAGTTTTTCAGTGCAACTCACTCATATACTATGTACTACACTGTGCGTTTCTTATATTCTAAGTTTTTCAGTGCAACTCACTCATATACTATGTACTACACTGTGCGTTTCTTATATTCTAAGTTTTTCAGTGCAACTCACTCATATACTATGTACTACACTGTGCGTTTCTTATATTCTAAGTTTTTCAGTGCAACTCACTCATATACTATGTACTACACTGTGCGTTTCTTAAATTCTAAGTTTTTCAGTGCAACTCACTCATATACTATGTACTACAATGTGCGTTTCTTATATTCTAAGATTTTCAGTGCAACTCACTCATATACTATGTACTACACTGTGCGTTTCTTATATTCTAAGTTTTTCAGTGCAACTCACTCATATACTATGTACTACAGTGTGCGTTTCTTATATTCTAAGTTTTTCAGTGCAACTCACTCATATACTATGTACTACACTGTGCGTTTCTTATATTCTAAGTTTTTCAGTGCAACTCACTCATATACTATGTACTACACTGTGCGTTTCTTATATTCTAAGTTTTTCGTGCAACTCACTCATATACTATGTACTACACTGTGCGTTTTTTATATTCTAAGTTTTTCAGTGCAACTCACTCATATACTATGTACTACACTGTGCGTTTCTTATATTCTAAGTTTTTCAGTGCAACTCACTCATATACTATGTACTACACTGTGCATTTCTTATATTCTAAGTTTTTCAGTGCAACTCACTCATATACTATGTACTACACTGTGCATTTCGTGAAATGCGGGTTTTTCAGTAAATTCCAAGTTTTTCAGTGCAACTCACTCATATACTATGTACTACACTGTGCGTTTCTTATATTCTAAGTTTTTCAGTGCAACTCACTCATATACTATGTACTACACTGTGCGTTTCTTATATTCTAAGTTTTTCAGTGCAACTCACTCATATACTATGTACTACACTGTGCGTTTCTTATATTCTAAGTTTTTCGTGCAACTCACTCATATACTATGTACTACACTGTGCGTTTCTTATATTCTAAGTTTTTCAGTGCAACTCACTCATATACTATGTACTACACTGTGCGTTTCTTATATTCTAAGTTTTTCAGTGCAACTCACTCATATACTATGTACTACACTGTGCGTTTCTTATATTCTAAGTTTTTCAGTGCAACTCACTCATATACTATGTACTACACTGTGCGTTTCTTAAATTCTAAGTTTTTCAGTGCAACTCACTCATATACTATGTACTACAATGTGCGTTTCTTATATTCTAAGATTTTCAGTGCAACTCACTCATATACTATGTACTACACTGTGCGTTTCTTATATTCTAAGTTTTTCAGTGCAACTCACTCATATACTATGTACTACACTGTGCGTTTCTTATATTCTAAGTTTTTCAGTGCAACTCACTCATATACTATGTACTACACTGTGCGTTTCTTATATTCTAAGTTTTTCAGTGCAACTCACTCATATACTATGTACTACACTGTGCGTTTCTTATATTCTAAGTTTTTCGTGCAACTCACTCATATACTATGTACTACACTGTGCGTTTTTTATATTCTAAGTTTTTCAGTGCAACTCACTCATATACTATGTACTACACTGTGCGTTTCTTATATTCTAAGTTTTTCAGTGCAACTCACTCATATACTATGTACTACACTGTGCATTTCTTATATTCTAAGTTTTTCAGTGCAACTCACTCATATACTATGTACTACACTGTGCATTTCGTGAAATGCGGGTTTTTCAGTAAATTCCAAGTTTTTCAGTGCAACTCACTCATATACTATGTACTACACTGTGCGTTTCTTATATTCTAAGTTTTTCAGTGCAACTCACTCATATACTATGTACTACACTGTGCGTTTCTTATATTCTAAGTTTTTCAGTGCAACTCACTCATATACTATGTACTACACTGTGCGTTTCTTATATTCTAAGTTTTTCGTGCAACTCACTCATATACTATGTACTACACTGTGCGTTTCTTATATTCTAAGTTTTTCAGTGCAACTCACTCATATACTATGTACTACACTGTGCGTTTCTTATATTCTAAGTTTTTCAGTGCAACTCACTCATATACTATGTACTACACTGTGCGTTTCTTATATTCTAAGTTTTTCAGTGCAACTCACTCATATACTATGTACTACACTGTGCGTTTCTTATATTCTAAGTTTTTCAGTGCAACTCACTCATATACTATGTACTACACTGTGCGTTTCTTAAATTCTAAGTTTTTCAGTGCAACTCACTCATATACTATGTACTACAATGTGCGTTTCTTATATTCTAAGATTTTCAGTGCAACTCACTCATATACTATGTACTACACTGTGCGTTTCTTATATTCTAAGTTTTTCAGTGCAACTCACTCATATACTATGTACTACACTGTGCGTTTCTTATATTCTAAGTTTTTCAGTGCAACTCACTCATATACTATGTACTACACTGTGCGTTTCTTATATTCTAAGTTTTTCAGTGCAACTCACTCATATACTATGTACTACACTGTGCGTTTCTTATATTCTAAGTTTTTCGTGCAACTCACTCATATACTATGTACTACACTGTGCGTTTTTTATATTCTAAGTTTTTCAGTGCAACTCACTCATATACTATGTACTACACTGTGCGTTTCTTATATTCTAAGTTTTTCAGTGCAACTCACTCATATACTATGTACTACACTGTGCGTTTCTTATATTCTAAGTTTTTCAGTGCAACTCACTCATATACTATGTACTACACTGTGCATTTCGTGAAATGCGGGTTTTTCAGTAAATTCCAAGTTTTTCAGTGCAACTCACTCATATACTATGTACTACACTGTGCGTTTCTTATATTCTAAGTTTTTCAGTGCAACTCACTCATATACTATGTACTACACTGTGCGTTTCTTATATTCTAAGTTTTTCAGTGCAACTCACTCATATACTATGTACTACACTGTGCGTTTCTTATATTCTAAGTTTTTCGTGCAACTCACTCATATACTATGTACTACACTGTGCGTTTCTTATATTCTAAGTTTTTCAGTGCAACTCACTCATATACTATGTACTACACTGTGCGTTTCTTATATTCTAAGTTTTTCAGTGCAACTCACTCATATACTATTTACTACACTGTGCATTTCGTGTAATGCGGGTTTTTCAGTAAATTCTAAGTTTTTCAGTGCAACTCACTCATATACAATGTACTACACTGTGCGTTTCTTATATTCTAAGTTTTTCAGTGCAACTCACTCATATACTATGTACTACACTGTGCGTTTCTTATATTCTAAGTTTTTCAGTGCAACTCACTCATATACTATGTACTACACTGTGCGTTTCTTATATTCTAAGTTTTTCAGTGCAACTCACTCATATACTATGTACTACACTGTGCGTTTCTTATATTCTAAGTTTTTCAGTGCAACTCACTCATATACTATGTACTACACTGTGCGTTTCTTATATTCTAAGTTTTTCAGTGCAACTCACTCATATACTATGTACTACACTGTGCGTTTCTTATATTCTAAGTTTTTCGTGCAACTCACTCATATACTATGTACTACACTGTGCGTTTCTTATATTCTAAGTTTTTCAGTGCAACTCACTCATATACTATGTACTACACTGTGCGTTTCTTAAATTCTAAGTTTTTCAGTGCAACTCACTCATATACTATGTACTACACTGTGCGTTTCTTATATTCTAAGTTTTTCAGTGCAACTCACTCATATACTATGTACTACACTGTGCGTTTCTTATATTCTAAGTTTTTCGTGCAACTCACTCATATACTATGTACTACACTGTGCGTTTTTTATATTCTAAGTTTTTCAGTGCAACTCACTCATATACTATGTACTACACTGTGCGTTTCTTATATTCTAAGTTTTTCAGTGCAACTCACTCATATACTATGTACTACACTGTGCATTTCTTATATTCTAAGTTTTTCAGTGCAACTCACTCATATACTATGTACTACACTGTGCATTTCGTGAAATGCGGGTTTTTCAGTAAATTCCAAGTTTTTCAGTGCAACTCACTCATATACTATGTACTACACTGTGCGTTTCTTATATTCTAAGTTTTTCAGTGCAACTCACTCATATACTATGTACTACACTGTGCGTTTCTTATATTCTAAGTTTTTCAGTGCAACTCACTCATATACTATGTACTACACTGTGCGTTTCTTATATTCTAAGTTTTTCGTGCAACTCACTCATATACTATGTACTACACTGTGCGTTTCTTATATTCTAAGTTTTTCAGTGCAACTCACTCATATACTATGTACTACACTGTGCGTTTCTTATATTCTAAGTTTTTCAGTGCAACTCACTCATATACTATATACTACACGGTGCATTTCGTGTAATGCGGGTTTTTCAGTAAATTCTAAGTTTTTCAGTGCAACTCACTCATATACTATGTACTACACTGTGCGTTTCTTATATTCTAAGTTTTTCAGTGCAACTCACTCATATACTATGTACTACACTGTGCGTTTCTTATATTCTAAGTTTTTCAGTGCAACTCACTCATATACTATGTACTACACTGTGCGTTTCTTATATTCTAAGTTTTTCAGTGCAACTCACTCATATACTATGTACTACACTGTCCGTTTCTTATATTCTAAGTTTTTCAGTGCAACTCACTCATATACTATGTACTACACTGTGCGTTTCTTATATTCTAAGTTTTTCAGTGCAACTCACTCATATACTATGTACTACACTGTGCGTTTCTTATATTCTAAGTTTTTCAGTGCAACTCACTCATATACTATGTACTACACTGTGCGTTTCTTATATTCTAAGTTTTTCGTGCAACTCACTCATATACTATGTACTACACTGTGCGTTTCTTATATTCTAAGTTTTTCAGTGCAACTCACTCATATACTATGTACTACACTGTGCGTTTCTTATATTCTAAGTTTTTCAGTGCAACTCACTCATATACTATGTACTACACTGTGCGTTTCTTATATTCTAAGTTTTTCAGTGCAACTCACTCATATACTATGTACTACACTGTGCGTTACTTATATTCTAAGTTTTTCAGTGCAACTCACTCATATACTATGTACTACACTGTGCGTTTCTTAAATTCTAAGTTTTTCAGTGCAACTCACTCATATACTATGTACTACAATGTGCGTTTCTTATATTCTAAGATTTTCAGTGCAACTCACTCATATACTATGTACTACACTGTGCGTTTCTTATATTCTAAGTTTTTCAGTGCAACTCACTCATATACTATGTACTACACTGTGCGTTTCTTATATTCTAAGTTTTTCAGTGCAACTCACTCATATACTATGTACTACACTGTGCGTTTCTTATATTCTAAGTTTTTCGTGCAACTCACTCATATACTATGTACTACACTGTGCGTTTTTTATATTCTAAGTTTTTCAGTGCAACTCACTCATATACTATGTACTACACTGTGCGTTTCTTATATTCTAAGTTTTTCAGTGCAACTCACTCATATACTATGTACTACACTGTGCGTTTCTTATATTCTAAGTTTTTCAGTGCAACTCACTCATATACTATGTACTACACTGTGCATTTCGTGAAATGCGGGTTTTTCAGTAAATTCCAAGTTTTTCAGTGCAACTCACTCATATACTATGTACTACACTGTGCGTTTCTTATATTCTAAGTTTTTCAGTGCAACTCACTCATATACTATGTACTACACTGTGCGTTTCTTATATTCTAAGTTTTTCGTGCAACTCACTCATATACTATGTACTACACTGTGCGTTTCTTATATTCTAAGTTTTTCAGTGCAACTCACTCATATACTATGTACTACACTGTGCGTTTCTTATATTCTAAGTTTTTCAGTGCAACTCACTCATATACTATTTACTACACTGTGCATTTCGTGTAATGCGGGTTTTTCAGTAAATTCTAAGTTTTTCAGTGCAACTCACTCATATACAATGTACTACACTGTGCGTTTCTTATATTCTAAGTTTTTCAGTGCAACTCACTCATATACTATGTACTACACTGTGCGTTTCTTATATTCTAAGTTTTTCAGTGCAACTCACTCATATACTATGTACTACACTGTGCGTTTCTTATATTCTAAGTTTTTCAGTGCAACTCACTCATATACTATGTACTACACTGTGCGTTTCTTAAATTCTAAGTTTTTCAGTGCAACTCACTCATATACTATGTACTACAATGTGCGTTTCTTATATTCTAAGATTTTCAGTGCAACTCACTCATATACTATGTACTACACTGTGCGTTTCTTATATTCTAAGTTTTTCAGTGCAACTCACTCATATACTATGTACTACACTGTGCGTTTCTTAAATTCTAAGTTTTTCAGTGCAACTCACTCATATACTATGTACTACAATGTGCGTTTCTTATATTCTAAGATTTTCAGTGCAACTCACTCATATACTATGTACTACACTGTGCGTTTCTTATATTCTAAGTTTTTCAGTGCAACTCACTCATATACTATGTACTACACTGTGCGTTTCTTATATTCTAAGTTTTTCAGTGCAACTCACTCATATACTATGTACTACACTGTGCGTTTCTTATATTCTAAGTTTTTCGTGCAACTCACTCATATACTATGTACTACACTGTGCGTTTCTTATATTCTAAGTTTTTCAGTGCAACTCACTCATATACTATGTACTACACTGTGCGTTTCTTATATTCTAAGTTTTTCAGTGCAACTCACTCATATACTATGTACTACACTGTGCGTTTCTTATATTCTAAGTTTTTCAGTGCAACTCACTCATATACTATGTACTACACTGTGCGTTTCTTATATTCTAAGTTTTTAGTGCAACTCACTCATATACTATGTACTACACTGTGCGTTTCTTAAATTCTAAGTTTTTCAGTGCAACTCACTCATATACTATGTACTACAATGTGCGTTTCTTATATTCTAAGATTTTCAGTGCAACTCACTCATATACTATGTACTACACTGTGCGTTTCTTATATTCTAAGTTTTTCAGTGCAACTCACTCATATACTATGTACTACACTGTGCGTTTCTTATATTCTAAGTTTTTCAGTGCAACTCACTCATATACTATGTACTACACTGTGCGTTTCTTATATTCTAAGTTTTTCGTGCAACTCACTCATATACTATGTACTACACTGTGCGTTTTTTATATTCTAAGTTTTTCAGTGCAACTCACTCATATACTATGTACTACACTGTGCGTTTCTTATATTCTAAGTTTTTCAGTGCAACTCACTCATATACTATGTACTACACTGTGCGTTTCTTATATTCTAAGTTTTTCAGTGCAACTCACTCATATACTATGTACTACACTGTGCATTTCGTGAAATGCGGGTTTTTCAGTAAATTCCAAGTTTTTCAGTGCAACTCACTCATATACTATGTACTACACTGTGCGTTTCTTATATTCTAAGTTTTTCAGTGCAACTCACTCATATACTATGTACTACACTGTGCGTTTCTTATATTCTAAGTTTTTCAGTGCAACTCACTCATATACTATGTACTACACTGTGCGTTTCTTATATTCTAAGTTTTTCGTGCAACTCACTCATATACTATGTACTACACTGTGCGTTTCTTATATTCTAAGTTTTTCAGTGCAACTCACTCATATACTATGTACTACACTGTGCGTTTCTTATATTCTAAGTTTTTCAGTGCAACTCACTCATATACTATTTACTACACTGTGCATTTCGTGTAATGCGGGTTTTTCAGTAAATTCTAAGTTTTTCAGTGCAACTCACTCATATACAATGTACTACACTGTGCGTTTCTTATATTCTAAGTTTTTCAGTGCAACTCACTCATATACTATGTACTACACTGTGCGTTTCTTATATTCTAAGTTTTTCAGTGCAACTCACTCATATACTATGTACTACACTGTGCGTTTCTTATATTCTAAGTTTTTCAGTGCAACTCACTCATATACTATGTACTACACTGTGCGTTTCTTAAATTCTAAGTTTTTCAGTGCAACTCACTCATATACTATGTACTACAATGTGCGTTTCTTATATTCTAAGATTTTCAGTGCAACTCACTCATATACTATGTACTACACTGTGCGTTTCTTATATTCTAAGTTTTTCAGTGCAACTCACTCATATACTATGTACTACACTGTGCGTTTCTTATATTCTAAGTTTTTCAGTGCAACTCACTCATATACTATGTACTACACTGTGCGTTTCTTATATTCTAAGTTTTTCAGTGCAACTCACTCATATACTATGTACTACACTGTGCGTTTCTTA
The DNA here is from genome assembly GCF_978045245.1 of Mus caroli. Taxonomy (NCBI): domain Eukaryota; kingdom Metazoa; phylum Chordata; class Mammalia; order Rodentia; family Muridae; genus Mus; species Mus caroli. Next base: position 643,006 of record NW_028227283.1, read on the forward strand.
TATTCTAAGTTTTTCGTGCAACTCACTCATATACTATGTACTACACTGTGCGTTTCTTATATTCTAAGTTTTTCAGTGCAACTCACTCATATACTATGTACTACACTGTGCGTTTCTTATATTCTAAGTTTTTCAGTGCAACTCACTCATATACTATGTACTACACTGTGCATTTCGTGAAATGCGGGTTTTTCAGTAAATTCCAAGTTTTTCAGTGCAACTCACTCATATACTATGTACTACACTGTGCGTTTCTTATATTCTAAGTTTTTCAGTGCAACTCACTCATATACTATGTACTACACTGTGCGTTTCTTATATTCTAAGTTTTTCAGTGCAACTCACTCATATACTATGTACTACACTGTGCGTTTCTTATATTCTAAGTTTTTCAGTGCAACTCACTCATATTCTATGTACATCACTGTGCGTTTCTTATATTCTAAGTTTTTCAGTGCAACTCACTCATATACTATGTACTACAGTGTGCATTTCGTGTAATGCGGGTTTTTCAGTAAATTCTAAGTTTTTCAGTGCAACTCACTCATATACTATGTACTACACTGTGCGTTTCTTATATTCTAAGTTTTTCAGTGCAACTCACTCATATACTATGTACTACACTGTGCATTTCTTATATTCTAAGTTTTTCAGTGCAACTCACTCATATACTATGTACTACACTGTGCATTTCGTGTAATGCGGGTTTTTCAGTAAATTCTAAGTTTTTCAGTGCAACTCACTCATATACTATGTACTACAGTGTGCGTTTCTTATAGTCTAAGTTTTTCAGTGCAACTCACTCATATACTATATACTACACGGTGTATTTCGTGTAATGCGGGTTTTTCAGTAAATTCTAAGTTTTTCAGTGCAACTCACTCATATACTATGTACTACACTGTGCGTTTCTTATATTCTAAGTTTTTCAGTGCAACTCACTCATATACTATGTACTACACTGTGCGTTTCTAATATTCTAAGTTTTTCAGTGCAACTCACTCATATACAATGTACTACACTGTGCATTTCGTGTAATGCGGGTTTTTCAGTAAATTCTAAGTTTTTCAGTGCAACTCACTCATATACTATGTACTACACTGTGCGTTTCTTATATTCTAAGTTTTTCAGTGCAACTCACTCATATACTATGTACTACACTGTGCGTTTCTTATAGTCTAAGTTTTTCAGTGCAACTCACTCATATACTATGTACTACACTGTGCGTTTCTTATATTCTAAGTTTCTCAGTGCAACTCACTCATATACTATGTACTACACTGTGCGTTTCTTATATTCTAAGTTTTTCAGTGCAACTCACTCATATACTATGTACTACACTGTCCGTTTCTTATATTCTAAGTTTTTCAGTGCAACTCACTCATATACTATGTACTACACTGTGCGTTTCTTATATTCTAAGTTTTTCAGTGCAACTCACTCATATACTATGTACTACACTGTGCGTTTCTTATATTCTAAGTTTTTCAGTGCAACTCACTCATATACTATGTACTACACTGTGCGTTTCTTATATTCGAAGTTTTTCAGTGCAACTCACTCATATACTATGTACTACACTGTGCGTTTCTTATATTCTAAGTTTTTCAGTGCAACTCACTCATATACTATGTACTACACTGTGCGTTTCTTAAATTCTAAGTTTTTCAGTGCAACTCACTCATATACTATGTACTACACTGTGTGTTTCTTAAATTCTAAGTTTTTCAGTGCAACTCACTCATATACTATGTACTACACTGTGCGTTTCTTATATTCTAAGTTTTTCAGTGCAACTCACTCATATACTATGTACTACACTGTGCGTTTCTTATATTCTAAGTTTTTCAGTGCAACTCACTCATATACTATGTACTACACTCTGCATTTCGTGTGCGGGTTTTTCAGTAAATTCTAAGTTTTTCAGTGCAACTCAGTCATATACTATGTACTACACTGTGCGTTTCTTATATTCTAAGTTTTTCAGTGCAACTCACTCATATACTATGTACTACACTGTGCGTTTTTTATATTCTAAGTTTTTCAGTGCAACTCACTCATATACTATGTACTACACTGTGCGTTTCTTATATTCTAAGTTTTTCAGTGCAACTCACTCATATACTATGTACTACACTGTGCGTTTCTTAAATTCTAAGTTTTTCAGTGCAACTCACTCATATACTATGTACTACAATGTGCGTTTCTTATATTCTAAGATTTTCAGTGCAACTCACTATATACTATGTACTACACTGTGCGTTTCTTATATTCTAAGTTTTTCAGTGCAACTCACTCATATACTATGTACTACACTGTGCGTTTCTTATATTCTAAGTTTTTCAGTGCAACTCACTCATATACTATGTACTACACTGTGCGTTTCTTATATTCCAAGTTTTTCAGTGCAACTCACTCATATACTATGTACTACACTGTGCGTTTCTTATATTCTAAATTTTTCAGTTCAACTCACTCATATACTATGTACTACACTGTGCGTTTCTTATATTCTAAGGTTTTCAGTGCAACTCACTCATATACTATGTACTACACTGTGCGTTCCTTATATTCTAAGTTTTTCGTGCAACTCACTCATATACTATGTACTACACTGTGCGTTTCTTATATTCTAAGTTTTTCAGTGCAACTCACTCATATACTATGTACTACACTGTGCGTTTCTTATATTCTAAGTTTTTCAGTGCAACTCACTCATATACTATGTACTACACTGTGCGTTTCTTATATTCTAAGTTTTTCAGTGCAACTCACTCATATACTATGTACTACACTGTGCATTTCGTGTAATGCGGGTTTTTCAGTAAATTCTAAGTTTTTCAGTGCAACTCACTCATATACTATGTACTACACTGTACGTTTCCTATATTCAAAGTTTTTCAGTGCAACTCACTCATATACTATGTACTACACTGTGCGTTTCTTATATTCTAAGTTTTTCAGTGCAACTCACTCATATACTATGTACTACACTGTGCGTTTCTTATATTCTAAGTTTTTCAGTGCAACTCACTCATATACTATGTACTACACTGTGCGTTTCTTATATTCTAAGTTTTTCAGTGCAACTCACTCATATACTATGTACTACACTGTCCGTTTCTTATATTCTAAGTTTTTCAGTGCAACTCACTCATATACTATGTACTACACTGTGCGTTTCTTATATTCTAAGTTTTTCAGTGCAACTCACTCATATACTATGTACTACACTGTGCGTTTCTTATATTCTAAGTTTTTCAGTGCAACTCACTCATATACTATGTACTACACTGTGCGTTTCTTATATTCTAAGTTTTTCAGTGCAACTCACTCATATACTATGTACTACACTGTGCGTTTCTTATATTCTAAGTTTTTCAGTGCAACTCACTCATATACTATGTACTACACTGTGCGTTTCTTAAATTCTAAGTTTTTCAGTGCAACTCACTCATATACTATGTACTACACTGTGTGTTTCTTAAATTCTAAGTTTTTCAGTGCAACTCACTCATATACTATGTACTACACTGTGCGTTTCTTATATTCTAAGTTTTTCAGTGCAACTCACTCATATACTATGTACTACACTGTGCGTTTCTTATATTCTAAGTTTTTCAGTGCAACTCACTCATATACTATGTACTACACTCTGCATTTCGTGTGCGGGTTTTTCAGTAAATTCTAAGTTTTTCAGTGCAACTCAGTCATATACTATGTACTACACTGTGCGTTTCTTATATTCTAAGTTTTTCAGTGCAACTCACTCATATACTATGTACTACACTGTGCGTTTTTTATATTCTAAGTTTTTCAGTGCATCTCACTCATATACTATGTACTACACTGTGCGTTTCTTATATTCTAAGTTTTTCAGTGCAACTCACTCATATACTATGTACTACACTGTGCGTTTCTTATATTCTAAGTTTTTCAGTGCAACTCACTCATATACTATGTACTACACTGTGCGTTTCTTATATTCTAAGTTTTTCAGTGCAACTCACTCATATACTATGTACTACACTGTGCATTTCGTGTAATGCGGGTTTTTCAGTAAATTCTAAGTTTTTCAGTGCAACTCACTCATATACTATGTACTACACTGTACTGTTCCTATATTCAAAGTTTTTCAGTGCAACTCACTCATATACTATGTACTACACTGTGCGTTTCTTATATTCTAAGTTTTTCAGTGCAACTCACTCATATACTATGTACTACACTGTGCGTTTCTTATATTCTAAGTTTTTCAGTGCAACTCACTCATATACTATGTACTACACTGTGCGTTTCTTATATTCTAAGTTTTTCAGTGCAACTCACTCATATACTATGTACTACACTGTGCGTTTCTTATATTCTAAGTTTTTCAGTGCAACTCACTCATATACTATGTACTACACTGTGCGTTTCTTATATTCTAAGTTTTTCAGTGCAACTCACTCATATTCTATGTACATCACTGTGCGTTTCTTATATTCTAAGTTTTTCAGTGCAACTCACTCATATACTATGTACTACACTGTGCATTTCGTGTAATGCGGGTTTTTCAGTAAATTCTAAGTTTTTCAGTGCAACTCACTCATATACTATGTACTACACTGTGCGTTTCTTATATTCTAAGTTTTTCAGTGCAACTCACTCATATACTATGTACTACACTGTGCATTTCTTATATTCTAAGTTTTTCAGTGCAACTCACTCATATACTATGTACTACACTGTGCGTTTCTTATATTCTAAGTTTTTCAGTGCAACTCACTCATATACTATGTACTACACTGTGTGTTTCTTAAATTCTAAGTTTTTCAGTGCAACTCACTCATATACTATGTACTACACTGTGCGTTTCTTATATTCTAAGTTTTTCAGTGCAACTCACTCATATACTATGTACTACACTGTGCGTTTCTTATATTCTAAGTTTTTCATTGCAACTCACTCATATACTATGTACTACACTGTGCGTTTCTTATATTCTAAGTTTTTCAGTGCAACTCACTCATATACTATGTACTACACTGTGCATTTCGTGTAATGCGGGTTTTTCAGTAAATTCTAAGTTTTTCAGTGCAACTCACTCATATACTATGTACTACAGTGTGCGTTTCTTATAGTCTAAGTTTTTCAGTGCAACTCACTCATATACTATATACTACACGGTGTATTTCGTGTAATGCGGGTTTTTCAGTAAATTCTAAGTTTTTCAGTGCAACTCACTCATATACTATGTACTACACTGTGCGTTTCTTATATTCTAAGTTTTTCAGTGCAACTCACTCATATACTATGTACTACACTGTGCGTTTCTAATATTCTAAGTTTTTCAGTGCAACTCACTCATATACAATGTACTACACTGTGCATTTCGTGTAATGCGGGTTTTTCAGTAAATTCTAAGTTTTTCAGTGCAACTCACTCATATACTATGTACTACACTGTACGTTTCTTATATTCTAAGTTTTTCAGTGCAACTCACTCATATACTATGTACTACACTGTGCGTTTCTTATAGTCTAAGTTTTTCAGTGCAACTCACTCATATACTATGTACTACACTGTGCGTTTCTTATATTCTAAGTTTTTCAGTGCAACTCACTCATATACTATGTACTACACTGTGCGTTTCTTATATTCTAAGTTTTTCAGTGCAACTCACTCATATACTATGTACTACACTGTCCGTTTCTTATATTCTAAGTTTTTCAGTGCAACTCACTCATATACTATGTACTACACTGTGCGTTTCTTATATTCTAAGTTTTTCAGTGCAACTCACTCATATACTATGTACTACACTGTGCGTTTCTTATATTCTAAGTTTTTCAGTGCAACTCACTCATATACTATGTACTACACTGTGCGTTTCTTATATTCTAAGTTTTTCAGTGCAACTCACTCATATACTATGTACTACACTGTGCGTTTCTTATATTCTAAGTTTTTCAGTGCAACTCACTCATATACTATGTACTACACTGTGCGTTTCTTAAATTCTAAGTTTTTCAGTGCAACTCACTCATATACTATGTACTACACTGTGTGTTTCTTAAATTCTAAGTTTTTCAGTGCAACTCACTCATATACTATGTACTACACTGTGCGTTTCTTATATTCTAAGTTTTTCAGTGCAACTCACTCATATACTATGTACTACACTGTGCGTTTCTTATATTCTAAGTTTTTCAGTGCAACTCACTCATATACTATGTACTACACTCTGCATTTCGTGTGCGGGTTTTTCAGTAAATTCTAAGTTTTTCAGTGCAACTCAGTCATATACTATGTACTACACTGTGCGTTTCTTATATTCTAAGTTTTTCAGTGCAACTCACTCATATACTATGTACTACACTGTGCGTTTTTTATATTCTAAGTTTTTCAGTGCAACTCACTCATATACTATGTACTACACTGTGCGTTTCTTATATTCTAAGTTTTTCAGTGCAACTCACTCATATACTATGTACTACACTGTGCGTTTCTTAAATTCTAAGTTTTTCAGTGCAACTCACTCATATACTATGTACTACAATGTGCGTTTCTTATATTCTAAGATTTTCAGTGCAACTCACTATATACTATGTACTACACTGTGCGTTTCTTATATTCTAAGTTTTTCAGTGCAACTCACTAATATACTATGTACTACACTGTGCGTTTCTTATATTCTAAGTTTTTCAGTGCAACTCACTCATATACTATGTACTACACTGTGCGTTTCTTATATTCTAAGTTTTTCAGTGCAACTCACTCATATACTATGTACTACACTGTGCGTTTCTTATATTCTAAATTTTTCAGTTCAACTCACTCATATACTATGTACTACACTGTGCGTTTCTTATATTCTAAGTTTTTCAGTGCAACTCACTCATATACTATGTACTACACTGTGCGTTCCTTATATTCTAAGTTTTTCGTGCAACTCACTCATATACTATGTACTACACTGTGCGTTTCTTATATTCTAAGTTTTTCAGTGCAACTCACTCATATACTATGTACTACACTGTGCGTTTCTTATATTCTAAGTTTTTCAGTGCAACTCACTCATATACTATGTACTACACTGTGCGTTTCTTATATTCTAAGTTTTTCAGTGCAACTCACTCATATACTATGTACTACACTGTGCATTTCGTGTAATGCGGGTTTTTCAGTAAATTCTAAGTTTTTCAGTGCAACTCACTCATATACTATGTACTACACTGTACGTTTCCTATATTCAAAGTTTTTCAGTGCAACTCACTCATATACTATGTACTACACTGTGCGTTTCTTATATTCTAAGTTTTTCAGTGCAACTCACTCATATACTATGTACTACACTGTGCGTTTCTTATATTCTAAGTTTTTCAGTGCAACTCACTCCTATACTATGTACTACACTGTGCGTTTCTTATATTCTAAGTTTTTCAGTGCAACTCACTCATATTCTATGTACTACACTGTGCGTTTCTTATATTCTAAGTTTTTCAGTGCAACTCACTCATATACTATGTACTACACTGTGCGTTTCTTATATTCTAAGATTTTCAGTGCAACTCACTCATATACTATGTACTACACTGTGCGTTTCTTATATTCTAAGTTTTTCAGTGCAACTCACTCATATACTATGTACTACACTGTGCGTTTCTTATATTCTAAGTTTTTCAGTGCAACTCACTCATATACTATGTACTACACTGTGCGTTTCTTATATTCTAAGTTTTTCAGTGCAACTCACTCATATACTATATACTACACTGTGCATTTCGTGTAATGCGGGTTTTTCAGTAAATTCTAAGTTTTTCAGTGCAACTCACTCATATACTATGTACTACACTGTGCGTTTCTTATATTCTAAGTTTTTCAGTGCAACTCACTCATATACTATGTACTACACTGTGCGTTTCTTATATTCTAAGTTTTTCCTGCAACTCACTCATATACTATGTACTACACTGTGCGTTTCTTATATTCTAAGTTTTTCAGTGCAACTCACTCATATACTATGTACTACACTTTGCGTTTCTTATATTCTAAGTTTTTCAGTGCAACTCACTCATATACTATGTACTACACTGTGCGTTTCTTATATTCTAAGTTTTTCAGTGCAACTCACTCATATACTATGTACTACACTGTGCATTTCGTGTAATGCGGGTTTTTCAGTAAATTCTAAGTTTTTCAGTGCAACTCACTCATATACTATGTACTACACTGTGCGTTTCTTATATTCTAAGTTTTTCAGTGCAACTCACTCATATACTATGTACTACACTGTGCGTTTCTTATATTCTAAGTTTTTCAGTGCAACTCACTCATATACTATGTACTACACTGTGCGTTTCTTATATTCTAAATTTTTCAGTTCAACTCACTCATATACTATGTACTACACTGTGCGTTTCTTATATTCTAAGTTTTTCAGTGCAACTCACTCATATACTATGTACTACACTGTGCGTTTCTTATATTCTAAGTTTTTCAGTGCAACTCACTCATATACTATGTACTACACTGTGCGTTTCTTAAATTCTAAGTTTTTCAGTGCAACTCACTCATATACTATGTACTACACTGTGTGTTTCTTAAATTCTAAGTTTTTCAGTGCAACTCACTCATATACTATGTACTACACTGTGCGTTTCTTATATTCTAAGTTTTTCAGTGCAACTCACTCATATACTATGTACTACACTGTGCGTTTCTTATATTCTAAGTTTTTCAGTGCAACTCACTCATATACTATGTACTACACTCTGCATTTCGTGTGCGGGTTTTTCAGTAAATTCTAAGTTTTTCAGTCCAACTCAGTCATATACAATGTACTACACTGTGCGTTTCTTATATTCTAAGTTTTTCAGTGCAACTCACTCATATACTATGTACTACACTGTGCGTTTTTTATATTCTAAGTTTTTCAGTGCAACTCACTCATATACTATGTACTACACTGTGCGTTTCTTATATTCTAAGTTTTTCAGTGCAACTCACTCATATACTATGTACTACACTGTGCGTTTCTTAAATTCTAAGTTTTTCAGTGCAACTCACTCATATACTATGTACTACAATGTGCGTTTCTTATATTCTAAGATTTTCAGTGCAACTCACTATATACTATGTACTACACTGTGCGTTTCTTATATTCTAAGTTTTTCAGTGCAACTCACTCATATACTATGTACTACACTGTGCGTTTCTTATATTCTAAGTTTTTCAGTGCAACTCACTCATATACTATGTACTACACTGTGCGTTTCTTATATTCTAAGTTTTTCAGTGCAACTCACTCATATACTATGTACTACACTGTGCGTTTCTTATATTCTAAATTTTTCAGTTCAACTCACTCATATACTATGTACTACACTGTGCGTTTCTTATATTCTAAGTTTTTCAGTGCAACTCACTCATATACTATGTACTACACTGTGCGTTCCTTATATTCTAAGTTTTTCGTGCAACTCACTCATATACTATGTACTACACTGTGCGTTTCTTATATTCTAAGTTTTTCAGTGCAACTCACTCATATACTATGTACTACACTGTGCGTTTCTTATATTCTAAGTTTTTCAGTGCAACTCACTCATATACTATGTACTACACTGTGCATTTCGTGTAATGCGGGTTTTTCAGTAAATTCTAAGTTTTTCAGTGCAACTCACTCATATACTATGTACTACACTGTACGTTTCCTATATTCTAAGTTTTTCAGTGCAACTCACTCATATACTATGTACTACACTGTGCGTTTCTTATATTCTAAGTTTTTCAGTGCAACTCACTCATATACTATGTACTACACTGTGCGTTTCTTATATTCTAAGTTTTTCAGTGCAACTCACTCCTATACTATGTACTACACTGTGCGTTTCTTATATTCTAAGTTTTTCAGTGCAACTCACTCATATTCTATGTACTACACTGTGCGTTTCTTATATTCTAAGTTTTTCAGTGCAACTCACTCATATACTATGTACTACACTGTGCGTTTCTTATATTCTAAGTTTTTCAGTGCAACTCACTCATATACTATGTACTACACTTTGCGTTTCTTATATTCTAAGTTTTTCAGTGCAACTCACTCATATACTATGTACTACACTGTGCGTTTCTTATATTCTAAGTTTTTCAGTGCAACTCACTCATATACTATGTACTACACTGTGCGTTTCTTATATTCTAAGTTTTTCAGTGCAACTCACTCATATACTATATACTACACTGTGCATTTCGTGTAATGCGGGTTTTTCAGTAAATTCTAAGTTTTTCAGTGCAACTCACTCATATACTATGTACTACACTGTGCGTTTCTTATATTCTAAGTTTTTCAGTGCAACTCACTCATATACTATGTACTACACTGTGCGTTTCTTATATTCTAAGTTTTTCAGTGCAACTCACTCATATACTATGAACTACACTGTGCGTTTCTTATATTCTAAGTTTTTCAGTGCAACTCACTCATATACTACATACTACACTGTGCGTTTCTTATATTCTAAGTTTTTCAGTGCAACTCACTCATATACTATGTACTACACTGTGCGTTTCTTATATTCTAAGTTTTTCAGTGCAACTCACTCATATACTATGTACTACACTGTGCATTTCGTGTAATGCGGGTTTTTCAGTAAATTCTAAGTTTTTCAGTGCAACTCACTCATATACTATGTACTACACTGTGCGTTTCTTATATTCTAAGTTTTTCAGTGCAACTCACTCATATACTATGTACTACACTGTGCGTTTCTTATATTCTAAGTTTTTCAGTGCAACTCACTCATATACTATGTACTACACTGTGCGTTTCTTATATTCTAAATTTTTCAGTTCAACTCACTCATATACTATGTACTACACTGTGCGTTTCTTATATTCTAAGTTTTTCAGTGCAACTCACTCATATACTATGTACTACACTGTGCGTTTCTTATATTCTAAGTTTTTCAGTGCAACTCACTCATATACTATGTACTACACTGTGCGTTTCTTAAATTCTAAGTTTTTCAGTGCAACTCACTCATATACTATGTACTACACTGTGTGTTTCTTAAATTCTAAGTTTTTCAGTGCAACTCACTCATATACTATGTACTACACTGTGCGTTTCTTATATTCTAAGTTTTTCAGTGCAACTCACTCATATACTATGTACTACACTGTGCGTTTCTTATATTCTAAGTTTTTCAGTGCAACTCACTCATATACTATGTACTACACTCTGCATTTCGTGTGCGGGTTTTTCAGTAAATTCTAAGTTTTTCAGTCCAACTCAGTCATATACAATGTACTACACTGTGCGTTTCTTATATTCTAAGTTTTTCAGTGCAACTCACTCATATACTATGTACTACACTGTGCGTTTTTTATATTCTAAGTTTTTCAGTGCAACTCACTCATATACTATGTACTACACTGTGCGTTTCTTATATTCTAAGTTTTTCAGTGCAACTCACTCATATACTATGTACTACACTGTGCGTTTCTTAAATTCTAAGTTTTTCAGTGCAACTCACTCATATACTATGTACTACAATGTGCGTTTCTTATATTCTAAGATTTTCAGTGCAACTCACTATATACTATGTACTACACTGTGCGTTTCTTATATTCTAAGTTTTTCAGTGCAACTCACTCATATACTATGTACTACACTGTGCGTTTCTTATATTCTAAGTTTTTCAGTGCAACTCACTCATATACTATGTACTACACTGTGCGTTTCTTATATTCTAAGTTTTTCAGTGCAACTCACTCATATACTATGTACTACACTGTGCGTTTCTTATATTCTAAATTTTTCAGTTCAACTCACTCATATACTATGTACTACACTGTGCGTTTCTTATATTCTAAGTTTTTCAGTGCAACTCACTCATATACTATGTACTACACTGTGCGTTCCTTATATTCTAAGTTTTTCGTGCAACTCACTCATATACTATGTACTACACTGTGCGTTTCTTATATTCTAAGTTTTTCAGTGCAACTCACTCATATACTATGTACTACACTGTGCGTTTCTTATATTCTAAGTTTTTCAGTGCAACTCACTCATATACTATGTACTACACTGTGCATTTCGTGTAATGCGGGTTTTTCAGTAAATTCTAAGTTTTTCAGTGCAACTCACTCATATACTATGTACTACACTGTACGTTTCCTATATTCTAAGTTTTTCAGTGCAACTCACTCATATACTATGTACTACACTGTGCGTTTCTTATATTCTAAGTTTTTCAGTGCAACTCACTCATATACTATGTACTACACTGTGCGTTTCTTATATTCTAAGTTTTTCAGTGCAACTCACTCCTATACTATGTACTACACTGTGCGTTTCTTATATTCTAAGTTTTTCAGTGCAACTCACTCATATTCTATGTACTACACTGTGCGTTTCTTATATTCTAAGTTTTTCAGTGCAACTCACTCATATACTATGTACTACACTGTGCGTTTCTTATATTCTAAGTTTTTCAGTGCAACTCACTCATATACTATGTACTACACTTTGCGTTTCTTATATTCTAAGTTTTTCAGTGCAACTCACTCATATACTATGTACTACACTGTGCGTTTCTTATATTCTAAGTTTTTCAGTGCAACTCACTCATATACTATGTACTACACTGTGCGTTTCTTATATTCTAAGTTTTTCAGTGCAACTCACTCATATACTATATACTACACTGTGCATTTCGTGTAATGCGGGTTTTTCAGTAAATTCTAAGTTTTTCAGTGCAACTCACTCATATACTATGTACTACACTGTGCGTTTCTTATATTCTAAGTTTTTCAGTGCAACTCACTCATATACTATGTACTACACTGTGCGTTTCTTATATTCTAAGTTTTTCAGTGCAACTCACTCATATACTATGAACTACACTGTGCGTTTCTTATATTCTAAGTTTTTCAGTGCAACTCACTCATATACTACATACTACACTGTGCGTTTCTTATATTCTAAGTTTTTCAGTGCAACTCACTCATATACTATGTACTACACTGTGCGTTTCTTAAATTCTAAGTTTTTCAGTGCAACTCACTCATATACTATGTACTACACTGTGTGTTTCTTATATTCTAAGTTTTTCAGTGCAACTCACTCATATTCTATGTACTACACTGTGCGTTTCTTATATTCTAAGTTTTTCAGTGCAACTCACTCATATACTATGTACTACACTGTGTGTTTCTTATATTCTAAGTTTTTCAGTGCAACTCACTCATATACTATGTACTACACTGTGCGTTTCTTATATTCTAAGTTTTTCGTGCAACTCACTCATATACTATGTACTACACTGTGCGTTTCTTATATTCTAAGTTTTTCAGTGCAACTCACTCATATACTATGTACTACACTGTGCGTTTCTTATATTCTAAGTTTTTCAGTGCAACTCACTCATATACTATGTACTACACTGTGCGTTTCTTATATTCTAAGTTTTTCAGTGCAACTCACTCATATACTATGTACTACACTGTGCATTTCGTGTAATGCGGGTTTTTCAGTAAATTCTAAGTTTTTCAGTGCAACTCACTCATATACTATGTACTACACTGTGCGTTTCTTATATTCTAAGTTTTTCAGTGCAACTCACTCATATACTATGTACTACACTGTGCGTTTCTTATATTCTAAGTTTTTCAGTGCAACTCACTCATATACTATGTACTACACTGTGCGTTTCTTATATTCTAAGTTTTTCAGTGCAACTCACTCATATACTATGTACTACACTGTGCGTTTCTTATATTCTAAGTTTTTCAGTGCAACTCACTCATATACTATGTACTACACTGTGCGTTTCTTAAATTCTAAGTTTTTCAGTGCAACTCACTCATATACTATGTACTACACTGTGCGTTTCTTATATTCTAAGTTTTTCAGTGCAACTCACTCATATACTATGTACTACACTGTGCGTTTCTTATATTCTAAGTTTTTCAGTGCAACTCACTCATATACTATGTACTACACTCTGCATTTCGTGTGCGGGTTTTTCAGTAAATTCTAAGTTTTTCAGTGCAACTCAGTCATATACTATGTACTACACTGTGCGTTTCTTATATTCTAAGTTTTTCAGTGCAACTCACTCATATACTATGTACTACACTGTGCGTTTTTTATATTCTAAGTTTTTCAGTGCAACTCACTCATATACTATGTACTACACTGTGCGTTTCTTATATTCTAAGTTTTTAAGTGCAACTCACTCATATACTATGTACTACGCTGTGCGTTTCTTAAATTCTAAGTTTTTCAGTGCAACTCACTCATATACTATGTACTACAATGTGCGTTTCTTATATTCTAAGATTTTCAGTGCAACTCACTATATACTATGTACTACACTGTGCGTTTCTTATATTCTAAGTTTTTCAGTGCAACTCACTCATATACTATGTACTACACTGTGCGTTTCTTATATTCTAAGTTTTTCAGTGCAACTCACTCATATACTATGTACTACACTGTCCGTTTCTTATATTCTAAGTTTTTCAGTGCAACTCACTCATATACTATGTACTACACTGTGCGTTTCTTATATTCTAAATTTTTCAGTTCAACTCACTCATATACTATGTACTACACTGTGCGTTTCTTATATTCTAAGTTTTTCAGTGCAACTCACTCATATACTATGTACTACACTGTGCGTTCCTTATATTCTAAGTTTTTCGTGCAACTCACTCATATACTATGTACTACACTGTGCGTTTCTTATATTCTAAGTTTTTCAGTGCAACTCACTCATATACTATGTACTACACTGTGCGTTTCTTATATTCTAAGTTTTTCAGTGCAACTCACTCATATACTATGTACTACACTGTGCGTTTCTTATATTCTAAGTTTTTCAGTGCAACTCACTCATATACTATGTACTACACTGTGCATTTCGTGTAATGCGGGTTTTTCAGTAAATTCTAAGTTTTTCAGTGCAACTCACTCATATACTATGTATTACACTGTACGTTTCCTATATTCTAAGTTTTTCAGTGCAACTCACTCATATACTATGTACTACACTGTGCGTTTCTTATATTCTAAGTTTTTCAGTGCAACTCACTCATATACTATGTACTACACTGTGCGTTTCTTATATTCTAAGTTTTTCAGTGCAACTCACTCATATACTATGTACTACACTGTGCGTTTCTTATATTCTAAGTTTTTCAGTGCAACTCACTCATATACTATGTACTACACTGTGCGTTTCTTATATTCTAAGTTTTTCAGTGCAACTCACTCATATACTATGTACTACACTTTGCGTTTCTTATATTCTAAGTTTTTCAGTGCAACTCACTCATATACTATGTACTACACTGTGCGTTTCTTATATTCTAAGTTTTTCAGTGCAACTCACTCATATACTATGTACTACACTGTGCATTTCGTGTAATGCGGGTTTTTCAGTAAATTCTAAGTTTTTCAGTGCAACTCACTCATATACTATGTACTACACTGTGCGTTTCTTATATTCTAAGTTTTTCAGTGCAACTCACTCATATACTATGTACTACACTGTGCGTTTCTTATATTCTAAGTTTTTCAGTGCAACTCACTCATATACTATGTACTACACTGTGCGTTTCTTATATTCTAAGTTTTTCAGTGCAACTCACTCATATACTATGTACTACACTGTGCATTTCGTGTAATGCGGGTTTTTCAGTAAATTCTAAGTTTTTCAGTGCAACTCACTCATATACTATATACTACACTATGCATTTCGTGTAATGCGGGTTTTTCAGTAAATTCTAAGTTTTTCAGTGCAACTCACTCATATACTATGTACTACACTGTGCGTTTCTTATATTCTAAGTTTTTCAGTGCAACTCACTCATATACTATGTACTACACTGTGCGTTTCTTATATTCTAAGTTTTTCAGTGCAACTCACTCATATACTATGTACTACACTGTGCGTTTCGTGTGCGGGTTTTTCAGTAAATTCTAAGTTTTTCAGTGCAACTCAGTCATATACTATGTACTACACTGTGCGTTTCTTATATTCTAAGTTTTTCAGTGCAACTCACTCATATACTATGTACTACACTGTGTGTTTCTTAAATTCTAAGTTTTTCAGTGCAACTCACTCATATACTATGTACTACACTGTGCGTTTCTTATATTCTAAGTTTTTCAGTGCAACTCACTCATATACTATGTACTACACTGTGCGTTTCTTATATTCTAAGTTTTTCAGTGCAACTCACTCATATACTATGTACTACACTCTGCATTTCGTGTGCGGGTTTTTCAGTAAATTCTAAGTTTTTCAGTGCAACTCAGTCATATACTATGTACTACACTGTGCGTTTCTTATATTCTAAGTTTTTCAGTGCAACTCACTCATATACTATGTACTACACTGTGCGTTTTTTATATTCTAAGTTTTTCAGTGCAACTCACTCATATACTATGTACTACACTGTGCGTTTCTTATATTCTAAGTTTTTCAGTGCAACTCACTCATATACTATGTACTACACTGTGCGTTTCTTAAATTCTAAGTTTTTCAGTGCAACTCACTCATATACTATGTACTACAATGTGCGTTTCTTATATTCTAAGATTTTCAGTGCAACTCACTATATACTATGTACTACACTGTGCGTTTCTTATATTCTAAGTTTTTCAGTGCAACTCACTCATATACTATGTACTACACTGTGCGTTTCTTATATTCTAAGTTTTTCAGTGCAACTCACTCATATACTATGTACTACACTGTGCGTTTCTTATATTCTAAGTTTTTCAGTGCAACTCACTCATATACTATGTACTACACTGTGCGTTTCTTATATTCTAAATTTTTCAGTTCAACTCACTCATATACTATGTACTACACTGTGCGTTTCTTATATTCTAAGTTTTTCAGTGCAACTCACTCATATACTATGTACTACACTGTGCGTTCCTTATATTCTAAGTTTTTCGTGCAACTCACTCATATACTATGTACTACACTGTGCGTTTCTTATATTCTAAGTTTTTCAGTGCAACTCACTCATATACTATGTACTACACTGTGCGTTTCTTATATTCTAAGTTTTTCAGTGCAACTCACTCATATACTATGTACTACACTGTGCATTTCGTGTAATGCGGGTTTTTCAGTAAATTCTAAGTTTTTCAGTGCAACTCACTCATATACTATGTACTACACTGTACGTTTCCTATATTCTAAGTTTTTCAGTGCAACTCACTCATATACTATGTACTACACTGTGCGTTTCTTATATTCTAAGTTTTTCAGTGCAACTCACTCATATACTATGTACTACACTGTGCGTTTCTTATATTCTAAGTTTTTCAGTGCAACTCACTCCTATACTATGTACTACACTGTGCGTTTCTTATATTCTAAGTTTTTCAGTGCAACTCACTCATATTCTATGTACTACACTGTGCGTTTCTTATATTCTAAGTTTTTCAGTGCAACTCACTCATATACTATGTACTACACTGTGCGTTTCTTATATTCTAAGTTTTTCAGTGCAACTCACTCATATACTATGTACTACACTTTGCGTTTCTTATATTCTAAGTTTTTCAGTGCAACTCACTCATATACTATGTACTACACTGTGCGTTTCTTATATTCTAAGTTTTTCAGTGCAACTCACTCATATACTATGTACTACACTGTGCGTTTCTTATATTCTAAGTTTTTCAGTGCAACTCACTCATATACTATATACTACACTGTGCATTTCGTGTAATGCGGGTTTTTCAGTAAATTCTAAGTTTTTCAGTGCAACTCACTCATATACTATGTACTACACTGTGCGTTTCTTATATTCTAAGTTTTTCAGTGCAACTCACTCATATACTATGTACTACACTGTGAGTTTCTTATATTCTAAGTTTTTCAGTGCAACTCACTCATATACTATGAACTACACTGTGCGTTTCTTATATTCTAAGTTTTTCAGTGCAACTCACTCATATACTACATACTACACTGTGAGTTTCTTATATTCTAAGTTTTTCAGTGCAACTCACTCATATACTATGTACTACACTGTGCGTTTCTTAAATTCTAAGTTTTTCAGTGCAACTCACTCATATACTATGTACTACACTGTGTGTTTCTTATATTCTAAGTTTTTCAGTGCAACTCACTCATATTCTATGTACTACACTGTGTGTTTCTTATATTCTAAGTTTTTCAGTGCAACTCACTCATATACTATGTACTACACTGTGTGTTTCTTATATTCTAAGTTTTTCAGTGCAACTCACTCATATACTATGTACTACACTGTGCGTTTCTTATATTCTAATTTTTTCGTGCAACTCACTCATATACTATGTACTACACTGTGCGTTTCTTATATTCTAAGTTTTTCAGTGCAACTCACTCATATACTATGTACTACACTGTGCGTTTCTTATATTCTAAGTTTTTCAGTGCAACTCACTCATATACTATGTACTACACTGTGCGTTTCTTATATTCTAAGTTTTTCAGTGCAACTCACTCATATACTATGTACTACACTGTGCATTTCGTGTAATGCGGGTTTTTCAGTAAATTCTAAGTTTTTCAGTGCAACTCACTCATATACTATGTACTACACTGTGCGTTTCTTATATTCTAAGTTTTTCAGTGCAACTCACTCATATACTATGTACTACACTGTGCGTTTCTTATATTCTAAGTTTTTCAGTGCAACTCACTCATATACTATGTACTACACTGTGCGTTTCTTATATTCTAAGTTTTTCAGTGCAACTCACTCATATACTATGTACTACACTGTGCGTTTCTTATATTCTAAGTTTTCTAGTGCAACTCACTCATATACTATGTACTACACTGTGCGTTTCTTAAATTCTAAGTTTTTCAGTGCAACTCACTCATATACTATGTACTACACTGTGCGTTTCTTATATTCTAAGTTTTTCAGTGCAACTCACTCATATACTATGTACTACACTGTGCGTTTCTTATATTCTAAGTTTTTCAGTGCAACTCACTCATATACTATGTACTACACTCTGCATTTCGTGTGCGGGTTTTTCAGTAAATTCTAAATTTTTCAGTGCAACTCAGTCATATACTATGTACTACACTGTGCGTTTCTTATATTCTAAGTTTTTCAGTGCAACTCACTCATATACTATGTACTACACTGTGCGTTTCTTATATTCTAAGTTTTTCAGTGCAACTCACTCATATACTATGTACTACACTGTGCGTTTCTTATATTCTAAGTTTTTCAGTGCAACTCACTCATATACTATGTACTACACTGTGCATTTCGTGTAATGCGGGTTTTTCAGTAAATTCTAAGTTTTTCAGTGCAACTCACTCATATACTATGTACTACACTGTACGTTTCCTATATTCTAAGTTTTTCAGTGCAACTCACTCATATACTATGTACTACACTGTGCGTTTCTTATATTCTAAGTTTTTCAGTGCAACTCACTCATATACTATGTACTACACTGTGCGTTTCTTATATTCTAAGTTTTTCAGTGCAACTCACTCCTATACTATGTACTACACTGTGCGTTTCTTATATTCTAAGTTTTTCAGTGCAACTCACTCATATTCTATGTACTACACTGTGCGTTTCTTATATTCTAAGTTTTTCAGTGCAACTCACTCATATACTATGTACTACACTGTGCGTTTCTTATATTCTAAGTTTTTCAGTGCAACTCACTCATATACTATGTACTACACTGTGCGTTTCTTATATTCTAAGTTTTTCAGTGCAACTCACTCATATACTATGTACTACACTGTGCGTTTCTTATATTCTAAGTTTTTCAGTGCAACTCACTCATATACTATGTACTACACTGTGCGTTTCTTATATTCTAAGTTTTTCAGTGCAACTCACTCATATACTATGTACTACACTGTGCGTTTCTTATATTCTAAGTTTTTCAGTGCAACTCACTCATATACTATGTACTACACTGTGAGTTTCTTATATTCTAAGTTTTTCAGTGCAACTCACTCATATACTATGAACTACACTGTGCGTTTCTTATATTCTAAGTTTTTCAGTGCAACTCACTCATATACTACATACTACACTGTGCGTTTCTTATATTCTAAGTTTTTCAGTGCAACTCACTCATATACTATGTACTACACTGTGCGTTTCTTAAATTCTAAGTTTTTCAGTGCAACTCACTCATATACTATGTACTACACTGTGTGTTTCTTAAATTCTAAGGTTTTCAGTGCAACTCACTCATATACTATGTACTACATTGTGTGTTTCTTATATTCTAAGTTTTTCAGTGCAACTCACTCATATACTATGTACTACACTGTGCATTTCTTATATTCTAAGTTTTTCAGTGCAACTCACTCATATACTATTTAGTAGACGGTGCATTTCGTGTAATGCGGGTTTTTCAGTAAATTCTAAGTTTTTCAGTGCAACTCACTCATATACAATGTACTACACTGTGCGTTTCTTATATTCTAAGTTTTTCAGTGCAACTCACTCATATACTATGTACTACACTGTGCGTTTCTTATATTCTAAGTTTTTCAGTGCAACTCACTCATATACTATGTACTACACTCTGCATTTCGTGTGCGGGTTTTTCAGTAAATTCTAAGTTTTTCAGTGCAACTCACTCATATACTATGTACTACACTGTGCGTTTCTTATAGTCTAAGTTTTTCAGTGCAACTCACTCATATACTATATACTACACGGTGTATTTCGTGTAATGCGGGTTTTTCAGTAAATTCTAAGTTTTTCAGTGCAACTCACTCATATACTATGTACTACACTGTGTGTTTCTTATATTCTAAGTTTTTCAGTGCAACTCACTCATATACTATGTACTACACTGTGCGTTTCTAATATTCTAAGTTTTTCAGTGCAACTCACTCATATACAATGTACTACACTGTGCATTTCGTGTAATGCGGGTTTTTCAGTAAATTCTAAGTTTTTCAGTGCAACTCACTCATATACTATGTACTACACTGTGCGTTTCTTATATTCTAAGTTTTTCAGTGCAACTCACTCATATACTATGTACTACACTGTGCGTTTCTTATAGTCTAAGTTTTTCAGTGCAACTCACTCATATACTATGTACTACACTGTGCGTTTCTTATAGTCTAAGTTTTTCAGTGCAACTCACTCATATACTATGTACTACACTGTGCGTTTCTTATATTCTAAGTTTTTCAGTGCAACTCACTCATATACTATGTACTACACTGTGCGTTTCTTATATTCTAAGTTTTTCAGTGCAACTCACTCATATACTATGTACTACACTGTCCGTTTCTTATATTCTAAGTTTTTCAGTGCAACTCACTCATATACTTTGTACTACACTGTGCGTTTCTTATATTCTAAGTTTTTCAGTGCAACTCACTCATATACTATGTACTACACTGTGCGTTTCTTATATTCTAAGTTTTTCAGTGCAACTCACTCATATACTATGTACTACACTGTGCGTTTCTTATATTCTAAGTTTTTCGTGCAACTCACTCATATACTATGTACTACACTGTGCGTTTCTTATATTCTAAGTTTTTCAGTGCAACTCACTCATATACTATGTACTACACTGTGCGTTTCTCATATTCTAAGTTTTTCAGTGCAACTCACTCATATACTATGTACTACACTGTGCGTTTCTTATATTCTAAGTTTTTCAGTGCAACTCACTCATATACTATGTACTACACTGTGCGTTTCTTATATTCTAAGTTTTTCAGTGCAACTCACTCATATACTATGTACTACACTGTGCGTTTCTTATATTCTAAGTTTTTCAGTGCAACTCACTCATATACTATGTACTACACTGTGCGTTTCTTATATTCTAAGTTTTTCAGTGCAACTCACTCATATACAATGTACTACACTGTGCGTTTCTTATATTCTAAGTTTTTCAGTGCAACTCACTCATATACTATGTATTACACTGTGCATTTCGTGTAATGCGGGTTTTTCAGTAAATTCTAAGTTTTTCAGTGCAACTCACTCATATACTATGTACTACACTGTGCGTTTCTTATATTCTAAGTTTTTCAGTGCAACTCACTCATATACTATGTACTACACTGTGCGTTTCTTATATTCTAAGTTTTTCAGTGCAACTCACTCATATACTATGTACTACACTGTGCGTTTCTTATATTCTAAGTTTTTCAGTGCAACTCTCTCATATACTATGTACTACACTGTGCGTTTCTTATATTCTAAGTTTTTCAGTGCAACTCACTCATATACTATGTACTACACTGTGCGTTTCTTAAATTCTAAGTTTTTCAGTGCAACTCACTCATATACTATGTACTACACTGTGTGTTTCTTAAATTCTAAGTTTTTCAGTGCAACTCACTCATATACTATGTACTACACTGTGCGTTTCTTATATTCTAAGTTTTTCAGTGCAACTCACTCATATACTATGTACTACACTGTGCGTTTCTTATATTCTAAGTTTTTCAGTGCAACTCATTCATATACTATGTACTACACTCTGCATTTCGTGTGCGGGTTTTTCAGTAAATTCTAAGTTTTTCAGTGCAACTCAGTCATATACTATGTACTACACTGTGCGTTTCTTATATTCTAAGTTTTTCAGTGCAACTCACTCATATACTATGTACTACACTGTGCGTTTTTTATATTCTAAGTTTTTCAGTGCAACTCACTCATATACTATGTACTACACTGTGCGTTTCTTATATTCTAAGTTTTTCAGTGCAACTCACTCATATACTATGTACTACACTGTGCGTTTCTTAAATTCTAAGTTTTTCAGTGCAACTCACTCATATACTATGTACTACAATGTGCGTTTCTTATATTCTAAGATTTTCAGTGCAACTCACTATATACTATGTACTACACTGTGCGTTTCTTATATTCTAAGTTTTTCAGTGCAACTCACTCATATACTATGTACTACACTGTGCGTTTCTTATATTCTAAGTTTTTCAGTGCAACTCACTCATATACTATGTACTACACTGTGCGTTTCTTATATTCTAAGTTTTTCAGTGCAACTCACTCATATACTATGTACTACACTGTGCGTTTCTTATATTCTAAATTTTTCAGTTCAACTCACTCATATACTATGTACTACACTGTGCGTTTCTTATATTCTAAGTTTTTCAGTGCAACTCACTCATATACTATGTACTACACTGTGCATTCCTTATATTCTAAGTTTTTCGTGCAACTCACTCATATACTATGTACTACACTGTGCGTTTCTTATATTCTAAGTTTTTCAGTGCAACTCACTCATATACTCTGTACTACACTGTGCGTTTCTTATATTCTAAGTTTTTCAGTGCAACTCACTCATATACTATGTACTACACTGTGCGTTTCTTATATTCTAAGTTTTTCAGTGCAACTCACTCCTATACTATGTACTACACTGTGCGTTTCTTATATTCTAAGTTTTTCAGTGCAACTCACTCATATTCTATGTACTACACTGTGCGTTTCTTATATTCTAAGTTTTTCAGTGCAACTCACTCATATACTATGTACTACACTGTGCGTTTCTTATATTCTAAGTTTTTCAGTGCAACTCACTCATATACTATGTACTACACTGTGCGTTTCTTATATTCTAAGTTTTTCAGTGCAACTCACTCATATACTATGTACTACACTGTGCGTTTCTTATATTCTAAGTTTTTCAGTGCAACTCACTCATATACTATGTACTACACTGTGCGTTTCTTATATTCTAAGTTTTTCAGTGCAACTCACTCATATACTATATACTACACTGTGCATTTCGTGTAATGCCGGTTTTTCAGTAAATTCTAAGTTTTTCAGTGCAACTCACTCATATACTATGTACTACACTGTGCGTTTCTTATATTCTAAGTTTTTCAGTGCAACTCACTCATATACTATGTACTACACTCTGCATTTCGTGTGCGGGTTTTTCAGTAAATTCTAAGTTTTTCAGTGCAACTCAGTCATATACTATGTACTACACTGTGCGTTTCTTATATTCTAAGTTTTTCAGTGCAACTCACTCATATACTATGTACTACACTGTGCGTTTTTTATATTCTAAGTTTTTCAGTGCAACTCACTCATATACTATGTACTACACTGTGCGTTTCTTATATTCTAAGTTTTTCAGTGCAACTCACTCATATACTATGTACTACACTGTGCGTTTCTTATATTCTAAGTTTTTCAGTGCAACTCACTCATATACTATGTACTACACTGTGCGTTTCTTATATTCTAAGTTTTTCAGTGCAACTCACTCATATACTATGTACTACACTGTGCGTTTCTTATATTCTAAGTTTTTCAGTGCAACTCACTCATATACTATGTACTACACTGTGCGTTTCTTATATTCTAAGTTTTTCAGTGCAACTCACTCATATACTATGTACTACACTGTGCGTTTCTTATATTCTAAGTTTTTCAGTGCAACTCACTCATATACTATGTACTACACTGTGAGTTTCTTATATTCTAAGTTTTTCAGTGCAACTCACTCATATACTATGAACTACACTGTGCGTTTCTTATATTCTAAGTTTTTCAGTGCAACTCACTCATATACTACATACTACACTGTGCGTTTCTTATATTCTAAGTTTTTCAGTGCAACTCACTCATATACTATGTACTACACTGTGCGTTTCTTAAATTCTAAGTTTTTCAGTGCAACTCACTCATATACTATGTACTACACTGTGTGTTTCTTAAATTCTAAGGTTTTCAGTGCAACTCACTCATATACTATGTACTACATTGTGTGTTTCTTATATTCTAAGTTTTTCAGTGCAACTCACTCATATACTATGTACTACACTGTGCGTTTCTTATATTCTAAGTTTTTCAGTGCAACTCACTCATATACTATTTAGTAGACTGTGCATTTCGTGTAATGCGGGTTTTTCAGTAAATTCTAAGTTTTTCAGTGCAACTCACTCATATACAATGTACTACACTGTGCGTTTCTTATATTCTAAGTTTTTCAGTGCAACTCACTCATATACTATGTACTACACTGTGCGTTTCTTATATTCTAAGTTTTTCAGTGCAACTCACTCATATACTATGTACTACACTCTGCATTTCGTGTGCGGGTTTTTCAGTAAATTCTAAGTTTTTCAGTGCAACTCACTCATATACTATGTACTACACTGTGCGTTTCTTATAGTCTAAGTTTTTCAGTGCAACTCACTCATATACTATATACTACACGGTGTATTTCGTGTAATGCGGGTTTTTCAGTAAATTCTAAGTTTTTCAGTGCAACTCACTCATATACTATGTACTACACTGTGTGTTTCTTATATTCTAAGTTTTTCAGTGCAACTCACTCATATACTATGTACTACACTGTGCGTTTCTAATATTCTAAGTTTTTCAGTGCAACTCACTCATATACAATGTACTACACTGTGCATTTCGTGTAATGCGGGTTTTTCAGTAAATTCTAAGTTTTTCAGTGCAACTCACTCATATACTATGTACTACACTGTGCGTTTCTTATATTCTAAGTTTTTCAGTGCAACTCACTCATATACTATGTACTACACTGTGCGTTTCTTATAGTCTAAGTTTTTCAGTGCAACTCACTCATATACTATGTACTACACTGTGCGTTTCTTATAGTCTAAGTTTTTCAGTGCAACTCACTCATATACTATGTACTACACTGTGCGTTTCTTATATTCTAAGTTTTTCAGTGCAACTCACTCATATACTATGTACTACACTGTGCGTTTCTTATATTCTAAGTTTTTCAGTGCAACTCACTCATATACTATGTACTACACTGTCCGTTTCTTATATTCTAAGTTTTTCAGTGCAACTCACTCATATACTTTGTACTACACTGTGCGTTTCTTATATTCTAAGTTTTTCAGTGCAACTCACTCATATACTATGTACTACACTGTGCGTTTCTTATATTCTAAGTTTTTCAGTGCAACTCACTCATATACTATGTACTACACTGTGCGTTTCTTATATTCTAAGTTTTTCGTGCAACTCACTCATATACTATGTACTACACTGTGCGTTTCTTATATTCTAAGTTTTTCAGTGCAACTCACTCATATACTATGTACTACACTGTGCGTTTCTCATATTCTAAGTTTTTCAGTGCAACTCACTCATATACTATGTACTACACTGTGCGTTTCTTATATTCTAAGTTTTTCAGTGCAACTCACTCATATACTATGTACTACACTGTGCGTTTCTTATATTCTAAGTTTTTCAGTGCAACTCACTCATATACTATGTACTACACTGTGCGTTTCTTATATTCTAAGTTTTTCAGTGCAACTCACTCATATACTATGTACTACACTGTGCGTTTCTTATATTCTAAGTTTTTCAGTGCAACTCACTCATATACTATGTACTACACTGTGCGTTTCTTATATTCTAAGTTTTTCAGTGCAACTCACTCATATACTATGTATTACACTGTGCATTTCGTGTAATGCGGGTTTTTCAGTAAATTCTAAGTTTTTCAGTGCAACTCACTCATATACTATGTACTACACTGTGCGTTTCTTATATTCTAAGTTTTTCAGTGCAACTCACTCATATACTATGTACTACACTGTGCGTTTCTTATATTCTAAGTTTTTCAGTGCAACTCACTCATATACTATGTACTACACTGTGCGTTTCTTATATTCTAAGTTTTTCAGTGCAACTCTCTCATATACTATGTACTACACTGTGCGTTTCTTATATTCTAAGTTTTTCAGTGCAACTCACTCATATACTATGTACTACACTGTGCGTTTCTTAAATTCTAAGTTTTTCAGTGCAACTCACTCATATACTATGTACTACACTGTGTGTTTCTTAAATTCTAAGTTTTTCAGTGCAACTCACTCATATACTATGTACTACACTGTGCGTTTCTTATATTCTAAGTTTTTCAGTGCAACTCACTCATATACTATGTACTACACTGTGCGTTTCTTATATTCTAAGTTTTTCAGTGCAACTCATTCATATACTATGTACTACACTCTGCATTTCGTGTGCGGGTTTTTCAGTAAATTCTAAGTTTTTCAGTGCAACTCAGTCATATACTATGTACTACACTGTGCGTTTCTTATATTCTAAGTTTTTCAGTGCAACTCACTCATATACTATGTACTACACTGTGCGTTTTTTATATTCTAAGTTTTTCAGTGCAACTCACTCATATACTATGTACTACACTGTGCGTTTCTTATATTCTAAGTTTTTCAGTGCAACTCACTCATATACTATGTACTACACTGTGCGTTTCTTAAATTCTAAGTTTTTCAGTGCAACTCACTCATATACTATGTACTACACTGTGTGTTTCTTAAATTCTAAGGTTTTCAGTGCAACTCACTCATATACTATGTACTACATTGTGTGTTTCTTATATTCTAAGTTTTTCAGTGCAACTCACTCATATACTATGTACTACACTGTGCGTTTCTTATATTCTAAGTTTTTCAGTGCAACTCACTCATATACTATTTAGTAGACTGTGCATTTCGTGTAATGCGGGTTTTTCAGTAAATTCTAAGTTTTTCAGTGCAACTCACTCATATACAATGTACTACACTGTGCGTTTCTTATATTCTAAGTTTTTCAGTGCAACTCACTCATATACTATGTACTACACTGTGCGTTTCTTATATTCTAAGTTTTTCAGTGCAACTCACTCATATACTATGTACTACACTCTGCATTTCGTGTGCGGGTTTTTCAGTAAATTCTAAGTTTTTCAGTGCAACTCACTCATATACTATGTACTACACTGTGCGTTTCTTATAGTCTAAGTTTTTCAGTGCAACTCACTCATATACTATATACTACACGGTGTATTTCGTGTAATGCGGGTTTTTCAGTAAATTCTAAGTTTTTCAGTGCAACTCACTCATATACTATGTACTACACTGTGTGTTTCTTATATTCTAAGTTTTTCAGTGCAACTCACTCATATACTATGTACTACACTGTGCGTTTCTAATATTCTAAGTTTTTCAGTGCAACTCACTCATATACAATGTACTACACTGTGCATTTCGTGTAATGCGGGTTTTTCAGTAAATTCTAAGTTTTTCAGTGCAACTCACTCATATACTATGTACTACACTGTGCGTTTCTTATATTCTAAGTTTTTCAGTGCAACTCACTCATATACTATGTACTACACTGTGCGTTTCTTATAGTCTAAGTTTTTCAGTGCAACTCACTCATATACTATGTACTACACTGTGCGTTTCTTATAGTCTAAGTTTTTCAGTGCAACTCACTCATATACTATGTACTACACTGTGCGTTTCTTATATTCTAAGTTTTTCAGTGCAACTCACTCATATACTATGTACTACACTGTGCGTTTCTTATATTCTAAGTTTTTCAGTGCAACTCACTCATATACTATGTACTACACTGTCCGTTTCTTATATTCTAAGTTTTTCAGTGCAACTCACTCATATACTTTGTACTACACTGTGCGTTTCTTATATTCTAAGTTTTTCAGTGCAACTCACTCATATACTATGTACTACACTGTGCGTTTCTTATATTCTAAGTTTTTCAGTGCAACTCACTCATATACTATGTACTACACTGTGCGTTTCTTATATTCTAAGTTTTTCGTGCAACTCACTCATATACTATGTACTACACTGTGCGTTTCTTATATTCTAAGTTTTTCAGTGCAACTCACTCATATACTATGTACTACACTGTGCGTTTCTCATATTCTAAGTTTTTCAGTGCAACTCACTCATATACTATGTACTACACTGTGCGTTTCTTATATTCTAAGTTTTTCAGTGCAACTCACTCATATACTATGTACTACACTGTGCGTTTCTTATATTCTAAGTTTTTCAGTGCAACTCACTCATATACTATGTACTACACTGTGCGTTTCTTATATTCTAAGTTTTTCAGTGCAACTCACTCATATACTATGTACTACACTGTGCGTTTCTTTTATTCTAAGTTTTTCAGTGCAACTCACTCATATACTATGTACTACACTGTGCGTTTCTTATATTCTAAGTTTTTCAGTGCAACTCACTCATATACTATGTATTACACTGTGCATTTCGTGTAATGCGGGTTTTTCAGTAAATTCTAAGTTTTTCAGTGCAACTCACTCATATACTATGTACTACACTGTGCGTTTCTTATATTCTAAGTTTTTCAGTGCAACTCACTCATATACTATGTACTACACTGTGCGTTTCTTATATTCTAAGTTTTTCAGTGCAACTCACTCATATACTATGTACTACACTGTGCGTTTCTTATATTCTAAGTTTTTCAGTGCAACTCTCTCATATACTATGTACTACACTGTGCGTTTCTTATATTCTAAGTTTTTCAGTGCAACTCACTCATATACTATGTACTACACTGTGCGTTTCTTAAATTCTAAGTTTTTCAGTGCAACTCACTCATATACTATGTACTACACTGTGTGTTTCTTAAATTCTAAGTTTTTCAGTGCAACTCACTCATATACTATGTACTACACTGTGCGTTTCTTATATTCTAAGTTTTTCAGTGCAACTCACTCATATACTATGTACTACACTGTGCGTTTCTTATATTCTAAGTTTTTCAGTGCAACTCATTCATATACTATGTACTACACTCTGCATTTCGTGTGCGGGTTTTTCAGTAAATTCTAAGTTTTTCAGTGCAACTCAGTCATATACTATGTACTACACTGTGCGTTTCTTATATTCTAAGTTTTTCAGTGCAACTCACTCATATACTATGTACTACACTGTGCGTTTTTTATATTCTAAGTTTTTCAGTGCAACTCACTCATATACTATGTACTACACTGTGCGTTTCTTATATTCTAAGTTTTTCAGTGCAACTCACTCATATACTATGTACTACACTGTGCGTTTCTTAAATTCTAAGTTTTTCAGTGCAACTCACTCATATACTATGTACTACAATGTGCGTTTCTTATATTCTAAGATTTTCAGTGCAACTCACTATATACTATGTACTACACTGTGCGTTTCTTATATTCTAAGTTTTTCAGTGCAACTCACTCATATACTATGTACTACACTGTGCGTTTCTTATATTCTAAGTTTTTCAGTGCAACTCACTCATATACTATGTACTACACTGTGCGTTTCTTATATTCTAAGTTTTTCAGTGCAACTCACTCATATACTATGTACTACACTGTGCGTTTCTTATATTCTAAATTTTTCAGTTCAACTCACTCATATACTATGTACTACACTGTGCGTTTCTTATATTCTAAGTTTTTCAGTGCAACTCACTCATATACTATGTACTACACTGTGCATTCCTTATATTCTAAGTTTTTCGTGCAACTCACTCATATACTATGTACTACACTGTGCGTTTCTTATATTCTAAGTTTTTCAGTGCAACTCACTCATATACTCTGTACTACACTGTGCGTTTCTTATATTCTAAGTTTTTCAGTGCAACTCACTCATATACTATGTACTACACTGTGCGTTTCTTATATTCTAAGTTTTTCAGTGCAACTCACTCCTATACTATGTACTACACTGTGCGTTTCTTATATTCTAAGTTTTTCAGTGCAACTCACTCATATTCTATGTACTACACTGTGCGTTTCTTATATTCTAAGTTTTTCAGTGCAACTCACTCATATACTATGTACTACACTGTGCGTTTCTTATATTCTAAGTTTTTCAGTGCAACTCACTCATATACTATGTACTACACTGTGCGTTTCTTATATTCTAAGTTTTTCAGTGCAACTCACTCATATACTATGTACTACACTGTGCGTTTCTTATATTCTAAGTTTTTCAGTGCAACTCACTCATATACTATGTACTACACTGTGCGTTTCTTATATTCTAAGTTTTTCAGTGCAACTCACTCATATACTATATACTACACTGTGCATTTCGTGTAATGCCGGTTTTTCAGTAAATTCTAAGTTTTTCAGTGCAACTCACTCATATACTATGTACTACACTGTGCGTTTCTTATATTCTAAGTTTTTCAGTGCAACTCACTCATATACTATGTTCTACACTCTGCATTTCGTGTGCGGGTTTTTCAGTAAATTCTAAGTTTTTCAGTGCAACTCAGTCATATACTATGTACTACACTGTGCGTTTCTTATATTCTAAGTTTTTCAGTGCAACTCACTCATATACTATGTACTACACTGTGCGTTTTTTATATTCTAAGTTTTTCAGTGCAACTCACTCATATACTATGTACTACACTGTGCGTTTCTTATATTCTAAGTTTTTCAGTGCAACTCACTCATATACTATGTACTACACTGTGCGTTTCTTAAATTCTAAGTTTTTCAGTGCAACTCACTCATATACTATGTACTACAATGTGCGTTTCTTATATTCTAAGATTTTCAGTGCAACTCACTATATACTATGTACTACACTGTGCGTTTCTTATATTCTAAGTTTTTCAGTGCAACTCACTCATATACTATGTACTACACTGTGCGTTTCTTATATTCTAAGTTTTTCAGTGCAACTCACTCATATACTATGTACTACACTGTGCGTTTCTTATATTCTAAGTTTTTCAGTGCAACTCACTCATATACTATGTACTACACTGTGCGTTTCTTATATTCTAAATTTTTCAGTTCAACTCACTCATATACTATGTACTACACTGTGCGTTTCTTATATTCTAAGTTTTTCAGTGCAACTCACTCATATACTGTGTACTACACTGTGCGTTCCTTATATTCTAAGTTTTTCGTGCAACTCACTCATATACTATGTACTACACTGTGCGTTTCTTATATTCTAAGTTTTTCAGTGCAACTCACTCATATACTATGTACTACACTGTGCGTTTCTTATATTCTAAGTTTTTCAGTGCAACTCACTCATATACTATGTACTACACTGTGCGTTTCTTATATTCTAAGTTTTTCAGTGCAACTCACTCATATACTATGTACTACACTGTGCGTTTCTTATATTCTAAGTTTTTCAGTGCAACTCACTCATATACTATGTACTACACTGTGCGTTTCTTATATTCTAATTTTTCAGTGCAACTCACTCCTATACTATGTACTACACTGTGCGTTTCTTATATTCTAAGTTTTTCAGTGCAACTCACTCATATTCTATGTACTACACTGTGCGTTTCTTATATTCTAAGTTTTTCAGTGCAACTCACTCATATACTATGTACTACACTGTGCGTTTCTTATATTCTAAGTTTTTCAGTGCAACTCACTCATATACTATGTACTACACTGTGCGTTTCTTATATTCTAAGTTTTTCAGTGCAACTCACTCATATACTATGTACTACACTGTGCGTTTCTTATATTCTAAGTTTTTCAGTGCAACTCACTCATATACTATGTACTACACTGTGCGTTTCTTATATTCTAAGTTTTTCAGTGCAACTCACTCATATACTATATACTACACTGTGCATTTCGTGTAATGCGGGTTTTTCAGTAAATTCTAAGTTTTTCAGTGCAACTCACTCATATACTATGTACTACACTGTGCGTTTCTTATATTCTAAGTTTTTCAGTGCAACTCACTCATATACTATGTACTACACTCTGCATTTCATGTGCGGGTTTTTCAGTAAATTCTAAGTTTTTCAGTGCAACTCAGTCATATACTATGTACTACACTGTGCGTTTCTTATATTCTAAGTTTTTCAGTGCAACTCACTCATATACTATGTACTACACTGTGCGTTTTTTATATTCTAAGTTTTTCAGTGCAACTCACTCATATACTATGTACTACACTGTGCGTTTCTTATATTCTAAGTTTTTCAGTGCAACTCACTCATATACTATGTACTACACTGTGCGTTTCTTAAATTCTAAGTTTTTCAGTGCAACTCACTCATATACTATGTACTACAATGTGCGTTTCTTATATTCTAAGATTTTCAGTGCAACTCACTATATACTATGTACTACACTGTGCGTTTCTTATATTCTAAGTTTTTCAGTGCAACTCACTCATATACTATGTACTACACTGTGCGTTTCTTATATTCTAAGTTTTTCAGTGCAACTCACTCATATACTATGTACTACACTGTGCGTTTCTTATATTCTAAGTTTTTCAGTGCAACTCACTCATATACTATGTACTACACTGTGCGTTTCTTATATTCTAAATTTTTCAGTTCAACTCACTCATATACTATGTACTACACTGTGCGTTTCTTATATTCTAAGTTTTTCAGTGCAACTCACTCATATACTATGTACTACACTGTGCGTTCCTTATATTCTAAGTTTTTCGTGCAACTCACTCATATACTATGTACTACACTGTGCGTTTCTTATATTCTAAGTTTTTCAGTGCAACTCACTCATATACTATGTACTACACTGTGCGTTTCTTATATTCTAAGTTTTTCAGTGCAACTCACTCATATACTATGTACTACACTGTGCGTTTCTTATATTCTAAGTTTTTCAGTGCAACTCACTCATATACTATGTACTACACTGTGCATTTCGTGTAATGCGTGTTTTTCAGTAAATTCTAAGTTTTTCAGTGCAACTCACTCATATACTATGTACTACACTGTACGTTTCCTATATTCTAAGTTTTTCAGTGCAACTCACTCATATACTATGTACTACACTGTGCGTTTCTTATATTCTAAGTTTTTCAGTGCAACTCACTCATATACTATGTACTACACTGTGCGTTTCTTATATTCTAATTTTTCAGTGCAACTCACTCCTATACTATGTACTACACTGTGCGTTTCTTATATTCTAAGTTTTTCAGTGCAACTCACTCATATTCTATGTACTACACTGTGCGTTTCTTATATTCTAAGTTTTTCAGTGCAACTCACTCATATACTATGTACTACACTGTGCGTTTCTTATATTCTAAGTTTTTCAGTGCAACTCACTCATATACTATGTACTACACTGTGCGTTTCTTATATTCTAAGTTTTTCAGTGCAACTCACTCATATACTATGTACTACACTGTGCGTTTCTTATATTCTAAGTTTTTCAGTGCAACTCACTCATATACTATGTACTACACTGTGCGTTTCTTATATTCTAAGTTTTTCAGTGCAACTCACTCATATACTATATACTACACTGTGCATTTCGTGTAATGCGGGTTTTTCAGTAAATTCTAAGTTTTTCAGTGCAACTCACTCATATACTATGTACTACACTGTGCGTTTCTTATATTCTAAGTTTTTCAGTGCAACTCACTCATATACTATGTACTACACTGTGAGTTTCTTATATTCTAAGTTTTTCAGTGCAACTCACTCATATACTATGAACTACACTGTGCGTTTCTTATATTCTAAGTTTTTCAGTGCAACTCACTCATATACTACATACTACACTGTCCGTTTCTTATATTCTAAGTTTTTCAGTGCAACTCACTCATATACTATGTACTACACTGTGCGTTTCTTAAATTCTAAGTTTTTCAGTGCAACTCACTCATATACTATGTACTACACTGTGTGTTTCTTAAATTCTAAGGTTTTCAGTGCAACTCACTCATATACTATGTACTACACTGTGTGTTTCTTATATTCTAAGTTTTTCAGTGCAACTCACTCATATACTATGTACTACACTGTGCGTTTCTTATATTCTAAGTTTTTCAGTGCAACTCACTCATATACTATTTAGTACACTGTGCATTTCGTGTAATGCGGGTTTTTCAGTAAATTCTAAGTTTTTCAGTGCAACTCACTCATATACAATGTACTACACTGTGCGTTTCTTATATTCTAAGTTTTTCAGTGCAACTCACTCATATACTATGTACTACACTGTGCGTTTCTTATATTCTAAGTTTTTCAGTGCAACTCACTCATATACTATGTACTACACTGTGCGTTTCTTATATTCTAAGTTTTTCAGTGCATCTCACTCATATACTATGTACTACACTGTGCGTTTCTTAAATTCTAAGTTTTTCAGTGCAACTCACTCATATACTATGTACTACACTGTGCGTTTCTTATATTCTAAGTTTTTCAGTGCTACTCACTCCTATACTATGTACTACACTGTGCGTTTCTTATATTCTAAGTTTTTCAGTGCAACTCACTCATATACTATGTACTACACTGTGCGTTTCTTATATTCTAAGTTTTTCAGTGCAACTCACTCATATACTATATACTACACTGTGCATTTCGTGTAATGCGGGTTTTTCAGTAAATTCTAAGTTTTTCAGTGCAACTCACTCATATACTATGTACTACACTGTGCGTTTCTTATATTCTAAGTTTTTCAGTGCAACTCACTCATATACTATGTACTACACTGTGCGTTTCTTATATTCTACGTTTTTCAGTGCAACTCACTCATATACTATGAACTACACTGTGCGTTTCTTATATTCTAAGTTTTTCAGTGCAACTCACTCATATACTACGTACTACACTGTGCGTTTCTTATATTCTAAGTTTTTCAGTGCAACTCACTCATATACTATGTACTACACTGTGCGTTTCTTAAATTCTAAGTTTTTCAGTGCAACTCACTCATATACTATGTACTACACTGTGTGTTTCTTAAATTCTAAGTTTTTCAGTGCAACTCACTCATATACTATGTACTACACTGTGTGTTTCTTATATTCTAAGTTTTTCAGTGCAACTCACTCATATACTATGTACTACACTGTGCGTTTCTTATATTCTAAGTTTTTCAGTGCAACTCACTCATATACTATTTACTACACTGTGCATTTCGTGTAATGCGGGTTTTTCAGTAAATTCTAAGTTTTTCAGTGCAACTCACTCATATACAATGTACTACACTGTGCGTTTCTTATATTCTAAGTTTTTCAGTGCAACTCACTCATATACTATGTACTACACTGTGCGTTTCTTATATTCTAAGTTTTTCAGTGCAACTCACTCATATACTATGTACTACACTGTGCGTTTCTTATATTCTAAGTTTTTCAGTGCAACTCACTCATATACTATGTACTACACTGTGCGTTTCTTAAATTCTAAGTTTTTCAGTGCAACTCACTCATATACTATGTACTACAATGTGCGTTTCTTATATTCTAAGATTTTCAGTGCAACTCACTCATATACTATGTACTACACTGTGCGTTTCTTATATTCTAAGTTTTTCAGTGCAACTCACTCATATACTATGTACTACACTGTGCATTTCTTATATTCTAAGTTTTTCAGTGCAACTCACTCATATACTATGTACTACACTGTGCGTTTCTTATATTCTAAGTTTTTCAGTGCAACTCACTCATATACTATGTACTACACTGTGCGTTTCTTATATTCTAAGTTTTTCGTGCAACTCACTCATATACTATGTACTACACTGTGCGTTTCTTATATTCTAAGTTTTTCAGTGCAACTCACTCATATACTATGTACTACACTGTGCGTTTCTTATATTCTAAGTTTTTCAGTGCAACTCACTCATATACTATGTACTACACTGTGCGTTTCTTATATTCTAAGTTTTTCAGTGCAACTCACTCATATACTATGTACTACACTGTGCATTTCGTGAAATGCGGGTTTTTCAGTAAATTCCAAGTTTTTCTGTGCAACTCACTCATATACTATGTACTACACTGTGCGTTTCTTATATTCTAAGTTTTTCAGTGCAACTCACTCATATACTATGTACTACACTGTGCGTTTCTTATATTCTAAGTTTTTCAGTGCAACTCACTCATATACTATGTACTACACTGTGCGTTTCTTATATTCTAAGTTTTTCAGTGCAACTCACTCATATACTATGTACTACACTGTGCGTTTCTTATATTCTAAGTTTTTCAGTGCAACTCACTCATATACTATATACTACACTGTGCATTTCGTGTAATGCGGGTTTTTCAGTAAATTCTAAGTTTTTCAGTGCAACTCACTCATATACTATGTACTACACTGTGCGTTTCTTATATTCTAAGTTTTTCAGTGCAACTCACTCATATACTATGTACTACACTGTGCGTTTCTTATATTCTAAGTTTTTCAGTGCAACTCACTCATATACTATGAACTACACTGTGCGTTTCTTATATTCTAAGTTTTTCAGTGCAACTCACTCATATACTACGTACTACACTGTGCGTTTCTTATATTCTAAGTTTTTCAGTGCAACTCACTCATATACTATGTACTACACTGTGCGTTTCTTAAATTCTAAGTTTTTCAGTGCAACTCACTCATATACTATGTACTACACTGTGTGTTTCTTAAATTCTAAGTTTTTCAGTGCAACTCACTCATATACTATGTACTACACGGTGTGTTTCTTATATTCTAAGTTTTTCAGTGCAACTCACTCATATACTATGTACTACACTGGGCGTTTCTTATATTCTAAGTTTTTCAGTGCAACTCACTCATATACTATTTACTACACTGTGCATTTCGTGTAATGCGGGTTTTTCAGTAAATTCTAAGTTTTTCAGTGCAACTCACTCATATACAATGTACTACACTGTGCGTTTCTTATATTCTAAGTTTTTCAGTGCAACTCACTCATATACTATGTACTACACTGTGCGTTTCTTATATTCTAAGTTTTTCAGTGCAACTCACTCATATACTATGTACTACACTGTGCGTTTCTTATATTCTAAGTTTTTCAGTGCAACTCACTCATATACTATGTACTACACTGTGCGTTTCTTAAATTCTAAGTTTTTCAGTGCAACTCACTCATATACTATGTACTACAATGTGCGTTTCTTATATTCTAAGATTTTCAGTGCAACTCACTCATATACTATGTACTACACTGTGCGTTTCTTATATTCTAAGTTTTTCAGTGCAACTCACTCATATACTATGTACTACACTGTGCGTTTCTTATATTCTAAGTTTTTCAGTGCAACTCACTCATATACTATGTACTACACTGTGCGTTTCTTATATTCTAAGTTTTTCAGTGCAACTCACTCATATACTATGTACTACACTGTGCGTTTCTTATATTCTAAGTTTTTCGTGCAACTCACTCATATACTATGTACTACACTGTGCGTTTCTTATATTCTAAGTTTTTCAGTGCAACTCACTCATATACTATGTACTACACTGTGCGTTTCTTATATTCTAAGTTTTTCAGTGCAACTCACTCATATACTATGTACTACACTGTGCGTTTCTTATATTCTAAGTTTTTCAGTGCAACTCACTCATATACTATGTACTACACTGTGCATTTCGTGAAATGCGGGTTTTTCAGTAAATTCCAAGTTTTTCTGTGCAACTCACTCATATACTATGTACTACACTGTGCGTTTCTTATATTCTAAGTTTTTCAGTGCAACTCACTCATATACTATGTACTACACTGTGCGTTTCTTATATTCTAAGTTTTTCAGTGCAACTCACTCATATACTATGTACTACACTGTGCGTTCCTTATATTCTAAGTTTTTCGTGCAACTCACTCATATACTATGTACTACACTGTGCGTTTCTTATATTCTAAGTTTTTCAGTGCAACTCACTCATATACTATGTACTACACTGTGCGTTTCTTATATTCTAAGTTTTTCAGTGCAACTCACTCATATACTATGTACTACACTGTGCATTTCGTGTAATGCGGGTTTTTCAGTAAATTCTAAGTTTTTCAGTGCAACTCACTCATATACTATGTACTACACTGTACGTTTCCTATATTCTAAGTTTTTCAGTGCAACTCACTCATATACTATGTACTACACTGTGCGTTTCTTATATTCTAAGTTTTTCAGTGCAACTCACTCATATACTATGTACTACACTGTGCGTTTCTTATATTCTAAGTTTTTCAGTGCAACTCACTCCTATACTATGTACTACACTGTGCGTTTCTTATATTCTAAGTTTTTCAGTGCAACTCACTCATATTCTATGTACTACACTGTGCGTTTCTTATATTCTAAGTTTTTCAGTGCAACTCACTCATATACTATGTACTACACTGTGCGTTTCTTATATTCTAAGTTTTTCAGTGCAACTCACTCATATACTATGTACTACACTGTGCGTTTCTTATATTCTAAGTTTTTCAGTGCAACTCACTCATATACTATGTACTACACTGTGCGTTTCTTATATTCTAAGTTTTTCAGTGCAACTCACTCATATACTATATACTACACTGTGCATTTCGTGTAATGCGGGTTTTTCAGTAAATTCTAAGTTTTTCAGTGCAACTCACTCATATACTATGTACTACACTGTGCGTTTCTTATATTCTAAGTTTTTCAGTGCAACTCACTCATATACTATGTACTACACTGTGCGTTTCTTATATTCTAAGTTTTTCAGTGCAACTCACTCATATACTATGAACTACACTGTGCGTTTCTTATATTCTAAGTTTTTCAGTGCAACTCACTCATATACTACGTACTACACTGTGCGTTTCTTATATTCTAAGTTTTTCAGTGCAACTCACTCATATACTATGTACTACACTGTGCGTTTCTTAAATTCTAAGTTTTTCAGTGCAACTCACTCATATACTATGTACTACACTGTGTGTTTCTTAAATTCTAAGTTTTTCAGTGCAACTCACTCATATACTATGTACTACACGGTGTGTTTCTTATATTCTAAGTTTTTCAGTGCAACTCACTCATATACTATGTACTACACCTGGCGTTTCTTATATTCTAAGTTTTTCAGTGCAACTCACTCATATACTATTTACTACACTGTGCATTTCGTGTAATGCGGGTTTTTCAGTAAATTCTAAGTTTTTCAGTGCAACTCACTCATATACAATGTACTACACTGTGCGTTTCTTATATTCTAAGTTTTTCAGTGCAACTCACTCATATACTATGTACTACACTGTGCGTTTCTTATATTCTAAGTTTTTCAGTGCAACTCACTCATATACTATGTACTACACTGTGCGTTTCTTATATTCTAAGTTTTTCAGTGCAACTCACTCATATACTATGTACTACACTGTGCGTTTCTTAAATTCTAAGTTTTTCAGTGCAACTCACTCATATACTATGTACTACAATGTGCGTTTCTTATATTCTAAGATTTTCAGTGCAACTCACTCATATACTATGTACTACACTGTGCGTTTCTTATATTCTAAGTTTTTCAGTGCAACTCACTCATATACTATGTACTACACTGTGCGTTTCTTATATTCTAAGTTTTTCAGTGCAACTCACTCATATACTATGTACTACACTGTGCGTTTCTTATATTCTAAGTTTTTCAGTGCAACTCACTCATATACTATGTACTACACTGTGCGTTTCTTATATTCTAAGTTTTTCGTGCAACTCACTCATATACTATGTACTACACTGTGCGTTTCTTATATTCTAAGTTTTTCAGTGCAACTCACTCATATACTATGTACTACACTGTGCGTTTCTTATATTCTAAGTTTTTCAGTGCAACTCACTCATATACTATGTACTACACTGTGCGTTTCTTATATTCTAAGTTTTTCAGTGCAACTCACTCATATACTATGTACTACACTGTGCATTTCGTGAAATGCGGGTTTTTCAGTAAATTCCAAGTTTTTCTGTGCAACTCACTCATATACTATGTACTACACTGTGCGTTTCTTATATTCTAAGTTTTTCAGTGCAACTCACTCATATACTATGTACTACACTGTGCGTTTCTTATATTCTAAGTTTTTCAGTGCAACTCACTCATATACTATGTACTACACTGTGCGTTCCTTATATTCTAAGTTTTTCGTGCAACTCACTCATATACTATGTACTACACTGTGCGTTTCTTATATTCTAAGTTTTTCAGTGCAACTCACTCATATACTATGTACTACACTGTGCGTTTCTTATATTCTAAGTTTTTCAGTGCAACTCACTCATATACTATGTACTACACTGTGCATTTCGTGTAATGCGGGTTTTTCAGTAAATTCTAAGTTTTTCAGTGCAACTCACTCATATACTATGTACTACACTGTACGTTTCCTATATTCTAAGTTTTTCAGTGCAACTCACTCATATACTATGTACTACACTGTGCGTTTCTTATATTCTAAGTTTTTCAGTGCAACTCACTCATATACTATGTACTACACTGTGCGTTTCTTATATTCTAAGTTTTTCAGTGCAACTCACTCCTATACTATGTACTACACTGTGCGTTTCTTATATTCTAAGTTTTTCAGTGCAACTCACTCATATTCTATGTACTACACTGTGCGTTTCTTATATTCTAAGTTTTTCAGTGCAACTCACTCATATACTATGTACTACACTGTGCGTTTCTTATATTCTAAGTTTTTCAGTGCAACTCACTCATATACTATGTACTACACTGTGCGTTTCTTATATTCTAAGTTTTTCAGTGCAACTCACTCATATACTATGTACTACACTGTGCGTTTCTTATATTCTAAGTTTTTCAGTGCAACTCACTCATATACTATGTACTACACTGTGCGTTTCTTATATTCTAAGTTTTTCAGTGCAACTCACTCATATACTATATACTACACTGTGCATTTCGTGTAATGCGGGTTTTTCAGTAAATTCTAAGTTTTTCAGTGCAACTCACTCATATACTATGTACTACACTGTGCGTTTCTTATATTCTAAGTTTTTCAGTGCAACTCACTCATATACTATGTACTACACTGTGCGTTTCTTATATTCTAAGTTTTTCAGTGCAACTCACTCATATACTATGAACTACACTGTGCGTTTCTTATATTCTAAGTTTTTCAGTGCAACTCACTCATATACTACGTACTACACTGTGCGTTTCTTATATTCTAAGTTTTTCAGTGCAACTCACTCATATACTATGTACTACACTGTGCGTTTCTTAAATTCTAAGTTTTTCAGTGCAACTCACTCATATACTATGTACTACACTGTGTGTTTCTTAAATTCTAAGGTTTTCAGTGCAACTCACTCATATACTATGTACTACACTGTGTGTTTCTTATATTCTAAGTTTTTCAGTGCAACTCACTCATATACTATGTACTACACTGTGCGTTTCTTATATTCTAAGTTTTTCAGTGCAACTCACTCATATACTATGTACTACACTGTGCATTTCGTGAAATGCGGGTTTTTCAGTAAATTCCAAGTTTTTCTGTGCAACTCACTCATATACTATGTACTACACTGTGCGTTTCTTATATTCTAAGTTTTTCAGTGCAACTCACTCATATACTATGTACTACACTGTGCGTTTCTTATATTCTAAGTTTTTCAGTGCAACTCACTCATATACTATGTACTACACTGTGCGTTCCTTATATTCTAAGTTTTTCGTGCAACTCACTCATATACTATGTACTACACTGTGCGTTTCTTATATTCTAAGTTTTTCAGTGCAACTCACTCATATACTATGTACTACACTGTGCGTTTCTTATATTCTAAGTTTTTCAGTGCAACTCACTCATATACTATGTACTACACTGTGCATTTCGTGTAATGCGGGTTTTTCAGTAAATTCTAAGTTTTTCAGTGCAACTCACTCATATACTATGTACTACACTGTACGTTTCCTATATTCTAAGTTTTTCAGTGCAACTCACTCATATACTATGTACTACACTGTGCGTTTCTTATATTCTAAGTTTTTCAGTGCAACTCACTCATATACTATGTACTACACTGTGCGTTTCTTATATTCTAAGTTTTTCAGTGCAACTCACTCCTATACTATGTACTACACTGTGCGTTTCTTATATTCTAAGTTTTTCAGTGCAACTCACTCATATTCTATGTACTACACTGTGCGTTTCTTATATTCTAAGTTTTTCAGTGCAACTCACTCATATACTATGTACTACACTGTGCGTTTCTTATATTCTAAGTTTTTCAGTGCAACTCACTCATATACTATGTACTACACTGTGCGTTTCTTATATTCTAAGTTTTTCAGTGCAACTCACTCATATACTATGTACTACACTGTGCGTTTCTTATATTCTAAGTTTTTCAGTGCAACTCACTCATATACTATATACTACACTGTGCATTTCGTGTAATGCGGGTTTTTCAGTAAATTCTAAGTTTTTCAGTGCAACTCACTCATATACTATGTACTACACTGTGCGTTTCTTATATTCTAAGTTTTTCAGTGCAACTCACTCATATACTATGTACTACACTGTGCGTTTCTTATATTCTAAGTTTTTCAGTGCAACTCACTCATATACTATGAACTACACTGTGCGTTTCTTATATTCTAAGTTTTTCAGTGCAACTCACTCATATACTACGTACTACACTGTGCGTTTCTTATATTCTAAGTTTTTCAGTGCAACTCACTCATATACTATGTACTACACTGTGCGTTTCTTAAATTCTAAGTTTTTCAGTGCAACTCACTCATATACTATGTACTACACTGTGTGTTTCTTAAATTCTAAGTTTTTCAGTGCAACTCACTCATATACTATGTACTACACGGTGTGTTTCTTATATTCTAAGTTTTTCAGTGCAACTCACTCATATACTATGTACTACACTATGCGTTTCTTATATTCTAAGTTTTTCAGTGCAACTCACTCATATACTATTTACTACACTGTGCATTTCGTGTAATGCGGGTTTTTCAGTAAATTCTAAGTTTTTCAGTGCAACTCACTCATATACAATGTACTACACTGTGCGTTTCTTATATTCTAAGTTTTTCAGTGCAACTCACTCATATACTATGTCCTACACTGTGCGTTTCTTATATTCTAAGTTTTTCAGTGCAACTCACTCATATACTATGTACTACACTGTGCGTTTCTTA
The DNA here is from genome assembly GCF_978045245.1 of Mus caroli. NCBI lineage: Eukaryota > Metazoa > Chordata > Mammalia > Rodentia > Muridae > Mus > Mus caroli. The sequence continues at coordinate 686,797 of NW_028227283.1, forward strand.
TATTCTAAGTTTTTCAGTGCAACTCACTCATATACTATGTACTACACTGTGCGTTTCTTAAATTCTAAGTTTTTCAGTGCAACTCACTCATATACTATGTACTACAATGTGCGTTTCTTATATTCTAAGATTTTCAGTGCAACTCACTCATATACTATGTACTACACTGTGCGTTTCTTATATTCTAAGTTTTTCAGTGCAACTCACTCATATACTATGTACTACACTGTGCGTTTCTTATATTCTAAGTTTTTCAGTGCAACTCACTCATATACTATGTACTACACTGTGCGTTTCTTATATTCTAAGTTTTTCAGTGCAACTCACTCATATACTATGTACTACACTGTGCGTTTCTTATATTCTAAGTTTTTCGTGCAACTCACTCATATACTATGTACTACACTGTGCGTTTCTTATATTCTAAGTTTTTCAGTGCAACTCACTCATATACTATGTACTACACTGTGCGTTTCTTATATTCTAAGTTTTTCAGTGCAACTCACTCATATACTATGTACTACACTGTGCGTTTCTTATATTCTAAGTTTTTCAGTGCAACTCACTCATATACTATGTACTACACTGTGCATTTCGTGAAATGCGGGTTTTTCAGTAAATTCCAAGTTTTTCTGTGCAACTCACTCATATACTATGTACTACACTGTGCGTTTCTTATATTCTAAGTTTTTCAGTGCAACTCACTCATATACTATGTACTACACTGTGCGTTTCTTATATTCTAAGTTTTTCAGTGCAACTCACTCATATACTATGTACTACACTGTGCGTTCCTTATATTCTAAGTTTTTCGTGCAACTCACTCATATACTATGTACTACACTGTGCGTTTCTTATATTCTAAGTTTTTCAGTGCAACTCACTCATATACTATGTACTACACTGTGCGTTTCTTATATTCTAAGTTTTTCAGTGCAACTCACTCATATACTATGTACTACACTGTGCATTTCGTGTAATGCGGGTTTTTCAGTAAATTCTAAGTTTTTCAGTGCAACTCACTCATATACTATGTACTACACTGTACGTTTCCTATATTCTAAGTTTTTCAGTGCAACTCACTCATATACTATGTACTACACTGTGCGTTTCTTATATTCTAAGTTTTTCAGTGCAACTCACTCATATACTATGTACTACACTGTGCGTTTCTTATATTCTAAGTTTTTCAGTGCAACTCACTCCTATACTATGTACTACACTGTGCGTTTCTTATATTCTAAGTTTTTCAGTGCAACTCACTCATATTCTATGTACTACACTGTGCGTTTCTTATATTCTAAGTTTTTCAGTGCAACTCACTCATATACTATGTACTACACTGTGCGTTTCTTATATTCTAAGTTTTTCAGTGCAACTCACTCATATACTATGTACTACACTGTGCGTTTCTTATATTCTAAGTTTTTCAGTGCAACTCACTCATATACTATGTACTACACTGTGCGTTTCTTATATTCTAAGTTTTTCAGTGCAACTCACTCATATACTATGTACTACACTGTGCGTTTCTTATATTCTAAGTTTTTCAGTGCAACTCACTCATATACTATATACTACACTGTGCATTTCGTGTAATGCGGGTTTTTCAGTAAATTCTAAGTTTTTCAGTGCAACTCACTCATATACTATGTACTACACTGTGCGTTTCTTATATTCTAAGTTTTTCAGTGCAACTCACTCATATACTATGTACTACACTGTGCGTTTCTTATATTCTAAGTTTTTCAGTGCAACTCACTCATATACTATGAACTACACTGTGCGTTTCTTATATTCTAAGTTTTTCAGTGCAACTCACTCATATACTACGTACTACACTGTGCGTTTCTTATATTCTAAGTTTTTCAGTGCAACTCACTCATATACTATGTACTACACTGTGCGTTTCTTAAATTCTAAGTTTTTCAGTGCAACTCACTCATATACTATGTACTACACTGTGTGTTTCTTAAATTCTAAGGTTTTCAGTGCAACTCACTCATATACTATGTACTACACTGTGTGTTTCTTATATTCTAAGTTTTTCAGTGCAACTCACTCATATACTATGTACTACACTGTGCGTTTCTTATATTCTAAGTTTTTCAGTGCAACTCACTCATATACTATTTACTACACTGTGCATTTCGTGTAATGCGGGTTTTTCAGTAAATTCTAAGTTTTTCAGTGCAACTCACTCATATACAATGTACTACACTGTGCGTTTCTTATATTCTAAGTTTTTTAGTGCAACTCACTCATATACTATGGACTACACTGTGCGTTTCTTATATTCTAAGTTTTTCAGTGCAACTCACTCATATACTATGTACTACACTGTGCGTTTCTTATATTCTAAGTTTTTCAGTGCAACTCACTCATATACTATGTACTACACTGTGCGTTTCTTAAATTCTAAGTTTTTCAGTGCAACTCACTCATATACTATGTACTACACTGTGCGTTTCTTATATTCTAAGTTTTTCAGTGCAACTCACTCCTATACTATGTACTACACTGTGCGTTTCTTATATTCTAAGTTTTTCAGTGCAACTCACTCATATTCTATGTACTACACTGTGCGTTTCTTATATTCTAAGTTTTTCAGTGCAACTCACTCATATACTATGTACTACACTGTGCGTTTCTTATATTCTAAGTTTTTCAGTGCAACTCACTCATATACTATGTACTACACTGTGCGTTTCTTATATTCTAAGTTTTTCAGGGCAACTCACTCATATACTATGTACTACACTGTGCGTTTCTTATATTCTAAGTTTTTCAGTGCAACTCACTCATATACTATATACTACACTGTGCATTTCGTGTAATGCGGGTTTTTCAGTAAATTCTAAGTTTTTCAGTGCAACTCACTCATATACTATGTACTACACTGTGCGTTTCTTATATTCTAAGTTTTTCAGTGCAACTCACTCATATACTATGTACTACACTGTGCGTTTCTTATATTCTAAGTTTTTCAGTGCAACTCACTCATATACTATGAACTACACTGTGCGTTTCTTATATTCTAAGTTTTTCAGTGCAACTCACTCATATACTACGTACTACACTGTGCGTTTCTTATATTCTAAGTTTTTCAGTAAACTCACTCATATACTATGTACTACACTGTGCGTTTCTTAAATTCTAAGTTTTTCAGTGCAACTCACTCATATACTATGTACTACACTGTGTGTTTCTTAAATTCTAAGTTTTTCAGTGCAACTCACTCATATACTATGTACTACACTGTGTGTTTCTTATATTCTAAGTTTTTCAGTGCAACTCACTCATATACTATGTACTACACTGTGCGTTTCTTATATTCTAAGTTTTTCAGTGCAACTCACTCATATACTATTTACTACACTGTGCATTTCGTGTAATGCGGGTTTTTCAGTAAATTCTAAGTTTTTCAGTGCAACTCAGTCATATACAATGTACTACACTGTGCGTTTCTTATATTCTAAGTTTTTCAGTGCAACTCACTCATATACTATGTACTACACTGTGCGTTTCTTATATTCTAAGTTTTTCAGTGCAACTCACTCATATACTATGTACTACACTGTGCGTTTCTTATATTCTAAGTTTTTCAGTGCAACTCACTCATATACTATGTACTACACTGTGCGTTTCTTATATTCTAAGTTTTTCAGTGCAACTCACTCATATACTATGTACTACACTGTGCGTTTCTTATATTCTAAGTTTTTCAGTGCAACTCACTCATATACTATGTACTACACTGTGCGTTTCTTATATTCTAAGTTTTTCGTGCAACTCACTCATATACTATGTACTACACTGTGCGTTTCTTATATTCTAAGTTTTTCAGTGCAACTCACTCATATACTATGTACTACACTGTGCGTTTCTTATATTCTAAGTTTTTCAGTGCAACTCACTCATATACTATATACTACACTGTGCATTTCGTGTAATGCGGGTTTTTCAGTAAATTCTAAGTTTTTCAGTGCAACTCACTCATATACTATGTACTACACTGTGCGTTTCTTATATTCTAAGTTTTTCAGTGCAACTCACTCATATACTATGTACTACACTGTGCGTTTCTTATATTCTAAGTTTTTCAGTGCAACTCACTCATATACTATGAACTACACTGTGCGTTTCTTATATTCTAAGTTTTTCAGTGCAACTCACTCATATACTACGTACTACACTGTGCGTTTCTTATATTCTAAGTTTTTCAGTGCAACTCACTCATATACTATGTACTACACTGTGCGTTTCTTAAATTCTAAGTTTTTCAGTGCAACTCACTCATATACTATGTACTACACTGTGTGTTTCTTAAATTCTAAGGTTTTCAGTGCAACTCACTCATATACTATGTACTACACTGTGTGTTTCTTATATTCTAAGTTTTTCAGTGCAACTCACTCATATACTATGTACTACACTGTGCGTTTCTTATATTCTAAGTTTTTCAGTGCAACTCACTCATATACTATTTACTACACTGTGCATTTCGTGTAATGCGGGTTTTTCAGTAAATTCTAAGTTTTTCAGTGCAACTCACTCATATACAATGTACTACACTGTGCGTTTCTTATATTCTAAGTTTTTTAGTGCAACTCACTCATATACTATGGACTACACTGTGCGTTTCTTATATTCTAAGTTTTTCAGTGCAACTCACTCATATACTATGTACTACACTGTGAGTTTCTTATATTCTAAGTTTTTCAGTGCAACTCACTCATATACTATGTACTACACTGTGCGTTTCTTAAATTCTAAGTTTTTCAGTGCAACTCACTCATATACTATGTACTACACTGTGCGTTTCTTATATTCTAAGTTTTTCAGTGCAACTCACTCCTATACTATGTACTACACTGTGCGTTTCTTATATTCTAAGTTTTTCAGTGCAACTCACTCATATTCTATGTACTACACTGTGCGTTTCTTATATTCTAAGTTTTTCAGTGCAACTCACTCATATACTATGTACTACACTGTGCGTTTCTTATATTCTAAGTTTTTCAGTGCAACTCACTCATATACTATGTACTACACTGTGCGTTTCTTATATTCTAAGTTTTTCAGGGCAACTCACTCATATACTATGTACTACACTGTGCGTTTCTTATATTCTAAGTTTTTCAGTGCAACTCACTCATATACTATATACTACACTGTGCATTTCGTGTAATGCGGGTTTTTCAGTAAATTCTAAGTTTTTCAGTGCAACTCACTCATATACTATGTACTACACTGTGCGTTTCTTATATTCTAAGTTTTTCAGTGCAACTCACTCATATACTATGTACTACACTGTGCGTTTCTTATATTCTAAGTTTTTCAGTGCAACTCACTCATATACTATGAACTACACTGTGCGTTTCTTATATTCTAAGTTTTTCAGTGCAACTCACTCATATACTACGTACTACACTGTGCGTTTCTTATATTCTAAGTTTTTCAGTAAACTCACTCATATACTATGTACTACACTGTGCGTTTCTTAAATTCTAAGTTTTTCAGTGCAACTCACTCATATACTATGTACTACACTGTGTGTTTCTTAAATTCTAAGTTTTTCAGTGCAACTCACTCATATACTATGTACTACACTGTGTGTTTCTTATATTCTAAGTTTTTCAGTGCAACTCACTCATATACTATGTACTACACTGTGCGTTTCTTATATTCTAAGTTTTTCAGTGCAACTCACTCATATACTATTTACTACACTGTGCATTTCGTGTAATGCGGGTTTTTCAGTAAATTCTAAGTTTTTCAGTGCAACTCAGTCATATACAATGTACTACACTGTGCGTTTCTTATATTCTAAGTTTTTCAGTGCAACTCACTCATATACTATGTACTACACTGTGCGTTTCTTATATTCTAAGTTTTTCAGTGCAACTCACTCATATACTATGTACTACACTGTGCGTTTCTTATATTCTAAGTTTTTCAGTGCAACTCACTCATATACTATGTACTACACTGTGCGTTTCTTATATTCTAAGTTTTTCAGTGCAACTCACTCATATACTATGTACTACACTGTGCGTTTCTTATATTCTAAGTTTTTCAGTGCAACTCACTCATATACTATGTACTACACTGTGCGTTTCTTATATTCTAAGTTTTTCGTGCAACTCACTCATATACTATGTACTACACTGTGCGTTTCTTATATTCTAAGTTTTTCAGTGCAACTCACTCATATACTATGTACTACACTGTGCGTTTCTTATATTCTAAGTTTTTCAGTGCAACTCACTCATATACTATGTACTACACTGTGCGTTTCTTATATTCTAAGTTTTTCAGTGCAACTCACTCATATACTATGTACTACACTGTGCATTTCGTGAAATGCGGGTTTTTCAGTAAATTCCAAGTTTTTCAGTGCAACTCACTCATATACTATGTACTACACTGTGCGTTTCTTATATTCTAAGTTTTTCAGTGCAACTCACTCATATACTATGTACTACACTGTGCGTTTCTTATATTCTAAGTTTTTCAGTGCAACTCACTCATATACTATGTACTACACTGTGCGTTCCTTATATTCTAAGTTTTTCGTGCAACTCACTCATATACTATGTACTACACTGTGCGTTTCTTATATTCTAAGTTTTTCAGTGCAACTCACTCATATACTATGTACTACACTGTGCGTTTCTTATATTCTAAGTTTTTCAGTGCAACTCACTCATATACTATGTACTACACTGTGCATTTCGTGTAATGCGGGTTTTTCAGTAAATTCTAAGTTTTTCAGTGCAACTCACTCATATACTATGTACTACACTGTACGTTTCCTATATTCTAAGTTTTTCAGTGCAACTCACTCATATACTATGTACTACACTGTGCGTTTCTTATATTCTAAGTTTTTCAGTGCAACTCACTCATATACTATGTACTACACTGTGCGTTTCTTATATTCTAAGTTTTTCAGTGCAACTCACTCCTATACTATGTACTACACTGTGCGTTTCTTATATTCTAAGTTTTTCAGTGCAACTCACTCATATTCTATGTACTACACTGTGCGTTTCTTATATTCTAAGTTTTTCAGTGCAACTCACTCATATACTATGTACTACACTGTGCGTTTCTTATATTCTAAGTTTTTCAGTGCAACTCACTCATATACTATGTACTACACTGTGCGTTTCTTATATTCTAAGTTTTTCAGTGCAACTCACTCATATACTATGTACTACACTGTGCGTTTCTTATATTCTAAGTTTTTCAGTGCAACTCACTCATATACTATGTACTACACTGTGCGTTTCTTATATTCTAAGTTTTTCAGTGCAACTCACTCATATACTATGAACTACACTGTGCGTTTCTTATATTCTAAGTTTTTCAGTGCAACTCACTCATATACTACGTACTACACTGTGCGTTTCTTATATTCTAAGTTTTTCAGTGCAACTCACTCATATACTATGTACTACACTGTGCGTTTCTTAAATTCTAAGTTTTTCAGTGCAACTCACTCATATACTATGTACTACACTGTGTGTTTCTTAAATTCTAAGGTTTTCAGTGCAACTCACTCATATACTATGTACTACACTGTGTGTTTCTTATATTCTAAGTTTTTCAGTGCAACTCACTCATATACTATGTACTACACTGTGCGTTTCTTATATTCTAAGTTTTTCAGTGCAACTCACTCATATACTATTTACTACACTGTGCATTTCGTGTAATGCGGGTTTTTCAGTAAATTCTAAGTTTTTCAGTGCAACTCACTCATATACAATGTACTACACTGTGCGTTTCTTATATTCTAAGTTTTTTAGTGCAACTCACTCATATACTATGGACTACACTGTGCGTTTCTTATATTCTAAGTTTTTCAGTGCAACTCACTCATATACTATGTACTACACTGTGCGTTTCTTATATTCTAAGTTTTTCAGTGCAACTCACTCATATACTATGTACTACACTGTGCGTTTCTTAAATTCTAAGTTTTTCAGTGCAACTCACTCATATACTATGTATACACTGTGCGTTTCTTATATTCTAAGTTTTTCAGTGCAACTCACTCCTATACTATGTACTACACTGTGCGTTTCTTATATTCTAAGTTTTTCAGTGCAACTCACTCATATTCTATGTACTACACTGTGCGTTTCTTATATTCTAAGTTTTTCAGTGCAACTCACTCATATACTATGTACTACACTGTGCGTTTCTTATATTCTAAGTTTTTCAGTGCAACTCACTCATATACTATGTACTACACTGTGCGTTTCTTATATTCTAAGTTTTTCAGGGCAACTCACTCATATACTATGTACTACACTGTGCGTTTCTTATATTCTAAGTTTTTCAGTGCAACTCACTCATATACTATATACTACACTGTGCATTTCGTGTAATGCGGGTTTTTCAGTAAATTCTAAGTTTTTCAGTGCAACTCACTCATATACTATGTACTACACTGTGCGTTTCTTATATTCTAAGTTTTTCAGTGCAACTCACTCATATACTATGTACTACACTGTGCGTTTCTTATATTCTAAGTTTTTCAGTGCAACTCACTCATATACTATGAACTACACTGTGCGTTTCTTATATTCTAAGTTTTTCAGTGCAACTCACTCATATACTACGTACTACACTGTGCGTTTCTTATATTCTAAGTTTTTCAGTAAACTCACTCATATACTATGTACTACACTGTGCGTTTCTTAAATTCTAAGTTTTTCAGTGCAACTCACTCATATACTATGTACTACACTGTGTGTTTCTTAAATTCTAAGTTTTTCAGTGCAACTCACTCATATACTATGTACTACACTGTGTGTTTCTTATATTCTAAGTTTTTCAGTGCAACTCACTCATATACTATGTACTACACTGTGCGTTTCTTATATTCTAAGTTTTTCAGTGCAACTCACTCATATACTATTTACTACACTGTGCATTTCGTGTAATGCGGGTTTTTCAGTAAATTCTAAGTTTTTCAGTGCAACTCACTCATATACAATGTACTACACTGTGCGTTTCTTATATTCTAAGTTTTTCAGTGCAACTCACTCATATACTATGTACTACACTGTGCGTTTCTTATATTCTAAGTTTTTCAGTGCAACTCACTCATATACTATGTACTACACTGTGCGTTTCTTATATTCTAAGTTTTTCAGTGCAACTCACTCATATACTATGTACTACAATGTGCGTTTCTTAAATTCTAAGTTTTTCAGTGCAACTCACTCATATACTATGTACTACAATGTGCGTTTCTTATATTCTAAGATTTTCAGTGCAACTCACTCATATACTATGTACTACACTGTGCGTTTCTTATATTCTAAGTTTTTCAGTGCAACTCACTCATATACTATGTCCTACACTGTGCGTTTCTTATATTCTAAGTTTTTCAGTGCAACTCACTCATATACTATGTACTACACTGTGCGTTTCTTATATTCTAAGTTTTTCAGTGCAACTCACTCATATACTATGTACTACACTGTGCGTTTCTTATAATCTAAGTTTTTCGTGCAACTCACTCATATACTATGTACTACACTGTGCGTTTCTTATATTCTAAGTTTTTCAGTGCAACTCACTCATATACTATGTACTACACTGTGCGTTTCTTATATTCTAAGTTTTTCAGTGCAACTCACTCATATACTATGTACTACACTGTGCGTTTCTTATATTCTAAGTTTTTCAGTGCAACTCACTCATATACTATGTACTACACTGTGCATTTCGTGAAATGCGGGTTTTTCAGTAAATTCCAAGTTTTTCAGTGCAACTCACTCATATACTATGTACTACACTGTGCGTTTCTTATATTCTAAGTTTTTCAGTGCAACTCACTCATATACTATGTACTACACTGTGCGTTTCTTATATTCTAAGTTTTTCAGTGCAACTCACTCATATACTATGTACTACACTGTGCGTTTCTTATATTCTAAGTTTTTCAGTGCAACTCACTCATATTCTATGTACATCACTGTGCGTTTCTTATATTCTAAGTTTTTCAGTGCAACTCACTCATATACTAATTACTACACTGTGCATTTCGTGTAATGCGGGTTTTTCAGTAAATTCTAAGTTTTTCAGTGCAACTCACTCATATACTATGTACTACACTGTGCGTTTCTTATATTCTAAGTTTATCAGTGCAACTCACTCATATACTATGTACTACACTGTGCATTTCTTATATTCTAAGTTTTTCAGTGCAAGTCACTCATATACTATGTACTACACTGTGCGTTTCTTATATTCTAAGTTTTTCAGTGCAACTCACTCATATACTATGTACTACACTGTGTGTTTCTTAAATTCTAAGTTTTTCAGTGCAACTCACTCATATACTATGTACTACACTGTGCGTTTCTTATATTCTAAGTTTTTCATTGCAACTCACTCATATACTATGTACTACACTGTGCGTTTCTTATATTCTAAGTTTTTCAGTGCAACTCACTCATATCCTATGTACTACACTGTGCATTTCGTGTAATGCGGGTTTTTCAGTAAATTCTAAGTTTTTCAGTGCAACTCACTCATATACTATGTACTACACTGTGCGTTTCTTATATTCTAAGTTTTTCAGTGCAACTCACTCATATACTATATACTACACGGTGCATTTCGTGTAATGCGGGTTTTTCAGTAAATTCTAAGTTTTTCAGTGCAACTCACTCATATACTATGTACTACACTGTGCGTTTCTTATATTCTAAGTTTTTCAGTGCAACTCACTCATATACTATGTACTACACTGTGCGTTTCTTATATTCTAAGTTTTTCAGTGCAACTCACTCATATACTATGTACTACACTGTGCGTTTCTTATATTCTAAGTTTTTCAGTGCAACTCACTCATATACTATGTACTACACTGTGCGTTTCTTATATTCTAAGTTTTTCAGTGCAACTCACTCATATTCTATGTACTACACTGTGCGTTTCTTATATTCTAAGTTTTTCAGTGCAACTCACTCATATACTATGTACTACACTGTGCGTTTCTTATATTCTAAGTTTTTCAGTGCAACTCACTCATATACTATGTACTACACTGTGCGTTTCTTATATTCTAAGTTTTTTAAGTGCAACTCACTCATATACTATGTACTACCCTGTGCGTTTCTTATATTCTAAGTTTTTCAGTGCAACTCACTCATATACTATGTACTACACTGTGCGTTTCTTAAATTCTAAGTTTTTCAGTGCAACTCACTCATATACTATGTACTACACTGTGTGTTTCTTAAATTCTAAGTTTTTCAGTGCAACTCACTCATATACTATGTACTACACTGTGCGTTTCTTATATTCTAAGTTTTTCAGTGCAACTCACTCATATACTATGTACTACACTGTGCGTTTCTTATATTCTAAGTTTTTCAGTGCAACTCACTCATATACTATGTACTACACTCTGCATTTCGTGTGCGGGTTTTTCAGTAAATTCTAAGTTTTTCAGTGCAACTCAGTCATATACTATGTACTACACTGTGCGTTTCTTATATTCTAAGTTTTTCAGTGCAACTCACTCATATACTATGTACTACACTGTGCGTTTTTTATATTCTAAGTTTTTCAGTGCAACTCACTCATATACTATGTACTACACTGTGCGTTTCTTATATTCTAAGTTTTTCAGTGCAACTCACTCATATACAATGTACTACACTGTGCATTTCGTGTAATGCGGGTTTTTCAGTAAATTCTAAGTTTTTCAGTGCAACTCACTCATATACTATGTACTACACTGTGCGTTTCTTATATTCTAAGTTTTTCAGTGCAACTCACTCATATACTATGTACTACACTGTGCGTTTCTTATATTCTAAGTTTTTCAGTGCAACTCACTCATATACTATGTACTACACTGTGCGTTTCTTATATTCTAAGTTTTTCAGTGCAACTCACTCATATACTATGTACTACACTGTGCGTTTCTTATATTCTAAGTTTTTCAGTGCAACTCACTCATATTCTATGTACTACACTGTGCGTTTCTTATATTCTAAGTTTTTCAGTGCAACTCACTCATATACTATGTACTACACTGTGCGTTTCTTATATTCTAAGTTTTTCAGTGCAACTCACTCATATAATATGTACTACACTGTGCGTTTCTTATATTCTAAGTTTTTTAAGTGCAACTCACTCATATACTATGTACTACACTGTGCGTTTCTTATATTCTAAGTTTTTCAGTGCAACTCACTCATATACTATGTACTACACTGTGCGTTTCTTAAATTCTAAGTTTTTCAGTGCAACTCACTCATATACTATGTACTACACTGTGTGTTTCTTAAATTCTAAGTTTTTCAGTGCAACTCACTCATATACTATGTACTACACTGTGCGTTTCTTATATTCTAAGTTTTTCAGTGCAACTCACTCATATACTATGTACTACACTGTGCGTTTCTTATATTCTAAGTTTTTCAGTGCAACTCACTCATATACTATGTACTACACTCTGCATTTCGTGTGCGGGTTTTTCAGTAAATTCTAAGTTTTTCAGTGCAACTCAGTCATATACTATGTACTACACTGTGCGTTTCTTATATTCTAAGTTTTTCAGTGCAACTCACTCATATACTATGTACTACACTGTGCGTTTTTTATATTCTAAGTTTTTCAGTGCAACTCACTCATATACTATGTACTACACTGTGCGTTTCTTATATTCTAAGTTTTTCAGTGCAACTCACTCATATACAATGTACTACACTGTGCATTTCGTGTAATGCGGGTTTTTCAGTAAATTCTAAGTTTTTCAGTGCAACTCACTCATATACTATGTACTACACTGTGCGTTTCTTATATTCTAAGTTTTTCAGTGCAACTCACTCATATACTATGTACTACACTGTGCGTTTCTTATATTCTAAGTTTTTCAGTGCAACTCACTCATATACTATGTACTATACTGTGCGTTTCTTATATTCTAAGTTTTTCAGTGCAACTCACTCATATACTATGTACTACACTGTGCGTTTCTTATATTCTAAGTTTTTCAGTGCAACTCACTCATATACTATGTACTACACTGTGCGTTTCTTATATTCTAAGTTTTTCAGTGCAACTCACTCATATACTATGTACTACACTGTGCGTTTCTTATATTCTAAGTTTTTCAGTGCAACTCACTCATATACTATGTACTACACTGTGCGTTTCTTATATTCTAAGTTTTTCAGTGCAACTCACTCATATCCTATGTACTACACTGTGCATTTCGTGTAATGCGGGTTTTTCAGTAAATTCTAAGTTTTTCAGTGCAACTCACTCATATACTATGTACTACACTGTGCGTTTCTTATATTCTAAGTTTTTCAGTGCAACTCACTCATATACTATATACTACACGGTGCATTTCGTGTAATGCGGGTTTTTCAGTAAATTCTAAGTTTTTCAGTGCAACTCACTCATATACTATGTACTACACTGTGCGTTTCTTATATTCTAAGTTTTTCAGTGCAACTCACTCATATACTATGTACTACACTGTGCGTTTCTTATATTCTAAGTTTTTCAGTGCAACTCACTCATATACTATGTACTACACTGTGCGTTTCTTATATTCTAAGTTTTTCAGTGCAACTCACTCATATACTATGTACTACACTGTGCGTTTCTTATATTCTAAGTTTTTCAGTGCAACTCACTCATATTCTATGTACTACACTGTGCGTTTCTTATATTCTAAGTTTTTCAGTGCAACTCACTCATATACTATGTACTACACTGTGCGTTTCTTATATTCTAAGTTTTTCAGTGCAACTCACTCATATACTATGTACTACACTGTGCGTTTCTTATATTCTAAGTTTTTTAAGTGCAACTCACTCATATACTATGTACTACACTGTGCGTTTCTTATATTCTAAGTTTTTCAGTGCAACTCACTCATATACTATGTACTACACTGTGCGTTTCTTAAATTCTAAGTTTTTCAGTGCAACTCACTCATATACTATGTACTACACTGTGTGTTTCTTAAATTCTAAGTTTTTCAGTGCAACTCACTCATATACTATGTACTACACTGTGCGTTTCTTATATTCTAAGTTTTTCAGTGCAACTCACTCATATACTATGTACTACACTGTGCGTTTCTTATATTCTAAGTTTTTCAGTGCAACTCACTCATATACTATGTACTACACTCTGCATTTCGTGTGCGGGTTTTTCAGTAAATTCTAAGTTTTTCAGTGCAACTCACTCATATACTATTTACTACACTGTGCATTTCGTGTAATGCGGGTTTTTCAGTAAATTCTAAGTTTTTCAGTGCAACTCAGTCATATACAATGTACTACACTGTGCGTTTCTTATATTCTAAGTTTTTCAGTGCAACTCACTCATATACTATGTACTACACTGTGCGTTTCTTATATTCTAAGTTTTTCAGTGCAACTCACTCATATACTATGTACTACACTGTGCGTTTCTTATATTCTAAGTTTTTCAGTGCAACTCACTCATATACTATGTACTACACTGTGCGTTTCTTATATTCTAAGTTTTTCAGTGCAACTCACTCATATACTATGTACTACACTGTGCGTTTCTTATATTCTAAGTTTTTCAGTGCAACTCACTCATATACTATGTACTACACTGTGCGTTTCTTATATTCTAAGTTTTTCGTGCAACTCACTCATATACTATGTACTACACTGTGCGTTTCTTATATTCTAAGTTTTTCAGTGCAACTCACTCATATACTATGTACTACACTGTGCGTTTCTTATATTCTAAGTTTTTCAGTGCAACTCACTCATATACTATGTACTACACTGTGCGTTTCTTATATTCTAAGTTTTTCAGTGCAACTCACTCATATACTATGTACTACACTGTGCATTTCGTGAAATGCGGGTTTTTCAGTAAATTCCAAGTTTTTCAGTGCAACTCACTCATATACTATGTACTACACTGTGCGTTTCTTATATTCTAAGTTTTTCAGTGCAACTCACTCATATACTATGTACTACACTGTGCGTTTCTTATATTCTAAGTTTTTCAGTGCAACTCACTCATATACTATGTACTACACTGTGCGTTCCTTATATTCTAAGTTTTTCGTGCAACTCACTCATATACTATGTACTACACTGTGCGTTTCTTATATTCTAAGTTTTTCAGTGCAACTCACTCATATACTATGTACTACACTGTGCGTTTCTTATATTCTAAGTTTTTCAGTGCAACTCACTCATATACTATGTACTACACTGTGCATTTCGTGTAATGCGGGTTTTTCAGTAAATTCTAAGTTTTTCAGTGCAACTCACTCATATACTATGTACTACACTGTACGTTTCCTATATTCTAAGTTTTTCAGTGCAACTCACTCATATACTATGTACTACACTGTGCGTTTCTTATATTCTAAGTTTTTCAGTGCAACTCACTCATATAATATGTACTACACTGTGCGTTTCTTATATTCTAAGTTTTTCAGTGCAACTCACTCCTATACTATGTACTACACTGTGCGTTTCTTATATTCTAAGTTTTTCAGTGCAACTCACTCATATTCTATGTACTACACTGTGCGTTTCTTATATTCTAAGTTTTTCAGTGCAACTCACTCATATACTATGTACTACACTGTGCGTTTCTTATATTCTAAGTTTTTCAGTGCAACTCACTCATATACTATGTACTACACTGTGCGTTTCTTATATTCTAAGTTTTTCAGTGCAACTCACTCATATACTATGTACTACACTGTGCGTTTCTTATATTCTAAGTTTTTCAGTGCAACTCACTCATATACTATGTACTACACTGTGCGTTTCTTATATTCTAAGTTTTTCAGTGCAACTCACTCATATACTATATACTACACTGTGCATTTCGTGTAATGCGGGTTTTTCAGTAAATTCTAAGTTTTTCAGTGCAACTCACTCATATACTATGTACTACACTGTGCGTTTCTTATATTCTAAGTTATTCAGTGCAACTCACTCATATACTATGTACTACACTGTGCGTTTCTTATATTCTAAGTTTTTCAGTGCAACTCACTCATATACTATGAACTACACTGTGCGTTTCTTATATTCTAAGTTTTTCAGTGCAACTCACTCATATACTACGTACTACACTGTGCGTTTCTTATATTCTAAGTTTTTCAGTGCAACTCACTCATATACTATGTACTACACTGTGCGTTTCTTAAATTCTAAGTTTTTCAGTGCAACTCACTCATATACTATGTACTACACTGTGTGTTTCTTAAATTCTAAGGTTTTCAGTGCAACTCACTCATATACTATGTACTACACTGTGTGTTTCTTATATTCTAAGTTTTTCAGTGCAACTCACTCATATACTATGTACTACACTGTGCGTTTCTTATATTCTAAGTTTTTCAGTGCAACTCACTCATATACTATTTACTACACTGTGCATTTCGTGTAATGCGGGTTTTTCAGTAAATTCTAAGTTTTTCAGTGCAACTCACTCATATACAATGTACTACACTGTGCGTTTCTTATATTCTAAGTTTTTTAGTGCAACTCACTCATATACTATGGACTACACTGTGCGTTTCTTATATTCTAAGTTTTTCAGTGCAACTCACTCATATACTATGTACTACACTGTGCGTTTCTTATATTCTAAGTTTTTCAGTGCAACTCACTCATATACTATGTACTACACTGTGCGTTTCTTATATTCTAAGTTTTTCAGTGCAACTCACTCATATACTATGTACTACACTGTGCGTTTCTTATATTCTAAGTTTTTCAGTGCAACTCACTCATATACTATGTACTACACTGTGCGTTTCTTATATTCTAAGTTTTTCAGTGCAACTCACTCATATTCTATGTACTACACTGTGCGTTTCTTATATTCTAAGTTTTTCAGTGCAACTCACTCATATACTATGTACTACACTGTGCGTTTCTTATATTCTAAGTTTTTCAGTGCAACTCACTCATATACTATGTACTACACTGTGCGTTTCTTATATTCTAAGTTTTTCAGGGCAACTCACTCATATACTATGTACTACACTGTGCGTTTCTTATATTCTAAGTTTTTCAGTGCAACTCACTCATATACCATATACTACACTGTGCATTTCGTGTAATGCGGGTTTTTCAGTAAATTCTAAGTTTTTCAGTGCAACTCACTCATATACTATGTACTACACTGTGCGTTTCTTATATTCTAAGTTTTTCAGTGCAACTCACTCATATACTATGTACTACACTGTGCGTTTCTTATATTCTAAGTTTTTCAGTGCAACTCACTCATATACTATGAACTACACTGTGCGTTTCTTATATTCTAAGTTTTTCAGTGCAACTCACTCATATACTATGTACTACAATGTGCGTTTCTTAAATTCTAAGTTTTTCAGTGCAACTCACTCATATACTATGTACTACACTGTGTGTTTCTTATATTCTAAGTTTTTCAGTGCAACTCACTCATATACTATGTACTACACTGTGCGTTTCTTATATTCTAAGTTTTTCAGTGCAACTCACTCATATACTATTTACTACACTGTGCATTTCGTGTAATGCGGGTTTTTCAGTAAATTCTAAGTTTTTCAGTGCAACTCACTCATATACAATGTACTACACTGTGCGTTTCTTATATTCTAAGTTTTTCAGTGCAACTCACTCATATACTATGTACTACACTGTGCGTTTCTTATATTCTAAGTTTTTCAGTGCAACTCACTCATATACTATGTACTACACTGTGCGTTTCTTATATTCTAAGTTTTTCAGTGCAACTCACTCATATACTATGTACTACAATGTGCGTTTCTTAAATTCTAAGTTTTTCAGTGCAACTCACTCATATACTATGTACTACAATGTGCGTTTCTTATATTCTAAGATTTTCAGTGCAACTCACTCATATACTATGTACTACACTGTGCGTTTCTTATATTCTAAGTTTTTCAGTGCAACTCACTCATATACTATGTCCTACACTGTGCGTTTCTTATATTCTAAGTTTTTCAGTGCAACTCACTCATATACTATGTACTACACTGTGCGTTTCTTATATTCTAAGTTTTTCAGTGCAACTCACTCATATACTATGTACTACACTGTGCGTTTCTTATAATCTAAGTTTTTCGTGCAACTCACTCATATACTATGTACTACACTGTGCGTTTCTTATATTCTAAGTTTTTCAGTGCAACTCACTCATATACTATGTACTACACTGTGCGTTTCTTATATTCTAAGTTTTTCAGTGCAACTCACTCATATACTATGTACTACACTGTGCGTTTCTTATATTCTAAGTTTTTCAGTGCAACTCACTCATATACTATGTACTACACTGTGCATTTCGTGAAATGCGGGTTTTTCAGTAAATTCCAAGTTTTTCAGTGCAACTCACTCATATACTATGTACTACACTGTGCGTTTCTTATATTCTAAGTTTTTCAGTGCAACTCACTCATATACTATGTACTACACTGTGCGTTTCTTATATTCTAAGTTTTTCAGTGCAACTCACTCATATACTATGTACTACACTGTGCGTTTCTTATATTCTAAGTTTTTCAGTGCAACTCACTCATATTCTATGTACATCACTGTGCGTTTCTTATATTCTAAGTTTTTCAGTGCAACTCACTCATATACTAATTACTACACTGTGCATTTCGTGTAATGCGGGTTTTTCAGTAAATTCTAAGTTTTTCAGTGCAACTCACTCATATACTATGTACTACACTGTGCGTTTCTTATATTCTAAGTTTATCAGTGCAACTCACTCATATACTATGTACTACACTGTGCATTTCTTATATTCTAAGTTTTTCAGTGCAAGTCACTCATATACTATGTACTACACTGTGCGTTTCTTATATTCTAAGTTTTTCAGTGCAACTCACTCATATACTATGTACTACACTGTGTGTTTCTTAAATTCTAAGTTTTTCAGTGCAACTCACTCATATACTATGTACTACACTGTGCGTTTCTTATATTCTAAGTTTTTCATTGCAACTCACTCATATACTATGTACTACACTGTGCGTTTCTTATATTCTAAGTTTTTCAGTGCAACTCACTCATATCCTATGTACTACACTGTGCATTTCGTGTAATGCGGGTTTTTCAGTAAATTCTAAGTTTTTCAGTGCAACTCACTCATATACTATGTACTACACTGTGCGTTTCTTATATTCTAAGTTTTTCAGTGCAACTCACTCATATACTATATACTACACGGTGCATTTCGTGTAATGCGGGTTTTTCAGTAAATTCTAAGTTTTTCAGTGCAACTCACTCATATACTATGTACTACACTGTGCGTTTCTTATATTCTAAGTTTTTCAGTGCAACTCACTCATATACTATGTACTACACTGTGCGTTTCTTATATTCTAAGTTTTTCAGTGCAACTCACTCATATACTATGTACTACACTGTGCGTTTCTTATATTCTAAGTTTTTCAGTGCAACTCACTCATATACTATGTACTACACTGTGCGTTTCTTATATTCTAAGTTTTTCAGTGCAACTCACTCATATTCTATGTACTACACTGTGCGTTTCTTATATTCTAAGTTTTTCAGTGCAACTCACTCATATACTATGTACTACACTGTGCGTTTCTTATATTCTAAGTTTTTCAGTGCAACTCACTCATATACTATGTACTACACTGTGCGTTTCTTATATTCTAAGTTTTTTAAGTGCAACTCACTCATATACTATGTACTACACTGTGCGTTTCTTATATTCTAAGTTTTTCAGTGCAACTCACTCATATACTATGTACTACACTGTGCGTTTCTTAAATTCTAAGTTTTTCAGTGCAACTCACTCATATACTATGTACTACACTGTGTGTTTCTTAAATTCTAAGTTTTTCAGTGCAACTCACTCATATACTATGTACTACACTGTGCGTTTCTTATATTCTAAGTTTTTCAGTGCAACTCACTCATATACTATGTACTACACTGTGCGTTTCTTATATTCTAAGTTTTTCAGTGCAACTCACTCATATACTATGTACTACACTCTGCATTTCGTGTGCGGGTTTTTCAGTAAATTCTAAGTTTTTCAGTGCAACTCAGTCATATACTATGTACTACACTGTGCGTTTCTTATATTCTAAGTTTTTCAGTGCAACTCACTCATATACTATGTACTACACTGTGCGTTTTTTATATTCTAAGTTTTTCAGTGCAACTCACTCATATACTATGTACTACACTGTGCGTTTCTTATATTCTAAGTTTTTCAGTGCAACTCACTCATATACAATGTACTACACTGTGCATTTCGTGTAATGCGGGTTTTTCAGTAAATTCTAAGTTTTTCAGTGCAACTCACTCATATACTATGTACTACACTGTGCGTTTCTTATATTCTAAGTTTTTCAGTGCAACTCACTCATATACTATGTACTACACTGTGCGTTTCTTATATTCTAAGTTTTTCAGTGCAACTCACTCATATACTATGTACTATACTGTGCGTTTCTTATATTCTAAGTTTTTCAGTGCAACTCACTCATATACTATGTACTACACTGTGCGTTTCTTATATTCTAAGTTTTTCAGTGCAACTCACTCATATACTATGTACTACACTGTGCGTTTCTTATATTCTAAGTTTTTCAGTGCAACTCACTCATATACTATGTACTACACTGTGCGTTTCTTATATTCTAAGTTTTTCAGTGCAACTCACTCATATACTATGTACTACACTGTGCGTTTCTTATATTCTAAGTTTTTCATTGCAACTCACTCATATACTATGTACTAGACTGTGCGTTTCTTATATTCTAAGTTTTTCGTGCAACTCACTCATATACTATGTACTACACTGTGCGTTTCTTATATTCTAAGTTTTTCAGTGCAAATCACTCATATACTATGTACTACACTGTGCGTTTCTTATATTCTAAGTTTTTCAGTGCAACTCACTCATATACTATGTACTACACTGTGCGTTTCTTATATTCTAAGTTTTTCAGTGCAACTCACTCATATACTATGTACTACACTGTGCATTTCGTGTAATGCGGGTTTTTCAGTAAATTCTAAGTTTTTCAGTGCAACTCACTCATATACTATGTACTACACTGTGCGTTTCTTATATTCTAAGTTTTTCAGTGCAACTCACTCATATACTATGTACTACACTGTGCGTTTCTTATATTCTAAGTTTTTCAGTGCAACTCACTCATATACTATGTACTACACTGTGCGTTTCTTATATTCTAAGTTTTTCAGTGCAACTCACTCATATACTATGTACTACACTGTGCGTTTCTTATATTCTAAGTTTTTCAGTGCAACTCACTCATATACTATGTACTACACTGTGCGTTTCTTAAATTCTAAGTTTTTCAGTGCAACTCACTCATATACTATGTACTACACTTTGTGTTTCTTAAATTCTAAGTTTTTCAATGCAACTCACTCATATACTATGTACTACACTGTGCGTTTCTTATATTCTAAGTTTTTCAGTGCAACTCACTCATATACTATGTACTACAGTCTGCATTTCGTGTGCGGGTTTTTCAGTAAATTCTAAGTTTTTCAGTGCAACTCAGTCATATACTATGTACTACACTGTGCGTTTCTTATATTCTAAGTTTTTCAGTGCAACTCACTCATATACTATGTACTACACTGTGCGTTTTTTATATTCTAAGTTTTTCAGTGCAACTCACTCATATACTATGTACTACACTGTGCGTTTCTTATATTCTAAGTTTTTCAGTGCAACTCACTCATATACTATGTACTACACTGTGCGTTTCTTAAATTCTAAGTTTTTCAGTGCAACTCACTCATATTCTATGTACATCACTGTGTGTTTCTTATATTCTAAGTTTTTCAGTGCAACTCACTCATATACTAATTACTACACTGTGCATTTCGTGTAATGCGGGTTTTTCAGTAAATTCTAAGTTTTTCAGTGCAACTCACTCATATACTATGTACTACACTGTGCGTTTCTTATATTCTAAGTTTATCAGTGCAACTCACTCATATACTATGTACTACACTGTGCATTTCTTATATTCTAAGTTTTTCAGTGCAAGTCACTCATATACTATGTACTACACTGTGCGTTTCTTATATTCTAAGTTTTTCAGTGCAACTCACTCATATACTATGTACTACACTGTGTGTTTCTTAAATTCTAAGTTTTTCAGTGCAACTCACTCATATACTATGTACTACACTGTGCGTTTCTTATATTCTAAGTTTTTCATTGCAACTCACTCATATACTATGTACTACACTGTGCGTTTCTTATATTCTAAGTTTTTCAGTGCAACTCACTCATATTCTATGTACTACACTGTGCATTTCGTGTAATGCGGGTTTTTCAGTAAATTCTAAGTTTTTCAGTGCAACTCACTCATATACTATGTACTACACTGTGCGTTTCTTATATTCTAAGTTTTTCAGTGCAACTCACTCATATACTATATACTACACGGTGCATTTCGTGTAATGCGGGTTTTTCAGTAAATTCTAAGTTTTTCAGTGCAACTCACTCATATACTATGTACTACACTGTGCGTTTCTTATATTCTAAGTTTTTCAGTGCAACTCACTCATATACTATGTACTACACTGTGCGTTTCTTATATTCTAAGTTTTTCAGTGCAACTCACT
The DNA here is from genome assembly GCF_978045245.1 of Mus caroli. Taxonomy (NCBI): domain Eukaryota; kingdom Metazoa; phylum Chordata; class Mammalia; order Rodentia; family Muridae; genus Mus; species Mus caroli. Next base: position 709,476 of record NW_028227283.1, read on the forward strand.
CATATACTATGTACTACACTGTGCGTTTCTTATATTCTAAGTTTTTCAGTGCAACTCACTCATATACTATGTACTACACTGTGCGTTTCTTATATTCTAAGTTTTTCAGTGCAACTCACTCATATTCTATGTACTACACTGTGCGTTTCTTATATTCTAAGTTTTTCAGTGCAACTCACTCATATACTATGTACTACACTGTGCGTTTCTTATATTCTAAGTTTTTCAGTGCAACTCACTCATATACTATGTACTACACTGTGCGTTTCTTATATTCTAAGTTTTTTAAGTGCAACTCACTCATATACTATGTACTACACTGTGCGTTTCTTATATTCTAAGTTTTTCAGTGCAACTCACTCATATACTATGTACTACACTGTGCGTTTCTTAAATTCTAAGTTTTTCAGTGCAACTCACTCATATACTATGTACTACACTGTGTGTTTCTTAAATTCTAAGTTTTTCAGTGCAACTCACTCATATACTATGTACTACACTGTGCGTTTCTTATATTCTAAGTTTTTCAGTGCAACTCACTCATATACTATGTACTACACTGTGCGTTTCTTATATTCTAAGTTTTTCAGTGCAACTCACTCATATACTATGTACTACACTCTGCATTTCGTGTGCGGGTTTTTCAGTAAATTCTAAGTTTTTCAGTGCAACTCAGTCATATACTATGTACTACACTGTGCATTTCTTATATTCTAAGTTTTTCAGTGCAACTCACTCATATACTATGTACTACACTGTGCGTTTTTTATATTCTAAGTTTTTCAGTGCAACTCACTCATATACTATGTACTACACTGTGCGTTTCTTATATTCTAAGTTTTTCAGTGCAACTCACTCATATACAATGTACTACACTGTGCATTTCGTGTAATGCGGGTTTTTCAGTAAATTCTAAGTTTTTCAGTGCAACTCACTCATATACTATGTACTACACTGTGCGTTTCTTATATTCTAAGTTTTTCAGTGCAACTCACTCATATACTATGTACTACACTGTGCGTTTCTTATATTCTAAGTTTTTCAGTGCAACTCACTCATATACTATGTACTATACTGTGCGTTTCTTATATTCTAAGTTTTTCAGTGCAACTCACTCATATACTATGTACTACACTGTGCGTTTCTTATATTCTAAGTTTTTCAGTGCAACTCACTCATATACTATGTACTACACTGTGCGTTTCTTATATTCTAAGTTTTTCAGTGCAACTCACTCATATACTATGTACTACACTGTGCGTTTCTTATATTCTAAGTTTTTCAGTGCAACTCACTCATATACTATGTACTACACTGTGCGTTTCTTATATTCTAAGTTTTTCATTGCAACTCACTCATATACTATGTACTAGACTGTGCGTTTCTTATATTCTAAGTTTTTCGTGCAACTCACTCATATACTATGTACTACACTGTGCGTTTCTTATATTCTAAGTTTTTCAGTGCAAATCACTCATATACTATGTACTACACTGTGCGTTTCTTATATTCTAAGTTTTTCAGTGCAACTCACTCATATACTATGTACTACACTGTGCGTTTCTTATATTCTAAGTTTTTCAGTGCAACTCACTCATATACTATGTACTACACTGTGCATTTCGTGTAATGCGGGTTTTTCAGTAAATTCTAAGTTTTTCAGTGCAACTCACTCATATACTATGTACTACACTGTGCGTTTCTTATATTCTAAGTTTTTCAGTGCAACTCACTCATATACTATGTACTACACTGTGCGTTTCTTATATTCTAAGTTTTTCAGTGCAACTCACTCATATACTATGTACTACACTGTGCGTTTCTTATATTCTAAGTTTTTCAGTGCAACTCACTCATATACTATGTACTACACTGTGCGTTTCTTATATTCTAAGTTTTTCAGTGCAACTCACTCATATACTATGTACTACACTGTGCGTTTCTTAAATTCTAAGTTTTTCAGTGCAACTCACTCATATACTATGTACTACACTTTGTGTTTCTTAAATTCTAAGTTTTTCAATGCAACTCACTCATATACTATGTACTACACTGTGCGTTTCTTATATTCTAAGTTTTTCAGTGCAACTCACTCATATACTATGTACTACAGTCTGCATTTCGTGTGCGGGTTTTTCAGTAAATTCTAAGTTTTTCAGTGCAACTCAGTCATATACTATGTACTACACTGTGCGTTTCTTATATTCTAAGTTTTTCAGTGCAACTCACTCATATACTATGTACTACACTGTGCGTTTTTTATATTCTAAGTTTTTCAGTGCAACTCACTCATATACTATGTACTACACTGTGCGTTTCTTATATTCTAAGTTTTTCAGTGCAACTCACTCATATACTATGTACTACACTGTGCGTTTCTTAAATTCTAAGTTTTTCAGTGCAACTCACTCATATACTATGTACTACACTGTGCGTTTCTTATATTCTAAGATTTTCAGTGCAACTCACTCATATACTATGTACTGCACTGTGCGTTTCTTATATTCTAAGTTTTTCAGTGCAACTCACTCATATACTATGTACTACACTGTGCGTTTCTTATATTCTAAGTTTTTCAGGGCAACTCACTCATATACTATGTACTACACTGTGCTTTTCTTATATTCTAAGTTTTTCAGTGCAACTCACTCATATACTATGTACTACACTGTGCGTTTCTTATATTCTAAATTTTTCAGTTCAACTCACTCATATACTATGTACTACACTGTGCGTTTCTTATATTCTAAGTTTTTCAGTGCAACTCACTCATATACTATGTACTACACTGTGCGTTCCTTATATTATAAGTTTTTCGTGCAACTCACTCATATACTATGTACTACACTGTGCGTTTCTTATATTCTAAGTTTTTCAGTGCAACTCACTCATATACTATGTACTACACTGTGCGTTTCTTATATTCTAAGTTTTTCAGTGCAACTCACTCATATACTATGTACTACACTGTGCGTTTCTTATATTCTAAGTTTTTCAGTGCAACTCACTCATATACTATGTACTACACTGTGCATTTCGTGTAATGCGGGTTTTTCAGTAAATTCTAAGTTTTTCAGTGCAACTCACTCATATACTATGTACTACACTGTACGTTTCCTATATTCTAAGTTTTTCAGTGCAACTCACTCATATACTATGTACTACACTGTGCGTTTCTTATATTCTAAGTTTTTCAGTGCAACTCACTCATATACTATGTACTACACTGTGCGTTTCTTATATTCTAAGTTTTTCAGTGCAACTCACTCATATACTATTTACTACACTGTGCGTTTCTTAAATTCTAAGTTTTTCAGTGCAACTCACTCATATACTATGTACTACACTGTGTGTTTCTTAAATTCTAAGTTTTTCAGTGCAACTCACTCATATACTATGTACTACACTGTGCGTTTCTTATATTCTAAGTTTTTCAGTGCAACTCACTCATATACTATGTACTACACTGTGCGTTTCTTATATTCTAAGTTTTTCAGTGCAACTCACTCATATACTATGTACTACACTCTGCATTTCGTGTGCGGGTTTTTCAGTAAATTCTAAGTTTTTCAGTGCAACTCAGTCATATACTATGTACTACACTGTGCGTTTCTTATATTCTAAGTTTTTCAGTGCAACTCACTCATATACTATGTACTACACTGTGCGTTTCTTATATTCTAAGTTTTTCAGTGCAACTCACTCATATACTATGTACTACACTGTGCGTTTCTTATATTCTAAGTTTTTCAGTGCAACTCACTCATATACTATGTACTACACTGTGCGTTTCTTATATTCTAAGTTTTTCAGTGCAACTCACTCATATACTATGTACTACACTGTGCGTTTCTTATATTCTAAATTTTTCAGTTCAACTCACTCATATACTATGTACTACACTGTGCGTTTCTTATATTCTAAGTTTTTCAGTGCAACTCACTCATATACTATGTACTACACTGTGCGTTCCTTATATTCTAAGTTTTTCATGCAACTCACTCATATACTATGTACTACACTGTGCGTTTCTTATATTCTAAGTTATTCAGTGCAACTCACACATATACTATGTACTACACTGTGCGTTTCTTATATTCTAAGTTTTTCAGTGCAACTCACTCATATACTATGTACTACACTGTGCGTTTCTTATATTCTAAGTTTTTCAGTGCAACTCACTCATATACTATGTACTACACTGTGCATTTCGTGTAATGCGGGTTTTTCAGTAAATTCTAAGTTTTTCAGTGCAACTCACTCATATACTATGTACTACACTGTACGTTTCCTATATTCTAAGTTTTTCAGTGCAACTCACTCATATACTATGTACTACACTGTGCGTTTCTTATATTCTAAGTTTTCAGTGCAACTCACTCCTATACTATGTACTACACTGTGCGTTTCTTATATTCTAAGTTTTTCAGTGCAACTCACTCATATTCTATGTACTACACTGTGCGTTTCTTATATTCTACGTTTTTCAGTGCAACTCACTCATATACTATGTACTACACTGTGCGTTTCTTATATTCTAAGTTTTTCAGTGCAACTCACTCATACACTATGTACTACAATGTGCGTTTCTTATATTCTAAGTTTTTCAGTGCAACTCACTCATATACTATGTACTACACTGTGCATTTCGTGTAATGCGGGTTTTTCAGTTAATTCTAAGTTTTTCAGTGCAACTCACTCATATACTATGTACTACACTGTGCGTTTTTATATTCTAAGTTTTTCAGTGCAACTCACTCATATACTATGTACTACACTGTGCGTTTCTTATATTCTAAGTTTTTCAGTGCAACTCACTCATATACTATATACTACACTGTGCGTTTCTTATATTCTAAGTTTTTCAGTGCAACTCACTCATATACTATGTACTACACTGTGCGTTTCTTATATTCTAAGTTTTTCAGTGCAACTCACTCATATACTATGTACTACACTGTGCGTTTCTTATATTCTAAGTTTTTCAGTGCAACACACTCATATACTATGTACTACACTGTGCGTTTCTTATATTCTAAGTTTTTCAGTGCAACTCACTCATATACTATGTACTACACTGTGCGTTTCTTATATTCTAAGTTTTTCAGTGCAACTCACTCATATACTATGTACTACACTGTGCGTTTCTTATATTCTAAGTTTTTCATTGCAACTCACTCATATACTATGTACTACACTGTGTGTTTCTTATATTCTAAGTTTTTCAGTGCAACTCACTCATATACTATGTACTACACTGTGCATTTCGTGTAATGCGGGTTTTTCAGTAAATTCTAAGTTTTTCAGTGCAACTCACTCATATACTATGTACTACACTGTGCGTTTCTTATATTCTAAGTTTTTCAGTGCAACTCACTCATATACTATGTACTACACTGTGCGTTTCTTATATTCTAAGTTTTTCAGTGCAACTCACTCATATACTATGTACTACACTGTGCATTTCGTGTAATGCGGGTTTTTCAGTAAATTCTAAGTTTTTCAGTGCAACTCACTCATATACTATGTACTACACTGTGCGTTTCTTATATTCTAAGTTTTTCAGTGCAACTCACTCATATACTATGTACTACACTGTGCGTTTCTTATATTCTAAGTTTTTCAGTGCAACTCACTCATATACTATGTACTACACTGTGCGTTTCTTATATTCTAAGTTTTTCAGTGCAACTCACTCATATACTATGTACTACACTGTGCGTTTCTTATATTCTAAGTTTTTCAGTGCAACTCACTCATATACTATGTACTACACTGTGTGTTTCTTAAATTCTAAGTTTTTCAGTGCAACTCACTCATATACTATGTACTACACTGTGCGTTTCTTATATTCTAAGTTTTTCAGTGCAACTCACTCATATACTATGTACTACACTGTGCGTTTCTTATATTCTAAGTTTTTCAGTGCAACTCACTCATATACTATGTACTACACTGTGCATTTCGTGTGCGGGTTTTTCAGTAAATTCTAAGTTTTTCAGTGCAACTCAGTCATATACTATGTACTATACTGTGCGTTTCTTATATTCTAAGTTTTTCAGTGCAACTCACTCATATACTATGTACTACACTGTGCGTTTTTTATATTCTAAGTTTTTCAGTGCAACTCACTCATATACTATGTACTACACTGTGCGTTTATTATATTCTAAGTTTTTCAGTGCAACTCACTCATATACTATGTACTACACTGTGCGTTTCTTAAATTCTAAGTTTTTCAGTGCAACTCACTCATATACTATGTACTACAATGTGCGTTTCTTATATTCTAAGATTTTCAGTGCAACTCACTCATATACTATGTACTACACTGTGCGTTTCTTATATTCTAAGTTTTTCAGTGCAACTCACTCATATACTATGTACTACACTGTGCGTTTCTTATATTCTAAGTTTTTCAGTGCAACTCACTCATATACTATGTACTACACTGTGCGTTTCTTATATTCTAAGTTTTTCAGTGCAACTCACTCATATACTATGTACTACACTGTGCGTTTCTTATATTCTAAGTTTTTCAGTGCAACTCACTCATATACTATGTACTACACTGTGCGTTTCTTATATTCTAAGTTTTTCAGTGCAACTCACTCATATACTATGTACTACACTGTGCGTTCCTTATATTCTAAGTTTTTCGTGCAACTCACTCATATACTATGTACTACACTGTGCGTTTCTTATATTCTAAGTTTTTCAGTGCAACTCACTCATATACTATGTACTACACTGTGCGTTTCTTATATTCTAAGTTTTTCATTGCAACTCACTCATATACTATGTACTACACTGTGTGTTTCTTATATTCTAAGTTTTTCAGTGCAACTCACTCATATACTATGTACTACACTGTGCATTTCGTGTAATGCGGGTTTTTCAGTAAATTCTAAGTTTTTCAGTGCAACTCACTCATATACTATGTACTACACTGTGCGTTTCTTATATTCTAAGTTTTTCAGTGCAACTCACTCATATACTATGTACTACACTGTGCGTTTCTTATATTCTAAGTTTTTCAGTGCAACTCACTCATATACTATGTACTACACTGTGCGTTTCTTATATTCTAAGTTTTTCAGTGCAACTCACTCATATACTATGTACTACACTGTGCGTTTCTTATATTCTAAGTTTTTCAGTGCAACTCACTCATATACTATGTACTACACTGTGCGTTTCTTATATTCTAAGTTTTTCAGTGCAACTCACTCATATACTATGTACTACACTGTGTGTTTCTTAAATTCTAAGTTTTTCAGTGCAACTCACTCATATACTATGTACTACACTGTGCGTTTCTTAAATTCTAAGTTTTTCAGTGCAACTCACTCATATACTATGTACTACACTGTGTGTTTCTTATATTCTAAGTTTCTCAGTGCAACTCACTCATATACTATGTACTACACTGTGCATTTCGTGTAATGCGGGTTTTTCAGTAAATTCTAAGTTTTTCAGTGCAACTCACTCATATACTATGTACTACACTGTGCGTTTCTTATATTCTAAGTTTTTCAGTGCAACTCACTCATATACTATGTACTACACTGTGCGTTTCTTATATTCTAAGTTTTTCAGTGCAACTCACTCATATACTATGTACTACACTGTGCGTTTCTTATATTCTAAGTTTTTCAGTGCAACTCACTCATATACTATGTACTACACTGTGCATTTCGTGTAATGCGGGTTTTTCAGTAAATTCTAAGTTTTTCAGTGCAACTCACTCATATACTATGTACTACACTGTGCGTTTCTTATATTCTAAGTTTTTCAGTGCAACTCACTCATATACTATGTACTACACTGTGCGTTTCTTATATTCTAAGTTTTTCAGTGCAACTCACTCATATACTATGTACTACACTGTGCGTTTCTTATATTCTAAGTTTTTCAGTGCAACTCACTCATATACTATGTACTACACTGTGCGTTTCTTATATTCTAAGTTTTTCAGTGCAACTCACTCATATACTATGTACTACACTGTGTGTTTCTTAAATTCTAAGTTTTTCAGTGCAACTCACTCATATACTATGTACTACACTGTGCGTTTCTTAAATTCTAAGTTTTTCAGTGCAATTCACTCATATACTATGTACTACACTGTGCGTTTCTTATATTCTAAGTTTTTCAGTGCAACTCACTCATATACTATGTACTACACTGTGCATTTCGTGTGCGGGTTTTTCAGTAAATTCTAAGTTTTTCAGTGCAACTCAGTCATATACTATGTACTACACTGTGCGTTTCTTATATTCTAAGTTTTTCAGTGCAACTCACTCATATACTATGTACTACACTGTGCGTTTTTTATATTCTAAGTTTTTCAGTGCAACTCACTCATATACTATGTACTACACTGTGCGTTTCTTATATTCTAAGTTTTTCAGTGCAACTCACTCATATACTATGTACTACACTGTGCGTTTCTTAAATTCTAAGTTTTTCAGTGCAACTCACTCATATACTATGTACTACAATGTGCGTTTCTTATATTCTAAGATTTTCAGTGCAACTCACTCATATACTATGTACTACACTGTGCGTTTCTTATATTCTAAGTTTTTCAGTGCAACTCACTCATATACTATGTACTACACTGTGCGTTTCTTATATTCTAAGTTTTTCAGTGCAACTCACTCATATACTATGTACTACACTGTGCGTTTCTTATATTCTAAGTTTTTCAGTGCAACTCACTCATATACTATGTACTACACTGTGCGTTTCTTATATTCTAAGTTTTTCAGTGCAACTCACTCATATACTATGTACTACACTGTGCGTTCCTTATATTCTAAGTTTTTCGTGCAACTCACTCATATACTATGTACTACACTGTGCGTTTCTTATATTCTAAGTTTTTCAGTGCAACTCACTCATATACTATGTACTACACTGTGCGTTTCTTATATTCTAAGTTTTTCAGTGCAACTCACTCATATACTATGTACTACACTGTGCGTTTCTTATATTCTAAGTTTTTCAGTGCAACTCACTCATATACTATGTACTACACTGTGCGTTTCTTATATTCTAAGTTTTTCAGTGCAACTCACTCATATACTATGTACTACACTGTGCGTTTCTTATATTCTAAGTTTTTCAGTGCAACTCACTCATATTCTATGTACTACACTGTGCGTTTCTTATATTCTAAGTTTTTCAGTGCAACTCACTCCTATACTATGTACTACACTGTGCATTTCGTGTAATGCGGGTTTTTCAGTAAATTCTAAGTTTTTCAGTGCAACTCACTCATATACTATGTACTACACTGTGCTTTTCTTATATTCTAAGTTTTTCAGTGCAACTCACTCATATACTATGTACTACACTGTGCGTTTCTTAAATTCTAAGTTTTTCAGTGCAACTCACTCATACACTATGTACTACAATGTGCGTTTCTTATATTCTAAGTTTTTCAGTGCAACTCACTCATATACTATGTACTACACTGTGCATTTCGTGTAATGTGGGTTTTTCAGTAAATTCTAAGTTTTTCAGTGCAACTCACTCATATACTATGTACTACACTGTGCGTTTCTTATATTCTAAGTTTTTCAGTGCAACTCACTCATATACTATGTACTACACTGTGCGTTTCTTATATTCTAAGTTTTTCAGTGCAACTCACTCATATACTATGTACTACACTGTGCGTTTCTTATATTCTAAGTTTTTCAGTGCAACTCACTCATATACTATGTACTACACTGTGCATTTCGTGTAATGCGGGTTTTTCAGTAAATTCTAAGTTTTTCAGTGCAACTCACTCATATACTATGTACTACACTGTGCATTTCTTATATTCTAAGTTTTTCAGTGCAACTCACTCATATACTATGTACTACACTGTGCGTTTCTTATATTCTAAGTTTTTCAGTGCAACTCACTCATATACTATGTACTACACTGTGCGTTTCTTATATTCTAAGTTTTTCAGTGCAACTCACTCATATACTATGTACTACACTGTGCGTTTCTTATATTCTAAGTTTTTCAGTGCAACTCACTCATATACTATGTACTACACTGTGTGTTTCTTAAATTCTAAGTTTTTCAGTGCAACTCACTCCTATACTATGTACTACACTGTGCGTTTCTTAAATTCTAAGTTTTTCAGTGCAACTCACTCATATACTATGTACTACACTGTGCCTTTCTTATATTCTAAGTTTTTCAGTGCAACTCACTCATATACTATGTACTACACTGTGCATTTCGTGTGCGGGTTTTTCAGTAAATTCTAAGTTTTTCAGTGCAACTCACTCATATACTATGTACTACACTGTGCGTTTCTTATATTCTAAGTTTTTCAGTGCAACTCACTCATATACTATGTACTACACTGTGCATTTCGTGTAATGCGGGTTTTTCAGTAAATTCTAAGTTTTTCAGTGCAACTCACTCATATACTATGTACTACACTGTGCTTTTCTTATATTCTAAGTTTTTCAGTGCAACTCACTCATATACTATGTACTACACTGTGCGTTTCTTATATTCTAAGTTTTTCAGTGCAACTCACTCATATACTATGTACTACACTGTGCGTTTCTTATATTCTAAGTTTTTCAGTGCAACTCACTCATATACTATGTACTACACTGTGCGTTTCTTAAATTCTAAGTTTTTCAGTGCAACTCACTCATATACTATGTACTACACTGTGCGTTTCTTAAATTCTAAGTTTTTCAGTGCAACTCACTCCTATACTATGTACTACACTGTGCGTTTCTTATATTCTAAGTTTTTCAGTACAACTCACTCATATACTATGTACTACACTGTGCGTTTCTTATATTCTAAGTTTTTCAGTGCAACTCACTCATATACTATGTACTACACTGTGCTTTTCTTATATTCTAAGTTTTTCAGTGCAACTCACTCATATACTATGTACTACACTGTGCGTTTCTTAAATTCTAAGTTTTTCAGTGCAACTCACTCATACACTATGTACTACAATGTGCGTTTCTTATATTCTAAGTTTTTCAGTGCAACTCACTCATATACTATGTACTACACTGTGCATTTCGTGTAATGCGGGTTTTTCAGTAAATTCTAAGTTTTTCAGTGCAACTCACTCATATACTATGTACTACACTGTGCGTTTCTTATATTCTAAGTTTTTCAGTGCAACTCACTCATATACTATGTACTACACTGTGCGTTTCTTATATTCTAAGTTTTTCAGTGCAACTCACTCATATACTATGTACTACACTGTGTGTTTCTTATATTCTAAGTTTTTCAGTGCAACTCACTCATATACTATGTACTACACTGTGCATTTCGTGTAATGCGGGTTTTTCAGTAAATTCTAAGTTTTTCAGTGCAACTCACTCATATACTATGTACTACACTGTGCGTTTCTTATATTCTAAGTTTTTCAGTGCAACTCACTCATATACTATGTACTACACTGTGCGTTTCTTATATTCTAAGTTTTTCAGTGCAACTCACTCATATACTATGTACTACACTGTGCGTTTCTTATATTCTAAGTTTTTCAGTGCAACTCACTCATATACTATGTACTACACTGTGCGTTTCTTATATTCTAAGTTTTTCAGTGCAACTCACTCATATACTATGTACTACACTGTGTGTTTCTTAAATTCTAAGTTTTTCAGTGCAACTCACTCATATACTATGTACTACACTGTGCGTTTCTTAAATTCTAAGTTTTTCAGTGCAACTCACTCATATACTATGTACTACACTGTGCGTTTCTTATATTCTAAGTTTTTCAGTGCAACTCACTCATATACTATGTACTACACTGTGCATTTCGTGTGCTGGTTTTTCAGTAAATTCTAAGTTTTTCAGTGTAACTCAGTCATATACTATGTACTACACTGTGCGTTTCTTATATTCTAAGTTTTTCAGTGCAACTCACTCATATACTATGTACTACACTGTGCATTTCGTGTAATGCGGGTTTTTCAGTAAATTCTAAGTTTTTCAGTGCAACTCACTCATATACTATGTACTACACTGTGCGTTTCTTATATTCTAAGTTTTTCAGTGCAACTCACTCATATACTATGTACTACACTGTGCGTTTCTTATATTCTAAGTTTTTCAGTGCAACTCACTCATATACTATGTACTACACTGTGCGTTTCTTATATTCTAAGTTTTTCAGTGCAACTCACTCATATACTATGTACTACACTGTGTGTTTCTTAAATTCTAAGTTTTTCAGTGCAACTCACTCATATACTATGTACTACACTGTGCGTTTCTTAAATTCTAAGTTTTTCAGTGCAACTCACTCATATACTATGTACTACACTGTGCGTTTCTTATATTCTAAGTTTTTCAGTGCAACTCACTCATATACTATGTACTACACTGTGCATTTCGTGTGCGGGTTTTTCAGTAAATTCTAAGTTTTTCAGTGCAACTCAGTCATATACTATGTACTACACTGTGCGTTTCTTATATTCTAAGTTTTTCAGTGCAACTCACTCATATACTATGTACTACACTGTGCGTTTCTTATATTCTAAGTTTTTCAGTGCAACTCACTCATATACTATGTACTACACTGTGCGTTTCTTATATTCTAAGTTTTTCAGTGCAACTCACTCATATACTATGTACTACACTGTGCGTTTCTTATATTCTAAGTTTTTCAGTGCAACTCACTCATATACTATGTACTACACTGTGCGTTTCTTATATTCTAAGTTTTTCAGTGCAACTCACTCATATACTATGTACTACACTGTGTGTTTCTTAAATTCTAAGTTTTTCAGTGCAACTCACTCATATACTATGTACTACACTGTGCGTTTCTTAAATTCTAAGTTTTTCAGTGCAATTCACTCATATACTATGTACTACACTGTGCGTTTCTTATATTCTAAGTTTTTCAGTGCAACTCACTCATATACTATGTACTACACTGTGCATTTCGTGTGCGGGTTTTTCAGTAAATTCTAAGTTTTTCAGTGCAACTCAGTCATATACTATGTACTACACTGTGCGTTTCTTATATTCTAAGTTTTTCAGTGCAACTCACTCATATACTATGTACTACACTGTGCGTTTTTTATATTCTAAGTTTTTCAGTGCAACTCACTCATATACTATGTACTACACTGTGCGTTTCTTATATTCTAAGTTTTTCAGTGCAACTCACTCATATACTATGTACTACACTGTGCGTTTCTTAAATTCTAAGTTTTTCAGTGCAACTCACTCATATACTATGTACTACAATGTGCGTTTCTTATATTCTAAGATTTTCAGTGCAACTCACTCATATACTATGTACTACACTGTGCGTTTCTTATATTCTAAGTTTTTCAGTGCAACTCACTCATATACTATGTACTACACTGTGCGTTTCTTATATTCTAAGTTTTTCAGTGCAACTCACTCATATACTATGTACTACACTGTGCGTTTCTTATATTCTAAGTTTTTCAGTGCAACTCACTCATATACTATGTACTACACTGTGCGTTTCTTATATTCTAAGTTTTTCAGTGCAACTCACTCATATACTATGTACTACACTGTGCGTTCCTTATATTCTAAGTTTTTCGTGCAACTCACTCATATACTATGTACTACACTGTGCGTTTCTTATATTCTAAGTTTTTCAGTGCAACTCACTCATATACTATGTACTACACTGTGCGTTTCTTATATTCTAAGTTTTTCAGTGCAACTCACTCATATACTATGTACTACACTGTGCGTTTCTTATATTCTAAGTTTTTCAGTGCAACTCACTCATATACTATGTACTACACTGTGCGTTTCTTATATTCTAAGTTTTTCAGTGCAACTCACTCATATACTATGTACTACACTGTGCGTTTCTTATATTCTAAGTTTTTCAGTGCAACTCACTCATATTCTATGTACTACACTGTGCGTTTCTTATATTCTAAGTTTTTCAGTGCAACTCACTCCTATACTATGTACTACACTGTGCATTTCGTGTAATGCGGGTTTTTCAGTAAATTCTAAGTTTTTCAGTGCAACTCACTCATATACTATGTACTACACTGTGCTTTTCTTATATTCTAAGTTTTTCAGTGCAACTCACTCATATACTATGTACTACACTGTGCGTTTCTTAAATTCTAAGTTTTTCAGTGCAACTCACTCATACACTATGTACTACAATGTGCGTTTCTTATATTCTAAGTTTTTCAGTGCAACTCACTCATATACTATGTACTACACTGTGCATTTCGTGTAATGTGGGTTTTTCAGTAAATTCTAAGTTTTTCAGTGCAACTCACTCATATACTATGTACTACACTGTGCGTTTCTTATATTCTAAGTTTTTCAGTGCAACTCACTCATATACTATGTACTACACTGTGCGTTTCTTATATTCTAAGTTTTTCAGTGCAACTCACTCATATACTATGTACTACACTGTGCGTTTCTTATATTCTAAGTTTTTCAGTGCAACTCACTCATATACTATGTACTACACTGTGCATTTCGTGTAATGCGGGTTTTTCAGTAAATTCTAAGTTTTTCAGTGCAAATCACTCATATACTATGTACTACACTGTGCGTTTCTTATATTCTGTTTTTCAGTGCAACTCACTCATATACTATGTACTACACTGTGCGTTTCTTATATTCTAAGTTTTTCAGTGCAACTCACTCATATACTATGTACTACACTGTGCGTTTCTTATATTCTAAGTTTTTCAGTGCAACTCACTCATATACTATGTACTACACTGTGCGTTTCTTATATTCTAAGTTTTTCAGTGCAACTCACTCATATACTATGTACTACACTGTGTGTTTCTTAAATTCTAAGTTTTTCAGTGCAACTCACTCATATACTATGTACTACACTGTGCGTTTCTTAAATTCTAAGTTTTTCAGTGCAACTCACTCATATACTATGTACTACACTGTGCCTTTCTTATATTCTAAGTTTTTCAGTGCAACTCACTCATATACTATGTACTACACTGTGCATTTCGTGTGCGGGTTTTTCAGTAAATTCTAAGTTTTTCAGTGCAACTCACTCATATACTATGTACTACACTGTGCGTTTCTTATATTCTAAGTTTTTCAGTGCAACTCACTCATATACTATGTACTACACTGTGCATTTCGTGTAATGCGGGTTTTTCAGTAAATTCTAAGTTTTTCAGTGCAACTCACTCATATACTATGTACTACACTGTGCTTTTCTTATATTCTAAGTTTTTCAGTGCAACTCACTCATATACTATGTACTACACTGTGCGTTTCTTATATTCTAAGTTTTTCAGTGCAACTCACTCATATACTATGTACTACACTGTGCGTTTCTTATATTCTAAGTTTTTCAGTGCAACTCACTCATATACTATGTACTACACTGTGCGTTTCTTAAATTCTAAGTTTTTCAGTGCAACTCACTCATATACTATGTACTACACTGTGCGTTTCTTAAATTCTAAGTTTTTCAGTGCAACTCACTCCTATACTATGTACTACACTGTGCGTTTCTTATATTCTAAGTTTTTCAGTACAACTCACTCATATACTATGTACTACACTGTGCGTTTCTTATATTCTAAGTTTTTCAGTGCAACTCACTCATATACTATGTACTACACTGTGCTTTTCTTATATTCTAAGTTTTTCAGTGCAACTCACTCATATACTATGTACTACACTGTGCTTTTCTTAAATTCTAAGTTTTTCAGTGCAACTCACTCATACACTATGTACTACAATGTGCGTTTCTTATATTCTAAGTTTTTCAGTGCAACTCACTCATATACTATGTACTACACTGTGCATTTCGTGTAATGCGGGTTTTTCAGTAAATTCTAAGTTTTTCAGTGCAACTCACTCATATACTATGTACTACACTGTGCGTTTCTTATATTCTAAGTTTTTCAGTGCAACTCACTCATATACTATGTACTACACTGTGCGTTTCTTATATTCTAAGTTTTTCAGTGCAACTCACTCATATACTATGTACTACACTGTGTGTTTCTTATATTCTAAGTTTTTCAGTGCAACTCACTCATATACTATGTACTACACTGTGCATTTCGTGTAATGCGGGTTTTTCAGTAAATTCTAAGTTTTTCAGTGCAACTCACTCATATACTATGTACTACACTGTGCGTTTCTTATATTCTAAGTTTTTCAGTGCAACTCACTCATATACTATGTACTACACTGTGCGTTTCTTATATTCTAAGTTTTTCAGTGCAACTCACTCATATACTATGTACTACACTGTGCGTTTCTTATATTCTAAGTTTTTCAGTGCAACTCACTCATATACTATGTACTACACTGTGCGTTTCTTATATTCTAAGTTTTTCAGTGCAACTCACTCATATACTATGTACTACACTGTGTGTTTCTTAAATTCTAAGTTTTTCAGTGCAACTCACTCATATACTATGTACTACACTGTGCGTTTCTTAAATTCTAAGTTTTTCAGTGCAACTCACTCATATACTATGTACTACACTGTGCGTTTCTTATATTCTAAGTTTTTCAGTGCAACTCACTCATATACTATGTACTACACTGTGCATTTCGTGTGCGGGTTTTTCAGTAAATTCTAAGTTTTTCAGTGCAACTCAGTCATATACTATGTACTACACTGTGCGTTTCTTATATTCTAAGTTTTTCAGTGCAACTCACTCATATACTATGTACTACACTGTGCATTTCGTGTAATGCGGGTTTTTCAGTAAATTCTAAGTTTTTCAGTGCAACTCACTCATATACTATGTACTACACTGTGCGTTTCTTATATTCTAAGTTTTTCAGTGCAACTCACTCATATACTATGTACTACACTGTGCGTTTCTTATATTCTAAGTTTTTCAGTGCAACTCACTCATATACTATGTACTACACTGTGCGTTTCTTATATTCTAAGTTTTTCAGTGCAACTCACTCTATATACTATGTACTACACTGTGTGTTTCTTAAATTCTAAGTTTTTCAGTGCAACTCACTCATATACTATGTACTACACTGTGCGTTTCTTAAATTCTAAGTTTTTCAGTGCAACTCACTCATATACTATGTACTACACTGTGCGTTTCTTATATTCTAAGTTTTTCAGTGCAACTCACTCATATACTATGTACTACACTGTGTGTTTCTTAAATTCTAAGTTTTTCAGTGCAACTCACTCATATACTATGTACTACACTGTGCGTTTCTTAAATTCTAAGTTTTTCAGTGCAACTCACTCATATACTATGTACTACACTGTGCGTTTCTTATATTCTAAATTTTTCAGTGCAACTCACTCATATACTATGTACTACACTGTGCGTTTTTTATATTCTAAGTTTTTCAGTGCAACTCACTCATATACTATGTACTACACTGTGCGTTTCTTATATTCTAAGTTTTTCAGTGCAACTCACTCATATACTATGTACTACACTGTGCGTTTCTTAAATTCTAAGTTTTTCAGTGCAACTCACTCATATACTATGTACTACACTGTGCTTTTCTTATATTCTAAGTTTTTCAGTGCAACTCACTCATATACTATGTACTACACTGTGCGTTTCTTAAATTCTAAGTTTTTCAGTGCAACTCACTCATATACTATGTACTACACTGTGCGTTTCTTATATTCTAAGTTTTTCAGTGCAACTCACTCATATACTATGTACTACACTGTGCGTTTCTTATATTCTAAGTTTTTCAGTGCAACTCACTCATATACTATGTACTACACTGTGCATTTCGTGTGCGGGTTTTTCAGTAAATTCTAAGTTTTTCAGTGCAACTCACTCATATACTATGTACTACACTGTGCGTTTCTTATATTCTAAGTTTTTCAGTGCAACTCACTCATATACTATGTACTACACTGTGCATTTCGTGTAATGCGGGTTTTTCAGTAAATTCTAAGTTTTTCAGTGCAACTCACTCATATACTATGTACTACACTGTGCTTTTCTTATATTCTAAGTTTTTCAGTGCAACTCACTCATATACTATGTACTACACTGTGCGTTTCTTATATTCTAAGTTTTTCAGTGCAACTCACTCATATACTATGTACTACACTGTGCGTTTCTTATATTCTAAGTTTTTCAGTGCAACTCACTCATATACTATGTACTACACTGTGCGTTTCTTAAATTCTAAGTTTTTCAGTGCAACTCACTCATATACTATGTACTACACTGTGCGTTTCTTAAATTCTAAGTTTTTCAGTGCAACTCACTCCTATACTATGTACTACACTGTGCGTTTCTTATATTCTAAGTTTTTCAGTACAACTCACTCATATACTATGTACTACACTGTGCGTTTCTTATATTCTAAGTTTTTCAGTGCAACTCACTCATATACTATGTACTACACTGTGCTTTTCTTATATTCTAAGTTTTTCAGTGCAACTCACTCATATACTATGTACTACACTGTGCTTTTCTTAAATTCTAAGTTTTTCAGTGCAACTCACTCATACACTATGTACTACAATGTGCGTTTCTTATATTCTAAGTTTTTCAGTGCAACTCACTCATATACTATGTACTACACTGTGCATTTCGTGTAATGCGGGTTTTTCAGTAAATTCTAAGTTTTTCAGTGCAACTCACTCATATACTATGTACTACACTGTGCGTTTCTTATATTCTAAGTTTTTCAGTGCAACTCACTCATATACTATGTACTACACTGTGCGTTTCTTATATTCTAAGTTTTTCAGTGCAACTCACTCATATACTATGTACTACACTGTGTGTTTCTTATATTCTAAGTTTTTCAGTGCAACTCACTCATATACTATGTACTACACTGTGCATTTCGTGTAATGCGGGTTTTTCAGTAAATTCTAAGTTTTTCAGTGCAACTCACTCATATACTATGTACTACACTGTGCGTTTCTTATATTCTAAGTTTTTCAGTGCAACTCACTCATATACTATGTACTACACTGTGCGTTTCTTATATTCTAAGTTTTTCAGTGCAACTCACTCATATACTATGTACTACACTGTGCGTTTCTTATATTCTAAGTTTTTCAGTGCAACTCACTCATATACTATGTACTACACTGTGCGTTTCTTATATTCTAAGTTTTTCAGTGCAACTCACTCATATACTATGTACTACACTGTGTGTTTCTTAAATTCTAAGTTTTTCAGTGCAACTCACTCATATACTATGTACTACACTGTGCGTTTCTTAAATTCTAAGTTTTTCAGTGCAACTCACTCATATACTATGTACTACACTGTGCGTTTCTTATATTCTAAGTTTTTCAGTGCAACTCACTCATATACTATGTACTACACTGTGCATTTCGTGTGCGGGTTTTTCAGTAAATTCTAAGTTTTTCAGTGCAACTCAGTCATATACTATGTACTACACTGTGCGTTTCTTATATTCTAAGTTTTTCAGTGCAACTCACTCATATACTATGTACTACACTGTGCATTTCGTGTAATGCGGGTTTTTCAGTAAATTCTAAGTTTTTCAGTGCAACTCACTCATATACTATGTACTACACTGTGCGTTTCTTATATTCTAAGTTTTTCAGTGCAACTCACTCATATACTATGTACTACACTGTGCGTTTCTTATATTCTAAGTTTTTCAGTGCAACTCACTCATATACTATGTACTACACTGTGCGTTTCTTATATTCTAAGTTTTTCAGTGCAACTCACTCTATATACTATGTACTACACTGTGTGTTTCTTAAATTCTAAGTTTTTCAGTGCAACTCACTCATATACTATGTACTACACTGTGCGTTTCTTAAATTCTAAGTTTTTCAGTGCAACTCACTCATATACTATGTACTACACTGTGCGTTTCTTATATTCTAAGTTTTTCAGTGCAACTCACTCATATACTATGTACTACACTGTGTGTTTCTTAAATTCTAAGTTTTTCAGTGCAACTCACTCATATACTATGTACTACACTGTGCGTTTCTTAAATTCTAAGTTTTTCAGTGCAACTCACTCATATACTATGTACTACACTGTGCGTTTCTTATATTCTAAATTTTTCAGTGCAACTCACTCATATACTATGTACTACACTGTGCGTTTTTTATATTCTAAGTTTTTCAGTGCAACTCACTCATATACTATGTACTACACTGTGCGTTTCTTATATTCTAAGTTTTTCAGTGCAACTCACTCATATACTATGTACTACACTGTGCGTTTCTTAAATTCTAAGTTTTTCAGTGCAACTCACTCATATACTATGTACTACACTGTGCTTTTCTTATATTCTAAGTTTTTCAGTGCAACTCACTCATATACTATGTACTACACTGTGCGTTTCTTAAATTCTAAGTTTTTCAGTGCAACTCACTCATACACTATGTACTACAATGTGCGTTTCTTATATTCTAAGTTTTTCAGTGCAACTCACTCATATACTATGTACTACACTGTGCATTTCGTGTAATGTGGGTTTTTCAGTAAATTCTAAGTTTTTCAGTGCAACTCACTCATATACTATGTACTACACTGTGCGTTTCTTATATTCTAAGTTTTTCAGTGCAACTCACTCATATACTATGTACTACACTGTGCGTTTCTTATATTCTAAGTTTTTCAGTGCAACTCACTCATATACTATGTACTACACTGTGCGTTTCTTATATTCTAAGTTTTTCAGTGCAACTCACTCATATACTATGTACTACACTGTGCATTTCGTGTAATGCGGGTTTTTCAGTAAATTCTAAGTTTTTCAGTGCAACTCACTCATATACTATGTACTACACTGTGCGTTTCTTATATTCTAAGTTTTTCAGTGCAACTCACTCATATACTATGTACTACACTGTGCGTTTCTTATATTCTAAGTTTTTCAGTGCAACTCACTCATATACTATGTACTACACTGTGCGTTTCTTATATTCTAAGTTTTTCAGTGCAACTCACTCATATACTATGTACTACACTGTGCGTTTCTTATATTCTAAGTTTTTCAGTGCAACTCACTCATATACTATGTACTACACTGTGTGTTTCTTAAATTCTAAGTTTTTCAGTGCAACTCACTCATATACTATGTACTACACTGTGCGTTTCTTAAATTCTAAGTTTTTCAGTGCAACTCACTCATATACTATGTACTACACTGTGCCTTTCTTATATTCTAAGTTTTTCAGTGCAACTCACTCATATACTATGTACTACACTGTGCATTTCGTGTGCGGGTTTTTCAGTAAATTCTAAGTTTTTCAGTGCAACTCACTCATATACTATGTACTACACTGTGCGTTTCTTATATTCTAAGTTTTTCAGTGCAACTCACTCATATACTATGTACTACACTGTGCATTTCGTGTAATGCGGGTTTTTCAGTAAATTCTAAGTTTTTCAGTGCAACTCACTCATATACTATGTACTACACTGTGCTTTTCTTATATTCTAAGTTTTTCAGTGCAACTCACTCATATACTATGTACTACACTGTGCGTTTCTTATATTCTAAGTTTTTCAGTGCAACTCACTCATATACTATGTACTACACTGTGCGTTTCTTATATTCTAAGTTTTTCAGTGCAACTCACTCATATACTATGTACTACACTGTGCGTTTCTTAAATTCTAAGTTTTTCAGTGCAACTCACTCATATACTATGTACTACACTGTGCGTTTCTTAAATTCTAAGTTTTTCAGTGCAACTCACTCATATACTATGTACTACACTGTGTGTTTCTTATATTCTAAGTTTTTCAGTGCAACTCACTCATATACTATGTACTACACTGTGCATTTCGTGTAATGCGGGTTTTTCAGTAAATTCTAAGTTTTTCAGTGCAACTCACTCATATACTATGTACTACACTGTGCGTTTCTTATATTCTAAGTTTTTCAGTGCAACTCACTCATATACTATGTACTACACTGTGCGTTTCTTATATTCTAAGTTTTTCAGTGCAACTCACTCATATACTATGTACTACACTGTGCGTTTCTTATATTCTAAGTTTTTCAGTGCAACTCACTCATATACTATGTACTACACTGTGCGTTTCTTATATTCTAAGTTTTTCAGTGCAACTCACTCATATACTATGTACTACACTGTGTGTTTCTTAAATTCTAAGTTTTTCAGTGCAACTCACTCATATACTATGTACTACACTGTGCGTTTCTTAAATTCTAAGTTTTTCAGTGCAACTCACTCATATACTATGTACTACACTGTGCGTTTCTTATATTCTAAGTTTTTCAGTGCAACTCACTCATATACTATGTACTACACTGTGCATTTCGTGTGCGGGTTTTTCAGTAAATTCTAAGTTTTTCAGTGCAACTCAGTCATATACTATGTACTACACTGTGCGTTTCTTATATTCTAAGTTTTTCAGTGCAACTCACTCATATACTATGTACTACACTGTGCATTTCGTGTAATGCGGGTTTTTCCGTAAATTCTAAGTTTTTCAGTGCAACTCACTCATATACTATGTACTACAATGTGCGTTTCTTATATTCTAAGTTTTTCAGTGCAACTCACTCATATACTATGTACTACACTGTGCGTTTCTTATATTCTAAGTTTTTCAGTGCAACTCACTCATATACTATGTACTACACTGTGCGTTTCTTATATTCTAAGTTTTTCAGTGCAACTCACTCTATATACTATGTACTACACTGTGTGTTTCTTAAATTCTAAGTTTTTCAGTGCAACTCACTCATATACTATGTACTACACTGTGCGTTTCTTAAATTCTAAGTTTTTCAGTGCAACTCACTCATATACTATGTACTACACTGTGCGTTTCTTATATTCTAAGTTTTTCAGTGCAACTCACTCATATACTATGTACTACACTGTGTGTTTCTTAAATTCTAAGTTTTTCAGTGCAACTCACTCATATACTATGTACTACACTGTGCGTTTCTTAAATTCTAAGTTTTTCAGTGCAACTCACTCATATACTATGTACTACACTGTGCGTTTCTTATATTCTAAATTTTTCAGTGCAACTCACTCATATACTATGTACTACACTGTGCGTTTTTTATATTCTAAGTTTTTCAGTGCAACTCACTCATATACTATGTACTACACTGTGCGTTTCTTATATTCTAAGTTTTTCAGTGCAACTCACTCATATACTATGTACTACACTGTGCGTTTCTTAAATTCTAAGTTTTTCAGTGCAACTCACTCATATACTATGTACTACACTGTGCGTTTCTTATATTCTAAGTTTTCAGTGCAACTCACTCCTATACTATGTACTACACTGTGCGTTTCTTATATTCTAAGTTTTTCAGTGCAACTCACTCATATTCTATGTACTACACTGTGCGTTTCTTATATTCTACGTTTTTCAGTGCAACTCACTCATATACTATGTACTACACTGTGCTTTTCTTATATTCTAAGTTTTTCAGTGCAACTCACTCATATACTATGTACTACACTGTGCGTTTCTTAAATTTTACGTTTTTCAGTGCAACTCACTCATACACTATGTACTACAATGTGCGTTTCTTATATTCTAAGTTTTTCAGTGCAACTCACTCATATACTATGTACTACACTGTGCATTTCGTGTAATGCGGGTTTTTCAGTAAATTCTAAGTTTTTCAGTGAAACTCACTCATATACTATGTACTACACTGTGCGTTTTTATATTCTAAGTTTTTCAGTGCAACTCACTCATATACTATGTACTACACTGTGCGTTTCTTATATTCTAAGTTTTTCAGTGCAACTCACTCATATACTATATACTACACTGTGCGTTTCTTATATTCTAAGTTTTTCAGTGCAACTCACTCATATACTATGTACTACACTGTGCGTTTCTTATATTCTAAGTTTTTCAGTGCAACTCACTCATATACTATGTACTACACTGTGCGTTTCTTATATTCTAAGTTTTTCAGTGCAACACACTCATATACTATGTACTACACTGTGCGTTTCTTATATTCTAAGTTTTTCAGTGCAACTCACTCATATACTATGTACTACACTGTGCGTTTCTTAAATTCTAAGTTTTTCAGTGCAACTCACTCATATACTATGTACTACACTGTGCGTTTCTTATATTCTAAGTTTTTCATTGCAACTCACTCATATACTATGTACTACACTGTGTGTTTCTTATATTCTAAGTTTTTCAGTGCAACTCACTCATATACTATGTACTACACTGTGCATTTCGTGTAATGCGGGTTTTTCAGTAAATTCTAAGTTTTTCAGTGCAACTCACTCATATACAATGTACTACACTGTGCGTTTCTTATATTCTAAGTTTTTCAGTGCAACTCAGTCATATACTATGTACTACACTGTGCGTTTCTTATATTCTAAGTTTTTCAGTGCAACTCACTCATATACTATGTACTACACTGTGCATTTCGTGTAATGCGGGTTTTTCAGTAAATTCTAAGTTTTTCAGTGCAACTCACTCATATACTATGTACTACACTGTGCGTTTCTTATATTCTAAGTTTTTCAGTGCAACTCACTCATATACTATGTACTACACTGTGCGTTTCTTATATTCTAAGTTTTTCAGTGCAACTCACTCATATACTATGTACTACACTGTGCGTTTCTTATATTCTAAGTTTTTCAGTGCAACTCACTCATATACTATGTACTACACTGTGCGTTTCTTATATTCTAAGTTTTTCAGTGCAACTCACTCATATTCTATGTACTACACTGTGCGTTTCTTATATTCTAAGTTTTTCAGTGCAACTCACTCCTATACTATGTACTACACTGTGCATTTCTTAAATTCTAAGTTTTTCAGTGCAACTCACTCATATACTATGTACTACACTGTGCGTTTCTTATATTCTAAGTTTTTCAGTGCAACTCACTCATATACTATGTACTACACTGTGTGTTTCTTAAATTCTAAGTTTTTCAGTGCAACTCACTCATATACTATGTACTACACTGTGCGTTTCTTAAATTCTAAGTTTTTCAGTGCAACTCACTCATATACTATGTACTACACTGTGCGTTTCTTATATTCTAAATTTTTCAGTGCAACTCACTCATATACTATGTACTACACTGTGCGTTTTTTATATTCTAAGTTTTTCAGTGCAACTCACTCATATACTATGTACTACACTGTGCGTTTCTTATATTCTAAGTTTTTCAGTGCAACTCACTCATATACTATGTACTACACTGTGCGTTTCTTAAATTCTAAGTTTTTCAGTGCAACTCACTCATATACTATGTACTACACTGTGCGTTTCTTATATTCTAAGTTTTCAGTGCAACTCACTCCTATACTATGTACTACACTGTGCGTTTCTTATATTCTAAGTTTTTCAGTGCAACTCACTCATATTCTATGTACTACACTGTGCGTTTCTTATATTCTACGTTTTTCAGTGCAACTCACTCATATACTATGTACTACACTGTGCTTTTCTTATATTCTAAGTTTTTCAGTGCAACTCACTCATATACTATGTACTACACTGTGCGTTTCTTAAATTTTACGTTTTTCAGTGCAACTCACTCATACACTATGTACTACAATGTGCGTTTCTTATATTCTAAGTTTTTCAGTGCAACTCACTCATATACTATGTACTACACTGTGCATTTCGTGTAATGCGGGTTTTTCAGTAAATTCTAAGTTTTTCAGTGAAACTCACTCATATACTATGTACTACACTGTGCGTTTTTATATTCTAAGTTTTTCAGTGCAACTCACTCATATACTATGTACTACACTGTGCGTTTCTTATATTCTAAGTTTTTCAGTGCAACTCACTCATATACTATATACTACACTGTGCGTTTCTTATATTCTAAGTTTTTCAGTGCAACTCACTCATATACTATGTACTACACTGTGCGTTTCTTATATTCTAAGTTTTTCAGTGCAACTCACTCATATACTATGTACTACACTGTGCGTTTCTTATATTCTAAGTTTTTCAGTGCAACACACTCATATACTATGTACTACACTGTGCGTTTCTTATATTCTAAGTTTTTCAGTGCAACTCACTCATATACTATGTACTACACTGTGCGTTTCTTAAATTCTAAGTTTTTCAGTGCAACTCACTCATATACTATGTACTACACTGTGCGTTTCTTATATTCTAAGTTTTTCATTGCAACTCACTCATATACTATGTACTACACTGTGTGTTTCTTATATTCTAAGTTTTTCAGTGCAACTCACTCATATACTATGTACTACACTGTGCATTTCGTGTAATGCGGGTTTTTCAGTAAATTCTAAGTTTTTCAGTGCAACTCACTCATATACAATGTACTACACTGTGCGTTTCTTATATTCTAAGTTTTTCAGTGCAACTCAGTCATATACTATGTACTACACTGTGCGTTTCTTATATTCTAAGTTTTTCAGTGCAACTCACTCATATACTATGTACTACACTGTGCATTTCGTGTAATGCGGGTTTTTCAGTAAATTCTAAGTTTTTCAGTGCAACTCACTCATATACTATGTACTACACTGTGCGTTTCTTATATTCTAAGTTTTTCAGTGCAACTCACTCATATACTATGTACTACACTGTGCGTTTCTTATATTCTAAGTTTTTCAGTGCAACTCACTCATATACTATGTACTACACTGTGCGTTTCTTATATTCTAAGTTTTTCAGTGCAACTCACTCATATACTATGTACTACACTGTGCGTTTCTTATATTCTAAGTTTTTCAGTGCAACTCACTCATATTCTATGTACTACACTGTGCGTTTCTTATATTCTAAGTTTTTCAGTGCAACTCACTCCTATACTATGTACTACACTGTGCATTTCTTAAATTCTAAGTTTTTCAGTGCAACTCACTCATATACTATGTACTACACTGTGCGTTTCTTATATTCTAAGTTTTTCAGTGCAACTCACTCATATACTATGTACTACACTGTGTGTTTCTTAAATTCTAAGTTTTTCAGTGCAACTCACTCATATACTATGTACTACACTGTGCGTTTCTTAAATTCTAAGTTTTTCAGTGCAACTCACTCATATACTATGTACTACACTGTGCGTTTCTTATATTCTAAATTTTTCAGTGCAACTCACTCATATACTATGTACTACACTGTGCGTTTTTTATATTCTAAGTTTTTCAGTGCAACTCACTCATATACTATGTACTACACTGTGCGTTTCTTATATTCTAAGTTTTTCAGTGCAACTCACTCATATACTATGTACTACACTGTGCGTTTCTTAAATTCTAAGTTTTTCAGTGCAACTCACTCATATACTATGTACTACACTGTGCGTTTCTTATATTCTAAGTTTTCAGTGCAACTCACTCCTATACTATGTACTACACTGTGCGTTTCTTATATTCTAAGTTTTTCAGTGCAACTCACTCATATTCTATGTACTACACTGTGCGTTTCTTATATTCTACGTTTTTCAGTGCAACTCACTCATATACTATGTACTACACTGTGCTTTTCTTATATTCTAAGTTTTTCAGTGCAACTCACTCATATACTATGTACTACACTGTGCGTTTCTTAAATTTTACGTTTTTCAGTGCAACTCACTCATACACTATGTACTACAATGTGCGTTTCTTATATTCTAAGTTTTTCAGTGCAACTCACTCATATACTATGTACTACACTGTGCATTTCGTGTAATGCGGGTTTTTCAGTAAATTCTAAGTTTTTCAGTGAAACTCACTCATATACTATGTACTACACTGTGCGTTTTTATATTCTAAGTTTTTCAGTGCAACTCACTCATATACTATGTACTACACTGTGCGTTTCTTATATTCTAAGTTTTTCAGTGCAACTCACTCATATACTATATACTACACTGTGCGTTTCTTATATTCTAAGTTTTTCAGTGCAACTCACTCATATACTATGTACTACACTGTGCGTTTCTTATATTCTAAGTTTTTCAGTGCAACTCACTCATATACTATGTACTACACTGTGCGTTTCTTATATTCTAAGTTTTTCAGTGCAACACACTCATATACTATGTACTACACTGTGCGTTTCTTATATTCTAAGTTTTTCAGTGCAACTCACTCATATACTATGTACTACACTGTGCGTTTCTTAAATTCTAAGTTTTTCAGTGCAACTCACTCATATACTATGTACTACACTGTGCGTTTCTTATATTCTAAGTTTTTCATTGCAACTCACTCATATACTATGTACTACACTGTGTGTTTCTTATATTCTAAGTTTTTCAGTGCAACTCACTCATATACTATGTACTACACTGTGCATTTCGTGTAATGCGGGTTTTTCAGTAAATTCTAAGTTTTTCAGTGCAACTCACTCATATACAATGTACTACACTGTGCGTTTCTTATATTCTAAGTTTTTCAGTGCAACTCAGTCATATACTATGTACTACACTGTGCGTTTCTTATATTCTAAGTTTTTCAGTGCAACTCACTCATATACTATGTACTACACTGTGCATTTCGTGTAATGCGGGTTTTTCAGTAAATTCTAAGTTTTTCAGTGCAACTCACTCATATACTATGTACTACACTGTGCGTTTCTTATATTCTAAGTTTTTCAGTGCAACTCACTCATATACTATGTACTACACTGTGCGTTTCTTATATTCTAAGTTTTTCAGTGCAACTCACTCATATACTATGTACTACACTGTGCGTTTCTTATATTCTAAGTTTTTCAGTGCAACTCACTCATATACTATGTACTACACTGTGCGTTTCTTATATTCTAAGTTTTTCAGTGCAACTCACTCATATTCTATGTACTACACTGTGCGTTTCTTATATTCTAAGTTTTTCAGTGCAACTCACTCCTATACTATGTACTACACTGTGCATTTCGTGTAATGCGGGTTTTTCAGTAAATTCTAAGTTTTTCAGTGCAACTCACTCATATACTATGTACTACACTGTGCGTTTCTTATATTCTAAGTTTTTCAGTACAACTCACTCATATACTATGTACTACACTGTGCGTTTCTTATATTCTAAGTTTTTCAGTGCAACTCACTCATATACTATGTACTACACTGTGCTTTTCTTATATTCTAAGTTTTTCAGTGCAACTCACTCATATACTATGTACTACACTGTGCGTTTCTTAAATTCTAAGTTTTTCAGTGCAACTCACTCATACACTATGTACTACAATGTGCGTTTCTTATATTCTAAGTTTTTCAGTGCAACTCACTCATATACTATGTACTACACTGTGCATTTCGTGTAATGCGGGTTTTTCAGTAAATTCTAAGTTTTTCAGTGCAACTCACTCATATACTATGTACTACACTGTGCGTTTCTTATATTCTAAGTTTTTCAGTGCAACTCACTCATATACTATGTACTACACTGTGCGTTTCTTATATTCTAAGTTTTTCAGTGCAACTCACTCATATACTATGTACTACACTGTGCGTTTCTTATATTCTAAGTTTTTCAGTGCAACTCACTCATATACTATGTACTACACTGTGCATTTCGTGTAATGCGGGTTTTTCAGTAAATTCTAAGTTTTTCAGTGCAACTCACTCATATACTATGTACTACACTGTGCGTTTCTTATATTCTAAGTTTTTCAGTGCAACTCACTCATATACTATGTACTACACTGTGCGTTTCTTATATTCTAAGTTTTTCAGTGCAACTCACTCATATACTATGTACTACACTGTGCGTTTCTTATATTCTAAGTTTTTCAGTGCAACTCACTCATATACTATGTACTACACTGTGCGTTTCTTATATTCTAAGTTTTTCAGTGCAACTCACTCATATACTATGTACTACACTGTGTGTTTCTTAAATTCTAAGTTTTTCAGTGCAACTCACTCATATACTATGTACTACACTGTGCGTTTCTTATATTCTAAGTTTTTCAGTGCAACTCACTCATATACTATGTACTACACTGTGCCTTTCTTATATTCTAAGTTTTTCAGTGCAACTCACTCATATACTATGTACTACACTGTGCATTTCGTGTGCGGGTTTTTCAGTAAATTCTAAGTTTTTCAGTGCAACTCAGTCATATACTATGTACTACACTGTGCGTTTCTTATATTCTAAGTTTTTCAGTGCAACTCACTCATATACTATGTACTACACTGTGCATTTCGTGTAATGCGGGTTTTTCAGTAAATTCTAAGTTTTTCAGTGCAACTCACTCATATACTATGTACTACACTGTGCGTTTCTTATATTCTAAGTTTTTCAGTGCAACTCACTCATATACTATGTACTACACTGTGCGTTTCTTATATTCTAAGTTTTTCAGTGCAACTCACTCATATACTATGTACTACACTGTGCGTTTCTTATATTCTAAGTTTTTCAGTGCAACTCACTCATATACTATGTACTACACTGTGCGTTTCTTAAATTCTAAGTTTTTCAGTGCAACTCACTCATATACTATGTACTACACTGTGCGTTTCTTAAATTCTAAGTTTTTCAGTGCAACTCACTCCTATACTATGTACTACACTGTGCGTTTCTTATATTCTAAGTTTTTCAGTACAACTCACTCATATACTATGTACTACACTGTGCGTTTCTTATATTCTAAGTTTTTCAGTGCAACTCACTCATATACTATGTACTACACTGTGCTTTTCTTATATTCTAAGTTTTTCAGTGCAACTCACTCATATACTATGTACTACACTGTGCGTTTCTTAAATTCTAAGTTTTTCAGTGCAACTCACTCATACACTATGTACTACACTGTGTGTTTCTTATATTCTAAGTTTTTCAGTGCAACTCACTCATATACTATGTACTACACTGTGCATTTCGTGTAATGCGGGTTTTTCAGTAAATTCTAAGTTTTTCAGTGCAACTCACTCATATACTATGTACTACACTGTGCGTTTCTTATATTCTAAGTTTTTCAGTGCAACTCACTCATATACTATGTACTACACTGTGCGTTTCTTATATTCTAAGTTTTTCAGTGCAACTCACTCATATACTATGTACTACACTGTGCGTTTCTTATATTCTAAGTTTTTCAGTGCAACTCACTCATATACTATGTACTACACTGTGCGTTTCTTATATTCTAAGTTTTTCAGTGCAACTCACTCATATACTATGTACTACACTGTGCGTTTCTTATATTCTAAGTTTTTCAGTGCAACTCACTCATATACTATGTACTACACTGTGCATTTCGTGTGCGGGTTTTTCAGTAAATTCTAAGTTTTTCAGTGCAACTCAGTCATATACTATGTACTACACTGTGCGTTTCTTATATTCTAAGTTTTTCAGTGCAACTCACTCATATACTATGTACTACACTGTGCATTTCGTGTAATGCGGGTTTTTCAGTAAATTCTAAGTTTTTCAGTGCAACTCACTCATATACTATGTTCTACACTGTGCGTTTCTTATATTCTAAGTTTTTCAGTGCAACTCACTCATATACTATGTACTACACTGTGCGTTTCTTATATTCTAAGTTTTTCAGTGCAACTCACTCATATACTATGTACTACACTGTGCGTTTCTTATATTCTAAGTTTTTCAGTGCAACTCACTCATATACTATGTACTACACTGTGCGTTTCTTATATTCTAAGTTTTTCAGTGCAACTCACTCATATACTATGTACTACACTGTGTGATTCTTAAATTCTAAGTTTTTCAGTGCAACTCACTCATATACTATGTACTACACTGTGCGTTTCTTAAATTCTAAGTTTTTCAGTGCAACTCACTCATATACTATGTACTACACTGTGCGTTTCTTATATTCTAAGTTTTTCAGTGCAACTCACTCATATACTATGTACTACACTGTGTGTTTCTTAAATTCTAAGTTTTTCAGTGCAACTCACTCATATACTATGTACTACACTGTGCGTTTCTTAAATTCTAAGTTTTTCAGTGCAACTCACTCATATACTATGTACTACACTGTGCGTTTCTTATATTCTAAGTTTTTCAGTGCAACTCACTCATATACTATGTACTACACTGTGCGTTTTTTATATTCTAAGTTTTTCAGTGCAACTCACTCATATACTATGTACTACACTGTGCGTTTCTTATATTCTAAGTTTTTCAGTGCAACTCACTCATATACTATGTACTACACTGTGCGTTTCTTAAATTCTAAGTTTTTCAGTGCAACTCACTCATATACTATGTACTACACTGTGCGTTTCTTATATTCTAAGTTTTCAGTGCAACTCACTCCTATACTATGTACTACACTGTGCGTTTCTTATATTCTAAGTTTTTCAGTGCAACTCACTCATATTCTATGTACTACACTGTGCGTTTCTTATATTCTACGTTTTTCAGTGCAACTCACTCATATACTATGTACTACACTGTGCTTTTCTTATATTCTAAGTTTTTCAGTGCAACTCACTCATATACTATGTACTACACTGTGCGTTTCTTAAATTTTAAGTTTTTCAGTGCAACTCACTCATACACTATGTACTACAATGTGCGTTTCTTATATTCTGAGTTTTTCAGTGCAACTCACTCATATACTATGTACTACACTGTGCATTTCGTGTAATGCGGGTTTTTCAGTAAATTCTAAGTTTTTCAGTGAAACTCACTCATATACTATGTACTACACTGTGCGTTTTTATATTCTAAGTTTTTCAGTGCAATTCACTCATATACTATGTACTACACTGTGCTTTTCTTATATTCTAAGTTTTTCAGTGCAACTCACTCATATACTATGTACTACACTGTGCGTTTCTTAAATTCTAAGTTTTTCAGTGCAACTCACTCATACACTATGTACTACACTGTGTGTTTCTTATATTCTAAGTTTTTCAGTGCAACTCACTCATATACTATGTACTACACTGTGCATTTCGTGTAATGCGGGTTTTTCAGTAAATTCTAAGTTTTTCAGTGCAACTCACTCATATACTATGTACTACACTGTGCGTTTCTTATATTCTAAGTTTTTCAGTGCAACTCACTCATATACTATGTACTACACTGTGCGTTTCTTATATTCTAAGTTTTTCAGTGCAACTCACTCATATACTATGTACTACACTGTGCGTTTCTTATATTCTAAGTTTTTCAGTGCAACTCACTCATATACTATGTACTACACTGTGCGTTTCTTATATTCTAAGTTTTTCAGTGCAACTCACTCATATACTATGTACTACACTGTGCGTTTCTTATATTCTAAGTTTTTCAGTGCAACTCACTCATATACTATGTACTACACTGTGCATTTCGTGTGCGGGTTTTTCAGTAAATTCTAAGTTTTTCAGTGCAACTCAGTCATATACTATGTACTACACTGTGCGTTTCTTATATTCTAAGTTTTTCAGTGCAACTCACTCATATACTATGTACTACACTGTGCATTTCGTGTAATGCGGGTTTTTCAGTAAATTCTAAGTTTTTCAGTGCAACTCACTCATATACTATGTTCTACACTGTGCGTTTCTTATATTCTAAGTTTTTCAGTGCAACTCACTCATATACTATGTACTACACTGTGCGTTTCTTATATTCTAAGTTTTTCAGTGCAACTCACTCATATACTATGTACTACACTGTGCGTTTCTTATATTCTAAGTTTTTCAGTGCAACTCACTCATATACTATGTACTACACTGTGCGTTTCTTATATTCTAAGTTTTTCAGTGCAACTCACTCATATACTATGTACTACACTGTGTGATTCTTAAATTCTAAGTTTTTCAGTGCAACTCACTCATATACTATGTACTACACTGTGCGTTTCTTAAATTCTAAGTTTTTCAGTGCAACTCACTCATATACTATGTACTACACTGTGCGTTTCTTATATTCTAAGTTTTTCAGTGCAACTCACTCATATACTATGTACTACACTGTGTGTTTCTTAAATTCTAAGTTTTTCAGTGCAACTCACTCATATACTATGTACTACACTGTGCGTTTCTTAAATTCTAAGTTTTTCAGTGCAACTCACTCATATACTATGTACTACACTGTGCGTTTCTTATATTCTAAGTTTTTCAGTGCAACTCACTCATATACTATGTACTACACTGTGCGTTTTTTATATTCTAAGTTTTTCAGTGCAACTCACTCATATACTATGTACTACACTGTGCGTTTCTTATATTCTAAGTTTTTCAGTGCAACTCACTCATATACTATGTACTACACTGTGCGTTTCTTAAATTCTAAGTTTTTCAGTGCAACTCACTCATATACTATGTACTACACTGTGCGTTTCTTATATTCTAAGTTTTCAGTGCAACTCACTCCTATACTATGTACTACACTGTGCGTTTCTTATATTCTAAGTTTTTCAGTGCAACTCACTCATATTCTATGTACTACACTGTGCGTTTCTTATATTCTACGTTTTTCAGTGCAACTCACTCATATACTATGTACTACACTGTGCTTTTCTTATATTCTAAGTTTTTCAGTGCAACTCACTCATATACTATGTACTACACTGTGCGTTTCTTAAATTTTAAGTTTTTCAGTGCAACTCACTCATACACTATGTACTACAATGTGCGTTTCTTATATTCTGAGTTTTTCAGTGCAACTCACTCATATACTATGTACTACACTGTGCATTTCGTGTAATGCGGGTTTTTCAGTAAATTCTAAGTTTTTCAGTGAAACTCACTCATATACTATGTACTACACTGTGCGTTTTTATATTCTAAGTTTTTCAGTGCAACTCACTCATATACTATGTACTACACTGTGCGTTTCTTATATTCTAAGTTTTTCAGTGCAACTCACTCATATACTATATACTACACTGTGCGTTTCTTATATTCTAAGTTTTTCAGTGCAACTCACTCATATACTATGTACTACACTGTGCGTTTCTTATATTCTAAGTTTTTCAGTGCAACTCACTCATATACTATGTACTACACTGTGCGTTTCTTATATTCTAAGTTTTTCAGTGCAACACACTCATATACTATGTACTACACTGTGCGTTTCTTATATTCTAAGTTTTTCAGTGCAACTCACTCATATACTATGTACTACACTGTGCGTTTCTTAAATTCTAAGTTTTTCAGTGCAACTCACTCATATACTATGTACTACACTGTGCGTTTCTTATATTCTAAGTTTTTCATTGCAACTCACTCATATACTATGTACTACACTGTGTGTTTCTTATATTCTAAGTTTTTCAGTGCAACTCACTCATATACTATGTACTACACTGTGCATTTCGTGTAATGCGGGTTTTTCAGTAAATTCTAAGTTTTTCAGTGCAACTCACTCATATACTATGTACTACACTGTGCGTTTCTTATATTCTAAGTTTTTCAGTGCAACTCACTCATATACTATGTACTACACTGTGCGTTTCTTATATTCTAAGTTTTTCAGTGCAACTCACTCATATACTATGTACTACACTGTGCATTTCGTGTAATGCGGGTTTTTCAGTAAATTCTAAGTTTTTCAGTGCAACTCACTCATATACTATGTACTACACTGTGCGTTTCTTATATTCTAAGTTTTTCAGTGCAACTCACTCATATACTATGTACTACACTGTGCGTTTCTTATATTCTAAGTTTTTCAGTGCAACTCACTCATATACTATGTACTACACTGTGCGTTTCTTATATTCTAAGTTTTTCAGTGCAACTCACTCATATACTATGTACTACACTGTGCGTTTCTTATATTCTAAGTTTTTCAGTGCAACTCACTCATATTCTATGTACTACACTGTGCGTTTCTTATATTCTAAGTTTTTCAGTGCAACTCACTCCTATACTATGTACTACACTGTGCATTTCGTGTAATGCGGGTTTTTCAGTAAATTCTAAGTTTTTCAGTGCAACTCACTCATATACTATGTACTACACTGTGCGTTTCTTATATTCTAAGTTTTTCAGTACAACTCACTCATATACTATGTACTACACTGTGCGTTTCTTATATTCTAAGTTTTTCAGTGCAACTCACTCATATACTATGTACTACACTGTGCTTTTCTTATATTCTAAGTTTTTCAGTGCAACTCACTCATATACTATGTACTACACTGTGCGTTTCTTAAATTCTAAGTTTTTCAGTGCAACTCACTCATACACTATGTACTACAATGTGCGTTTCTTATATTCTAAGTTTTTCAGTGCAACTCACTCATATACTATGTACTACACTGTGCATTTCGTGTAATGCGGGTTTTTCAGTAAATTCTAAGTTTTTCAGTGCAACTCACTCATATACTATGTACTACACTGTGCGTTTCTTATATTCTAAGTTTTTCAGTGCAACTCACTCATATACTATGTACTACACTGTGCGTTTCTTATATTCTAAGTTTTTCAGTGCAACTCACTCATATACTATGTACTACACTGTGCGTTTCTTATATTCTAAGTTTTTCAGTGCAACTCACTCATATACTATGTACTACACTGTGCATTTCGTGTAATGCGGGTTTTTCAGTAAATTCTAAGTTTTTCAGTGCAACTCACTCATATACTATGTACTACACTGTGCGTTTCTTATATTCTAAGTTTTTCAGTGCAACTCACTCATATACTATGTACTACACTGTGCGTTTCTTATATTCTAAGTTTTTCAGTGCAACTCACTCATATACTATGTACTACACTGTGCGTTTCTTATATTCTAAGTTTTTCAGAGCAACTCACTCATATACTATGTACTACACTGTGCGTTTCTTATATTCTAAGTTTTTCAGTGCAACTCACTCATATACTATGTACTACACTGTGTGTTTCTTAAATTCTAAGTTTTTCAGTGCAACTCACTCATATACTATGTACTACACTGTGCGTTTCTTAAATTCTAAGTTTTTCAGTGCAACTCACTCATATACTATGTACTACACTGTGCCTTTCTTATATTCTAAGTTTTTCAGTGCAACTCACTCATATACTATGTACTACACTGTGCATTTCGTGTGCGGGTTTTTCAGTAAATTCTAAGTTTTTCAGTGCAACTCAGTCATATACTATGTACTACACTGTGAGTTTCTTATATTCTAAGTTTTTCAGTGCAACTCACTCATATACTATGTACTACACTGTGCATTTCGTGTAATGCGGGTTTTTCAGTAAATTCTAAGTTTTTCAGTGCAACTCACTCATATACTATGTACTACACTGTGCGTTTCTTATATTCTAAGTTTTTCAGTGCAACTCACTCATATACTATGTACTACACTGTGCGTTTCTTATATTCTAAGTTTTTCAGTGCAACTCACTCATATACTATGTACTACACTGTGCGTTTCTTATATTCTAAGTTTTTCAGTGCAACTCACTCATATACTATGTACTACACTGTGCGTTTCTTATATTCTAAGTTTTTCAGTGCAACTCACTCATATACTATGTACTACACTGTGCGTTTCTTAAATTCTAAGTTTTTCAGTGCAACTCACTCATATACTATGTACTACACTGTGCGTTTCTTAAATTCTAAGTTTTTCAGTGCAACTCACTCATATACTATGTACTACACTGTGCGTTTCTTATATTCTAAGTTTTTCAGTGCAACTCACTCATATACTATGTACTACACTGTGTGTTTCTTAAATTCTAAGTTTTTCAGTGCAACTCACTCATATACTATGTACTACACTGTGCGTTTCTTAAATTCTAAGTTTTTCAGTGCAACTCACTCATATACTATGTACTACACTGTGCGTTTCTTATATTCTAAGTTTTTCAGTGCAACTCACTCATATACTATGTACTACACTGTGCGTTTTTTATATTCTAAGTTTTTCAGTGCAACTCACTCATATACTATGTACTACACTGTGCGTTTATTATATTCTAAGTTTTTCAGTGCAACTCACTCATATACTATGTACTACACTGTGCGTTTCTTAAATTCTAAGTTTTTCAGTGCAACTCACTCATATACTATGTACTACAATGTGCGTTTCTTATATTCTAAGTTTTTCAGTGCAACTCACTCATATACTATGTACTACACTGTGCGTTTCTTATATTCTAAGTTTTTCAGTGCAACTCACTCATATACTATGTACTACACTGTGCATTTCGTGTAATGCGGGTTTTTCAGTAAATTCTAAGTTTTTCAGTGCAACTCACTCATATACTATGTACTACACTGTGCGTTTCTTATATTCTAAGTTTTTCAGTGCAACTCACTCATATACTATGTACTACACTGTGCGTTTCTTATATTCTAAGTTTTTCAGTGCAACTCACTCATATACTATGTACTACACTGTGCGTTTCTTATATTCTAAGTTTTTCAGAGCAACTCACTCATATACTATGTACTACACTGTGCGTTTCTTATATTCTAAGTTTTTCAGTGCAACTCACTCATATACTATGTACTACACTGTGTGTTTCTTAAATTCTAAGTTTTTCAGTGCAACTCACTCATATACTATGTACTACACTGTGCGTTTCTTAAATTCTAAGTTTTTCAGTGCAACTCACTCATATACTATGTACTACACTGTGCCTTTCTTATATTCTAAGTTTTTCAGTGCAACTCACTCATATACTATGTACTACACTGTGCATTTCGTGTGCGGGTTTTTCAGTAAATTCTAAGTTTTTCAGTGCAACTCAGTCATATACTATGTACTACACTGTGAGTTTCTTATATTCTAAGTTTTTCAGTGCAACTCACTCATATACTATGTACTACACTGTGCATTTCGTGTAATGCGGGTTTTTCAGTAAATTCTAAGTTTTTCAGTGCAACTCACTCATATACTATGTACTACACTGTGCGTTTCTTATATTCTAAGTTTTTCAGTGCAACTCACTCATATACTATGTACTACACTGTGCGTTTCTTATATTCTAAGTTTTTCAGTGCAACTCACTCATATACTATGTACTACACTGTGCGTTTCTTATATTCTAAGTTTCTCAGTGCAACTCACTCATATACTATGTACTACACTGTGCGTTTCTTAAATTCTAAGTTTTTCAGTGCAACTCACTCATATACTATGTACTACACTGTGCGTTTCTTAAATTCTAAGTTTTTCAGTGCAACTCACTCCTATACTATGTACTACACTGTGCGTTTCTTATATTCTAAGTTTTTCAGTACAACTCACTCATATACTATGTACTACACTGTGCGTTTCTTATATTCTAAGTTTTTCAGTGCAACTCACTCATATACTATGTACTACACTGTGCGTTTCTTATATTCTAAGTTTTTCAGTGCAACTCACTCATATACTATGTACTACACTGTGTGTTTCTTAAATTCCTAGTTTTTCAGTGCAACTCACTCATACACTATGTACTACAATGTGTGTTTCTTATATTCTAAGTTTTTCAGTGCAACTCACTCATATACTATGTACTACACTGTGCATTTCGTGTAATGCGGGTTTTTCAGTAAATTCTAAGTTTTTCAGTGCAACTCACTCATATACTATGTACTACACTGTGCGTTTCTTATATTCTAAGTTTTTCAGTGCAACTCACTCATATACTATGTACTACACTGTGCGATTCTTATATTCTAAGTTTTTCAGTGCAACTCACTCATATACTATGTACTACACTGTGTGTTTCTTATATTCTAAGTTTTTCAGTGCAACTCACTCATATACTATGTACTACACTGTGCATTTCGTGTAATGCGGGTTTTTCAGTAAATTCTAAGTTTTTCAGTGCAACTCACTCATATACTATGTACTACACTGTGCGTTTCTTATATTCTAAGTTTTTCAGTGCAACTCACTCATATACTATGTACTACACTGTGCGTTTCTTATATTCTAAGTTTTTCAGTGCAACTCACTCATATACTATGTACTACACTGTGCGTTTCTTATATTCTAAGTTTTTCAGTGCAACTCACTCATATACTATGTACTACACTGTGCGTTTCTTATATTCTAAGTTTTTCAGTGCAACTCACTCATATACTATGTACTACACTGTGTGTTTCTTAAATTCTAAGTTTTTCAGTGCAACTCACTCATATACTATGTACTACACTGTGCGTTTCTTAAATTCTAAGTTTTTCAGTGCAACTCACTCATATACTATGTACTACACTGTGCGTTTCTTATATTCTAAGTTTTTCAGTGCAACTCACTCATATACTATGTACTACACTGTGTATTTCGTGTAATGCGGGTTTTTCAGTAAATTCTAAGTTTTTCAGTGCAACTCAGTCATATACTATGTACTACACTGTGCGTTTCTTATATTCTAAGTTTTTCAGTGCAACTCACTCATATACTATGTACTACACTGTGCATTTCGTGTAATGCGGGTTTTTCAGTAAATTCTAAGTTTTTCAGTGCAACTCACTCATATACTATGTACTACACTGTGCGTTTCTTATATTCTAAGTTTTTCAGTGCAACTCACTCATATACTATGTACTACACTGTGCGTTTCTTATATTCTAAGTTTTTCAGTGCAACTCACTCATATACTATGTACTACACTGTGCGTTTCTTATATTCTAAGTTTTTCAGTGCAACTCACTCATATACTATGTACTACACTGTGCGTTTCTTATATTCTAAGTTTTTCAGTGCAACTCACTCATATACTATGTACTACACTGTGCGTTTCTTAAATTCTAAGTTTTTCAGTGCAACTCACTCATATACTATGTACTACACTGTGCGTTTCTTAAATTCTAAGTTTTTCAGTGCAACTCACTCATATACTATGTACTACACTGTGCGTTTCTTATATTCTAAGTTTTTCAGTGCAACTCACTCATATACTATGTACTACACTGTGTGTTTCTTAAATTCTAAGTTTTTCAGTGCAACTCACTCATATACTATGTACTACACTGTGCGTTTCTTAAATTCTAAGTTTTTCAGTGCAACTCACTCATATACTATGTACTACACTGTGCGTTTCTTATATTCTAAGTTTTTCAGTGCAACTCACTCATATACTATGTACTACACTGTGCGTTTTTTATATTCTAAGTTTTTCAGTGCAACTCACTCATATACTATGTACTACACTGTGCGTTTATTATATTCTAAGTTTTTCAGTGCAACTCACTCATATACTATGTACTACACTGTGCGTTTCTTAAATTCTAAGTTTTTCAGTGCAACTCACTCATATACTATGTACTACAATGTGCGTTTCTTATATTCTAAGATTTTCAGTGCAACTCACTCATATACTATGTACTACACTGTGCGTTTCTTATATTCTAAGTTTTTCAGTGCAACTCACTCATATACTATGTACTACACTGTGCGTTTCTTATATTCTAAGTTTTTCAGTGCAACTCACTCATATACTATGTACTACACTGTGCGTTTCTTATATTCTAAGTTTTTCAGTGCAACTCACTCATATACTATGTACTACACTGTGCGTTTCTTATATTCTAAGTTTTTCAGTGCAACTCACTCATATACTATGTACTACACTGTGCGTTTCTTATATTCTAAGTTTTTCAGTGCAACTCACTCATATACTATGTACTACACTGTGCGTTCCTTATATTCTAAGTTTTTCGTGCAACTCACTCATATACTATGTACTACACTGTGCGTTTCTTATATTCTAAGTTTTTCAGTGCAACTCACTCATATACTATGTACTACACTGTGCGTTTCTTATATTCTAAGTTTTTCATTGCAACTCACTCATATACTATGTACTACACTGTGTGTTTCTTATATTCTAAGTTTTTCAGTGCAACTCACTCATATACTATGTACTACACTGTGCATTTCGTGTAATGCGGGTTTTTCAGTAAATTCTAAGTTTTTCAGTGCAACTCACTCATATACTATGTACTACACTGTGCGTTTCTTATATTCTAAGTTTTTCAGTGCAACTCACTCATATACTATGTACTACACTGTGCGTTTCTTATATTCTAAGTTTTTCAGTGCAACTCACTCATATACTATGTACTACACTGTGTGTTTCTTAAATTCTAAGTTTTTCAGTGCAACTCACTCATATACTATGTACTACAGTGTGCGTTTCTTAAATTCTAAGTTTTTCAGTGCAACTCACTCATATACTATGTACTACACTGTGCGTTTCTTATATTCTAAGTTTTTCAGTGCAACTCACTCATATACTATGTACTACACTGTGCATTTCGTGTAATGCGGGTTTTTCAGTAAATTCTAAGTTTTTCAGTGCAACTCACTCATATACTATGTACTACACTGTGCGTTTCTTATATTCTAAGTTTTTCAGTGCAACTCACTCATATACTATGTACTACACTGTGCGTTTCTTATATTCTAAGTTTTTCAGTGCAACTCACTCATATACTATGTACTACACTGTGCGTTTCTTATATTCTAAGTTTTTCAGTGCAACTCACTCATATACTATGTACTACACTGTGCGTTTCTTATATTCTAAGTTTTTCAGTGCAACTCACTCATATACTATGTACTACACTGTGTGTTTCTTAAATTCTAAGTTTTTCAGTGCAACTCACTCATATACTATGTACTACACTGTGCGTTTCTTAAATTCTAAGTTTTTCAGTGCAACTCACTCATATACTATGTACTACACTGTGCGTTTCTTATATTCTAAGTTTTTCAGTGCAACTCACTCATATACTATGTACTACACTGTGCATTTCGTGTGCGGGTTTTTCAGTAAATTCTAAGTTTTTCAGTGCAACTCAGTCATATACTATGTACTACACTGTGCGTTTCTTATATTCTAAGTTTTTCAGTGCAACTCACTCATATACTATGTACTACACTGTGCGTTTCTTATATTCTAAGTTTTTCAGTGCAACTCACTCATATACTATGTACTACACTGTGCGTTTCTTATATTCTAAGTTTTTCAGTGCAACTCACTCATATACTATGTACTACACTGTGCGTTTCTTATATTCTAAGTTTTTCAGTGCAACTCACTCATATACTATGTACTACACTGTGCGTTTCTTATATTCTAAGTTTTTCAGTGCAACTCACTCATATACTATGTACTACACTGTGCGTTTCTTATATTCTAAGTTATTCAGTGCAACTCACTCATATACTATGTACTACACTGTGTGTTTCTTAAATTCTAAGTTTTTCAGTGCAACTCACTCATATACTATGTACTACACTGTGCGTTTCTTAAATTCTAAGTTTTTCAGTGCAACTCACTCATATACTATGTACTACACTGTGCCTTTCTTATATTCTAAGTTTTTCAGTGCTACTCACTCATATACTATGTACTACACTGTGCATTTCGTGTGCGGGTTTTTCAGTAAATTCTAAGTTTTTCAGTGCAACTCAGTCATATACTATGTACTACACTGTGCGTTTCTTATATTCTAAGTTTTTCAGTGCAACTCACTCATATACTATGTACTACACTGTGCATTTCGTGTAATGCGGGTTTTTCAGTAAATTCTAAGTTTTTCAGTGCAACTCACTCATATACTATGTACTACACTGTGCGTTTCTTATATTCTAAGTTTTTCAGTGCAACTCACTCATATACTATGTACTACACTGTGCGTTTCTTATATTCTAAGTTTTTCAGTGCAACTCACTCATATACTATGTACTACACTGTGCGTTTCTTATATTCTAAGTTTTTCAGTGCAACTCACTCATATACTATGTACTACACTGTGCGTTTCTTATATTCTAAGTTTTTCAGTGCAACTCACTCATATACTATGTACTACACTGTGTGTTTCTTAAATTCTAAGTTTTTCAGTGCAACTCACTCATATACTATGTACTACACTGTGCGTTTCTTAAATTCTAAGTTTTTCAGTGCAACTCACTCATATACTATGTACTACACTGTGCGTTTCTTATATTCTAAGTTTTTCAGTGCAACTCACTCATATACTATGTACTACACTGTGCATTTCGTGTGCGGGTTTTTCAGTAAATTCTAAGTTTTTCAGTGCAACTCAGTC
The DNA here is from genome assembly GCF_978045245.1 of Mus caroli. Taxonomy (NCBI): domain Eukaryota; kingdom Metazoa; phylum Chordata; class Mammalia; order Rodentia; family Muridae; genus Mus; species Mus caroli. The sequence continues at coordinate 753,341 of NW_028227283.1, forward strand.
ATATACTATGTACTACACTGTGCGTTTCTTATATTCTAAGTTTTTCAGTGCAACTCACTCATATACTATGTACTACACTGTGCGTTTTTTATATTCTAAGTTTTTCAGGGCAACTCACTCATATACTATGTACTACACTGTGCATTCCTTATATTCTAAGTTTTTCGTGCAACTCACTCATATACTATGTACTACACTGTGCGTTTCTTATATTCTAAGTTTTTCAGTGCAACTCACTCATATACTATGTACTACACTGTGCGTTTCTTATATTCTAAGTTTTTCAGTGCAACTCACTCATATACTATGTACTACACTGTGCGTTTTTTATATTCTAAGTTTTTCAGTGCAACTCACTCATATACTATGTACTACACTGTGCGTTTCTTATATTCTAAGTTTTTCAGTGCAACTCACTCATATACTATGTACTACACTGTGTGTTTCTTATATTCTAAGTTTTTCAGTGCAACTCACTCATATTCTATGTACTACACTGTGCGTTTCTTGTATTCTAAGTTTTTCAGTGCAACTCACTCCTATACTATGTACTACACTGTGCATTTCGTGTAATGCGGGTTTTTCAGTAAATTCTAAGTTTTTCAGTGCAACTCACTCATATACTATGTACTACACTGTGCTTTTCTTATATTCTAAGTTTTTCAGTGCAACTCACTCATATACTATGTACTACACTGTGCGTTTCTTAAATTCTAAGTTTTTCAGTGCAACTCACTCATACACTATGTACTACAATGTGCGTTTCTTATATTCTAAGTTTTTCAGTGCAACTCACTCATATACTATGTACTACACTGTGCATTTCGTGTAATGCGGGTTTTTCAGTAAATTCTAAGTTTTTCAGTGCAACTCACTCATATACTATGTACTACACTGTGCGTTTCTTATATTCTAAGTTTTTCAGTGCAACTCACTCATATACTATGTACTACACTGTGCGTTTCTTATATTCTAAGTTTTTCAGTGCAACTCACTCATATACTATGTACTACACTGTGCGTTTCTTATATTCTAAGTTTTTCAGTGCAACTCACTCATATACTATGTACTACACTGTGCATTTCGTGTAATGCGGGTTTTTCAGTAAATTCTAAGTTTTTCAGTGCAACTCACTCATATACTATGTACTACACTGTGCGTTTCTTATATTCTAAGTTTTTCAGTGCAACTCACTCATATACTATGTACTACACTGTGCTTTTCTTATATTCTAAGTTTTTCAGTGCAACTCACTCATATACTATGTACTACACTGTGCGTTTCTTATATTCTAAGTTTTTCAGTGCAACTCACTCATATACTATGTACTACACTGTGCGTTTCTTATATTCTAAGTTTTTCAGTGCAACTCACTCATATACTATGTACTACACTGTGTGTTTCTTAAATTCTAAGTTTTTCAGTGCAACTCACTCATATACTATGTACTACACTGTGCGTTTCTTAAATTCTAAGTTTTTCAGTGCAACTCACTCATATACTATGTACTACACTGTGCCTTTCTTATATTCTAAGTTTTCAGTGCAACTCACTCATATACTATGTACTACACTGTGCATTTCGTGTGCGGGTTTTTCAGTAAATTCTAAGTTTTTCAGTGCAACTCAGTCATATACTATGTACTACACTGTGCGTTTCTTATATTCTAAGTTTTTCAGTGCAACTCACTCATATACTATGTACTACACTGTGCATTTCGTGTAATGCGGGTTTTTCAGTAAATTCTAAGTTTTTCAGTGCAACTCACTCATATACTATGTACTACACTGTGCGTTTCTTATATTCTAAGTTTTTCAGTGCAACTCACTCATATACTATGTACTACACTGTGCGTTTCTTATATTCTAAGTTTTTCAGTGCAACTCACTCATATACTATGTACTACACTGTGCGTTTCTTATATTCTAAGTTTTTCAGTGCAACTCACTCATATACTATGTACTACACTGTGCGTTTCTTAAATTCTAAGTTTTTCAGTGCAACTCACTCATATACTATGTACTACACTGTGCGTTTCTTAAATTCTAAGTTTTTCAGTGCAACTAACTCCTATACTATGTACTACACTGTGCGTTTCTTATATTCTAAGTTTTTCAGTGCAACTCACTCATATACTATGTACTACACTGTGCGTTTCTTATATTCTAAGTTTTTCAGTGCAACTCACTCATATACTATGTACTACACTGTGCGTTTCTTATATTCTAAGTTTTTCAGTGCAACTCACTCATATTCTATGTACTACACTGTGCGTTTCTTATATTCTAAGTTTTTCAGTGCAACTCACTCCTATACTATGTACTACACTGTGCATTTCGTGTAATGCGGGTTTTTCAGTAAATTCTAAGTTTTTCAGTGCAACTCACTCATATGCTATGTACTACACTGTGCTTTTCTTATATTCTAAGTTTTTCAGTGCAACTCACTCATATACTATGTACTACACTGTGCGTTTCTTAAATTCTAAGTTTTTCAGTGCAACTCACTCATACACTATGTACTACAATGTGCGTTTCTTATATTCTAAGTTTTTCAGTGCAACTCACTCATATACTATGTACTACACTGTGCATTTCGTGTAATGCGGGTTTTTCAGTAAATTCTAAGTTTTTCAGTGCAACTCACTCATATACTATGTACTACACTGTGCGTTTCTTATATTCTAAGTTTTTCAGTGCAACTCACTCATATACTATGTACTACACTGTGCGTTTCTTATATTCTAAGTTTTTCAGTGCAACTCACTCATATACTATGTACTACACTGTGCGTTTCTTATATTCTAAGTTTTTCAGTGCAACTCACTCATATACTATGTACTACACTGTGCATTTCGTGTAATGCGGGTTTTTCAGTAAATTCTAAGTTTTTCAGTGCAACTCACTCATATACTATGTACTACACTGTGCGTTTCTTATATTCTAAGTTTTTCAGTGCAACTCACTCATATACTATGTACTACACTGTGCGTTTCTTATATTCTAAGTTTTTCAGTGCAACTCACTCATATACTATGTACTACACTGTGCGTTTCTTATATTCTAAGTTTTTCAGTGCAACTCACTCATATACTATGTACTACACTGTGCGTTTCTTATATTCTAAGTTATTCAGTGCAACTCACTCATATACTATGTACTACACTGTGTGTTTCTTAAATTCTAAGTTTTTCAGTGCAACTCACTCATATACTATGTACTACACTGTGCGTTTCTTAAATTCTAAGTTTTTCAGTGCAACTCACTCATATACTATGTACTACACTGTGCCTTTCTTATATTCTAAGTTTTTCAGTGCTACTCACTCATATACTATGTACTACACTGTGCATTTCGTGTGCGGGTTTTTCAGTAAATTCTAAGTTTTTCAGTGCAACTCAGTCATATACTATGTACTACACTGTGCGTTTCTTATATTCTAAGTTTTTCAGTGCAACTCACTCATATACTATGTACTACACTGTGCATTTCGTGTAATGCGGGTTTTTCAGTAAATTCTAAGTTTTTCAGTGCAACTCACTCATATACTATGTACTACACTGTGCGTTTCTTATATTCTAAGTTTTTCAGTGCAACTCACTCATATACTATGTACTACACTGTGCGTTTCTTATATTCTAAGTTTTTCAGTGCAACTCACTCATATACTATGTACTACACTGTGCGTTTCTTATATTCTAAGTTTTTCAGTGCAACTCACTCATATACTATGTACTACACTGTGCGTTTCTTATATTCTAAGTTTTTCAGTGCAACTCACTCATATACTATGTACTACACTGTGTGTTTCTTAAATTCTAAGTTTTTCAGTGCAACTCACTCATATACTATGTACTACACTGTGCGTTTCTTAAATTCTAAGTTTTTCAGTGCAACTCACTCATATACTATGTACTACACTGTGCGTTTCTTATATTCTAAGTTTTTCAGTGCAACTCACTCATATACTATGTACTACACTGTGCATTTCGTGTGCGGGTTTTTCAGTAAATTCTAAGTTTTTCAGTGCAACTCAGTCATATACTATGTACTACACTGTGCGTTTCTTATATTCTAAGTTTTTCAGTGCAACTCACTCATATACTATGTACTACACTGTGCGTTTTTTATATTCTAAGTTTTTCAGGGCAACTCACTCATATACTATGTACTACACTGTGCGTTTCTTATATTCTAAGTTTTTCAGTGCAACTCACTCATATACTATGTACTACACTGTGCGTTTCTTAAATTCTAAGTTTTTCAGTGCAACTCACTCATATACTATGTACTACAATGTGCGTTTCTTATATTCTAAGATTTTCAGTGCAACTCACTCATATACTATGTACTACACTGTGTGTTTCTTATATTCTAAGTTTTTCAGTGCAACTCACTCATATACTATGTACTACACTGTGCGTTTCTTATATTCTAAGTTTTTCAGTGCAACTCACTCATATACTATGTACTACAATGTGCGTTTCTTATATTCTAAGTTTTTCAGTGCAACTCACTCATATACTATGTACTACACTGTGCGTTTCTTATATTCTAAGTTTTTCAGTGCAACTCACTCATATACTATGTACTACACTGTGCGTTTCTTATATTCTAAGTTTTTCAGTGCAACTCACTCATATACTATGTACTACACTGTGCGTTTCTTATATTCTAAGTTTTTCAGTGCAACTCACTCATATACTATGTACTACACTGTGCGTTTCTTATATTCTAAGTTTTTCAGTGCAACTCACTCATATACTATGTACTACACTGTGTGTTTCTTATATTCTAAGTTTTTCAGTGCAACTCACTCATATTCTATGTACTACACTGTGCGTTTCCTGTATTCTAAGTTTTTCAGTGCAACTCACTCCTATACTATGTACTACACTGTGCATTTCGTGTAATGCGGGTTTTTCAGTAAATTCTAAGTTTTTCAGTGCAACTCACTCATATACTATGTACTACACTGTGCTTTTCTTATATTCTAAGTTTTTCAGTGCAACTCACTCATATACTATGTACTACACTGTGCGTTTCTTAAATTCTAAGTTTTTCAGTGCAACTCACTCATACACTATGTACTACAATGTGCGTTTCTTATATTCTAAGTTTTTCAGTGCAACTCACTCATATACTATGTACTACACTGTGCATTTCGTGTAATGCGGGTTTTTCAGTAAATTCTAAGTTTTTCAGTGCAACTCACTCATATACTATGTACTACACTGTGCGTTTCTTATATTCTAAGTTTTTCAGTGCAACTCACTCATATACTATGTACTACACTGTGCGTTTCTTATATTCTAAGTTTTTCAGTGCAACTCACTCATATACTATGTACTACACTGTGCGTTTCTTATATTCTAAGTTTTTCAGTGCAACTCACTCATATACTATGTACTACACTGTGCGTTTCTTATATTCTAAGTTTTTCAGTGCAACTCACTCATATACTATGTACTACACTGTGCGTTTCTTATATTCTAAGTTTTTCAGTGCAACTCACTCATATACTATGTACTACACTGTGCCTTTCGTGTAATGCGGGTTTTTCAGTAAATTCTAAGTTTTTCAGTGCAACTCACTCATATACTATGTACTACACTGTGCGTTTCTTATATTCTAAGTTTTTCAGTGCAACTCACTCATATACTATGTACTACACTGTGCGTTTCTTATATTCTAAGTTTTTCAGTGCAACTCACTCATATACTATGTACTACACTGTGCGTTTCTTATATTCTAAGTTTTTCAGTGCAACTCACTCATATACTATGTACTACACTGTGCGTTTCTTATATTCTAAGTTTTTCAGTGCAACTCACTCATATACTATGTACTACACTGTGTGTTTCTTAAATTCTAAGTTTTTCAGTGCAACTCACTCATATACTATGTACTACACTGTGCGTTTCTTAAATTCTAAGTTTTTCAGTGCAACTCACTCATATACTATGTACTACACTGTGCCTTTCTTATATTCTAAGTTTTCAGTGCAACTCACTCATATACTATGTACTACACTGTGCATTTCGTGTGCGGGTTTTTCAGTAAATTCTAAGTTTTTCAGTGCAACTCAGTCATATACTATGTACTACACTGTGCGTTTCTTATATTCTAAGTTTTTCAGTGCAACTCACTCATATACTATGTACTACACTGTGCATTTCGTGTAATGCGGGTTTTTCAGTAAATTCTAAGTTTTTCAGTGCAACTCACTCATATACTATGTACTACACAGTGCGTTTCTTATATTCTAAGTTTTTCAGTGCAACTCACTCATATACTATGTACTACACTGTGCGTTTCTTATATTCTAAGTTTTTCAGTGCAACTCACTCATATACTATGTACTACACTGTGCGTTTCTTATATTCTAAGTTTTTCAGTGCAACTCACTCATATACTATGTACTACACTGTGCGTTTCTTAAATTCTAAGTTTTTCAGTGCAACTCACTCATATACTATGTACTACACTGTGCGTTTCTTAAATTCTAAGTTTTTCAGTGCAACTAACTCCTATACTATGTACTACACTGTGCGTTTCTTATATTCTAAGTTTTTCAGTGCAACTCACTCATATACTATGTACTACACTGTGTGTTTCTTATATTCTAAGTTTTTCAGTGCAACTCACTCATATACTATGTACTACACTGTGCGTTTCTTATATTCTAAGTTTTTCAGTGCAACTCACTCATATACTATGTACTACACTGTGCCTTTCGTGTAATGCGGGTTTTTCAGTAAATTCTAAGTTTTTCAGTGCAACTCACTCATATACTATGTACTACACTGTGCGTTTCTTATATTCTAAGTTTTTCAGTGCAACTCACTCATATACTATGTACTACACTGTGCGTTTCTTATATTCTAAGTTTTTCAGTGCAACTCACTCATATACTATGTACTACACTGTGCGTTTCTTATATTCTAAGTTTTTCAGTGCAACTCACTCATATACTATGTACTACACTGTGCGTTTCTTATATTCTAAGTTTTTCAGTGCAACTCACTCATATACTATGTACTACACTGTGTGTTTCTTAAATTCTAAGTTTTTCAGTGCAACTCACTCATATACTATGTACTACACTGTGCGTTTCTTAAATTCTAAGTTTTTCAGTGCAACTCACTCATATACTATGTACTACACTGTGCCTTTCTTATATTCTAAGTTTTCAGTGCAACTCACTCATATACTATGTACTACACTGTGCATTTCGTGTGCGGGTTTTTCAGTAAATTCTAAGTTTTTCAGTGCAACTCAGTCATATACTATGTACTACACTGTGCGTTTCTTATATTCTAAGTTTTTCAGTGCAACTCACTCATATACTATGTACTACACTGTGCATTTCGTGTAATGCGGGTTTTTCAGTAAATTCTAAGTTTTTCAGTGCAACTCACTCATATACTATGTACTACACAGTGCGTTTCTTATATTCTAAGTTTTTCAGTGCAACTCACTCATATACTATGTACTACACTGTGCGTTTCTTATATTCTAAGTTTTTCAGTGCAACTCACTCATATACTATGTACTACACTGTGCGTTTCTTATATTCTAAGTTTTTCAGTGCAACTCACTCATATACTATGTACTACACTGTGCGTTTCTTAAATTCTAAGTTTTTCAGTGCAACTCACTCATATACTATGTACTACACTGTGCGTTTCTTAAATTCTAAGTTTTTCAGTGCAACTAACTCCTATACTATGTACTACACTGTGCGTTTCTTATATTCTAAGTTTTTCAGTGCAACTCACTCATATACTATGTACTACACTGTGTGTTTCTTAAATTCTAAGTTTTTCAGTGCAACTCACTCATATACTATGTACTACACTGTGCGTTTCTTAAATTCTAAGTTTTTCAGTGCAACTCACTCATATACTATGTACTACACTGTGCGTTTCTTATATTCTAAGTTTTTCAGTGCAACTCACTCATATACTATGTACTACACTGTGTGTTTCTTAAATTCTAAGTTTTTCAGTGCAACTCACTCATATACTATGTACTACACTGTGCGTTTCTTAAATTCTAAGTTTTTCAGTGCAACTCACTCATATACTATGTACTACACTGTGCGTTTCTTATATTCTAAGTTTTTCAGTGCAACTCACTCATATACTATGTACTACACTGTGCGTTTCTTATATTCTAAGTTTTTCAGTGCAACTCACTCATATACTATGTACTACACTGTGCCTTTCGTGTAATGCGGGTTTTTCAGTAAATTCTAAGTTTTTCAGTGCAACTCACTCATATACTATGTACTACACTGTGCGTTTCTTATATTCTAAGTTTTTCAGTGCAACTCACTCATATACTATGTACTACACTGTGCGTTTCTTATATTCTAAGTTTTTCAGTGCAACTCACTCATATACTATGTACTACACTGTGCGTTTCTTATATTCTAAGTTTTTCAGTGCAACTCACTCATATACTATGTACTACACTGTGCGTTTCTTATATTCTAAGTTTTTCAGTGCAACTCACTCATATACTATGTACTACACTGTGTGTTTCTTAAATTCTAAGTTTTTCAGTGCAACTCACTCATATACTATGTACTACACTGTGCGTTTCTTAAATTCTAAGTTTTTCAGTGCAACTCACTCATATACTATGTACTACACTGTGCCTTTCTTATATTCTAAGTTTTCAGTGCAACTCACTCATATACTATGTACTACACTGTGCATTTCGTGTGCGGGTTTTTCAGTAAATTCTAAGTTTTTCAGTGCAACTCAGTCATATACTATGTACTACACTGTGCGTTTCTTATATTCTAAGTTTTTCAGTGCAACTCACTCATATACTATGTACTACACTGTGCATTTCGTGTAATGCGGGTTTTTCAGTAAATTCTAAGTTTTTCAGTGCAACTCACTCATATACTATGTACTACACAGTGCGTTTCTTATATTCTAAGTTTTTCAGTGCAACTCACTCATATACTATGTACTACACTGTGCGTTTCTTATATTCTAAGTTTTTCAGTGCAACTCACTCATATACTATGTACTACACTGTGCGTTTCTTATATTCTAAGTTTTTCAGTGCAACTCACTCATATACTATGTACTACACTGTGCGTTTCTTAAATTCTAAGTTTTTCAGTGCAACTCACTCATATACTATGTACTACACTGTGCGTTTCTTAAATTCTAAGTTTTTCAGTGCAACTAACTCCTATACTATGTACTACACTGTGCGTTTCTTATATTCTAAGTTTTTCAGTGCAACTCACTCATATACTATGTACTACACTGTGTGTTTCTTAAATTCTAAGTTTTTCAGTGCAACTCACTCATATACTATGTACTACACTGTGCGTTTCTTAAATTCTAAGTTTTTCAGTGCAACTCACTCATATACTATGTACTACACTGTGCGTTTCTTATATTCTAAGTTTTTCAGTGCAACTCACTCATATACTATGTACTACACTGTGTGTTTCTTAAATTCTAAGTTTTTCAGTGCAACTCACTCATATACTATGTACTACACTGTGCGTTTCTTAAATTCTAAGTTTTTCAGTGCAACTCACTCATATACTATGTACTACACTGTGCGTTTCTTATATTCTAAGTTTTTCAGTGCAACTCACTCATATACTATGTACTACACTGTGCGTTTTTTATATTCTAAGTTTTTCAGTGCAACTCACTCATATACTATGTACTACACTGTGCGTTTCTTATATTCTAAGTTTTTCAGTGCAACTCACTCATATACTATGTACTACACTGTGCGTTTCTTAAATTCTAAGTTTTTCAGTGCAACTCACTCATATACTATGTACTACACTGTGCGTTTCTTATATTCTAAGTTTTCAGTGCAACTCACTCCTATACAATGTACTACACTGTGCGTTTCTTATATTCTAAGTTTTTCAGTGCAACTCACTCATATTCTATGTACTACACTGTGCGTTTCTTATATTCTACGTTTTTCAGTGCAACTCACTCATATACTATGTACTACACTGTGCGTTTCTTATATTCTAAGTTTTTCAGTGCAACTCACTCATATACTATGTACTACACTGTGCATTTCGTGTGCGGGTTTTTCAGTAAATTCTAAGTTTTTCAGTGCAACTCACTCATATACTATGTACTACACTGTGCGTTTCTTATATTCTAAGTTTTTCAGTGCAACTCACTCATATACTATGTACTACACTGTGCGTTTCTTATATTCTAAGTTTTTCAGTGCAACTCACTCATATACTATGTACTACACTGTGTGTTTCTTATATTCTAAGTTTTTCAGTGCAACTCACTCATATTCTATGTACTACACTGTGCGTTTCTTGTATTCTAAGTTTTTCAGTGCAACTCACTCCTATACTATGTACTACACTGTGCATTTCGTGTAATGCGGGTTTTTCAGTAAATTCTAAGTTTTTCAGTGCAACTCACTCATATACTATGTACTACACTGTGCTTTTCTTATATTCTAAGTTTTTCAGTGCAACTCACTCATATACTATGTACTACACTGTGCGTTTCTTAAATTCTAAGTTTTTCAGTGCAACTCACTCATACACTATGTACTACAATGTGCGTTTCTTATATTCTAAGTTTTTCAGTGCAACTCACTCATATACTATGTACTACACTGTGCATTTCGTGTAATGCGGGTTTTTCAGTAAATTCTAAGTTTTTCAGTGCAACTCACTCATATACTATGTACTACACTGTGCGTTTCTTATATTCTAAGTTTTTCAGTGCAACTCACTCATATACTATGTACTACACTGTGCGTTTCTTATATTCTAAGTTTTTCAGTGCAACTCACTCATATACTATGTACTACACTGTGCGTTTCTTATATTCTAAGTTTTTCAGTGCAACTCACTCATATACTATGTACTACACTGTGCGTTTCTTATATTCTAAGTTTTTCAGTGCAACTCACTCATATACTATGTACTACACTGTGCGTTTCTTATATTCTAAGTTTTTCAGTGCAACTCACTCATATACTATGTACTACACTGTGCCTTTCGTGTAATGCGGGTTTTTCAGTAAATTCTAAGTTTTTCAGTGCAACTCACTCATATACTATGTACTACACTGTGCGTTTCTTATATTCTAAGTTTTTCAGTGCAACTCACTCATATACTATGTACTACACTGTGCGTTTCTTATATTCTAAGTTTTTCAGTGCAACTCACTCATATACTATGTACTACACTGTGCATTTCGTGTGCGGGTTTTTCAGTAAATTCTAAGTTTTTCAGTGCAACTCAGTCATATACTATGTACTACACTGTGCGTTTCTTATATTCTAAGTTTTTCAGTGCAACTCACTCATATACTATGTACTACACTGTGCATTTCGTGTAATGCGGGTTTTTCAGTAAATTCTAAGTTTTTCAGTGCAACTCACTCATATACTATGTACTACACTGTGCGTTTCTTATATTCTAAGTTTTTCAGTGCAACTCACTCATATACTATGTACTACACTGTGCGTTTCTTATATTCTAAGTTTTTCAGTGCAACTCACTCATATACTATGTACTACACTGTGCGTTTCTTATATTCTAAGTTTTTCAGTGCAACTCACTCATATACTATGTACTACACTGTGCGTTTCTTAAATTCTAAGTTTTTCAGTGCAACTCACTCATATACTATGTACTACACTGTGCGTTTCTTAAATTCTAAGTTTTTCAGTGCAACTAACTCCTATACTATGTACTACACTGTGCGTTTCTTATATTCTAAGTTTTTCAGTGCAACTCACTCATATACTATGTACTACACTGTGTGTTTCTTAAATTCTAAGTTTTTCAGTGCAACTCACTCATATACTATGTACTACACTGTGCGTTTCTTAAATTCTAAGTTTTTCAGTGCAACTCACTCATATACTATGTACTACACTGTGCGTTTCTTATATTCTAAGTTTTTCAGTGCAACTCACTCATATACTATGTACTACACTGTGTGTTTCTTAAATTCTAAGTTTTTCAGTGCAACTCACTCATATACTATGTACTACACTGTGCGTTTCTTAAATTCTAAGTTTTTCAGTGCAACTCACTCATATACTATGTACTACACTGTGCGTTTCTTATATTCTAAGTTTTTCAGTGCAACTCACTCATATACTATGTACTACACTGTGCGTTTTTTATATTCTAAGTTTTTCAGTGCAACTCACTCATATACTATGTACTACACTGTGCGTTTCTTATATTCTAAGTTTTTCAGTGCAACTCACTCATATACTATGTACTACACTGTGCGTTTCTTAAATTCTAAGTTTTTCAGTGCAACTCACTCATATACTATGTACTACACTGTGCGTTTCTTATATTCTAAGTTTTCAGTGCAACTCACTCCTATACTATGTACTACACTGTGCGTTTCTTATATTCTAAGTTTTTCAGTGCAACTCACTCATATTCTATGTACTACACTGTGTGTTTCTTATATTCTACGTTTTTCAGTGCAACTCACTCATATACTATGTACTACACTGTGCGTTTCTTATATTCTAAGTTTTTCAGTGCAACTCACTCATATACTATGTACTACACTGTGCATTTCGTGTGCGGGTTTTTCAGTAAATTCTAAGTTTTTCAGTGCAACTCAGTCATATACTATGTACTACACTGTGCGTTTCTTATATTCTAAGTTTTTCAGTGCAACTCACTCATATACTATGTACTACACTGTGCATTTCGTGTAATGCGGGTTTTTCAGTAAATTCTAAGTTTTTCAGTGCAACTCACTCATATACTATGTACTACACTGTGCGTTTCTTATATTCTAAGTTTTTCAGTGCAACTCACTCATATACTATGTACTACACTGTGCGTTTCTTATATTCTAAGTTTTTCAGTGCAACTCACTCATATACTATGTACTACACTGTGCGTTTCTTATATTCTAAGTTTTTCAGTGCAACTCACTCATATACTATGTACTACACTGTGCGTTTCTTATATTCTAAGTTTTTCAGTGCAACTCACTCATATACTATGTACTACACTGTGTGTTTCTTAAATTCTAAGTTTTTCAGTGCAACTCACTCATATACTATGTACTACACTGTGCGTTTCTTAAATTCTAAGTTTTTCAGTGCAACTCACTCATATACTATGTACTACACTGTGCGTTTCTTATATTCTAAGTTTTTCAGTGCAACTCACTCATATACTATGTACTACACTGTGCGTTTCTTAAATTCTAAGTTTTTCAGTGCAACTCACTCATATACTATGTACTACACTGTGCGTTTCTTAAATTCTAAGTTTTTCAGTGCAACTCACTCATATACTATGTACTACACTGTGCGTTTCTTATATTCTAAGTTTTTCAGTGCAACTCACTCATATACTATGTACTACACTGTGCGTTTTTTATATTCTAAGTTTTTCAGTGCAACTCACTCATATACTATGTACTACACTGTGCGTTTCTTATATTCTAAGTTTTTCAGTGCAACTCACTCATATACTATGTACTACACTGTGCGTTTCTTAAATTCTAAGTTTTTCAGTGCAACTCACTCATATACTATGTACTACACTGTGCGTTTCTTATATTCTAAGTTTTCAGTGCAACTCACTCCTATACTATGTACTACACTGTGCGTTTCTTATATTCTAAGTTTTTCAGTGTAACTCACTCATATTCTATGTACTACACTGTGCGTTTCTTATATTCTACGTTTTTCAGTGCAACTCACTCATATACTATGTACTACACTGTGCTTTTCTTATATTCTAAGTTTTTCAGTGCAACTCACTCATATACTATGTACTACACTGTGCGTTTCTTAAATTTTAAGTTTTTCAGTGCAACTCACTCATACACTATGTACTACAATGTGCGTTTCTTATATTCTAAGTTTTTCAGTGCAACTCACTCATATACTATGTACTACACTGTGCATTTCGTGTAATGCGGGTTTTTCAGTAAATTCTAAGTTTTTCAGTGAAACTCACTCATATACTATGTACTACACTGTGCGTTTTTATATTCTAAGTTTTTCAGTGCAACTCACTCATATACTATGTACTACACTGTGCGTTTCTTATATTCTAAGTTTTTCAGTGCAACTCACTCATATACTATATACTACACTGTGCGTTTCTTATATTCTAAGTTTTTCAGTGCAACTCACTCATATACTATGTACTACACTGTGCGTTTCTTATATTCTAAGTTTTTCAGTGCAACTCACTCATATACTATGTACTACACTGTGCGTTTCTTATATTCTAAGTTTTTCAGTGCAACACACTCATATACTATGTACTACACTGTGCGTTTCTTATATTCTAAGTTTTTCAGTGCAACTCACTCATATACTATGTACTACACTGTGCGTTTCTTAAATTCTAAGTTTTTCAGTGCAACTCACTCATATACTATGTACTACACTGTGCGTTTCTTATATTCTAAGTTTTTCATTGCAACTCACTCATATACTATGTACTACACTGTGTGTTTCTTATATTCTAAGTTTTTCAGTGCAACTCACTCATATACTATGTACTACACTGTGCATTTCGTGTAATGCGGGTTTTTCAGTAAATTCTAAGTTTTTCAGTGCAACTCACTCATATACTATGTACTACACTGTGCGTTTCTTATATTCTAAGTTTTTCAGTGCAACTCACTCATTTACTATGTACTACACTGTGCGTTTCTTATATTCTAAGTTTTTCAGTGCAACTCACTCATATACTATGTACTACACTGTGCATTTCGTGTAATGCGGGTTTTTCAGTAAATTCTAAGTTTTTCAGTGCAACTCACTCATATACTATGTACTACACTGTGCGTTTCTTATATTCTAAGTTTTTCAGTGCAACTCACTCATATACTATGTACTACACTGTGCGTTTCTTATATTCTAAGTTTTTCAGTGCAACTCACTCATATACTATGTACTACACTGTGCGTTTCTTATATTCTAAGTTTTTCACTGCAACTCACTCATATACTATGTACTACACTGTGCGTTTCTTATATTCTAAGTTTTTCAGTGCAACTCACTCATATTCTATGTACTACACTGTGCGTTTCTTATATTCTAAGTTTTTCAGTGCAACTCACTCCTATACTATGTACTACACTGTGCATTTCGTGTAATGCGGGTTTTTCAGTAAATTCTAAGTTTTTCAGTGCAACTCACTCATATACTATGTACTACACTGTGCGTTTCTTATATTCTAAGTTTTTCAGTACAACTCACTCATATACTATGTACTACACTGTGCGTTTCTTATATTCTAAGTTTTTCAGTGCAACTCACTCATATACTATGTACTACACTGTGCTTTTCTTATATTCTAAGTTTTTCAGTGCAACTCACTCATATACTATGTACTACACTGTGCGTTTCTTAAATTCTAAGTTTTTCAGTGCAACTCACTCAAACACTATGTACTATAATGTGCGTTTCTTATATTCTAAGTTTTTCAGTGCAACTCACTCATATACTATGTACTACACTGTGCATTTCGTGTAATGCGGGTTTTTCAGTAAATTCTAATTTTTTCAGTGCAACTCACTCATATACTATGTACTACACTGTGCGTTTCTTATATTCTAAGTTTTTCAGTGCAACTCACTCATATACTATGTACTACACTGTGCGTTTCTTATATTCTAAGTTTTTCAGTGCAACTCACTCATATACTATGTACTACACTGTGCGTTTCTTATATTCTAAGTTTTTCAGTGCAACTCACTCATATACTATGTACTACACTGTGCATTTCGTGTAATGCGGGTTTTTCAGTAAATTCTAAGTTTTTCAGTGCAACTCACTCATATACTATGTACTACACTGTGCGTTTCTTATATTCTAAGTTTTTCAGTGCAACTCACTCATATACTATGTACTACACTGTGCATTTCGTGTAATGCGGGTTTTTCAGTAAATTCTAAGTTTTTCAGTGCAACTCACTCATATAATATGTACTACACTGTGCGTTTCTTATATTCTAAGTTTTTCAGTGCAATTCACTCATATACTATGTACTACACTGTGCGTTTCTTATATTCTAAGTTTTTCAGTGCAACTCACTCATATACTATGTACTACACTGTGCGTTTCTTATATTCTAAGTTTTTCAGTGCAACTCACTCATATACTATGTACTACACTGTGCGTTTCTTATATTCTAAGTTTTTCAGTGCAACTCACTCATATTCTATGTACTACACTGTGCGTTTCTTATATTCTAAGTTTTTCAGTGCAACTCACTCCTATACTATGTACTACACTGTGCATTTAGTGTAATGCGGGTTTTTCAGTAAATTCTAAGTTTTTCAGTGCAACTCACTCATATACTATGTACTACACTGTGCGTTTCTTATATTCTAAGTTTTTCAGTACAACTCACTCATATACTATGTACTACACTGTGCGTTTCTTATATTCTAAGTTTTTCAGTGCAACTCACTCATATACTATGTACTACACTGTGCTTTTCTTATATTCTAAGTTTTTCAGTGCAACTCACTCATATACTATGTACTACACTGTGCGTTTCTTAAATTCTAAGTTTTTCAGTGCAACTCACTCATACACTATGTACTACAATGTGCGTTTCTTATATTCTAAGTTTTTCAGTGCAACTCACTCATATACTATGTACTACACTGTGAATTTCGTGTAATGCGGGTTTTTCAGTAAATTCTAAGTTTTTCAGTGCAACTCACTCATATACTATGTACTACACTGTGCGTTTCTTATATTCTAAGTTTTTCAGTGCAACTCACTCATATACTATGTACTACACTGTGCGTTTCTTATATTCTAAGTTTTTCAGTGCAACTCACTCATATACTATGTACTACACTGTGCGTTTCTTATATTCTAAGTTTTTCAGTGCAACTCACTCATATACTATGTACTACACTGTGCATTTCGTGTAATGCGGGTTTTTCAGTAAATTCTAAGTTTTTCAGTGCAACTCACTCCTATACTATGTACTACACTGTGCGTTTCTTATATTCTAAGTTTTTCAGTGCAACTCACTCATATACTATGTACTACACTGTGCGTTTCTTATATTCTAAGTTTTTCAGTGCAACTCACTCATATACTATGTACTACACTGTGCGTTTCTTATATTCTAAGTTTTTCAGTGCAACTCACTCATATACTATGTACTACACTGTGCGTTTCTTATATTCTAAGTTTTTCAGTGCAACTCACTCATATACTATGTACTACACTGTGTGTTTCTTAAATTCTAAGTTTTTCAGTGCAACTCACTCATATACTATGTACTACACTGTGCGTTTCTTAAATTCTAAGTTTTTCTGTGCAACTCACTCATATACTATGTACTACACTGTGCCTTTCTTATATTCTAAGTTTTTCAGTGCAACTCACTCATATACTATGTACTACACTATGCATTTCGTGTGCGGGTTTTTCAGTAAATTCTAAGTTTTTCAGTGCAACTCAGTCATATACTATGTACTACACTGTGCGTTTCTTATATTCTAAGTTTTTCAGTGCAACTCACTCATATACTATGTACTACACTGTGCATTTCGTGTAATGCGGGTTTTTCAGTAAATTCTAAGTTTTTCAGTGCAACTCACTCATATACTATGTACTACACTGTGCGTTTCTTATATTCTAAGTTTTTCAGTGCAACTCACTCATATACTATGTACTACACTGTGCGTTTCTTATATTCTAAGTTTTTCAGTGCAACTCACTCATATACTATGTACTACACTGTGCGTTTCTTAAATTCTAAGTTTTTCAGTGCAACTCACTCATATACTATGTACTACACTGTGCGTTTCTTAAATTCTAAGTTTTTCAGTGCAACTCACTCCTATACTATGTACTACACTGTGCGTTTCTTATATTCTAAGTTTTTCAGTACAACTCACTCATATACTATGTACTACACTGTGCGTTTCTTATATTCTAAGTTTTTCAGTGCAACTCACTCATATACTATGTACTACACTGTGCTTTTCTTATATTCTAAGTTTTTCAGTGCAACTCACTCATATACTATGTACTACACTGTGCATTTCTTAAATTCTAAGTTTTTCAGTGCAACTCACTCATATAATATGTACTACACTGTGCATTTCGTGTAATGCGGGTTTTTCAGTAAATTCTAAGTTTTTCAGTGCAACTCACTCATATACTATGTACTACACTGTGCGTTTCTTATATTCTAAGTTTTTCAGTGCAACTCACTCATATACTATGTACTACACTGTGCGTTTCTTATATTCTAAGTTTTTCAGTGCAACTCACTCATATACTATGTACTACACTGTGTGTTTCTTATATTCTAAGTTTTTCAGTGCAACTCACTCATATACTATGTACTACACTGTGCATTTCGTGTAATGCGGGTTTTTCAGTAAATTCTAAGTTTTTCAGTGCAACTCACTCATATACTATGTACTACACTGTGCGTTTCTTATATTCTAAGTTTTTCAGTGCAACTCACTCATATACTATGTACTACACTGTGCGTTTCTTATATTCTAAGTTTTTCAGTGCAACTCACTCATATACTATGTACTACACTGTGCGTTTCTTATATTCTAAGTTTTTCAGTGCAACTCACTCATATACTATGTACTACACTGTGCGTTTCTTATATTCTAAGTTTTTCAGTGCAACTCACTCATATACTATGTACTACACTGTGTGTTTCTTAAATTCTAAGTTTTTCAGTGCAACTCACTCATATACTATGTACTACACTGTGCGTTTCTTAAATTCTAAGTTTTTCAGTGCAACTCACTCATATACTATGTACTACACTGTGCGTTTCTTATATTCTAAGTTTTTCAGTGCAACTCACTCATATACTATGTACTACACTGTGCATTTCGTGTGCGGGTTTTTCAGTAAATTCTAAGTTTTTCAGTGCAACTCAGTCATATACTATGTACTACACTGTGCGTTTCTTATATTCTAAGTTTTTCAGTGCAACTCACTCATATACTATGTACTACACTGTGTGTTTCTTATATTCTAAGTTTTTCAGTGCAACTCACTCATATACTATGTACTACACTGTGCATTTCGTGTAATGCGGGTTTTTCAGTAAATTCTAAGTTTTTCAGTGCAACTCACTCATATACTATGTACTACACTGTGCGTTTCTTATATTCTAAGTTTTTCAGTGCAACTCACTCATATACTATGTACTACACTGTGCGTTTCTTATATTCTAAGTTTTTCAGTGCAACTCACTCATATACTATGTACTACACTGTGCGTTTCTTATATTCTAAGTTTTTCAGTGCAACTCACTCATATACTATGTACTACACTGTGCGTTTCTTATATTCTAAGTTTTTCAGTGCAACTCACTCATATACTATGTACTACACTGTGTGTTTCTTAAATTCTAAGTTTTTCAGTGCAACTCACTCATATACTATGTACTACACTGTGCGTTTCTTAAATTCTAAGTTTTTCAGTGCAACTCACTCAAATACTATGTACTACACTGTGCGTTTCTTATATTCTAAGTTTTTCAGTGCAACTCACTCATATACTATGTACTACACTGTGCATTTCGTGTGCGGGTTTTTCAGTAAATTCTAAGTTTTTCAGTGCAACTCAGTCATATACTATGTACTACACTGTGCGTTTCTTATATTCTAAGTTTTTCAGTGCAACTCACTCATATACTATGTACTACACTGTGCATTTCGTGTAATGCGGGTTTTTCAGTAAATTCTAAGTTTTTCAGTGCAACTCACTCATATACTATGTACTACACTGTGCGTTTCTTATATTCTAAGTTTTTCAGTGCAACTCACTCATATACTATGTACTACACTGTGCGTTTCTTATATTCTAAGTTTTTCAGTGCAACTCACTCATATACTATGTACTACACTGTGCGTTTCTTATATTCTAAGTTTTTCAGTGCAACTCACTCATATACTATGTACTACACTGTGCGTTTCTTAAATTCTAAGTTTTTCAGTGCAACTCACTCATATACTATGTACTACACTGTGCGTTTCTTAAATTCTAAGTTTTTCAGTGCAACTCACTCATATACTATGTACTACACTGTGCGTTTCTTATATTCTAAGTTTTTCAGTGCAACTCACTCATATACTATGTACTACACTGTGCGTTTCTTAAATTCTAAGTTTTTCAGTGCAACTCACTCATATACTATGTACTACACTGTGCGTTTCTTAAATTCTAAGTTTTTCAGTGCAACTCACTCATATACTATGTACTACACTGTGCGTTTCTTAAATTCTAAGTTTTTCAGTGCAACTCACTCATATACTATGTACTACACTGTGCGTTTCTTATATTCTAAGTTTTTCAGTGCAACTCACTCATATACTATGTACTACACTGTGCGTTTTTTATATTCTAAGTTTTTCAGTGCAACTCACTCATATACTATGTACTACACTGTGCGTTTCTTATATTCTAAGTTTTTCAGTGCAACTCACTCATATACTATGTACTACACTGTGCGTTTCTTAAATTCTAAGTTTTTCAGTGCAACTCACTCATATACTATGTACTACACTGTGCGTTTCTTATATTCTAAGTTTTCAGTGCAACTCACTCCTATACTATGTACTACACTGTGCGTTTCTTATATTCTAAGTTTTTCAGTGCAACTCACTCATATTCTATGTACTACACTGTGCGTTTCTTATATTCTACGTTTTTCAGTGCAACTCACTCATATACTATGTACTACACTGTGCTTTTCTTATATTCTAAGTTTTTCAGTGCAACTCACTCATATACTATGTACTACACTGTGCGTTTCTTATATTCTAAGTTTTTCAGTGCAACTCACTCATATACTATGTACTACACTGTGTGTTTCTTATATTCTAAGTTTTTCAGTGCAACTCACTCATATACTATGTACTACACTGTGCATTTCGTGTAATGCGGGTTTTTCAGTAAATTCTAAGTTTTTCAGTGCAACTCACTCATATACTATGTACTACACTGTGCGTTTCTTATATTCTAAGTTTTTCAGTGCAACTCACTCATATACTATGTACTACACTGTGCGTTTCTTATATTCTAAGTTTTTCAGTGCAACTCACTCATATACTATGTACTACACTGTGCGTTTCTTATATTCTAAGTTTTTCAGTGCAACTCACTCATATACTATGTACTACACTGTGCGTTTCTTATATTCTAAGTTTTTGAGTGCAACTCACTCATATACTATGTACTACACTGTGTGTTTCTTAAATTCTAAGTTTTTCAGTGCAACTCACTCATATACTATGTACTACACTGTGCGTTTCTTAAATTCTAAGTTTTTCAGTGCAACTCACTCATATACTATGTACTACACTGTGCGTTTCTTATATTCTAAGTTTTTCAGTGCAACTCACTCATATACTATGTACTACACTGTGCATTTCGTGTGCGGGTTTTTCAGTAAATTCTAAGTTTTTCAGTGCAACTCAGTCATATACTATGTACTACACTGTGCGTTTCTTATATTCTAAGTTTTTCAGTGCAACTCACTCATATACTATGTACTACACTGTGTGTTTCTTATATTCTAAGTTTTTCAGTGCAACTCACTCATATACTATGTACTACACTGTGCATTTCGTGTAATGCGGGTTTTTCAGTAAATTCTAAGTTTTTCAGTGCAACTCACTCATATACTATGTACTACACTGTGCGTTTCTTATATTCTAAGTTTTTCAGTGCAACTCACTCATATACTATGTACTACACTGTGCGTTTCTTATATTCTAAGTTTTTCAGTGCAACTCACTCATATACTATGTACTACACTGTGCGTTTCTTATATTCTAAGTTTTTCAGTGCAACTCACTCATATACTATGTACTACACTGTGCGTTTCTTATATTCTAAGTTTTTCAGTGCAACTCACTCATATACTATGTACTACACTGTGTGTTTCTTAAATTCTAAGTTTTTCAGTGCAACTCACTCATATACTATGTACTACACTGTGCGTTTCTTAAATTCTAAGTTTTTCAGTGCAACTCAGTCATATACTATGTACTACACTGTGCGTTTCTTATATTCTAAGTTTTTCAGTGCAACTCACTCATATACTATGTACTACACTGTGCATTTCGTGTAATGCGGGTTTTTCAGTAAATTCTAAGTTTTTCAGTGCAACTCACTCATATACTATGTACTACACTGTGCGTTTCTTATATTCTAAGTTTTTCAGTGCAACTCACTCATATACTATGTACTACACTGTGCGTTTCTTATATTCTAAGTTTTTCAGTGCAACTCACTCATATACTATGTACTACACTGTGCGTTTCTTATATTCTAAGTTTTTCAGTGCAACTCACTCATATACTATGTACTACACTGTGCGTTTCTTAAATTCTAAGTTTTTCAGTGCAACTCACTCATATACTATGTACTACACTGTGCGTTTCTTAAATTCTAAGTTTTTCAGTGCAACTCACTCATATACTATGTACTACACTGTGCGTTTCTTATATTCTAAGTTTTTCAGTGCAACTCACTCATATACTATGTACTACACTGTGCGTTTCTTAAATTCTAAGTTTTTCAGTGCAACTCACTCATATACTATGTACTACACTGTGCGTTTCTTAAATTCTAAGTTTTTCAGTGCAACTCACTCATATACTATGTACTACACTGTGCGTTTCTTAAATTCTAAGTTTTTCAGTGCAACTCACTCATATACTATGTACTACACTGTGCGTTTCTTATATTCTAAGTTTTTCAGTGCAACTCACTCATATACTATGTACTACACTGTGCGTTTTTTATATTCTAAGTTTTTCAGTGCAACTCACTCATATACTATGTACTACACTGTGCGTTTCTTATATTCTAAGTTTTTCAGTGCAACTCACTCATATACTATGTACTACACTGTGCGTTCCTTAAATTCTAAGTTTTTCAGTGCAACTCACTCATATACTATGTACTACACTGTGCGTTTCTTATATTCTAAGTTTTCAGTGCAACTCACTCCTATACTATGTACTACACTGTGCGTTTCTTATATTCTAAGTTTTTCAGTGCAACTCACTCATATTCTATGTACTACACTGTGCGTTTCTTATATTCTACGTTTTTCAGTGCAACTCACTCATATACTATGTACTACACTGTGCTTTTCTTATATTCTAAGTTTTTCAGTGCAACTCACTCATATACTATGTACTACACTGTGCGTTTCTTAAATTTTAAGTTTTTCAGTGCAACTCACTCATACACTATGTACTACAATGTGCGTTTCTTATATTCTAAGTTTTTCAGTGCAACTCACTCATATACTATGTACTACACTGTGCATTTCGTGTAATGCGGGTTTTTCAGTAAATTCTAAGTTTTTCAGTGCAACTCACTCATATACTATGTACTACACTGTGCGTTTTTATATTCTAAGTTTTTCAGTGCAATTCACTCATATACTATGTACTACACTGTGCGTTTCTTATATTCTAAGTTTTTCAGTGCAACTCACTCATATACTATATACTACACTGTGCGTTTCTTATATTCTAAGTTTTTCAGTGCAACTCACTCATATACTATGTACTACACTGTGCGTTTCTTATATTCTAAGTTTTTCAGTGCAACTCACTCATATACTATGTACTACACTGTGCGTTTCTTATATTCTAAGTTTTTCAGTGCAACACACTCATATACTATGTACTACACTGTGCGTTTCTTATATTCTAAGTTTTTCAGTGCAACTCACTCATATACTATGTACTACACTGTGCGTTTCTTAAATTCTAAGTTTTTCAGTGCAACTCACTCATATACTATGTACTACACTGTGCGTTTCTTATATTCTAAGTTTTTCATTGCAACTCACTCATATACTATATACTACACTGTGTGTTTCTTATATTCTAAGTTTTTCAGTGCAACTCACTCATATACTATGTACTACACTGTGCATTTCGTGTAATGCGGGTTTTTCAGTAAATTCTAAGTTTTTCAGTGCAACTCACTCATATACTATGTACTACACTGTGCGTTTCTTATATTCTAAGTTTTTCAGTGCAACTCACTCATATACTATGTACTACACTGTGCGTTTCTTATATTCTAAGTTTTTCAGTGCAACTCACTCATATACTATGTACTACACTGTGCATTTCGTGTAATGCGGGTTTTTCAGTAAATTCTAAGTTTTTCAGTGCAACTCACTCATATACTATGTACTACACTGTGCGTTTCTTATATTCTAAGTTTTTCAGTGCAACTCACTCATATACTATGTACTACACTGTGCGTTTCTTATATTCTAAGTTTTTCAGTGCAACTCACTCATATACTATGTACTACACTGTGCGTTTCTTATATTCTAAGTTTTTCAGTGCAACTCACTCATATACTATGTACTACACTGTGCGTTTCTTATATTCTAAGTTTTTCAGTGCAACTCACTCATATACTATGTACTACACTGTGTGTTTCTTAAATTCTAAGTTTTTCAGTGCAACTCACTCATATACTATGTACTACACTGTGCGTTTCTTATATTCTAAGTTTTTCAGTGCAAATCACTCATATACTATGTACTACACTGTGCGTTTCTTATATCCTAAGTTTTTCAGTGCAACTCACTCATATACTATGTACTACACTGTGCATTTCGTGTGCGGGTTTTTCAGTAAATTCTAAGTTTTTCAGTGCAACTCAGTCATATACTATGTACTACACTGTGCGTTTCTTATATTCTAAGTTTTTCAGTGCAACTCACTCATATACTATGTACTACACTGTGCGTTTTTTATATTCTAAGTTTTTCAGTGCAACTCACTCATATACTATGTACTACACTGTGCGTTTCTTATATTCTAAGTTTTTCAGTGCAACTCACTCATATACTATGTACTACACTGTGCGTTTCTTAAATTCTAAGTTTTTCAGTGCAACTCACTCATATACTATGTACTACAATGTGCGTTTCTTATATTCTAAGATTTTCAGTGCAACTCACTCATATACTATGTACTACACTGTGCGTTTCTTATATTCTAAGTTTTTCAGTGCAACTCACTCATATACTATGTACTACACTGTGCGTTTCTTATATTCTAAGTTTTCAGTGCAACTCACTCATATACTATGTACTACACTGTGCGTTTCTTATATTCTAAGTTTTTCAGTGCAACTCACTCATATACTATGTACTACACTGTGCGTTTCTTATATTCTAAGTTTTTCAGTGCAACTCACTCATATACTATGTACTACACTGTGCGTTTCTTATATTCTAAGTTTTTCAGTGCAACTCACTCATATACTATGTACTACACTGTGCGTTCCTTATATTCTAAGTTTTTCGTGCAACTCACTCATATACTATGTACTACACTGTGCGTTTCTTATATTCTAAGTTTTTCAGTGCAACTCACTCATATACTATGTACTACACTGTGCGTTTCTTATATTCTAAGTTTTTCATTGCAACTCACTCATATACTATGTACTACACTGTGTGTTTCTTAAATTCTAAGTTTTTCAGTGCAACTCACTCATATACTATGTACTACACTGTGCGTTTCTTAAATTCTAAGTTTTTCAGTGCAACTCACTCATATACTATGTACTACACTGTGCGTTTCTTATATTCTAAGTTTTTCAGTGCAACTCACTCATATACTATGTACTACACTGTGCATTTCTTGTGCGGGTTTTTCAGTAAATTCTAAGTTTTTCAGTGCAACTCAGTCATATACTATGTACTACACTGTGCGTTTCTTATATTCTAAGTTTTTCAGTGCAACTCACTCATATACTATGTACTACACTGTGCATTTCGTGTAATGCGGGTTTTTCAATAAATTCTAAGTTTTTCAGTGCAACTCACTCATATACTATGTACTACACTGTGCGTTTCTTATATTCTAAGTTTTTCAGTGCAACTCACTCATATACTATGTACTACACTGTGCGTTTCTTATATTCTAAGTTTTTCAGTGCAACTCACTCATATACTATGTACTACACTGTGCGTTTCTTATATTCTAAGTTTTTCAGTGCAACTCACTCATATACTATGTACTACACTGTGCATTTCGTGTAATGCGGGTTTTTCAGTAAATTCTAAGTTTTTCAGTGCAACTCACTCATATACTATGTACTACACTGTGCGTTTCTTATATTCTAAGTTTTTCAGTGCAACTCACTCATATACTATGTACTACACTGTGCGTTTCTTATATTCTAAGTTTTTCAGTGCAACTCACTCATATACTATGTACTACACTGTGCGTTTCTTATATTCTAAGTTTTTCAGTGCAACTCACTCATATACTATGTACTACACTGTGCGTTTCTTATATTCTAAGTTTTTCAGTGCAACTCACTCATATACTATGTACTACACTGTGTGTTTCTTAAATTCTAAGTTTTTCAGTGCAACTCACTCATATACTATGTACTACACTGTGCGTTTCTTATATTCTAAGTTTTTCAGTGCAACTCACTCATATACTATGTACTACACTGTGCGTTTCTTATATTCTAAGTTTTTCAGTGCAACTCACTCATATACTATGTACTACACTGTGCATTTCGTGTGCGGGTTTTTCAGTAAATTCTAAGTTTTTCAGTGCAACTCAGTCATATACTATGTACTACACTGTGCGTTTCTTATATTCTAAGTTTTTCAGTGCAACTCACTCATATACTTTGTACTACACTGTGCGTTTTTTATATTCTAAGTTTTTCAGTGCAACTCACTCATATACTATGTACTACACTGTGCGTTTCTTATATTCTAAGTTTTTCAGTGCAACTCACTCATATACTATGTACTACACTGTGCGTTTCTTAAATTCTAAGTTTTTCAGTGCAACTCACTCATATACTATGTACTACAATGTGCGTTTCTTATATTCTAAGATTTTCAGTGCAACTCACTCATATACTATGTACTACACTGTGCGTTTCTTATATTCTAAGTTTTTCAGTGCAACTCACTCATATACTATGTACTACACTGTGCGTTTCTTATATTCTAAGTTTTCAGTGCAACTCACTCATATACTATGTACTACACTGTGCGTTTCTTATATTCTAAGTTTTTCAGTGCAACTCACTCATATACTATGTACTACACTGTGCGTTTCTTATATTCTAACTTTTTCAGTGCAACTCACTCATATACTATGTACTACACTGTGCGTTTCTTATATTCTAAGTTTTTCAGTGCAACTCACTCATATACTATGTACTACACTGTGCGTTCCTTATATTCTAAGTTTTTCGTGCAACTCACTCATATACTATGTACTACACTGTGCGTTTCTTATATTCTAAGTTTTTCAGTGCAACTCACTCATATACTATGTACTACACTGTGCGTTTCTTATATTCTAAGTTTTTCATTGCAACTCACTCATATACTATGTACTACACTGTGTGTTTCTTAAATTCTAAGTTTTTCAGTGCAACTCACTCATATACTATGTACTACACTGTGCGTTTCTTAAATTCTAAGTTTTTCAGTGCAACTCACTCATATACTATGTACTACACTGTGCGTTTCTTATATTCTAAGTTTTTCAGTGCAACTCACTCATATACTATGTACTACACTGTGCATTTCTTGTGCGGGTTTTTCAGTAAATTCTAAGTTTTTCAGTGCAACTCAGTCATATACTATGTACTACACTGTGCGTTTCTTATATTCTAAGTTTTTCAGTGCAACTCACTCATATACTATGTACTACACTGTGCATTTCGTGTAATGCGGGTTTTTCAATAAATTCTAAGTTTTTCAGTGCAACTCACTCATATACTATGTACTACACTGTGCGTTTCTTATATTCTAAGTTTTTCAGTGCAACTCACTCATATACTATGTACTACACTGTGCGTTTCTTATATTCTAAGTTTTTCAGTGCAACTCACTCATATACTATGTACTACACTGTGTGTTTCTTAAATTCTAAGTTTTTCAGTGCAACTCACTCATATACTATGTACTACACTGTGCATTTCTTAAATTCTAAGTTTTTCAGTGCAACTCACTCATACACTATGTACTACAATGTGCGTTTCTTATATTCTAAGTTTTTCAGTGCAACTCACTCATATACTATGTACTACACTGTGCGTTTCTTATATTCTAAGTTTTTCATTGCAACTCACTCATATACTATGTACTACACTGTGTGTTTCTTAAATTCTAAGTTTTTCAGTGCAACTCACTCATATACTATGTACTACACTGTGCATTTCTTAAATTCTAAGTTTTTCAGTGCAACTCACTCATACACTATGTACTACAATGTGCGTTTCTTATATTCTAAGTTTTTCAGTGCAACTCACTCATATACTATGTACTACACTGTGCGTTTCTTATATTCTAAGTTTTTCATTGCAACTCACTCATATACTATGTACTACACTGTGTGTTTCTTAAATTCTAAGTTTTTCAGTGCAACTCACTCATATACTATGTACTACACTGTGCGTTTCTTAAATTCTAAGTTTTTCAGTGCAACTCACTCATATACTATGTACTACACTGTGCGTTTCTTATATTCTAAGTTTTTCAGTGCAACTCACTCATATACTATGTACTACACTGTGCATTTCTTGTGCGGGTTTTTCAGTAAATTCTAAGTTTTTCAGTGCAACTCAGTCATATACTATGTACTACACTGTGCGTTTCTTATATTCTAAGTTTTTCAGTGCAACTCACTCATATACTATGTACTACACTGTGCATTTCGTGTAATGCGGGTTTTTCAATAAATTCTAAGTTTTTCAGTGCAACTCACTCATATACTATGTACTACACTGTGCGTTTCTTATATTCTAAGTTTTTCAGTGCAACTCACTCATATACTATGTACTACACTGTGCGTTTCTTATATTCTAAGTTTTTCAGTGCAACTCACTCATATACTATGTACTACACTGTGCGTTTCTTATATTCTAAGTTTTTCAGTGCAACTCACTCATATACTATGTACTACACTGTGCATTTCGTGTAATGCGGGTTTTTCAGTAAATTCTAAGTTTTTCAGTGCAACTCACTCATATACTATGTACTACACTGTGCGTTTCTTATATTCTAAGTTTTTCAGTGCAACTCACTCATATACTATGTACTACACTGTGCGTTTCTTATATTCTAAGTTTTTCAGTGCAACTCTCTCATATACTATGTACTACACTGTGCGTTTCTTATATTCTAAGTTTTTCAGTGCAACTCACTCATATACTATGTACTACACTGTGCGTTTCTTATATTCTAAGTTTTTCAGTGCAACTCACTCATATACTATGTACTACACTGTGTGTTTCTTAAATTCTAAGTTTTTCAGTGCAACTCACTCATATACTATGTACTACACTGTGCGTTTCTTATATTCTAAGTTTTTCAGTGCAACTCACTCATATACTATGTACTACACTGTGCGTTTCTTATATTCTAAGTTTTTCAGTGCAACTCACTCATATACTATGTACTACACTGTGCATTTCGTGTGCGGGTTTTTCAGTAAATTCTAAGTTTTTCAGTGCAACTCAGTCATATACTATGTACTACACTGTGCGTTTCTTATATTCTAAGTTTTTCAGTGCAACTCACTCATATACTTTGTACTACACTGTGCGTTTTTTATATTCTAAGTTTTTCAGTGCAACTCACTCATATACTATGTACTACACTGTGCGTTTCTTATATTCTAAGTTTTTCAGTGCAACTCACTCATATACTATGTACTACACTGTGCGTTTCTTAAATTCTAAGTTTTTCAGTGCAACTCACTCATATACTATGTACTACAATGTGCGTTTCTTATATTCTAAGATTTTCAGTGCAACTCACTCATATACTATGTACTACACTGTGCGTTTCTTATATTCTAAGTTTTTCAGTGCAACTCACTCATATACTATGTACTACACTGTGCGTTTCTTATATTCTAAGTTTTCAGTGCAACTCACTCATATACTATGTACTACACTGTGCGTTTCTTATATTCTAAGTTTTTCAGTGCAACTCACTCATATACTATGTACTACACTGTGCGTTTCTTATATTCTAACTTTTTCAGTGCAACTCACTCATATACTATGTACTACACTGTGCGTTTCTTATATTCTAAGTTTTTCAGTGCAACTCACTCATATACTATGTACTACACTGTGCGTTCCTTATATTCTAAGTTTTTCGTGCAACTCACTCATATACTATGTACTACACTGTGCGTTTCTTATATTCTAAGTTTTTCAGTGCAACTCACTCATATACTATGTACTACACTGTGCGTTTCTTATATTCTAAGTTTTTCATTGCAACTCACTCATATACTATGTACTACACTGTGTGTTTCTTAAATTCTAAGTTTTTCAGTGCAACTCACTCATATACTATGTACTACACTGTGCGTTTCTTAAATTCTAAGTTTTTCAGTGCAACTCACTCATATACTATGTACTACACTGTGCGTTTCTTATATTCTAAGTTTTTCAGTGCAACTCACTCATATACTATGTACTACACTGTGCATTTCTTGTGCGGGTTTTTCAGTAAATTCTAAGTTTTTCAGTGCAACTCAGTCATATACTATGTACTACACTGTGCGTTTCTTATATTCTAAGTTTTTCAGTGCAACTCACTCATATACTATGTACTACACTGTGCATTTCGTGTAATGCGGGTTTTTCAATAAATTCTAAGTTTTTCAGTGCAACTCACTCATATACTATGTACTACACTGTGCGTTTCTTATATTCTAAGTTTTTCAGTGCAACTCACTCATATACTATGTACTACACTGTGCGTTTCTTATATTCTAAGTTTTTCAGTGCAACTCACTCATATACTATGTACTACACTGTGTGTTTCTTAAATTCTAAGTTTTTCAGTGCAACTCACTCATATACTATGTACTACACTGTGCATTTCTTAAATTCTAAGTTTTTCAGTGCAACTCACTCATACACTATGTACTACAATGTGCGTTTCTTATATTCTAAGTTTTTCAGTGCAACTCACTCATATAATATGTACTACACTGTGCATTTCGTGTAATGCGGGTTTTTCAGTAAATTCTAAGTTTTTCAGTGCAACTCACTCATATACTATGTACTACACTGTGCGTTTCTTATATTCTAAGTTTTTCAGTGCAACTCACTCATATACTATGTACTACACTGTGCGTTTCTTATATTCTAAGTTTTTCAGTGCAACTCACTCATATACTATGTACTACACTGTGTGTTTCTTATATTCTAAGTTTTTCAGTGCAACTCACTCATATACTATGTACTACACTGTGCATTTCGTGTAATGCGGGTTTTTCAGTAAATTCTAAGTTTTTCAGTGCAACTCACTCATATACTATGTACTACACTGTGCGTTTCTTATATTCTAAGTTTTTCAGTGCAACTCACTCATATACTATGTACTACACTGTGCGTTTCTTATATTCTAAGTTTTTCAGTGCAACTCACTCATATACTATGTACTACACTGTGCGTTTCTTATATTCTAAGTTTTTCAGTGCAACTCACTCATATACTATGTACTACACTGTGCGTTTCTTATATTCTAAGTTTTTCAGTGCAACTCACTCATATACTATGTACTACACTGTGTGTTTCTTAAATTCTAAGTTTTTCAGTGCAACTCACTCATATACTATGTACTACACTGTGCGTTTCTTAAATTCTAAGTTTTTCAGTGCAACTCACTCATATACTATGTACTACACTGTGCGTTTCTTATATTCTAAGTTTTTCAGTGCAACTCACTCATATACTATGTACTACACTGTGCATTTCGTGTGCGGGTTTTTCAGTAAATTCTAAGTTTTTCAGTGCAACTCAGTCATATACTATGTACTACACTGTGCGTTTCTTATATTCTAAGTTTTTCAGTGCAACTCACTCATATACTATGTACTACACTGTGTGTTTCTTATATTCTAAGTTTTTCAGTGCAACTCACTCATATACTATGTACTACACTGTGCATTTCGTGTAATGCGGGTTTTTCAGTAAATTCTAAGTTTTTCAGTGCAACTCACTCATATACTATGTACTACACTGTGCGTTTCTTATATTCTAAGTTTTTCAGTGCAACTCACTCATATACTATGTACTACACTGTGCGTTTCTTATATTCTAAGTTTTTCAGTGCAACTCACTCATATACTATGTACTACACTGTGCGTTTCTTATATTCTAAGTTTTTCAGTGCAACTCACTCATATACTATGTACTACACTGTGCGTTTCTTATATTCTAAGTTTTTCAGTGCAACTCACTCATATACTATGTACTACACTGTGTGTTTCTTAAATTCTAAGTTTTTCAGTGCAACTCACTCATATACTATGTACTACACTGTGCGTTTCTTAAATTCTAAGTTTTTCAGTGCAACCCACTCATATACTATGTACTACACTGTGCATTTCGTGTGCGGGTTTTTCAGTAAATTCTAAGTTTTTCAGTGCAACTCAGTCATATACTATGTACTACACTGTGCGTTTCTTATATTCTAAGTTTTTCAGTGCAACTCACTCATATACTATGTACTACACTGTGCATTTCGTGTAATGCGGGTTTTTCAGTAAATTCTAAGTTTTTCAGTGCAACTCACTCATATACTATGTACTACACTGTGCGTTTCTTATATTCTAAGTTTTTCAGTGCAACTCACTCATATACTATGTACTACACTGTGCGTTTCTTATATTCTAAGTTTTTCAGTGCAACTCACTCATATACTATGTACTACACTGTGCGTTTCTTATATTCTAAGTTTTTCAGTGCAACTCACTCATATACTATGTACTACACTGTGCGTTTCTTAAATTCTAAGTTTTTCAGTGCAACTCACTCATATACTATGTACTACACTGTGCGTTTCTTAAATTCTAAGTTTTTCAGTGCAACTCACTCATATACTATGTACTACACTGTGCGTTTCTTATATTCTAAGTTTTTCAGTGCAACTCACTCATATACTATGTACTACACTGTGCGTTTCTTAAATTCTAAGTTTTTCAGTGCAACTCACTCATATACTATGTACTACACTGTGCGTTTCTTAAATTCTAAGTTTTTCAGTGCAACTCACTCTTATACTATGTACTACACTGTGCGTTTCTTAAATTCTAAGTTTTTCAGTGCAACTCACTCATATACTATGTACTACACTGTGCGTTTCTTATATTCTAAGTTTTTCAGTGCAACTCACTCATATACTATGTACTACACTGTGCGTTTTTTATATTCTAAGTTTTTCAGTGCAACTCACTCATATACTATGTACTACACTGTGCGTTTCTTATATTCTAAGTTTTTCAGTGCAACTCACTCATATACTATGTACTACACTGTGCGTTTCTTAAATTCTAAGTTTTTCAGTGCAACTCACTCATATACTATGTACTACACTGTGCGTTTCTTATATTCTAAGTTTTCAGTGCAACTCACTCCTATATATGTACTACACTGTGCGTTTCTTATATTCTAAGTTTTTCAGTGCAACTCACTCATATTCTATGTACTACACTGTGCGTTTCTTATATTCTACGTTTTTCAGTGCAACTCACTCATATACTATGTACTACACTGTGCTTTTCTTATATTCTAAGTTTTTCAGTGCAACTCACTCATATACTATGTACTACACTGTGCGTTTCTTATATTCTAAGTTTTTCAGTGCAACTCACTCATATACTATGTACTACACTGTGTGTTTCTTATATTCTAAGTTTTTCAGTGCAACTCACTCATATACTATGTACTACACTGTGCATTTCGTGTAATGCGGGTTTTTCAGTAAATTCTAAGTTTTTCAGTGCAACTCACTCATATACTATGTACTACACTGTGCGTTTCTTATATTCTAAGTTTTTCAGTGCAACTCACTCATATACTATGTACTACACTGTGCGTTTCTTATATTCTAAGTTTTTCAGTGCAACTCACTCATATACTATGTACTACACTGTGCGTTTCTTATATTCTAAGTTTTTCAGTGCAACTCACTCATATACTATGTACTACACTGTGCGTTTCTTATATTCTAAGTTTTTCAGTGCAACTCACTCATATACTATGTACTACACTGTGTGTTTCTTAAATTCTAAGTTTTTCAGTGCAACTCACTCATATACTATGTACTACACTGTGCGTTTCTTAAATTCTAAGTTTTTCAGTGCAACTCACTCATATACTATGTACTACACTGTGCGTTTCTTATATTCTAAGTTTTTCAGTGCAACTCACTCATATACTATGTACTACACTGTGCATTTCGTGTGCGGGTTTTTCAGTAAATTCTAAGTTTTTCAGTGCAACTCAGTCATATACTATGTACTACACTGTGCGTTTCTTATATTCTAAGTTTTTCAGTGCAACTCACTCATATACTATGTACTACACTGTGTGTTTCTTATATTCTAAGTTTTTCAGTGCAACTCACTCATATACTATGTACTACACTGTGCATTTCGTGTAATGCGGGTTTTTCAGTAAATTCTAAGTTTTTCAGTGCAACTCACTCATATACTATGTACTACACTGTGCGTTTCTTATATTCTAAGTTTTTCAGTGCAACTCACTCATATACTATGTACTACACTGTGCGTTTCTTATATTCTAAGTTTTTCAGTGCAACTCACTCATATACTATGTACTACACTGTGCGTTTCTTATATTCTAAGTTTTTCAGTGCAACTCACTCATATACTATGTACTACACTGTGTGTTTCTTAAATTCTAAGTTTTTCAGTGCAACTCACTCATATACTATGTACTACACTGTGCGTTTCTTAAATTCTAAGTTTTTCAGTGCAACTCACTCATATACTATGTACTACACTGTGCGTTTCTTATATTCTAAGTTTTTCAGTGCAACTCACTCATATACTATGTACTACACTGTGCATTTCGTGTGCGGGTTTTTCAGTAAATTCTAAGTTTTTCAGTGCAACTCAGTCATATACTATGTACTACACTGTGCGTTTCTTATATTCTAAGTTTTTCAGTGCAACTCACTCATATACTATGTACTACACTGTGCATTTCGTGTAATGCGGGTTTTTCAGTAAATTCTAAGTTTTTCAGTGCAACTCACTCATATACTATGTACTACACTGTGCGTTTCTTATATTCTAAGTTTTTCAGTGCAACTCACTCATATACTATGTACTACACTGTGCGTTTCTTATATTCTAAGTTTTTCAGTGCAACTCACTCATATACTATGTACTACACTGTGCGTTTCTTATATTCTAAGTTTTTCAGTGCAACTCACTCATATACTATGTACTACACTGTGCGTTTCTTAAATTCTAAGTTTTTCAGTGCAACTCACTCATATACTATGTACTACACTGTGCGTTTCTTAAATTCTAAGTTTTTCAGTGCAACT
Organism: Mus caroli; assembly: GCF_978045245.1. Lineage (NCBI taxonomy): Eukaryota > Metazoa > Chordata > Mammalia > Rodentia > Muridae > Mus > Mus caroli. The sequence continues at coordinate 788,765 of NW_028227283.1, forward strand.
CACTCATATACTATGTACTACACTGTGCGTTTCTTATATTCTAAGTTTTTCAGTGCAACTCACTCATATACTATGTACTACACTGTGCGTTTCTTAAATTCTAAGTTTTTCAGTGCAACTCACTCATATACTATGTACTACTCTGTGCGTTTCTTAAATTCTAAGTTTTTCAGTGCAACTCACTCATATACTATGTACTACACTGTGCGTTTCTTAAATTCTAAGTTTTTCAGTGCAACTCACTCATATACTATGTACTACACTGTGCGTTTCTTATATTCTAAGTTTTTCAGTGCAACTCACTCATATACTATGTACTACACTGTGCGTTTTTTATATTCTAAGTTTTTCAGTGCAACTCACTCATATACTATGTACTACACTGTGCGTTTCTTATATTCTAAGTTTTTCAGTGCAACTCACTCATATACTATGTACTACACTGTGCGTTTCTTAAATTCTAAGTTTTTCAGTGCAACTCACTCATATACTATGTACTACACTGTGCGTTTCTTATATTCTAAGTTTTCAGTGCAACTCACTCCTATACTATGTACTACACTGTGCGTTTCTTATATTCTAAGTTTTTCAGTGCAACTCACTCATATTCTATGTACTACACTGTGCGTTTCTTATATTCTACGTTTTTCAGTGCAACTCACTCATATACTATGTACTACACTGTGCTTTTCTTATATTCTAAGTTTTTCAGTGCAACTCACTCATATACTATGTACTACACTGTGCGTTTCTTAAATTTTAAGTTTTTCAGTGCAACTCACTCATACACTATGTACTACAATGTGCGTTTCTTATATTCTAAGTTTTTCAGTGCAACTCACTCATATACTATGTACTACACTGTGCATTTCGTGTAATGCGGGTTTTTCAGTAAATTCTAAGTTTTTCAGTGCAACTCACTCATATACTATGTACTACACTGTGCGTTTTTATATTCTAAGTTTTTCAGTGCAATTCACTCATATACTATGTACTACACTGTGCGTTTCTTATATTCTAAGTTTTTCAGTGCAACTCACTCATATACTATATACTACACTGTGCGTTTCTTATATTCTAAGTTTTTCAGTGCAACTCACTCATATACTATGTACTACACTGTGCGTTTCTTATATTCTAAGTTTTTCAGTGCAACTCACTCATATACTATGTACTACACTGTGCGTTTCTTATATTCTAAGTTTTTCAGTGCAACACACTCATATACTATGTACTACACTGTGCGTTTCTTATATTCTAAGTTTTTCAGTGCAACTCACTCATATACTATGTACTACACTGTGCGTTTCTTAAATTCTAAGTTTTTCAGTGCAACTCACTCATATACTATGTACTACACTGTGCGTTTCTTATATTCTAAGTTTTTCATTGCAACTCACTCATATACTATATACTACACTGTGTGTTTCTTATATTCTAAGTTTTTCAGTGCAACTCACTCATATACTATGTACTACACTGTGCATTTCGTGTAATGCGGGTTTTTCAGTAAATTCTAAGTTTTTCAGTGCAACTCACTCATATACTATGTACTACACTGTGCGTTTCTTATATTCTAAGTTTTTCAGTGCAACTCACTCATATACTATGTACTACACTGTGCGTTTCTTATATTCTAAGTTTTTAGTGCAACTCAATCATATACTATGTACTACACTGTGCGTTTCTTATATTCTAAGTTTTTCAGTGCAACTCACTCATATACTATGTACTACACTGTGCGTTTCTTATATTCTAAGTTTTTCAGTGCAACTCACTCATATACTATGTACTACACTGTGCGTTTCTTATATTCTAAGTTTTTCAGTGCAACTCACTCATATACTATGTACTACACTGTGCGTTTCTTATATTCTAAGTTTTTCAGTGCAACTCACTCATATACTATGTACTACACTGTGTGTTTCTTAAATTCTAAGTTTTTCAGTGCAACTCACTCATATACTATGTACTACACTGTGCGATTCTTAAATTCTAAGTTTTTCAGTGCAACTCACTCATATACTATGTACTACACTGTGCGTTTCTTATATTCTAAGTTTTTCAGTGCAACTCACTCATATACTATGTACTACACTGTGTGTTTCTTAAATTCTAAGTTTTTCAGTGCAACTCACTCATATACTATGTACTACACTGTGCGTTTCTTAAATTCTAAGTTTTTCAGAGCAACTCACTCATATACTATGTACTACACTGTGCGTTTCTTATATTCTAAGTTTTTCAGTGCAACTCACTCATATACTATGTACTACACTGTGCGTTTCTTAAATTCTAAGTTTTTCAGTGCAACTCACTCATATACTATGTACTACACTGTGCGTTTCTTATATTCTAAGTTTTCAGTGCAACTCACTCCTATACTATGTACTACACTGTGCGTTTCTTATATTCTAAGTTTTTCTGTGCAACTCACTCATATTCTATGTACTACACTGTGCGTTTCTTATATTCTACGTTTTTCAGTGCAACTCACTCATATACTATGTACTACACTGTGCTTTTCTTATATTCTAAGTTTTTCAGTGCAATTCACTCATATACTATGTACTACACTGTGCGTTTCTTAAATTTTAAGTTTTTCAGTGCAACTCACTCATACACTATGTACTACAATGTGCGTTTCTTATATTCTAAGTTTTTCAGTGCAACTCACTCTTATACTATGTACTACACTGTGCATTTCGTGTAATGCGGGTTTTTCAGTAAATTCTAAGTTTTTCAGTGCAACTCACTCATATAGTATGTACTACACTGTGCGTTTCTTAAATTCTAAGTTTTTCAGTGCAACTCACTCATATACTATGTACTACACTGTGCGTTTCTTATATTCTAAGTTTTTCAGTGCAACTCACTCATATACTATGTACTACACTGTGCATTTCTTGTGCGGGTTTTTCAGTAAATTCTAAGTTTTTCAGTGCAACTCAGTCATATACTATGTACTACACTGTGCGTTTCTTATATTCTAAGTTTTTCAGTGCAACTCACTCATATACTATGTACTACACTGTGCATTTCGTGTAATGCGGGTTTTTCAGTAAATTCTAAGTTTTTCAGTGCAACTCACTCATATACTATGTACTACACTGTGCGTTTCTTATATTCTAAGTTTTTCAGTGCAACTCACTCATATACTATGCACTACACTGTGCGTTTCTTATATTCTAAGTTTTTCAGTGCAACTCACTCATATACTATGTACTACACTGTGCGTTTCTTATATTCTAAGTTTTTCAGTGCAACTCACTCATATACTATGTACTACACTGTGCGTTTCTTATATTCTAAGTTTTTCAGTGCAACTCACTCATATACTATGTACTACACTGTGTGTTTCTTAAATTCTAAGTTTTTCAGTGCAACTCACTCATATACTATGTACTACACTGTGCGTTTCTTAAATTCTAAGTTTTTCAGTGCAACTCACTCATATACTATGTACTACACTGTGCGTTTCTTATATTCTAAGTTTTTCAGTGCAACTCACTCATATACTATGTACTACACTGTGTGTTTCTTAAATTCTAAGTTTTTCAGTGCAACTCACTCATATACTATGTACTACACTGTGCGTTTCTTAAATTCTAAGTTTTTCAGTGCAACTCACTCATATACTATGTACTACACTGTGCGTTTCTTATATTCTAAGTTTTTCAGTGCAACTCACTCATATACTATGTACTACACTGTGCGTTTTTTATATTCTAAGTTTTTCAGTGCAACTCACTCATATACTATGTACTACACTGTGCGTTTCTTATATTCTAAGTTTTTCAGTGCAACTCACTCATATACTATGTACTACACTGTGCGTTTCTTAAATTCTAAGTTTTTCAGTGCAACTCACTCATATACTATGTACTACACTGTGCGTTTCTTATATTCTAAGTTTTCAGTGCAACTCACTCCTATACAATGTACTACACTGTGCGTTTCTTATATTCTAAGTTTTTCAGTGCAACTCACTCATATTCTATGTACTACACTGTGCGTTTCTTATATTCTACGTTTTTCAGTGCAACTCACTCATATACTATGTACTACACTGTGCTTTTCTTATATTCTAAGTTTTTCAGTGCAACTCACTCATATACTATGTACTACACTGTGCGTTTCTTATATTCTAAGTTTTTCAGTGCAACTCACTCATATTCTATGTACTACACTGTGCGTTTCTTATATTCTACGTTTTTCAGTGCAACTCACTCATATACTATGTACTACACTGTGCTTTTCTTATATTCTAAGTTTTTCAGTGCAACTCACTCATATACTATGTACTACACTGTGCGTTTCTTAAATTTTAAGTTTTTCAGTGCAACTCACTCATACACTATGTACTACAATGTGCGTTTCTTATATTCTAAGTTTTTCAGTGCAACTCACTCATATACTATGTACTACACTGTGCATTTCGTGTAATGCGGGTTTTTTAGTAAATTCTAAGTTTTTCAGTGCAACTCACTCATATACTATGTACTACACTGTGCGTTTTTATATTCTAAGTTTTTCAGTGCAACTCACTCATATACTATGTACTACACTGTGCGTTTCTTATATTCTAAGTTTTTCAGTGCAACTCACTCATATACTATATACTACACTGTGCGTTTCTTATATTCTAAGTTTTTCAGTGCAACTCACTCATATACTATGTACTACACTATGCGTTTCTTATATTCTAAGTTTTTCAGTGCAACTCACTCATATACTATGTACTACACTGTGCGTTTCTTATATTCTAAGTTTTTCAGTGCAACACACTCATATACTATGTATACACTGTGCGTTTCTTATATTCTAAGTTTTTCAGTGCAACTCACTCATATACTATGTACTACACTGTGCGTTTCTTAAATTCTAAGTTTTTCAGTGCAACTCACTCATATACTATGTACTACACTGTGCGTTTCTTATATTCTAAGTTTTTCATTGCAACTCACTCATATACTATGTACTACACTGTGTGTTTCTTATATTCTAAGTTTTTCAGTGCAACTCACTCATATACTATGTACTACACTGTGCATTTCGTGTAATGCGGGTTTTTCAGTAAATTCTAAGTTTTTCAGTGCAACTCACTCATATACTATGTACTACACTGTGCGTTTCTTATATTCTAAGTTTTTCAGTGCAACTCACTCATATACTATGTACTACACTGTGCGTTTCTTATATTCTAAGTTTTTCAGTGCAACTCACTCATATACTATGTACTACACTGTGCATTTCGTGTAATGCGGGTTTTTCAGTAAATTCTAAGTTTTTCAGTGCAACTCACTCATATACTATGTACTACACTGTGCGTTTCTTATATTCTAAGTTTTTCAGTGCAACTCACTCATATACTATGTACTACACTGTGCGTTTTTTATATTCTAAGTTTTTCAGTGCAACTCACTCATATACTATGTACTACACTGTGCGTTTCTTATATTCTAAGTTTTTCAGTGCAACTCACTCATATACTATGTACTACACTGTGCGTTTCTTAAATTCTAAGTTTTTCAGTGCAACTCACTCATATACTATGTACTACACTGTGCGTTTCTTATATTCTAAGTTTTCAGTGCAACTCACTCCTATACTATGTACTACACTGTCCGTTTCTTATATTCTAAGTTTTTCAGTGCAACTCACTCATATTCTATGTACTACACTGTGCGTTTCTTATATTCTACGTTTTTCAGTGCAACTCACTCATATACTATGTACTACACTGTGCTTTTCTTATATTCTAAGTTTTTCAGTGCAACTCACTCATATACTATGTACTACACTGTGCGTTTCTTATATTCTAAGTTTTTCAGTGCAACTCACTCATATTCTATGTACTACACTGTGCGTTTCTTATATTCTACGTTTTTCAGTGCAACTCACTCATATACTATGTACTACACTGTGCTTTTCTTATATTCTAAGTTTTTCAGTGCAACTCACTCATATACTATGTACTACACTGTGCGTTTCTTAAATTTTAAGTTTTTCAGTGCAACTCACTCATACACTATGTACTACAATGTGCGTTTCTTATATTCTAAGTTTTTCAGTGCAACTCACTCATATACTATGTACTACACTGTGCATTTCGTGTAATGCGGGTTTTTCAGTAAATTCTAAGTTTTTCAGTGCAACTCACTCATATACTATGTACTACACTGTGCGTTTTTATATTCTAAGTTTTTCAGTGCAACTCACTCATATACTATGTACTACACTGTGCGTTTCTTATATTCTAAGTTTTTCAGTGCAACTCACTCATATACTATATACTACACTGTCCGTTTCTTATATTCTAAGTTTTTCAGTGCAACTCACTCATATACTATGTACTACACTGTGCGTTTCTTATATTCTAAGTTTTTCAGTGCAACTCACTCATATACTATGTACTACACTGTGCGTTTCTTATATTCTAAGTTTTTCAGTGCAACACACTCATATACTATGTATACACTGTGCGTTTCTTATATTCTAAGTTTTTCAGTGCAACTCACTCATATACTATGTACTACACTGTGCGTTTCTTAAATTCTAAGTTTTTCAGTGCAACTCACTCATATACTATGTACTACACTGTGCGTTTCTTATATTCTAAGTTTTTCATTGCAACTCACTCATATACTATGTACTACACTGTGTGTTTCTTATATTCTAAGTTTTTCAGTGCAACTCACTCATATACTATGTACTACACTGTGCATTTCGTGTAATGCGGGTTTTTCAGTAAATTCTAAGTTTTTCAGTGCAACTCACTCATATACTATGTACTACACTGTGCGTTTCTTAAATTCTAAGTTTTTCAGTGCAACTCACTCATATACTATGTACTACACTGTGCGTTTCTTATATTCTAAGTTTTTCAGTGCAACTCACTCATATACTATGTACTACACTGTGCATTTCTTGTGCGGGTTTTTCAGTAAATTCTAAGTTTTTCAGTGCAAATCAGTCATATACTATGTACTACACTGTGCGTTTCTTATATTCTAAGTTTTTCAGTGCAACTCACTCATATACTATGTACTACACTGTGCATTTCGTGTAATGCGGGTTTTTCAATAAATTCTAAGTTTTTCAGTGCAACTCACTCATATACTATGTACTACACTGTGCGTTTCTTATATTCTAAGTTTTTCAGTGCAACTCACTCATATACTATGCACTACACTGTGCGTTTCTTATATTCTAAGTTTTTCAGTGCAACTCACTCATATACTATGTACTACACTGTGCGTTTCTTATATTCTAAGTTTTTCAGTGCAACTCACTCATATACTATGTACTACACTGTGCGTTTCTTATATTCTAAGTTTTTCAGTGCAACTCACTCATATACTATGTACTACACTGTGTGTTTCTTAAATTCTAAGTTTTTCAGTGCAACTCACTCATATACTATGTACTACACTGTGCGTTTCTTAAATTCTAAGTTTTTCAGTGTAACTCACTCATATACTATGTACTACACTGTGCGTTTCTTATATTCTAAGTTTTTCAGTGCAACTCACTCATATACTATGTACTACACTGTGTGTTTCTTAAATTCTAAGTTTTTCAGTGCAACTCACTCATATACTATGTACTACACTGTGCGTTTCTTAAATTCTAAGTTTTTCAGTGCAACTCACTCATATACTATGTACTACACTGTGCGTTTCTTATATTCTAAGTTTTTCAGTGCAACTCACTCATATACTATGTACTACACTGTGCGTTTTTTATATTCTAAGTTTTTCAGTGCAACTCACTCATATACTATGTACTACACTGTGCGTTTCTTATATTCTAAGTTTTTCAGTGCAACTCACTCATATACTATGTACTACACTGTGCGTTTCTTAAATTCTAAGTTTTTCAGTGCAACTCACTCATATACTATGTACTACACTGTGCGTTTCTTATATTCTAAGTTTTCAGTGCAACTCACTCCTATACTATGTACTACACTGTGCGTTTCTTATATTCTAAGTTTTTCAGTGCAACTCACTCATATTCTATGTACTACACTGTGCGTTTCTTATATTCTACGTTTTTCAGTGCAACTCACTCATATACTATGTACTACACTGTGCTTTTCTTATATTCTAAGTTTTTCAGTGCAACTCACTCATATACTATGTACTACACTGTGCGTTTCTTATATTCTAAGTTTTTCAGTGCAACTCACTCATATTCTATGTACTACACTGTGCGTTTCTTATATTCTACGTTTTTCAGTGCAACTCACTCATATACTATGTACTACACTGTGCTTTTCTTATATTCTAAGTTTTTCAGTGCAACTCACTCATATACTATGTACTACACTGTGCGTTTCTTAAATTTTAAGTTTTTCAGTGCAACTCACTCATACACTATGTACTACAATGTGCGTTTCTTATATTCTAAGTTTTTCAGTGCAACTCACTCATATACTATGTACTACACTGTGCATTTCGTGTAATGCGGGTTTTTCAGTAAATTCTAAGTTTTTCAGTGCAACTCACTCATATACTATGTACTACACTGTGCGTTTTTATATTCTAAGTTTTTCAGTGCAACTCACTCATATACTATGTACTACACTGTGCGTTTCTTATATTCTAAGTTTTTCAGTGCAACTCACTCATATACTATATACTACACTGTGCGTTTCTTATATTCTAAGTTTTTCAGTGCAACTCACTCATATACTATGTCCTACACTATGCGTTTCTTATATTCTAAGTTTTTCAGTGCAACTCACTCATATACTATGTACTACACTGTGCGTTTCTTATATTCTAAGTTTTTCAGTGCAACACACTCATATACTATGTATACACTGTGCGTTTCTTATATTCTAAGTTTTTCAGTGCAACTCACTCATATACTATGTACTACACTGTGCGTTTCTTAAATTCTAAGTTTTTCAGTGCAACTCACTCATATACTATGTACTACACTGTGCGTTTCTTATATTCTAAGTTTTTCATTGCAACTCACTCATATACTATGTACTACACTGTGTGTTTCTTATATTCTAAGTTTTTCAGTGCAACTCACTCATATACTATGTACTACACTGTGCATTTCGTGTAATGCGGGTTTTTCAGTAAATTCTAAGTTTTTCAGTGCAACTCACTCATATACTATGTACTACAATGTGCGTTTCTTATATTCTAAGTTTTTCAGTGCAACTCACTCATATACTATGTACTACACTGTGCGTTTCTTATATTCTAAGTTTTTCAGTGCAACTCACTCATATACTATGTACTACACTGTGCATTTCGTGTAATGCGGGTTTTTCAGTAAATTCTAAGTTTTTCAGTGCAACTCACTCATATACTATGTACTACACTGTGCGTTTCTTATATTCTAAGTTTTTCAGTGCAACTCACTCATATACTATGTACTACACTGTGCGTTTCTTATATTCTAAGTTTTTCAGTGCAACTCACTCATATACTATGTACTACACTGTGCGTTTCTTATATTCTAAGTTTTTCAGTGCAACTCACTCATATACTATGTACTACACTGTGCGTTTCTTATATTCTAAGTTTTTCAGTGCAACTCACTCATATACTATGTACTACACTGTGTGTTTCTTAAATTCTAAGTTTTTCAGTGCAACTCACTCATATACTATGTACTACACTGTGCGTTTCTTATATTCTAAGTTTTTCAGTGCAACTCACTCATATACTATGTACTACACTGTGCGTTTCTTATATTCTAAGTTTTTCAGTGCAACTCACTCATATACTATGTACTACACTGTGCATTTCGTGTGCGGGTTTTTCAGTAAATTCTAAGTTTTTCAGTGCAACTCAGTCATATACTATGTACTACACTGTGCGTTTCTTATATTCTAAGTTTTTCAGTGCAACTCACTCATATACTATGTACTACACTGTGCGTTTTTTATATTCTAAGTTTTTCAGTGCAACTCACTCATATACTATGTACTACACTGTGCGTTTCTTATATTCTAAGTTTTTCAGTGCAACTCACTCATATACTATGTACTACACTGTGCGTTTCTTAAATTCTAAGTTTTTCAGTGCAACTCACTCATATACTATGTACTACAATGTGCGTTTCTTATATTCTAAGATTTTCAGTGCAACTCACTCATATACTATGTACTACACTGTGCGTTTCTTATATTCTAAGTTTTCAGTGCAACTCACTCATATACTATGTACTACACTGTGCGTTTCTTATATTCTAAGTTTTTCAGTGCAACTCACTCATATACTATGTACTACACTGTGCGTTTCTTATATTCTAAGTTTTCAGTGCAACTCACTCATATACTATGTACTACACTGTGCGTTTCTTATATTCTAAGTTTTTCAGTGCAACTCACTCATATACTATGTACTACACTGTGCGTTTCTTATATTCTAAGTTTTTCAGTGCAACTCACTCATATACTATGTACTACACTGTGCGTTTCTTATATTCTAAGTTTTTCAGTGCAACTCACTCATATACTATGTACTACACTGTGCGTTCCTTATATTCTAAGTTTTTCGTGCAACTCACTCATATACTATGTACTACACTGTGCGTTTCTTATATTCTAAGTTTTTCAGTGCAACTCACTCATATACTATGTACTACACTGTGCGTTTCTTATATTCTAAGTTTTTCATTGCAACTCACTCATATACTATGTACTACACTGTGTGTTTCTTATATTCTAAGTTTTTCAGTGCAACTCACTCATATACTATGTACTACACTGTGCATTTCGTGTAATGCGGGTTTTTCAGTAAATTCTAAGTTTTTCAGTGCAACTCACTCATATACTATGTACTACACTGTGCGTTTCTTATATTCTAAGTGTTTCAGTGCAACTCACTCATATACTATGTACTACACTGTGCGTTTCTTATATTCTAAGTTTTTCAGTGCAACTCATTCATATACTATGTACTACACTGTGCGTTTCTTATATTCTAAGTTTTTCAGTGCAACTCACTCATATACTATGTACTACACTGTGCATTTCGTGTAATGCGGGTTTTTCAGTAAATTCTAAGTTTTTCAGTGCAACTCACTCATATACTATGTACTACACTGTGCGTTTCTTTTATTCTAAGTTTTTCAGTGCAACTCACTCATATACTATGTACTACACTGTGCGTTTCTTATATTCTAAGTTTTTCAGTGCAACTCACTCATATACTATGTACTACACTGTGCGTTTCTTATATTCTAAGTTTTTCAGTGCAACTCACTCATATACTATGTACTACACTGTGCGTTTCTTATATTCTAAGTTTTTCAGTGCAACTCACTCATATACTATGTACTACACTGTGTGTTTCTTAAATTCTAAGTTTTTCAGTGCAACTCACTCATATACTATGTACTACACTGTGCGTTTCTTAAATTCTAAGTTTTTCAGTGCAACTCACTCATATACTATGTACTACACTGTGCGTTTCTTATATTCTAAGTTTTTCAGTGCAACTCACTCATATACTATGTACTACACTGTGCATTTCGTTTGCGGGTTTTTCAGTAAATTCTAAGTTTTTCAGTGCAACTCAGTCATATACTATGTACTACACTGTGCGTTTCTTATATTCTAAGTTTTTCAGTGCAACTCACTCATATACTATGTACTACACTGTGCGTTTTTTATATTCTAAGTTTTTCAGTGCAACTCACTCATATACTATGTACTACACTGTGCGTTTCTTATATTCTAAGTTTTTCAGTGCAACTCACTCATATACTATGTACTACACTGTGCGTTTCTTAAATTCTAAGTTTTTCAGTGCAACTCACTCATATACTATGTACTACAATGTGCGTTTCTTATATTCTAAGATTTTCAGTGCAACTCACTCATATACTATGTACTACACTGTGCGTTTCTTATATTCTAAGTTTTTCAGTGCAACTCACTCATATACTATGTACTACACTGTGCGTTTCTTATATTCTAAGTTTTTCAGTGCAACTCACTCATATACTATGTACTACACTGTGCGTTTCTTATATTCTAAGTTTTTCAGTGCAACTCACTCATATACTATGTACTACACTGTGCGTTTCTTATATTCTAAGTTTTTCAGTGCAACTCACTCATATACTATGTACTACACTGTGCGTTTCTTATATTCTAAGTTTTTCAGTGCAACTCACTCATATACTATGTACTACACTGTGCGTTCCTTATATTCTAAGTTTTTCGTGCAACTCACTCATATACTATGTACTACACTGTGCGTTTCTTATATTCTAAGTTTTTCAGTGCAACTCACTCATATACTATGTACTACACTGTGCGTTTCTTATATTCTAAGTTTTTCAGTGCAACTCACTCATATACTATGTACTACACTGTGCGTTTCTTATATTCTAAGTTTTTCAGTGCAACTCACTCATATACTATGTACTACAATGTGCGTTTCTTATATTCTAAGTTTTTCAGTGCAACTCACTCATATTCTATGTACTACACTGTGCGTTTCTTATATTCTAAGTTTTTCAGTGCAACTCACTCATATACTATGTACTACACTGTGCATTTCGTGTAATGCGGGTTTTTCAGTAAATTCTAAGTTTTTCAGTGCAACTCACTCATATACTATGTACTACACTGTGCGTTTCTTATATTCTAAGTTTTTCAGTGCAACTCACTCATATACTATGTACTACACTGTGCGTTTCTTATATTCTAAGTTTTTCAGTGCAACTCACTCATATACTATGTACTACACTGTGCGTTTCTTATATTCTAAGTTTTTCAGTGCAACTCACTCATATACTATGTACTACACTGTGCGTTTCTTAAATTCTAAGTTTTTCAGTGCAACTCACTCATATACTATGTACTACACTGTGCGTTTCTTAAATTCTAAGTTTTTCAGTGCAACTCACTCCTATACTATGTACTACACTGTGCGTTTCTTATATTCTAAGTTTTTCAGTACAACTCACTCATATACTATGTACTACACTGTGCGTTTCTTATATTCTAAGTTTTTCAGTGCAACTCACTCATATACTATGTACTACACTGTGCTTTTCTTATATTCTAAGTTTTTCAGTGCAACTCACTCATATACTATGTACTACACTGTGCGTTTCTTAAATTCTAAGTTTTTCAGTGCAACTCACTCATACACTATGTACTACAATGTGCGTTTCTTATATTCTAAGTTTTTCAGTGCAACTCACTCATATACTATGTACTACACTGTGCATTTCGTGTAATGCGTGTTTTTCAGTAAATTCTAAGTTTTTCAGTGCAACTCACTCATATACTATGTACTACACTGTGCGTTTCTTATATTCTAAGTTTTTCAGTGCAACTCACTCATATACTATGTACTACACTGTGCGTTTCTTATATTCTAAGTTTTTCAGTGCAACTCACTCATATACTATGTACTACACTGTGCGTTTCTTATATTCTAAGTTTTTTAGTGCAACTCACTCATATACTATGTACTACACTGTGCATTTCATGTAATGCGGGTTTTTCAGTAAATTCTAAGTTTTTCAGTGCAACTCACTCATATACTATGTACTACACTGTGCGTTTCTTATATTCTAAGTTTTTCAGTGCAACTCACTCATATACTATGTACTACACTGTGCGTTTCTTATATTCTAAGTTTTTCAGTGCAACTCACTCATATACTATGTACTACACTGTGCGTTTCTTATATTCTAAGTTTTTCAGTGCAACTCACTCATATACTATGTTCTACACTGTGCGTTTCTTATATTCTAAGTTTTTCAGTGCAACTCACTCATATACTATGTACTACACTGTGTGTTTCTTAAATTCTAAGTTTTTCAGTGCAACTCACTCATATACTATGTACTACACTGTGCGTTTCTTAAATTCTAAGTTTTTCAGTGCAACTCACTCATATACTATGTACTACACTGTGCGTTTCTTATATTCTAAGTTTTTCAGTGCAACTCACTCATATACTATGTACTACACTGTGCATTTCGTGTGCGGGTTTTTCAGTAAATTCTAAGTTTTTCAGTGCAACTCAGTCATATACTATGTACTACACTGTGCGTTTCTTATATTCTAAGTTTTTCAGTGCAACTCACTCATATACTATGTACTACACTGTGCATTTCGTGTAATGCGGGTTTTTCAGTAAATTCTAAGTTTTTCAGTGCAACTCACTCATATACTATGTACTACACTGTGCGTTTCTTATATTCTAAGTTTTTCAGTGCAACTCACTCATATACTATGTACTACACTGTGCGTTTCTTATATTCTAAGTTTTTCAGTGCAACTCACTCATATACTATGTACTACACTGTGCGTTTCTTATATTCTAAGTTTTTCAGTGCAACTCACTCATATACTATGTACTACACTGTGCGTTTCTTAAATTCTAAGTTTTTCAGTGCAACTCACTCATATACTATGTACTACACTGTGCGTTTCTCAAATTCTAAGTTTTTCAGTGCAACTCACTCCTATACTATGTACTACACTGTGCGTTTCTTATATTCTAAGTTTTTCAGTACAACTCACTCATATACTATGTACTACACTGTGCGTTTCTTATATTCTAAGTTTTTCAGTGCAACTCACTCATATACTATGTACTACACTGTGCTTTTCTTATATTCTAAGTTTTTCAGTGCAACTCACTCATATACTATGTACTACACTGTGCGTTTCTTAAATTCTAAGTTTTTCAGTGCAACTCACTCATACACTATGTACTACAATGTGCGTTTCTTATATTCTAAGTTTTTCAGTGCAACTCACTCATATACTATGTACTACACTGTGCATTTCGTGTAATGCGGGTTTTTCAGTAAATTCTAAGTTTTTCAGTGCAACTCACTCATATACTATGTACTACACTGTGCGTTTCTTATATTCTAAGTTTTTCAGTGCAACTCACTCATATACTATGTACTTCACTGTGCGTTTCTTATATTCTAAGTTTTTCAGTGCAACTCACTCATATACTATGTACTACACTGTGCGTTTCTTATATTCTAAGTTTTTCAGTGCAACTCACTCATATACTATGTACTACACTGTGCATTTCGTGTAATGCGGGTTTTTCAGTAAATTCTAAGTTTTTCAGTGCAACTCACTCATATACTATGTACTACACTGTGTGTTTCTTATATTCTAAGTTTTTCAGTGCAACTCACTCATATACTATGTACTACACTGTGCGTTTCTTATATTCTTAGTTTTTCAGTGCAACTCACTCATATACTATGTACTACACTGTGCGTTTCTTATATTCTAAGTTTTTCAGTGCAACTCACTCATATACTATGTACTACACTGTGCGTTTCTTATATTCTAAGTTTTTCAGTGCAACTCACTCATATACTATGTACTACACTGTGTGTTTCTTAAATTCTAAGTTTTTCAGTGCAACTCACTCATATACTATGTACTACACTGTGCGTTTCTTAAATTCTAAGTTTTTCAGTGCAACTCACTCATATACTATGTACTACACTGTGCGTTTCTTATATTCTAAGTTTTTCAGTGCAACTCACTCATATACTATGTACTACACTGTGCATTTCGTGTGCGGGTTTTTCAGTAAATTCTAAGTTTTTCAGTGCAACTCAGTCATATACTATGTACTACACTGTGCGTTTCTTATATTCTAAGTTTTTCAGTGCAACTCACTCATATACTATGTACTACACTGTGCGTTTTTTATATTCTAAGTTTTTCAGTGCAACTCACTCAATACTATGTACTACACTGTGCGTTTCTTATATTCTAAGTTTTTCAGTGCAACTCACTCATATACTATGTACTACACTGTGCGTTTCTTAAATTCTAAGTTTTTCAGTGCAACTCACTCATATACTATGTACTACAATGTGCGTTTCTTATATTCTAAGATTTTCAGTGCAACTCACTCATATACTATGTACTACACTGTGCGTTTCTTATATTCTAAGTTTTTCAGTGCAACTCACTCATATACTATGTACTACACTGTGCGTTTCTTATATTCTAAGTTTTTCAGTGCAACTCACTCATATACTATGTACTACACTGTGCGTTTCTTATATTCTAAGTTTTTCAGTGCAACTCACTCATATACTATGTACTACACTGTGCGTTTCTTATATTCTAAGTTTTTCAGTGCAACTCACTCATATACTATGTACTACACTGTGCGTTTCTTATATTCTAAGTTTTTTAGTGCAACTCACTCATATACTATGTACTACACTGTGCATTTCATGTAATGCGGGTTTTTCAGTAAATTCTAAGTTTTTCAGTGCAACTCACTCATATACTATGTACTACACTGTGCGTTTCTTATATTCTAAGTTTTTCAGTGCAACTCACTCATATACTATGTACTACACTGTGCGTTTCTTATATTCTAAGTTTTTCAGTGCAACTCACTCATATACTATGTACTACACTGTGCGTTTCTTATATTCTAAGTTTTTCAGTGCAACTCACTCATATACTATGTTCTACACTGTGCGTTTCTTATATTCTAAGTTTTTCAGTGCAACTCACTCATA
Source organism: Mus caroli (assembly GCF_978045245.1). Taxonomy (NCBI): domain Eukaryota; kingdom Metazoa; phylum Chordata; class Mammalia; order Rodentia; family Muridae; genus Mus; species Mus caroli. The sequence goes on from NW_028227283.1 coordinate 805,289, forward strand.
TACTATGTACTACACTGTGTGTTTCTTAAATTCTAAGTTTTTCAGTGCAACTCACTCATATACTATGTACTACACTGTGCGTTTCTTAAATTCTAAGTTTTTCAGTGCAACTCACTCATATACTATGTACTACACTGTGCGTTTCTTATATTCTAAGTTTTTCAGTGCAACTCACTCATATACTATGTACTACACTGTGCATTTCGTGTGCGGGTTTTTCAGTAAATTCTAAGTTTTTCAGTGCAACTCAGTCATATACTATGTACTACACTGTGCGTTTCTTATATTCTAAGTTTTTCAGTGCAACTCACTCATATACTATGTACTACACTGTGCATTTCGTGTAATGCGGGTTTTTCAGTAAATTCTAAGTTTTTCAGTGCAACTCACTCATATACTATGTACTACACTGTGCGTTTCTTATATTCTAAGTTTTTCAGTGCAACTCACTCATATACTATGTACTACACTGTGCGTTTCTTATATTCTAAGTTTTTCAGTGCAACTCACTCATATACTATGTACTACACTGTGCGTTTCTTATATTCTAAGTTTTTCAGTGCAACTCACTCATATACTATGTACTACACTGTGCGTTTCTTAAATTCTAAGTTTTTCAGTGCAACTCACTCATATACTATGTACTACACTGTGCGTTTCTCAAATTCTAAGTTTTTCAGTGCAACTCACTCCTATACTATGTACTACACTGTGCGTTTCTTATATTCTAAGTTTTTCAGTACAACTCACTCATATACTATGTACTACACTGTGCGTTTCTTATATTCTAAGTTTTTCAGTGCAACTCACTCATATACTATGTACTACACTGTGCTTTTCTTATATTCTAAGTTTTTCAGTGCAACTCACTCATATACTATGTACTACACTGTGCGTTTCTTAAATTCTAAGTTTTTCAGTGCAACTCACTCATACACTATGTACTACAATGTGCGTTTCTTATATTCTAAGTTTTTCAGTGCAACTCACTCATATACTATGTACTACACTGTGCATTTCGTGTAATGCGGGTTTTTCAGTAAATTCTAAGTTTTTCAGTGCAACTCACTCATATACTATGTACTACACTGTGCGTTTCTTATATTCTAAGTTTTTCAGTGCAACTCACTCATATACTATGTACTTCACTGTGCGTTTCTTATATTCTAAGTTTTTCAGTGCAACTCACTCATATACTATGTACTACACTGTGCGTTTCTTATATTCTAAGTTTTTCAGTGCAACTCACTCATATACTATGTACTACACTGTGCATTTCGTGTAATGCGGGTTTTTCAGTAAATTCTAAGTTTTTCAGTGCAACTCACTCATATACTATGTACTACACTGTGTGTTTCTTATATTCTAAGTTTTTCAGTGCAACTCACTCATATACTATGTACTACACTGTGCGTTTCTTATATTCTTAGTTTTTCAGTGCAACTCACTCATATACTATGTACTACACTGTGCGTTTCTTATATTCTAAGTTTTTCAGTGCAACTCACTCATATACTATGTACTACACTGTGCGTTTCTTATATTCTAAGTTTTTCAGTGCAACTCACTCATATACTATGTACTACACTGTGTGTTTCTTAAATTCTAAGTTTTTCAGTGCAACTCACTCATATACTATGTACTACACTGTGCGTTTCTTAAATTCTAAGTTTTTCAGTGCAACTCACTCATATACTATGTACTACACTGTGCGTTTCTTATATTCTAAGTTTTTCAGTGCAACTCACTCATATACTATGTACTACACTGTGCATTTCGTGTGCGGGTTTTTCAGTAAATTCTAAGTTTTTCAGTGCAACTCAGTCATATACTATGTACTACACTGTGCGTTTCTTATATTCTAAGTTTTTCAGTGCAACTCACTCATATACTATGTACTACACTGTGCGTTTTTTATATTCTAAGTTTTTCAGTGCAACTCACTCAATACTATGTACTACACTGTGCGTTTCTTATATTCTAAGTTTTTCAGTGCAACTCACTCATATACTATGTACTACACTGTGCGTTTCTTAAATTCTAAGTTTTTCAGTGCAACTCACTCATATACTATGTACTACAATGTGCGTTTCTTATATTCTAAGATTTTCAGTGCAACTCACTCATATACTATGTACTACACTGTGCGTTTCTTATATTCTAAGTTTTTCAGTGCAACTCACTCATATACTATGTACTACACTGTGCGTTTCTTATATTCTAAGTTTTTCAGTGCAACTCACTCATATACTATGTACTACACTGTGCGTTTCTTATATTCTAAGTTTTTCAGTGCAACTCACTCATATACTATGTACTACACTGTGCGTTTCTTATATTCTAAGTTTTTCAGTGCAACTCACTCATATTCTATGTACTACACTGTGCGTTTCTTATATTCTAAGTTTTTCAGTGCAACTCACTCATATACTATGTACTACACTGTGCATTTCGTGTAATGCGGGTTTTTCAGTAAATTCTAAGTTTTTCAGTGCAACTCACTCATATACTATGTACTACACTGTGCGTTTCTTATATTCTAAGTTTTTCAGTGCAACTCACTCATATACTATGTACTACACTGTGCGTTTCTTATATTCTAAGTTTTTCAGTGCAACTCACTCATATACTATGTACTACACTGTGCGTTTCTTATATTCTAAGTTTTTCAGTGCAACTCACTCATATACTATGTACTACACTGTGCGTTTCTTAAATTCTAAGTTTTTCAGTGCAACTCACTCATATACTATGTACTACACTGTGCGTTTCTTAAATTCTAAGTTTTTCAGTGCAACTCACTCCTATACTATGTACTACACTGTGCGTTTCTTATATTCTAAGTTTTTCAGTACAACTCACTCATATACTATGTACTACACTGTGCGTTTCTTATATTCTAAGTTTTTCAGTGCAACTCACTCATATACTATGTACTACACTGTGCTTTTCTTATATTCTAAGTTTTTCAGTGCAACTCACTCATATACTATGTAGTACACTGTGCGTTTCTTAAATTCTAATTTTTTCAGTGCAACTCACTCATACACTATGTACTACAATGTGCGTTTCTTATATTCTAAGTTTTTCAGTGCAACTCACTCATATACTATGTACTACACTGTGCATTTCGTGTAATGCGGGTTTTTCAGTAAATTCTAAGTTTTTCAGTGCAACTCACTCATATACTATGTACTATACTGTGCGTTTTTATATTCTAAGTTTTTCAGTGCAACTCACTCATATACTATGTACTACACTGTGCGTTTCTTATATTCTAAGTTTTTCAGTGCAACTCACTCATATACTCTATACTACACTGTGCGTTTCTTATATTCTAAGTTTTCAGTGCAACTCACTCATATACTATGTACTACACTGTGCGTTTCTTATATTCTAAGTTTTTCAGTGCAACTCACTCATATACTATGTACTACACTGTGCGTTTCTTATATTCTAAGTTTTTCAGTGCAACTCACTCATATACTATGTACTACACTGTGCGTTTCTTATATTCTAAGTTTTTCAGTGCAACTCACTCATATACTATGTACTACACTGTGCGTTTCTTAAATTCTAAGTTTTTCAGTGCAACTCACTCATATACTATGTACTACACTATGCGTTTCTTATATTCTAAGTTTTTCATTGCAACTCACTCATATACTATGTACTACACTGTGTGTTTCTTATATTCTAAGTTTTTCAGTGCAACTCACTCATATACTATGTACTACACTGTGCATTTCGTGTAATGCGGGTTTTTCAGTAAATTCTAAGTTTTTCAGTGCAACTCACTCATATACTATGTACTACACTGTGCGTTTCTTATATTCTAAGTTTTTCAGTGCAACTCACTCATATACTATGTACTACACTGTGCATTTCTTATATTCTAAGTTTTTCAGTGCAACTCACTCATATACTATGTACTACACTGTGCGTTTCTTATATTCTAAGTTTTTCAGTGCAACTCACTCATATACTATGTACTACACTGTGTGTTTCTTAAATTCTAAGTTTTTCAGTGCAACTCACTCATATACTATGTACTACACTGTGCGTTTCTTAAATTCTAAGTTTTTCAGTGCAACTCACTCATATACTATGTACTACACTGTGCGTTTCTTATATTCTAAGTTTTTCATTGCAACTCACTCATATACTATGTACTACACTGTGCGTTTCTAATATTCTAAGTTTTTCAGTGCAACTCACTCATATACTATGTACTACACTGTGCGTTTCTTATATTCTAAGTTTTTCAGTGCAACTCACTCATATACTATGTACTACACTGTGCATTTCGTGTAATGCGGGTTTTTCAGTAAATTCTAAGTTTTTCAGTGCAACTCACTCATATACTATGTACTACACTGTGCGTTTCTTATATTCTAAGTTTTTCATTGCAACTCACTCATATACTATGTACTACACTGTGCGTTTCTTATATTCTAAGTTTTTCAGTGCAACTCACTCATATACTATGTACTACACTGTGCGTTTCTTATATTCTAAGTTTTTCAGTGCAACTCACTCATATACTATGTACTACACTGTGCGTTTCTTATATTCTAAGTTTTTCAGTGCAACTCACTCATATACTATGTACTACACTGTGCGTTTCTTATATTCTAAGTTTTTCAGGGCAACTCACTCATATACTATGTACTACACTGTGCGTTTCTTATATTCTAAGTTTTTCAGGGCAACTCACTCATATACTATGTACTACACTGTGCGTTTCTTAAATTCTAAGTTTTTCAGTGCAACTCACTCATATACTATGTACTACACTGTGCGTTTCTTATATTCTAGGTTTTTCAGTGCAACTCACTCATATACTATGTACTACACTGTGCGTTTCTTATATTCTAAGTTTTTCAGTGCAACTCACTCATATACTATGTACTACACTGTGCATTTCGTGTGCGGGTTTTTCAGTAAATTCTAAGTTTTTCAGTGCAACTCAGTCATATACTATGTACTACACTGTGCGTTTCTTATATTCTAAGTTTTTCAGTGCAACTCACTCATATACTATGTACTACACTGTGCGTTTTTTATATTCTAAGTTTTTCAGTGCAACTCACTCATATACTATGTACTACACTGTGCGTTTCTTATATTCTAAGTTTTTCAGTGCAACTCACTCATATACTATGTACTACACTGTGCTTTTCTTATATTCTAAGTTTTTCAGTGCAACTCACTCATATACTATGTACTACACTGTGCGTTTCTTAAATTCTAAGTTTTTCAGTGCAACTCACTCATACACTATGTACTACAATGTGCGTTTCTTATATTCTAAGTTTTTCAGTGCAACTCACTCATATACTATGTACTACACTGTGCATTTCGTGTAATGCGGGTTTTTCAGTAAATTCTAAGTTTTTCAGTGCAACTCACTCATATACTATATACTACACTGTGCGTTTCTTATATTCTAAGTTTTTCAGTGCAACTCACTCATATACTATGTACTACACTGTGCATTTCTTATATTCTAAGTTTTTCAGTGCAACTCACTCATATACTATGTACTACAGTGTGCGTTTCTTATATTCTAAGTTTTTCAGTGCAACTCACTCATATACTATGTACTACACTGTGTGTTTCTTAAATTCTAAGTTTTTCAGTGCAACTCACTCATATACTATGTACTACACTGTGCGTTTCTTAAATTCTAAGTTTTTCAGTGCAACTCACTCATATACTATGTACTACACTGTGCGTTTCTTATATTCTAAGTTTTTCATTACAACTCACTCATATACTATGTACTACACTGTGCGTTTCTTATATTCTAAGTTTTTCAGTGCAACTCACTCATATACTATGTACTACACTGTGCATTTCGTGTAATGCGGGTTTTTCAGTAAATTCTAAGTTTTTCAGTGCAACTCACTCATATACTATGTACTACACTGTGCGTTTCTTATATTCTAAGTTTTTCATTGCAACTCACTCATATACTATGTACTACACTGTGCGTTTCTTATATTCTAAGTTTTTCAGTGTAACTCACTCATATACTATGTACTACACTGTGCGTTTCTTATATTCTAAGTTTTTCAGTGCAACTCACTCATATACTATATACTACACTGTGCATTTCGTGTAATGCGGGTTTTTCAGTAAATTCTAAGTTTTTCAGTGCAACTCACTCATATACTATGTACTACACTGTGCGTTTCTTATATTCTAAGTTTTTCATTGCAACTCACTCATATACTATGTACTACACTGTGCGTTTCTTATATTCTAAGTTTTTCAGTGCAACTCACTCATATACTATGTACTACACTGTGCATTTCGTGTAATGCGGGTTTTTCAGTAAATTCTAAGTTCTTCAGTGCAACTCACTCATATACTATGTACTACACTGTGCGTTTCTTATATTCTAAGTTTTTTAGTGCAACTCACTCATATACTATATACTACACTGTGCATTTCGTGTAATGCGGGTTTTTCAGTAAATTCTAAGTTTTTCAGTGCAACTCACTCATATACTATGTACTACACTGTGCGTTTCTTATATTCTAAGTTTTTCAGTGCAACTCACTCATATACTATGTACTACACTGTGCGTTTCTTATATTCTAAGTTTTTCAGGGCAACTCACTCATATACTATGTACTACACTGTGCGTTTCTTATATTCTAAGTTTTTCAGGGCAACTCACTCATATACTATGTACTACACTGTGCGTTTCTTAAATTCTAAGTTTTTCAGTGCAACTCACTCATATACTATGTACTACACTGTGCGTTTCTTATATTCTAAGTTTTTCAGTGCAACTCACTCATATACTATGTACTACACTGTGCGTTTCTTATATTCTAAGTTTTTCAGTGCAACTCACTCATATACTATGTACTACACTGTGCATTTCGTGTGCGGGTTTTTCAGTAAATTCTAAGTTTTTCAGTGCAACTCAGTCATATACTATGTACTACACTGTGCGTTTCTTATATTCTAAGTTTTTCAGTGCAACTCACTCATATACTATGTACTACACTGTGCGTTTCTTATATTCTAAGTTTTTCAGTGCAACTCACTCATATACTATGTACTACACTGTGCGTTTCTTAAATTCTAAGTTTTTCAGTGCAACTCACTCATATACTATGTACTACAATGTGCGTTTCTTATATTCTAAGATTTTCATTGCAACTCACTCATATACTATGTACTACACTGTGCGTTTCTTATATTCTAAGTTTTTCAGTGCAACTCACTCATATACTATGTACTACACTGTGCGTTTCTTATATTCTAAGTTTTTCAGTGCAACTCACTCATATACTATGTACTACACTGTGCATTTCGTGTAATGCGGGTTTTTCAGTAAATTCTAAGTTTCAGTGCAACTCACTCATATACTATGTACTACACTGTGCGTTTCTTATATTCTAAGTTTTTCAGTGCAACTCACTCATATACTATGTACTACACTGTGCATTTGATGTGCGGGTTTTTCAGTAAATTCTAAGTTTTTCAGTGCAACTCAGTCATATACTATGTACTACACTGTGCGTTTCTTATATTCTAAGTTTTTCAGTGCAACTCAGTCATATACTATGTACTACACTGTGCGTTTTTTATATTCTAAGTTTTTCAGTGCAACTCACTCATATACTATGTACTACACTGTGCGTTTCTTATATTCTAAGTTTTTCAGTGCAACTCACTCATATACTATGTACTACACTGTGCGTTTCTTAAATTCTAAGTTTTTCAGTGCAACTCACTCATATACTATGTACTACAATGTGCGTTTCTTATATTCTAAGATTTTCATTGCAACTCAGTCATATACTATGTACTACACTGTGCATTTCTTATATTCTAAGTTTTTCAGTGCAACTCACTTATATACTATGTACTACACTGTGCGTTTCTTATATTCTAAGTTTTTCAGTGCAACTCACTCATATACTATGTACTACACTGTGTGTTTCTTAAATTCTAAGTTTTTCAGTGCAACTCACTCATATACTATGTACTACACTGTGCGTTTCTTAAATTCTAAGTTTTTCAGTGCAACTCACTCATATACTATGTACTACACTGTGCGTTTCTTATATTCTAAGTTTTTCATTGCAACTTACTCATATACTATGTACTACACTGTGCGTTTCTTATATTCTAAGTTTTTCAGTGCAACTCACTCATATACTATGTACTACACTGTGCATTTCGTGTAATGCGGGTTTTTCAGTAAATTCTAAGTTTTTCAGTGCAACTCACTCATATACTATGTACTACACTGTGCGTTTCTTATATTCTAAGTTTTTCATTGCAACTCACTCATATACTATGTACTACACTGTGCGTTTCTTATATTCTAAGTTTTTCAGTGTAACTCACTCATATACTATGTACTACACTGTGCGTTTCTTATATTCTAAGTTTTTCAGTGCAACTCACTCATATACTATATACTACACTGTGCATTTCGTGTAATGCGGGTTTTTCAGTAAATTCTAAGTTTTTCAGTGCAACTCACTCATATACTATGTACTACACTGTGCGTTTCTTATATTCTAAGTTTTTCATTGCAACTCACTCATATACTATGTACTACACTGTGCGTTTCTTATATTCTAAGTTTTTCAGTGCAACTCACTCATATACTATGTACTACACTGTGCATTTCGTGTAATGCGGGTTTTTCAGTAAATTCTAAGTTCTTCAGTGCAACTCACTCATATACTATGTACTACACTGTGCGTTTCTTATATTCTAAGTTTTTCAGTGCAACTCACTCATATACTATATACTACACTGTGCATTTCGTGTAATGCGGGTTTTTCAGTAAATTCTAAGTTTTTCAGTGCAACTCACTCATATACTATGTACTACACTGTGCGTTTCTTATATTCTAAGTTTTTCAGTGCAACTCACTCATATACTATGTACTACACTGTGCGTTTCTTATATTCTAAGTTTTTCAGGGCAACTCACTCATATACTATGTACTACACTGTGCGTTTCTTATATTCTAAGTTTTTCAGGGCAACTCACTCATATACTATGTACTACACTGTGCGTTTCTTAAATTCTAAGTTTTCAGTGCAACTCACTCACATACTATGTACTACACTGTGCGTTTCTTATATTCTAAGTTTTTCAGTGCAACTCACTCATATACTATGTACTACACTGTGCGTTTCTTATATTCTAAGTTTTTCAGTGCAACTCACTCATATACTATGTACTACACTGTGCATTTCGTGTGCGGGTTTTTCAGTAAATTCTAAGTTTTTCAGTGCAACTCAGTCATATACTATGTACTACACTGTGCGTTTCTTATATTCTAAGTTTTTCAGTGCAACTCAGTCATATACTATGTACTACACTGTGCGTTTCTTATATTCTAAGTTTTTCAGTGCAACTCAGTCATATACTATGTACTACACTGTGCGTTTCTTAAATTCTAAGTTTTTCAGTGCAACTCACTCATATACTATGTACTACAATGTGCGTTTCTTATATTCTAAGATTTTCATTGCAACTCACTCATATACTATGTACTACACTGTGCGTTTCTTATATTCTAAGTTTTTCAGTGCAACTCACTCATATACTATGTACTACACTGTGCATTTCGTGTAATGCGGGTTTTTCAGTAAATTCTAAGTTTTTCAGTGCAACTTACTCATATACTATGTACTACACTGTGCGTTTCTTATATTCTAAGTTTTTCAGTGCAACTCACTCATATACTATGTACTACACTGTGCATTTCTTATATTCTAAGTTTTTCAGTGCAACTCACTCATATACTATGTACTACACTGTGCGTTTCTTATATTCTAAGTTTTTCAGTGCAACTCACTCATATACTATGTACTACACTGTGTGTTTCTTAAATTCTAAGTTTTTCAGTGCAACTCACTCATATACTATGTACTACACTGTGCGTTTCTTAAATTCTAAGTTTTTCAGTGCAACTCACTCATATACTATGTACTACACTGTGCGTTTCTTATATTCTAAGTTTTTCATTGCAACTCACTCATATACTATGTACTACACTGTGCGTTTCTTATATTCTAAGTTTTTCAGTACAACTCACTCATATACTATGTACTACACGGTGCATTTCGTGTAATGCGGGTTTTTCAGTAAATTCTAAGTTTTTCAGTGCAACTCACTCATATACTATGTACTACACTGTGCGTTTCTTATATTCTAAGTTTTTCATTGCAACTTACTCATATACTATGTACTACACTGTGCGTTTCTTATATTCTAAGTTTTTCAGTGCAACTCACTCATATTCTATGTACTACACTGTGCGTTTCTTATATTCTAAGTTTTTCAGTGCAACTCACTCATATACTATGTACTACACTGTGCGTTTCTTATATTCTAAGTTTTTCAGGGCAACTCACTCATATACTATGTACTACACTGTGCGTTTCTTATATTCTAAGTTTTTCAGGGCAACTCACTCATATACTATGTACTACACTGTGCGTTTCTTAAATTCTAAGTTTTCAGTGCAACTCACTCACATACTATGTACTACACTGTGCGTTTCTTATATTCTAAGTTTTTCAGTGCAACTCACTCATATACTATGTACTACACTGTGCGTTTCTTATATTCTAAGTTTTTCAGTGCAACTCACTCATATACTATGTACTACACTGTGCATTTCGTGTGCGGGTTTTTCAGTAAATTCTAAGTTTTTCAGTGCAACTCAGTCATATACTATGTACTACACTGTGCGTTTCTTATATTCTAAGTTTTTCAGTGCAACTCAGTCATATACTATGTACTACACTGTGCGTTTTTTATATTCTAAGTTTTTCAGTGCAACTCAGTCATATACTATGTACTACACTGTGCGTTTCTTATATTCTAAGTTTTTCAGTGCAACTCACTCATATACTATGTACTACACTGTGCGTTTCTTAAATTCTAAGTTTTTCAGTGCAACTCACTCATATACTATGTACTACAATGTGCGTTTCTTATATTCTAAGATTTTCATTGCAACTCACTCATATACTATGTACTACACTGTGCGTTTCTTATATTCTAAGTTTTTCAGTGCAACTCACTCATATACTATGTACTACACTGTGCATTTCGTGTAATGCGGGTTTTTCAGTAAATTCTAAGTTTTTCAGTGCAACTCACTCATATACTATGTACTAAACTGTGCGTTTCTTATATTCTAAGTTTTTCAGTGCAACTCACTCATATACTATGTACTACACTGTGCATTTCTTATATTCTAAGTTTTTCAGTGCAACTCACTCATATACTATGTACTACACTGTGCGTTTCTTATATTCTAAGTTTTTCAGTGCAACTCACTCATATACTATGTACTACACTGTGTGTTTCTTAAATTCTAAGTTTTTCAGTGCAACTCACTCATATACTATGTACTACACTGTGCGTTTCTTAAATTCTAAGTTTTTCAGTGCAACTCACTCATATACTATGTACTACACTGTGCGTTTCTTATATTCTAAGTTTTTCATTGCAACTCACTCATATACTATGTACTACACTGTGCGTTTCTTATATTCTAAGTTTTTCAGTGCAACTCACTCATATACTATGTACTACACTGTGCATTTCGTGTAATGCGGGTTTTTCAGTAAATTCTAAGTTTTTCAGTGCAACTCACTCATATACTATGTACTACACTGTGCGTTTCTTATATTCTAAGTTTTTCATTGCAACTCACTCATATACTATGTACTACACTGTGCGTTTCTTATATTCTAAGTTTTTCAGTGCAACTCACTCATATTCTATGTACTACACTGTGCGTTTCTTATATTCTAAGTTTTTCAGTGCAACTCACTCATATACTATGTACTACACTGTGCGTTTCTTATATTCTAAGTTTTTCAGGGCAACTCACTCATATACTATGTACTACACTGTGCGTTTCTTATATTCTAAGTTTTTCAGGGCAACTCACTCATATACTATGTACTACACTGTGCGTTTCTTAAATTCTAAGTTTTCAGTGCAACTCACTCACATACTATGTACTACACTGTGCGTTTCTTATATTCTAAGTTTTTCAGTGCAACTCACTCATATACTATGTACTACACTGTGCGTTTCTTATATTCTAAGTTTTTCAGTGCAACTCACTCATATACTATGTACTACACTGTGCATTTCCTGTGCGGGTTTTTCAGTAAATTCTAAGTTTTTCAGTGCAACTCAGTCATATACTATGTACTACACTGTGCGTTTCTTATATTCTAAGTTTTTCAGTGCAACTCAGTCATATACTATGTACTACACTGTGCGTTTTTTATATTCTAAGTTTTTCAGTGCAACTCACTCATATACTATGTACTACACTGTGCGTTTCTTATATTCTAAGTTTTTCAGTGCAACTCACTCATATACTATGTACTACACTGTGCGTTTCTTAAATTCTAAGTTTTTCAGTGCAACTCACTCATATACTATGTACTACAATGTGCGTTTCTTATATTCTAAGATTTTCATTGCAACTCACTCATATACTATGTACTACACTGTGCGTTTCTTATATTCTAAGTTTTTCAGTGCAACTCACTCATATACTATGTACTACACTGTGCATTTCGTGTAATGCGGGTTTTTCAGTAAATTCTAAGTTTTTCAGTGCAACTCACTCATATACTATGTACTACACTGTGCGTTTCTTATATTCTAAGTTTTTCAGTGCAACTCACTCATATACTATGTACTACACTGTGCATTTCTTATATTCTAAGTTTTTCAGTGCAACTCACTCATATACTATGTACTACACTGTGCGTTTCTTATATTCTAAGTTTTTCAGTGCAACTCACTCATATACTATGTACTACACTGTGTGTTTCTTAAATTCTAAGTTTTTCAGTGCAACTCACTCATATACTATGTACTACACTGTGCGTTTCTTAAATTCTAAGTTTTTCAGTGCAACTCACTCATATACTATGTACTACACTGTGCGTTTCTTATATTCTAAGTTTTTCATTGCAACTCACTCATATACTATGTACTACACTGTGCGTTTCTTATATTCTAAGTTTTTCAGTGCAACTCACTCATATACTATGTACTACACTGTGCATTTCGTGTAATGCGGGTTTTTCAGTAAATTCTAAGTTTTTCAGTGCAACTCACTCATATACTATGTACTACACTGTGCGTTTCTTATATTCTAAGTTTTTCATTGCAACTCACTCATATACTATGTACTACACTGTGCGTTTCTTATATTCTAAGTTTTTCAGTGTAACTCACTCATATACTATGTACTACACTGTGCGTTTCTTATATTCTAAGTTTTTCAGTGCAACTCACTCATATACTATATACTACACTGTGCATTTCGTGTAATGCGGGTTTTTCAGTAAATTCTAAGTTTTTCAGTGCAACTCACTCATATACTATGTACTACACTGTGCGTTTCTTATATTCTAAGTTTTTCATTGCAACTCACTCATATACTATGTACTACACTGTGCGTTTCTTATATTCTAAGTTTTTCAGTGCAACTCACTCATATACTATGTACTACACTGTGCATTTCGTGTAATGCGGGTTTTTCAGTAAATTCTAAGTTCTTCAGTGCAACTCACTCATATACTATGTACTACACTGTGCGTTTCTTATACTCTAAGTTTTTCAGTGCAACTCACTCATATACTATATACTACACTGTGCATTTCGTGTAATGCGGGTTTTTCAGTAAATTCTAAGTTTTTCAGTGCAACTCACTCATATACTATGTACTACACTGTGCGTTTCTTATATTCTAAGTTTTTCAGTGCAACTCACTCATATACTATGTACTACACTGTGCGTTTCTTATATTCTAAGTTTTTCAGGGCAACTCACTCATATACTATGTACTACACTGTGCGTTTCTTAAATTCTAAGTTTTTCAGTGCAACTCACTCATATACTATGTACTACACTGTGCATTTCGTGTAATGCGGGTTTTTCAGTAAATTCTAAGTTTTTCAGTGCAACTCACTCATATACTATGTACTACACTGTGCGTTTCTTATATTCTAAGTTTTTCATTGCAACTCACTCATATACTATGTACTACACTGTGCATTTCTTATATTCTAAGTTTTTCAGTGCAACTCACTCATATTCTATGTACTACACTGTGCGTTTCTTATATTCTAAGTTTTTCAGTGCAACTCACTCATATACTATGTACTACACTGTGCGTTTCTTATATTCTAAGTTTTTCAGGGCAACTCACTCATATACTATGTACTACACTGTGCGTTTCTTATATTCTAAGTTTTTCAGGGCAACTCACTCATATACTATGTACTACACTGTGCGTTTCTTAAATTCTAAGTTTTCAGTGCAACTCACTCACATACTATGTACTACACTGTGCGTTTCTTATATTCTAAGTTTTTCAGTGCAACTCACTCATATACTATGTACTACACTGTGCGTTTCTTATATTCTAAGTTTTTCAGTGCAACTCACTCATATACTATGTACTACACTGTGCATTTCCTGTGCGGGTTTTTCAGTAAATTCTAAGTTTTTCAGTGCAACTCAGTCATATACTATGTACTACACTGTGCGTTTCTTATATTCTAAGTTTTTCAGTGCAACTCAGTCATATACTATGTACTACACTGTGCGTTTTTTATATTCTAAGTTTTTCAGTGCAACTCACTCATATACTATGTACTACACTGTGCGTTTCTTATATTCTAAGTTTTTCAGTGCAACTCACTCATATACTATGTACTACACTGTGCGTTTCTTAAATTCTAAGTTTTTCAGTGCAACTCACTCATATACTATGTACTACAATGTGCGTTTCTTATATTCTAAGATTTTCATTGCAACTCACTCATATACTATGTACTACACTGTGCGTTTCTTATATTCTAAGTTTTTCAGTGCAACTCACTCATATACTATGTACTACACTGTGCATTTCGTGTAATGCGGGTTTTTAAGTAAATTCTAAGTTTTTCAGTGCAACTCACTCATATACTATGTACTACACTGTGCATTTCTTATATTCTAAGTTTTTCAGTGCAACTCACTCATATACTATGTACTACACTGTGCGTTTCTTATATTCTAAGTTTTTCAGTGCAACTCACTCATATACTATGTACTACACTGTGTGTTTCTTAAATTCTAAGTTTTTCAGTGCAACTCACTCATATACTATGTACTACACTGTGCGTTTCTTAAATTCTAAGTTTTTCAGTGCAACTCACTCATATACTATGTACTACACTGTGCGTTTCTTATATTCTAAGTTTTTCATTGCAACTCACTCATATACTATGTACTACACTGTGCGTTTCTTATATTCTAAGTTTTTCAGTGCAACTCACTCATATACTATGTACTACACTGTGCATTTCGTGTAATGCGGGTTTTTCAGTAAATTCTAAGTTTTTCAGTGCAACTCACTCATATACTATGTACTACACTGTGCGTTTCTTATATTCTAAGTTTTTCATTGCAACTCACTCATATACTATGTACTACACTGTGCGTTTCTTATATTCTAAGTTTTTCAGTGTAACTCACTCATATACTATGTACTACACTGTGCGTTTCTTATATTCTAAGTTTTTCAGTGCAACTCACTCATATACTATATACTACACTGTGCATTTCGTGTAATGCGGGTTTTTCAGTAAATTCTAAGTTTTTCAGTGCAACTCACTCATATACTATGTACTACACTGTGCGTTTCTTATATTCTAAGTTTTTCATTGCAACTCACTCATATACTATGTACTACACTGTGCGTTTCTTATATTCTAAGTTTTTCAGTGCAACTCACTCATATACTATGTACTACACTGTGCATTTCGTGTAATGCGGGTTTTTCAGTAAATTCTAAGTTCTTCAGTGCAACTCACTCATATACTATGTACTACACTGTGCGTTTCTTATACTCTAAGTTTTTCAGTGCAACTCACTCATATACTATATACTACACTGTGCATTTCGTGTAATGCGGGTTTTTCAGTAAATTCTAAGTTTTTCAGTGCAACTCACTCATATACTATGTACTACACTGTGCGTTTCTTATATTCTAAGTTTTTCAGTGCAACTCACTCATATACTATGTACTACACTGTGCGTTTCTTATATTCTAAGTTTTTCAGGGCAACTCACTCATATACTATGTACTACACTGTGCGTTTCTTAAATTCTAAGTTTTTCAGTGCAACTCACTCATATACTATGTACTACACTGTGCATTTCGTGTAATGCGGGTTTTTCAGTAAATTCTAAGTTTTTCAGTGCAACTCACTCATATACTATGTACTACACTGTGCGTTTCTTATATTCTAAGTTTTTCATTGCAACTCACTCATATACTATGTACTACACTGTGCATTTCTTATATTCTAAGTTTTTCAGTGCAACTCACTCATATTCTATGTACTACACTGTGCGTTTCTTATATTCTAAGTTTTTCAGTGCAACTCACTCATATACTATGTACTACACTGTGCGTTTCTTATATTCTAAGTTTTTCAGGGCAACTCACTCATATACTATGTACTACACTGTGCGTTTCTTATATTCTAAGTTTTTCAGGGCAACTCACTCATATACTATGTACTACACTGTGCGTTTCTTAAATTCTAAGTTTTCAGTGCAACTCACTCACATACTATGTACTACACTGTGCGTTTCTTATATTCTAAGTTTTTCAGTGCAACTCACTCATATACTATGTACTACACTGTGCGTTTCTTATATTCTAAGTTTTTCAGTGCAACTCACTCATATACTATGTACTACACTGTGCATTTCCTGTGCGGGTTTTTCAGTAAATTCTAAGTTTTTCAGTGCAACTCAGTCATATACTATGTACTACACTGTGCGTTTCTTATATTCTAAGTTTTTCAGTGCAACTCAGTCATATACTATGTACTACACTGTGCGTTTTTTATATTCTAAGTTTTTCAGTGCAACTCACTCATATACTATGTACTACACTGTGCGTTTCTTATATTCTAAGTTTTTCAGTGCAACTCACTCATATACTATGTACTACACTGTGCGTTTCTTAAATTCTAAGTTTTTCAGTGCAACTCACTCATATACTATGTACTACAATGTGCGTTTCTTATATTCTAAGATTTTCATTGCAACTCACTCATATACTATGTACTACACTGTGCGTTTCTTATATTCTAAGTTTTTCAGTGCAACTCACTCATATACTATGTACTACACTGTGCATTTCGTGTAATGCGGGTTTTTCAGTAAATTCTAAGTTTTTCAGTGCAACTCACTCATATACTATGTACTACACTGTGCGTTTCTTATATTCTAAGTTTTTCAGTGCAACTCACTCATATACTATGTACTACACTGTGCATTTCTTATATTCTAAGTTTTTCAGTGCAACTCACTCATATACTATGTACTACACTGTGCGTTTCTTATATTCTAAGTTTTTCAGTGCAACTCACTCATATACTATGTACTACACTGTGTGTTTCTTAAATTCTAAGTTTTTCAGTGCAACTCACTCATATACTATGTACTACACTGTGCGTTTCTTAAATTCTAAGTTTTTCAGTGCAACTCACTCATATACTATGTACTACACTGTGCGTTTCTTATATTCTAAGTTTTTCATTGCAACTCACTCATATACTATGTACTACACTGTGCGTTTCTTATATTCTAAGTTTTTCAGTGCAACTCACTCATATACTATGTACTACACTGTGCATTTCGTGTAATGCGGGTTTTTCAGTAAATTCTAAGTTTTTCAGTGCAACTCACTCATATACTATGTACTACACTGTGCGTTTCTTATATTCTAAGTTTTTCATTGCAACTCACTCATATACTATGTACTACACTGTGCGTTTCTTATATTCTAAGTTTTTCAGTGTAACTCACTCATATACTATGTACTACACTGTGCGTTTCTTATATTCTAAGTTTTTCAGTGCAACTCACTCATATACTATATACTACACTGTGCATTTCGTGTAATGCGGGTTTTTCAGTAAATTCTAAGTTTTTCAGTGCAACTCACTCATATACTATGTACTACACTGTGCGTTTCTTATATTCTAAGTTTTTCATTGCAACTCACTCATATACTATGTACTACACTGTGCGTTTCTTATATTCTAAGTTTTTCAGTGCAACTCACTCATATACTATGTACTACACTGTGCATTTCGTGTAATGCGGGTTTTTCAGTAAATTCTAAGTTCTTCAGTGCAACTCACTCATATACTATGTACTACACTGTGCGTTTCTTATATTCTAAGTTTTTCAGTGCAACTCACTCATATACTATATACTACACTGTGCATTTCGTGTAATGCGGGTTTTTCAGTAAATTCTAAGTTTTTCAGTGCAACTCACTCATATACTATGTACTACACTGTGCGTTTCTTATATTCTAAGTTTTTCAGTGCAACTCACTCATATACTATGTACTACACTGTGCGTTTCTTATATTCTAAGTTTTTCAGGGCAACTCACTCATATACTATGTACTACACTGTGCGTTTCTTATATTCTAAGTTTTTCAGGGCAACTCACTCATATACTATGTACTACACTGTGCGTTTCTTAAATTCTAAGTTTTTCAGTGCAACTCACTCACATACTATGTACTACACTGTGCGTTTCTTATATTCTAAGTTTTTCAGTGCAACTCACTCATATACTATGTACTACACTGTGCGTTTCTTATATTCTAAGTTTTTCAGTGCAACTCACTCATATACTATGTACTACACTGTGCATTTCGTGTGCGGGTTTTTCAGTAAATTCTAAGTTTTTCAGTGCAACTCAGTCATATACTATGTACTACACTGTGCGTTTCTTATATTCTAAGTTTTTCAGTGCAACTCACTCATATACTATGTACTACACTGTGCATTTCGTGTAATGCGGGTTTTTCAGTAAATTCTAAGTTCTTCAGTGCAACTCACTCATATACTATGTACTACACTGTGCGTTTCTTATATTCTAAGTTTTTCAGTGCAACTCACTCATATACTATGTACTACACTGTGCATTTCTTATATTCTAAGTTTTTCAGTGCAACTCACTCATATACTATGTACTACACTGTGCGTTTCTTATATTCTAAGTTTTTCAGTGCAACTCACTCATATACTATGTACTACACTGTGTGTTTCTTAAATTCTAAGTTTTTCAGTGCAACTCACTCATATACTATGTACTACACTGTGCGTTTCTTAAATTCTAAGTTTTTCAGTGCAACTCACTCATATACTATGTACTACACTGTGCGTTTCTTATATTCTAAGTTTTTCATTGCAACTCACTCATATACTATGTACTACACTGTGCGTTTCTTATATTCTAAGTTTTTCAGTGCAACTCACTCATATACTATGTACTACACTGTGCATTTCGTGTAATGCGGGTTTTTCAGTAAATTCAAAGTTTTTCAGTGCAACTCACTCATATACTATGTACTACACTGTGCGTTTCTTATATTCTAAGTTTTTCATTGCAACTCACTCATATACTATGTACTACACTGTGCGATTCTTATATTCTAAGTTTTTCAGTGTAACTCACTCATATACTATGTACTACACTGTGCGTTTCTTATATTCTAAGTTTTTCAGTGCAACTCACTCATATACTATATACTACACTGTGCATTTCGTGTAATGCGGGTTTTTCAGTAAATTCTAAGTTTTTCAGTGCAACTCACTCATATACTATGTACTACACTGTGCGTTTCTTATATTCTAAGTTTTTCATTGCAACTCACTCATATACTATGTACTACACTGTGCGTTTCTTATATTCTAAGTTTTTCAGTGCAACTCACTCATATACTATGTACTACACTGTGCATTTCGTGTAATGCGGGTTTTTCAGTAAATTCTAAGTTCTTCAGTGCAACTCACTCATATACTATGTACTACACTGTGCGTTTCTTATATTCTAAGTTTTTCAGTGCAACTCACTCATATACTATATACTACACTGTGCATTTCGTGTAATGCGGGTTTTTCAGTAAATTCTAAGTTTTTCAGTGCAACTCACTCATATACTATGTACTACACTGTGCGTTTCTTATATTCTAAGTTTTTCAGTGCAACTCACTCATATACTATGTACTACACTGTGCGTTTCTTATATTCTAAGTTTTTCAGTGCAACTCACTCATATACTATGTACTACACTGTGCGTTTCTTATATTCTAAGTTTTTCAGTGCAACTCACTCATATACTATGTACTACACTGTGCATTTCGTGTGCGGGTTTTTCAGTAAATTCTAAGTTTTTCAGTGCAACTCAGTCATATACTATGTACTACACTGTGCGTTTCTTATATTCTAAGTTTTTCAGTGCAACTCAGTCATATACTATGTACTACACTGTGCGTTTTTTATATTCTAAGTTTTTCAGTGCAACTCACTCATATACTATGTACTACACTGTGCGTTTCTTATATTCTAAGTTTTTCAGTGCAACTCACTCATATACTATGTACTACACTGTGCGTTTCTTAAATTCTAAGTTTTTCAGTGCAACTCACTCATATACTATGTACTACAATGTGCGTTTCTTATATTCTAAGATTTTCATTGCAACTCACTCATATACTATGTACTACACTGTGCGTTTCTTATATTCTAAGTTTTTCAGTGCAACTCACTCATATACTATGTACTACACTGTGCATTTCGTGTAATGCGGGTTTTTCAGTAAATTCTAAGTTTTTCAGTGCAACTCACTCATATACTATGTACTACACTGTGCGTTTCTTATATTCTAAGTTTTTCAGTGCAACTCACTCATATACTATGTACTACACGGTGCATTTCTTATATTCTAAGTTTTTCAGTGCAACTCACTCATATACTATGTACTACACTGTGCGTTTCTTATATTCTAAGTTTTTCAGTGCAACTCACTCATATACTATGTACTACACTGTGTGTTTCTTAAATTCTAAGTTTTTCAGTGCAACTCACTCATATACTATGTACTACACTGTGCGTTTCTTAAATTCTAAGTTTTTCAGTGCAACTCACTCATATACTATGTACTACACTGTGCGTTTCATATATTCTAAGTTTTTCATTGCAACTCACTCATATACTATGTACTACACTGTGCGTTTCTTATATTCTAAGTTTTTCAGTGCAACTCACTCATATACTATGTACTACACTGTGCATTTCGTGTAATGCGGGTTTTTCAGTAAATTCTAAGTTTTTCAGTGCAACTCACTCATATACTATGTACTACACTGTGCGTTTCTTATATTCTAAGTTTTTCATTGCAACTCACTCATATACTATGTACTACACTGTGCGTTTCTTATATTCTAAGTTTTTCAGTGCAACTCACTCATATTCTATGTACTACACTGTGCGTTTCTTATATTCTAAGTTTTTCAGTGCAACTCACTCATATACTATGTACTACACTGTGCGTTTCTTATATTCTAAGTTTTTCAGGGCAACTCACTCATATACTATGTACTACACTGTGCGTTTCTTATATTCTAAGTTTTTCAGGGCAACTCACTCATATACTATGTACTACACTGTGCGTTTCTTAAATTCTAAGTTTTCAGTGCAACTCACTCACATACTATGTACTACACTGTGCGTTTCTTATATTCTAAGTTTTTCAGTGCAACTCACTCATATACTATGTACTACACTGTGCATTTCTTATATTCTAAGTTTTTCAGTGCAACTCACTCATATACTATGTACTACACTGTGCATTTCGTGTGCGGGTTTTTCAGTAAATTCTAAGTTTTTCAGTGCAACTCAGTCATATACTATGTACTACACTGTGCGTTTCTTATATTCTAAGTTTTTCAGTGCAACTCAGTCATATACTATGTACTACACTGTGCGTTTTTTATATTCTAAGTTTTTCAGTGCAACTCACTCATATACTATGTACTACACTGTGCGTTTCTTATATTCTAAGTTTTTCAGTGCAACTCACTCATATACTATGTACTACACTGTGCGTTTCTTATATTCTAAGTTTTTCAGTGCAACTCACTCATATACTATGTACTACACTGTGCATTTCGTGTAATGCGGGTTTTTCAGTAAATTCTAAGTTTTTCAGTGCAACTCACTCATATACTATGTACTACACTGTGCGTTTCTTATATTCTAAGTTTTTCAGTGCAACTCACTCATATACTATGTACTACACTGTGCATTTCTTATATTCTAAGTTTTTCAGTGCAACTCACTCATATACTATGTACTACACTGTGCGTTTCTTATATTCTAAGTTTTTCAGTGCAACTCACTCATATACTATGTACTACACTGTGTGTTTCTTAAATTCTAAGTTTTTCAGTGCAACTCACTCATATACTATGTACTACACTGTGCGTTTCTTAAATTCTAAATTTTTCAGTGCAACTCACTCATATACTATGTACTACACTGTGCGTTTCTTATATTCTAAGTTTTTCATTGCAACTCACTCATATACTATGTACTACACTGTGCGTTTCTTATATTCTAAGTTTTTCAGTGCAACTCACTCATATACTATGTACTACACTGTGCATTTCGTGTAATGCGGGTTTTTCAGTAAATTCAAAGTTTTTCAGTGCAACTCACTCATATACTATGTACTACACTGTGCGTTTCTTATATTCTAAGTTTTTCATTGCAACTCACTCATATACTATGTACTACACTGTGCGTTTCTTATATTCTAAGTTTTTCAGTGTAACTCACTCATATACTATGTACTACACTGTGCGTTTCTTATATTCTAAGTTTTTCAGTGCAACTCACTCATATACTATATATTACACTGTGCATTTCGTGTAATGCGGGTTTTTCAGTAAATTCTAAGTTTTTCAGTGCAACTCACTCATATACTATGTACTACACTGTGCGTTTCTTATATTCTAAGTTTTTCATTGCAACTCACTCATATACTATGTACTACACTGTGCGTTTCTTATATTCTAAGTTTTTCAGTGCAACTCACTCATATACTATGTACTACACTGTGCATTTCGTGTAATGCGGGTTTTTCAGTAAATTCTAAGTTCTTCAGTGCAACTCACTCATATACTATGTACTACACTGTGCGTTTCTTATATTCTAAGTTTTTCAGTGCAACTCACTCATATACTATATACTACACTGTGCATTTCGTGTAATGCGGGTTTTTCAGTAAATTCTAAGTTTTTCAGTGCAACTCACTCATATACTATGTACTACACTGTGTGTTTCTTATATTCTAAGTTTTTCAGTGCAACTCACTCATATACTATGTACTACACTGTGCGTTTCTTATATTCTAAGTTTTTCAGGGCAACTCACTCATATACTATGTACTACACTGTGCGTTTCTTATATTCTAAGTTTTTCAGTGCAACTCACTCATATACTATGTACTACACTGTGCATTTCGTGTGCGGGTTTTTCAGTAAATTCTAAGTTTTTCAGTGCAACTCAGTCATATACTATGTACTACACTGTGCGTTTCTTATATTCTAAGTTTTTCAGTGCAACTCAGTCATATACTATGTACTACACTGTGCGTTTTTTATATTCTAAGTTTTTCAGTGCAACTCACTCATATACTATGTACTACACTGTGCGTTTCTTATATTCTAAGTTTTTCAGTGCAACTCACTCATATACTATGTACTACACTGTGCGTTTCTTAAATTCTAAGTTTTTCAGTGCAACTCACTCATATACTATGTACTACAATGTGCGTTTCTTATATTCTAAGATTTTCATTGCAACTCACTCATATACTATGTACTACACTGTGCGTTTCTTATATTCTAAGTTTTTCAGTGCAACTCACTCATATACTATGTACTACACTGTGCATTTCGTGTAATGCGGGTTTTTCAGTAAATTCTAAGTTTTTCAGTGCAACTCACTCATATACTATGTACTACACTGTGCGTTTCTTATATTCTAAGTTTTTCAGTGCAACTCACTCATATACTATGTACTACACTGTGCATTTCTTATATTCTAAGTTTTTCAGTGCAACTCACTCATATACTATGTACTACACTGTGCGTTTCTTATATTCTAAGTTTTTCAGTGCAACTCACTCATATACTATGTACTACACTGTGTGTTTCTTAAATTCTAAGTTTTTCAGTGCAACTCACTCATATACTATGTACTACACTGTGCGTTTCTTAAATTCTAAGTTTTTCAGTGCAACTCACTCATATACTATGTACTACACTGTGCGTTTCTTATATTCTAAGTTTTTCATTGCAACTCACTCATATACTATGTACTACACTGTGCGTTTCTTATATTCTAAGTTTTTCAGTGCAACTCACTCATATACTATGTACTACACTGTGCATTTCGTGTAATGCGGGTTTTTCAGTAAATTCTAAGTTTTTCAGTGCAACTCACTCATATACTATGTACTACACTGTGCGTTTCTTATATTCTAAGTTTTTCAGGGCAACTCACTCATATACTATGTACTACACTGTGCGTTTCTTATATTCTAAGTTTTTCAGGGCAACTCACTCATATACTATGTACTACACTGTGCGTTTCTTAAATTCTAAGTTTTCAGTGCAACTCACTCACATACTATGTACTACACTGTGCGTTTCTTATATTCTAAGTTTTTCAGTGCAACTCACTCATATACTATGTACTACACTGTGCGTTTCTTATATTCTAAGTTTTTCAGTGCAACTCACTCATATACTATGTACTACACTGTGCATTTCGTGTGCGGGTTTTTCAGTAAATTCTAAGTTTTTCAGTGCAACTCAGTCATATACTATGTACTACACTGTGCGTTTCTTATATTCTAAGTTTTTCAGTGCAACTCAGTCATATACTATGTACTACACTGTGCGTTTTTTATATTCTAAGTTTTTCAGTGCAACTCACTCATATACTATGTACTACACTGTGCGTTTCTTATATTCTAAGTTTTTCAGTGCAACTCACTCATATACTATGTACTACACTGTGCGTTTCTTAAATTCTAAGTTTTTCAGTGCAACTCACTCATATACTATGTACTACAATGTGCGTTTCTTATATTCTAAGATTTTCATTGCAACTCACTCATATACTATGTACTACACTGTGTGTTTCTTATATTCTAAGTTTTTCAGTGCAACTCACTCATATACTATGTACTACACTGTGCATTTCGTGTAATGCGGGTTTTTCAGTAAATTCTAAGTTTTTCAGTGCAACTCACTCATATACTATGTACTACACTGTGCGTTTCTTATATTCTAAGTTTTTCAGTGCAACTCACTCATATACTATGTACTACACTGTGCATTTCTTATATTCTAAGTTTTTCAGTGCAACTCACTCATATACTATGTACTACACTGTGCGTTTCTTATATTCTAAGTTTTTCAGTGCAACTCACTCATATACTATGTACTACACTGTGTGTTTCTTAAATTCTAAGTTTTTCAGTGCAACTCACTCATATACTATGTGCTACACTGTGCGTTTCTTAAATTCTAAGTTTTTCAGTGCAACTCACTCATATACTATGTACTACACTGTGCGTTTCTTATATTCTAAGTTTTTCATTGCAACTCACTCATATACTATGTACTACACTGTGCGTTTCTTATATTCTAAGTTTTTCAGTGCAACTCACTCATATACTATGTACTACACTGTGCATTTCGTGTAATGCGGGTTTTTCAGTAAATTCTAAGTTCTTCAGTGCAACTCACTCATATACTATGTACTACACTGTGCGTTTCTTATATTCTAAGTTTTTCAGTGCAACTCACTCATATACTATATACTACACTGTGCATTTCGTGTAATGCGGGTTTTTCAGTAAATTCTAAGTTTTTCAGTGCAACTCACTCATATACTATGTACTACACTGTGCGTTTCTTATATTCTAAGTTTTTCAGTGCAACTCACTCATATACTATGTACTACACTGTGCGTTTCTTATATTCTAAGTTTTTCAGGGCAACTCACTCATATACTATGTACTACACTGTGCGTTTCTTATATTCTAAGTTTTTCAGGGCAACTCACTCATATACTATGTACTACACTGTGCGTTTCTTAAATTCTAAGTTTTTCAGTGCAACTCACTCACATACTATGTACTACACTGTGCGTTTCTTATATTCTAAGTTTTTCAGTGCAACTCACTCATATACTATGTACTACACTGTGCGTTTCTTATATTCTAAGTTTTTCAGTGCAACTCACTCATATACTATGTACTACACTGTGCATTTCGTTTGCGGGTTTTCAGTAAATTCTAAGTTTTTCAGTGCAACTCAGTCATATACTATGTACTACACTGTGCGTTTCTTATATTCTAAGTTTTTCAGTGCAACTCACTCATATACTATGTACTACACTGTGCATTTCGTGTAATGCGGGTTTTTCAGTAAATACTAAGTTCTTCAGTGCAACTCACTCATATACTATGTACTACACTGTGCGTTTCTTATATTCTAAGTTTTTCAGTGCAACTCACTCATATACTATGTACTACACTGTGCATTTCTTATATTCTAAGTTTTTCAGTGCAACTCACTCATATACTATGTACTACACTGTGCGTTTCTTATATTCTAAGTTTTTCAGTGCAACTCACTCATATACTAAGTACTACACTGTGTGTTTCTTAAATTCTAAGTTTTTCAGTGCAACTCACTCATATACTATGTACTACACTGTGCGTTTCTTAAATTCTAAGTTTTTCAGTGCAACTCACTCATATACTATGTACTACACTGTGCGTTTCTTATATTCTAAGTTTTTCATTGCAACTCACTCATATACTATGTACTACACTGTGCGTTTTTTATATTCTAAGTTTTTCAGTGCAACTCACTCATATACTATGTACTACACTGTGCATTTCGTGTAATGCGGGTTTTTCAGTAAATTCAAAGTTT
Source organism: Mus caroli (assembly GCF_978045245.1). Lineage (NCBI taxonomy): Eukaryota > Metazoa > Chordata > Mammalia > Rodentia > Muridae > Mus > Mus caroli. Next base: position 832,215 of record NW_028227283.1, read on the forward strand.
TTCAGTGCAACTCACTCATATACTATGTACTACACTGTGCGTTTCTTATATTCTAAGTTTTTCATTGCAACTCACTCATATACTATGTACTACACTGTGCGTTTCTTATATTCTAAGTTTTTCAGTGTAACTCACTCATATACTATGTACTACACTGTGCGTTTCTTATATTCTAAGTTTTTCAGTGCAACTCACTCATATACTATATACTACACTGTGCATTTCGTGTAATGCGGGTTTTTCAGTAAATTCTAAGTTTTTCAGTGCAACTCACTCATATACTATGTACTACACTGTGCGTTTCTTATATTCTAAGTTTTTCATTGCAACTCACTCATATACTATGTACTACACTGTGCGTTTCTTATATTCTAAGTTTTTCAGTGCAACTCACTCATATACTATGTACTACACTGTGCATTTCGTGTAATGCGGGTTTTTCAGTAAATTCTAAGTTCTTCAGTGCAACTCACTCATATACTATGTACTACACTGTGCGTTTCTTATATTCTAAGTTTTTCAGTGCAACTCACTCATATACTATATACTACACTGTGCATTTCGTGTAATGCGGGTTTTTCAGTAAATTCTAAGTTTTTCAGTGCAACTCACTCATATACTATGTACTACACTGTGCGTTTCTTATATTCTAAGTTTTTCAGTGCAACTCACTCATATACTATGTACTACACTGTGCGTTTCTTATATTCTAAGTTTTTCAGGGCAACTCACTCATATACTATGTACTACACTGTGCGTTTCTTATATTCTAAGTTTTTCAGGGCAACTCACTCATATACTATGTACTACACTGTGCGTTTCTTAAATTCTAAGTTTTTCAGTGCAACTCACTCACATACTATGTACTACACTGTGCGTTTCTTATATTCTAAGTTTTTCAGTGCAACTCACTCATATACTATGTACTACACTGTGCGTTTCTTATATTCTAAGTTTTTCAGTGCAACTCACTCATATACTATGTACTACACTGTGCATTTCGTGTGCGGGTTTTTCAGTAAATTCTAAGTTTTTCAGTGCAACTCAGTCATATACTATGTACTACACTGTGCGTTTCTTATATTCTAAGTTTTTCAGTGCAACTCACTCATATACTATGTACTACACTGTGCATTTCGTGTAATGCGGGTTTTTCAGTAAATTCTAAGTTCTTCAGTGCAACTCACTCATATACTATGTACTACACTGTGCGTTTCTTATATTCTAAGTTTTTCAGTGCAACTCACTCATATACTATGTACTACACTGTGCATTTCTTATATTCTAAGTTTTTCAGTGCAACTCACTCATATACTATGTACTACACTGTGCGTTTCTTATATTCTAAGTTTTTCAGTGCAACTCACTCATATACTATGTACTACACTGTGTGTTTCTTAAATTCTAAGTTTTTCAGTGCAACTCACTCATATACTATGTACTACACTGTGCGTTTCTTAAATTCTAAGTTTTTCAGTGCAACTCACTCATATACTATGTACTACACTGTGCGTTTCTTATATTCTAAGTTTTTCATTGCAACTCACTCATATACTATGTACTACACTGTGCGTTTCTTATATTCTAAGTTTTTCAGTGCAACTCACTCATATACTATGTACTACACTGTGCATTTCGTGTAATGCGGGTTTTTCAGTAAATTCAAAGTTTTTCAGTGCAACTCACTCATATACTATGTACTACACTGTGCGTTTCTTATATTCTAAGTTTTTTATTGCAACTCACTCATATACTATGTACTACAATGTGCGTTTCTTATATTCTAAGTTTTTCAGTGTAACTCACTCATATACTATGTACTACACTGTGCGTTTCTTATATTCTAAGTTTTTCAGTGCAACTCACTCATATACTATATACTACACTGTGCATTTCGTGTAATGCGGGTTTTTCAGTAAATTCTAAGTTTTTCAGTGCAACTCACTCATATACTATGTACTACACTGTGCGTTTCTTATATTCTAAGTTTTTCATTGCAACTCACTCATATACTATGTACTACACTGTGCGTTTCTTATATTCTAAGTTTTTCAGTGCAACTCACTCATATACTATGTACTACACTGTGCATTTCGTGTAATGCGGGTTTTTCAGTAAATTCTAAGTTCTTCAGTGCAACTCACTCATATACTATGTACTACACTGTGCGTTTCTTATATTCTAAGTTTTTCAGTACAACTCACTCATATACTATGTACTACACTGTGCTTTTCTTATATTCTAAGTTTTTCAGGGCAACTCACTCATATACTATGTACTACACTGTGCGTTTCTTATATTCTAAGTTTTTCAGGGCAACTCACTCATATACTATGTACTACACTGTGCGTTTCTTAAATTCTAAGTTTTTCAGTGCAACTCACTCACATACTATGTACTACACTGTGCGTTTCTTATATTCTAAGTTTTTCAGTGCAACTCACTCATATACTATGTACTACACTGTGCGTTTCTTATATTCTAAGTTTTTCAGTGCAACTCACTCATATACTATGTACTACACTGTGCATTTCGTGTGCGGGTTTTTCAGTAAATTCTAAGTTTTTCAGTGCAACTCAGTCATATACTATGTACTACACTGTGCGTTTCTTATATTCTAAGTTTTTCAGTGCAACTCAGTCATATACTATGTACTACACTGTGCGTTTTTTATATTCTAAGTTTTTCAGTGCAACTCACTCATATACTATGTACTACACTGTGCGTTTCTTATATTCTAAGTTTTTCAGTGCAACTCACTCATATACTATGTACTACAATGTGCGTTTCTTAAATTCTAAGTTTTTCAGTGCAACTCACTCATATACTATGTACTACAATGTGCGTTTCTTATATTCTAAGATTTTCATTGCAACTCACTCATATACTATGTACTACACTGTGCGTTTCTTATATTCTAAGTTTTTCAGTGCAATTCACTCATATACTATGTACTACACTGTGCATTTCGTGTAATGCGGGTTTTTCAGTAAATTCTAAGTTCTTCAGTGCAACTCACTCATATACTATGTACTACACTGTGCGTTTCTTATATTCTAAGTTTTTCAGTGCAACTCACTCATATACTATGTACTACACTGTGCATTTCTTATATTCTAAGTTTTTCAGTGCAACTCACTCATATACTATGTACTACACTGTGCGTTTCTTATATTCTAAGTTTTTCAGTGCAACTCACTCATATACTATGTACTACACTGTGTGTTTCTTAAATTCTAAGTTTTTCAGTGCAACTCACTCATATACTATGTACTACACTGTGCGTTTCTTAAATTCTAAGTTTTTCAGTGCAACTTACTCATATACTATGTACTACACTGTGCGTTTCTTATATTCTAAGTTTTTCATTGCAACTCACTCATATACTATGTACTACACTGTGCGTTTCTTATATTCTAAGTTTTTCAGTGCAACTCACTCATATACTATGTACTACACTGTGCATTTCGTGTAATGCGGGTTTTTCAGTAAATTCAAAGTTTTTCAGTGCAACTCACTCATATACTATGTACTACACTGTGCGTTTCTTATATTCTAAGTTTTTCATTGCAACTCACTCATATACTATGTACTACACTGTGCGTTTCTTATATTCTAAGTTTTTCAGTGTAACTCACTCATATACTATGTACTACACTGTGCGTTTCTTATATTCTAAGTTTTTCAGTGCAACTCACTCATATACTATATACTACACTGTGCATTTCGTGTAATGCGGGTTTTTCAGTAAATTCTAAGTTTTTCAGTGCAACTCACTCATATACTATGTACTACACTGTGCGTTTCTTATATTCTAAGTTTTTCATTGCAACTCACTCATATACTATGTACTACACTGTGCGTTTCTTATATTCTAAGTTTTTCAGTGCAACTCACTCATATACTATGTACTACACTGTGCATTTCGTGTAATGCGGGTTTTTCAGTAAATTCTAAGTTCTTCAGTGCAACTCACTCATATACTATGTACTACACTGTGCGTTTCTTATATTCTAAGTTTTTCAGTGCAACTCACTCATATACTATATACTACACTGTGCATTTCGTGTAATGCGGGTTTTTCAGTAAATTCTAAGTTTTTCAGTGCAACTCACTCATATACTATGTACTACACTGTGCGTTTCTTATATTCTAAGTTTTTCAGTGCAACTCACTCATATACTATGTACTACACTGTGCGTTTCTTATATTCTAAGTTTTTCAGGGCAACTCACTCATATACTATGTACTACACTGTGCGTTTCTTATATTCTAAGTTTTTCAGGGCAACTCACTCATATACTATGTACTACACTGTGCGTTTCTTAAATTCTAAGTTTTTCAGTGCAACTCACTCACATACTATGTACTACACTGTGCGTTTCTTATATTCTAAGTTTTTCAGTGCAACTCACTCATATACTATGTACTACACTGTGCGTTTCTTATATTCTAAGTTTTTCAGTGCAACTCACTCATATACTATGTACTACACTGTGCATTTCGTGTGCGGGTTTTTCAGTAAATTCTAAGTTTTTCAGTGCAACTCAGTCATATACTATGTACTACACTGTGCGTTTCTTATATTCTAAGTTTTTCAGTGCAACTCAGTCATATACTATGTACTACACTGTGCGTTTTTTATATTCTAAGTTTTTCAGTGCAACTCACTCATATACTATGTACTACACTGTGCGTTTCTTATATTCTAAGTTTTTCAGTGCAACTCACTCATATACTATGTACTACACTGTGCGTTTCTTAAATTCTAAGTTTTTCAGTGCAACTCACTCATATACTATGTACTACAATGTGCGTTTCTTATATTCTAAGATTTTCATTGCAACTCACTCATATACTATGTACTACACTGTGCGTTTCTTATATTCTAAGTTTTTCAGTGCAACTCACTCATATACTATGTACTACACTGTGCATTTCGTGTAATGCGGGTTTTTCAGTAAATTCTAAGTTTTTCAGTGCAACTCACTCATATACTATGTACTACACTGTGCGTTTCTTATATTCTAAGTTTTTCAGTGCAACTCACTCATATACTATGTACTACACTGTGCATTTCTTATATTCTAAGTTTTTCAGTGCAACTCACTCATATACTATGTACTACACTGTGCGTTTCTTATATTCTAAGTTTTTCAGTGCAACTCACTCATATACTATGTACTACACTGTGTGTTTCTTAAATTCTAAGTTTTTCAGTGCAACTCACTCATATACTATGTACTACAGTGTGCGTTTCTTAAATTCTAAGTTTTTCAGTGCAACTCACTCATATACTATGTACTACACTGTGCGTTTCTTATATTCTAAGTTTTTCATTGCAACTCACTCATATACTATGTACTACACTGTGCGTTTCTTATATTCTAAGTTTTTCAGTGCAACTCACTCATATACTATGTACTACACTGTGCATTTCGTGTAATGCGGGTTTTTCAGTAAATTCTAAGTTTTTCAGTGCAACTCACTCATATACTATGTACTACACTGTGCGTTTCTTATATTCTAAGTTTTTCATTGCAACTCACTCATATACTATGTACTACACTGTGCGTTTCTTATATTCTAAGTTTTTCAGTGTAACTCACTCATATACTATGTACTACACTGTGCGTTTCTTATATTCTAAGTTTTTCAGTGCAACTCACTCATATACTATATACTACACTGTGCATTTCGTGTAATGCGGGTTTTTCAGTAAATTCTAAGTTTTTCAGTGCAACTCACTCATATACTATGTACTACACTGTGTGTTTCTTATATTCTAAGTTTTTCAGTGCAACTCACTCATATACTATATACTACACTGTGCATTTCGTGTAATGCGGGTTTTTCAGTAAATTCTAAGTTTTTCAGTGCAACTCACTCATATACTATGTACTACACTGTGTGTTTCTTATATTCTAAGTTTTTCATTGCAACTCACTCATATACTATGTACTACACTGTGCGTTTCTTATATTCTAAGTTTTTCAGTGCAACTCACTCATATACTATGTACTACACTGTGCATTTCGTGTAATGCGGGTTTTTCAGTAAATTCTAAGTTCTTCAGTGCAACTCACTCATATACTATGTACTACACTGTGCGTTTCTTATATTCTAAGTTTTTCAGTGCAACTCACTCATATACTATATACTACACTGTGCATTTCGTGTAATGCGGGTTTTTCAGTAAATTCTAAGTTTTTCAGTGCAACTCACTCATATACTATGTACTACACTGTGCGTTTCTTATATTCTAAGTTTTTCATTGCAACTCACTCATATACTATGTACTACACTGTGCGTTTCTTATATTCTAAGTTTTTCAGTGCAACTCACTCATATACTATGTACTACACTGTGCATTTCGTGTAATGCGGGTTTTTCAGTAAATTCTAAGTTCTTCAGTGCAACTCACTCATATACTATGTACTACACTGTGCGTTTCTTATATTCTAAGTTTTTCAGTGCAACTCACTCATATACTATATACTACACTGTGCATTTCGTGTAATGCGGGTTTTTCAGTAAATTCTAAGTTTTTCAGTGCAACTCACTCATATACTATGTACTACACTGTGCGTTTCTTATATTCTAAGTTTTTCAGTGCAACTCACTCATATACTATGTACTACACTGTGCGTTTCTTATATTCTAAGTTTTTCAGGGCAACTCACTCATATACTATGTACTACACTGTGCGTTTCTTATATTCTAAGTTTTTCAGGGCAACTCACTCATATACTATGTACTACACTGTGCGTTTCTTAAATTCTAAGTTTTTAAGTGCAACTCACTCACATACTATGTACTACACTGTGCGTTTCTTATATTCTAAGTTTTTCAGTGCAACTCACTCATATACTATGTACTACACTGTGCGTTTCTTATATTCTAAGTTTTTCAGTGCAACTCACTCATATACTATGTACTACACTGTGCATTTCGTGTGCGGGTTTTTCAGTAAATTCTAAGTTTTTCAGTGCAACTCAGTCATATACTATGTACTACACTGTGCGTTTCTTATATTCTAAGTTTATCAGTGCAACTCAGTCATATACTATGTACTACACTGTGCGTTTTTTATATTCTAAGTTTTTCAGTGCAACTCACTCATATACTATGTACTACACTGTGCGTTTCTTATATTCTAAGTTTTTCAGTGCAACTCACTCATATACTATGTACTACACTGTGCGTTTCTTAAATTCTAAGTTTTTCAGTGCAACTCACTCATATACTATGTACTACAATGTGCGTTTCTTATATTCTAAGATTTTCATTGCAACTCACTCATATACTATGTACTACACTGTGCGTTTCTTATATTCTAAGTTTTTCAGTGCAACTCACTCATATACTATGTACTACACTGTGCATTTCGTGTAATGCGGGTTTTTCAGTAAATTCTAAGTTTTTCAGTGCAACTCACTCATATACTATGTACTACACTGTGCGTTTCTTATATTCTAAGTTTTTCAGTGCAACTCACTCATATACTATGTACTACACTGTGCATTTCTTATATTCTAAGTTTTTCAGTGCAACTCACTCATATACTATGTACTACACTGTGCGTTTCTTATATTCTAAGTTTTTCAGTGCAACTCACTCATATACTATGTACTACACTGTGTGTTTCTTAAATTCTAAGTTTTTCAGTGCAACTCACTCATATACTATGTACTACAGTGTGCGTTTCTTAAATTCTAAGTTTTTCAGTGCAACTCACTCATATACTATGTACTACACTGTGCGTTTCTTATATTCTAAGTTTTTCATTGCAACTCACTCATATACTATGTACTACACTGTGCGTTTCTTATATTCTAAGTTTTTCAGTGCAACTCACTCATATACTATGTACTACACTGTGCATTTCGTGTAATGCGGGTTTTTCAGTAAATTCTAAGTTTTTCAGTGCAACTCACTCATATACTATGTACTACACTGTGCGTTTCTTATATTCTAAGTTTTTCATTGCAACTCACTCATATACTATGTACTACACTGTGCGTTTCTTATATTCTAAGTTTTTCAGTGTAACTCACTCATATACTATGTACTACACTGTGCGTTTCTTATATTCTAAGTTTTTCAGTGCAACTCACTCATATACTATATACTACACTGTGCATTTCGTGTAATGCGGGTTTTTCAGTAAATTCTAAGTTTTTCAGTGCAACTCACTCATATACTATGTACTACACTGTGTGTTTCTTATATTCTAAGTTTTTCATTGCAACTCACTCATATACTATGTACTACACTGTGCGTTTCTTATATTCTAAGTTTTTCAGTGCAACTCACTCATATACTATATACTACAATGTGCATTTCGTGTAATGCGGGTTTTTCAGTAATTTCTAAGTTTTTCAGTGCAACTCACTCATATACTATGTACTACACTGTGCGTTTCTTATATTCTAAGTTTTTCAGTGCAACTCACTCATATACTATGTACTACACTGTGCGTTTCTTATATTCTAAGTTTTTCAGGGCAACTCACTCATATACTATGTACTACACTGTGCGTTTCTTATATTCTAAGTTTTTCAGGGCAACTCACTCATATACTATGTACTACACTGTGCGTTTCTTAAATTCTAAGTTTTTCAGTGCGACTCACTCACATACTATGTACTACACTGTGCGTTTCTTATATTCTAAGTTTTTCAGTGCAACTCACTCATATACTATGTACTACACTGTGCGTTTCTTATATTCTAAGTTTTTCAGTGCAACTCACTCATATACTATGTACTACACTGTGCATTTCGTGTGCGGGTTTTTCAGTTAATTCTAAGTTTTTCAGTGCAACTCACTCATATACTATGTACTACACTGTGCGTTTCTTATATTCTAAGTTTTTCAGTGCAACTCACTCATATACTATGTACTACACTGTGCGTTTTTTATATTCTAAGTTTTTCAGTGCAACTCACTCATATACTATGTACTACACTGTGCGTTTCTTATATTCTAAGTTTTTCAGTGCAACTCACTCATATACTATGTACTACACTGTGCGTTTCTTAAATTCTAAGTTTTTCAGTGCAACTCACTCATATACTATGTACTACAATGTGCGTTTCTTATATTCTAAGATTTTCATTGCAACTCACTCATATACTATGTACTACACTGTGCGTTTCTTATATTCTAAGTTTTTCAGTGCAACTCACTCATATACTATGTACTACACTGTGCGTTTCTTATATTCTAAGTTTTTCAGTGCAACTCACTCATATACTATGTACTACACTGTGCATTTCGTGTAATGCGGGTTTTTCAGTAAATTCTAAGTTTCAGTGCAACTCACTCATATACTATGTACTACACTGTGCGTTTCTTATATTCTAAGATTTTCAGTGCAACCACTCATATACTATATACTACACTGTGCATTTCATGTAATGCGTGTTTTTCAGTAAATTCTAAGTTTTTCAGTGCAACTCACTCATATACTATGTACTACACTGTGCGTTTCTTATATTCTAAGTTTTTCAGTGCAACTCACTCATATACTATGTACTACACTGTGCGTTTCTTATATTCTAAGTTTTTCAGGGCAACTCATTCATAAACTATGTACTACACTGTGCGTTTCTTATATTCTAAGTTTTTCAGGGCAACTCACTCATATACTATGTACTACACTGTGCGTTTCTTAAATTCTAAGTTTTTCAGTGCAACTCACTCATATACTATGTACTACACTGTGCGTTTCTTATATTCTAAGTTTTTCAGTGCAACTCACTCATATACTATGTACTACACTGTGCGTTTCTTATATTCTAAGTTTTTCAGTGCAACTCACTCATATACTATGTACTACACTGTGCATTTCGTGTGCGGGTTTTTCAGTAAATTCTAAGTTTTTCAGTGCAACTCAGTCATATACTATGTACTACACTGTGCGTTTCTTATATTCTAAGTTTTTCAGTGCAACTCAGTCATATACTATGTACTACACTGTGCGTTTCTTAAATTCTAAGTTTTTCAGTGCAACTCACTCATATACTATGTACTACAATGTGCGTTTCTTATATTCTAAGATTTTCATTGCAACTCACTCATATACTATGTACTACACTGTGCGTTTCTTATATTCTAAGTTTTTCAGTGCAACTCACTCATATACTATGTACTACACTGTGCGTTTCCTATATTCTAAGTTTTTCAGTGCAACTCACTCATATACTATGTACTACACTGTGCGTTTCTTATATTCTAAGTTTTTCAGTGCAACTCACTCATATACTATGTACTACACTGTGCGTTTCTTATATTCTAAGTTTTAAAGTGCAACTCACTCATATACTATGTACTACACTGTGCGTTTCTTATATTCTAAGTTTTTCAGTGCAACTCACTCATATACTATGTACTACACTGTGCTTTTCTTATATTCTAAGTTTTTCAGTGCAACTCACTCATATACTATGTACTACACTGTGCGTTTCTTAAATTCTAAGTTTTTCAGTGCAACTCACTCATACACTATGTACTACAATGTGCGTTTCTTATATTCTAAGTTTTTCAGTGCAACTCACTCATATACTATGTACTACACTGTGCATTTCGTGTAATGCGGGTTTTTCAGTAAATTCTAAGTTTTTCAGTGAAACTCACTCATATACTATGTACTACACTGTGCGTTTTTATATTCTAAGTTTTTCAGTGCAACTCACTCATATACTATGTACTACACTGTGCGTTTCTTATATTCTAAGTTTTTCAGTGCAACTCACTCATATACTATATACTACACTGTGCGTTTCTTATATTCTAAGTTTTTCAGTGCAACTCACTCATATACTATGTACTACACTGTGCGTTTCTTATATTCTAAGTTTTTCAGTGCAACTCACTCATATACTATGTACTACACTGTGCGTTTCTTATATTCTAAGTTTTTCAGTGCAACTCACTCATATACTATGTACTACACTGTGCATTTCGTGTAATGCGGGTTTTTCAGTAAATTCTAAGTTCTTCAGTGCAACTCACTCATATACTATGTACTACACTGTGCATTTCGTGTAATGCGGGTTTTTCAGTAAATTCTAAGTTTTTCAGTGCAACTCACTCATATACTATGTATTACACTGTGCGTTTCTTATATTCTAAGTTTTTCATTGCAACTCACTCATATACTATGTACTACACTGTGCGTTTCTTATATTCTAAGTTTTTCAGTGCAACTCACTCATATACTATGTACTACACTGTGCATTTCGTGTAATGCGGGTTTTTCAGTAAATTCTAAGTTCTTCAGTGCAACTCACTCATATACTATGTACTACACTGTGCGTTTCTTATATTCTAAGTTTTTCAGTGCAACTCACTCATATACTATGTACTACACTGTGCATTTCGTGTGCGGGTTTTTCAGTAAATTCTAAGTTTTTCAGTGCAACTCAGTCATATACTATGTACTACACTGTGCGTTTCTTATATTCTAAGTTTTTCAGTGCAACTCAGTCATATACTATGTACTACACTGTGCGTTTTTTATATTCTAAGTTTTTCAGTGCAACTCACTCATATACTATGTACTACACTGTGCGTTTCTTATATTCTAAGTTTTTCAGTGCAACTCACTCATATACTATGTACTACACTGTGCGTTTCTTAAATTCTAAGTTTTTCAGTGCAACTCACTCATATACTATGTACTACAATGTGCGTTTCTTATATTCTAAGATTTTCATTGCAACTCACTCATATACTATGTACTACACTGTGCGTTTCTTATATTCTAAGTTTTTCAGTGCAACTCACTCATATACTATGTACTACACTGTGCATTTCGTGTAATGCGGGTTTTTCAGTAAATTCTAAGTTTTTCAGTGCAACTCACTCATATACTATGTACTACACTGTGCGTTTCTTATATTCTAAGTTTTTCAGTGCAACTCACTCATATACTATGTACTACACTGTGCATTTCTTATATTCTAAGTTTTTCAGTGCAACTCACTCATATACTATGTACTACACTGTGCGTTTCTTATATTCTAAGTTTTTCAGTGCAACTCACTCATATACTATGTACTACACTGTGCATTTCGTGTAATGCGGGTTTTTCAGTAAATTCTAAGTTCTTCAGTGCAACTCACTCATATACTATGTACTACACTGTGCGTTTCTTATATTCTAAGTTTTTCAGTGCAACTCACTCATATACTATGTACTACACTGTGCGTTTCTTATATTCTAAGTTTTTCAGGGCAACTCACTCATATACTATGTACTACACTGTGCGTTTCTTATATTCTAAGTTTTTCAGGGCAACTCACTCATATACTATGTACTACACTGTGCGTTTCTTAAATTCTAAGTTTTTCAGTGCGACTCACTCACATACTATGTACTACACTGTGCGTTTCTTATATTCTAAGTTTTTCAGTGCAACTCACTCATATACTATGTACTACACTGTGCGTTTCTTATATTCTAAGTTTTTCAGTGCAACTCACTCATATACTATGTACTACACTGTGCATTTCGTGTGCGGGTTTTTCAGTTAATTCTAAGTTTTTCAGTGCAACTCAGTCATATACTATGTACTACACTGTGCGTTTCTTATATTCTAAGTTTTTCAGTGCAACTCACTAATATACTATGTACTACACTGTGCGTTTTTTATATTCTAAGTTTTTCAGTGCTACTCACTCATATACTATGTACTACACTGTGCGTTTCTTATATTCTAAGTTTTTCAGTGCAACTCACTCATATACTATGTACTACACTGTGCGTTTCTTAAATTCTAAGTTTTTCAGTGCAACTCACTCATATACTATGTACTACAATGTGCGTTTCTTATATTCTAAGATTTTCATTGCAACTCACTCATATACTATGTACTACACTGTGCGTTTCTTATATTCTAAGTTTTTCAGTGCAACTCACTCATATACTATGTACTACACTGTGCGTTTCTTATATTCTAAGTTTTTCAGTGCAACTCACTCATATACTATGTACTACACTGTGCGTTTCTTATATTCTAAGTTTTTCAGTGCAACTCACTCATATACTATGTACTACACTGTGCATTTCGTGTGCGGGTTTTTCAGTAAATTCTAAGTTTTTCTGTGCAACTCAGTCATATACTATGTACTACACTGTGCGTTTCTTATATTCTAAGTTTTTCAGTGCAACTCAGTCATATACTATGTACTACACTGTGCGTTTTTTATATTCTAAGTTTTTCAGTGCAACTCACTCATATACTATGTACTACACTGTGCGTTTCTTATATTCTAAGTTTTTCAGTGCAACTCACTCATATACTATGTACTACACTGTGCGTTTCTTAAATTCTAAGTTTTTCAGTGCAACTCACTCATATACTATGTACTACAATGTGCGTTTCTTATATTCTAAGATTTTCATTGCAACTCACTCATATACTATGTACTACACTGTGCGTTTCTTATATTCTAAGTTTTTCAGTGCAACTCACTCATATACTATGTACTACACTGTGCATTTCGTGTAATGCGGGTTTTTCAGTAAATTCTAAGTTCTTCTGTGCCACTCACTCATATACTATGTACTACACTGTGCGTTTCTTATATTCTAAGTTTTTCAGTGCAACTCACTCATATACTATATACTACAATGTGCATTTCGTGGAATGCGGGTTTTTCAGTAATTTCTAAGTTTTTCAGTGCAACTCACTCATATACTATGTACTACACTGTGCGTTTCTTATATTCTAAGTTTTTCAGTGCAACTCACTCATATACTATGTACTACACTGTGCGTTTCTTATATTCTAAGTTTTTCAGGGCAACTCACTCATATACTATGTACTACACTGTGCGTTTCTTATATTCTAAGTTTTTCAGGGCAACTCACTCATATACTATGTACTACACTGTGCGTTTCTTAAATTCTAAGTTTTTCAGTGCGACTCACTCACATACTATGTACTACACTGTGCGTTTCTTATATTCTAAGTTTTTCAGTGCAACTCACTCATATACTATGTACTACACTGTGCGTTTCTTATATTCTAAGTTTTTCAGTGCAACTCACTCATATACTATGTACTACACTGTGCATTTCGTGTGCGGGTTTTTCAGTTAATTCTAAGTTTTTCAGTGCAACTCACTCATATACTATGTACTACACTGTGCGTTTCTTATATTCTAAGTTTTTCAGTGCAACTCACTCATATACTATGTACTACACTGTGCGTTTTTTATATTCTAAGTTTTTCAGTGCAACTCACTCATATACTATGTACTACACTGTGCGTTTCTTATATTCTAAGTTTTTCAGTGCAACTCACTCATATACTATGTACTACACTGTGCGTTTCTTAAATTCTAAGTTTTTCAGTGCAACTCACTCATATACTATGTACTACAATGTGCGTTTCTTATATTCTAAGATTTTCATTGCAACTCACTCATATACTATGTACTACACTGTGCGTTTCTTATATTCTAAGTTTTTCAGTGCAACTCACTCATATACTATGTACTACACTGTGCGTTTCTTATATTCTAAGTTTTTCAGTGCAACTCACTCATATACTATGTACTACACTGTGCATTTCGTGTAATGCGGGTTTTTCAGTAAATTCTAAGTTTCAGTGCAACTCACTCATATATTATGTACTACACTGTGCGTTTCTTATATTCTAAGTTTTTCAGTGCAACTCACTCATATACTATATACTACACTGTGCATTTCGTGTAATGCGGGTTTTTCAGTAAATTCTAAGTTTTTCAGTGCAACTCACTCATATACTATGTACTACACTGTGCGTTTCTTATATTCTAAGTTTTTCATTGCAACTCACTCATATACTATGTACTACACTGTGCGTTTCTTATATTCTAAGTTTTTCAGTGCAACTCACTCATATACTATGTACTACACTGTGCATTTCTTATATTCTAAGATTTTCAGTGCAACCACTCATATACTATATACTACACTGTGCATTTCATGTAATGCGGGTTTTTCAGTAAATTCTAAGTTTTTCAGTGCAACTCACTCATATACTATGTACTACACTGTGCGTTTCTTATATTCTAAGTTTTTCAGTGCAACTCACTCATATACTATGTACTACACTGTGCGTTTCTTATATTCTAAGTTTTTCAGGGCAACTCATTCATATACTATGTACTACACTGTGCGTTTCTTATATTCTAAGTTTTTCAGGGCAACTCACTCATATACTATGTACTACACTGTGCGTTTCTTAAATTCTAAGTTTTTCAGTGCAACTCACTCATATACTATGTACTACACTGTGCGTTTCTTATATTCTAAGTTTTTCAGTGCAACTCACTCATATACTATGTACTACACTGTGCGTTTCTTATATTCTAAGTTTTTCAGTGCAACTCACTCATATACTATGTACTTCACTGTGCATTTCGTGTGCGGGTTTTTCAGTAAATTCTAAGTTTTTCAGTGCAACTCAGTCATATACTATGTACTACACTGTGCGTTTCTTATATTCTAAGTTTTTCAGTGCAACTCAGTCATATACTATGTACTACACTGTGCGTTTCTTAAATTCTAAGTTTTTCAGTGCAACTCACTCATATACTATGTACTACAATGTGCGTTTCTTATATTCTAAGATTTTCATTGCAACTCACTCATATACTATGTACTACACTGTGCGTTTCTTATATTCTAAGTTTTTCAGTGCAACTCACTCATATACTATGTACTACACTGTGCGTTTCCTATATTCTAAGTTTTTCAGTGCAACTCACTCATATACTATGTACTACACTGTGCGTTTCTTATATTCTAAGTTTTTCAGTGCAACTCATTCATATACTATGTACTACACTGTGCGTTTCTTATATTCTAAGTTTTAAAGTGCAACTCACTCATATACTATGTACTACACTGTGCGTTTCTTATATTCTAAGTTTTTCAGTGCAACTCACTCATATACTATGTACTACACTGTGCTTTTCTTATATTCTAAGTTTTTCAGTGCAACTCACTCATATACTATGTACTACACTGTGCGTTTCTTAAATTCTAAGTTTTTCAGTGCAACTCACTCATACACTATGTACTACAATGTGCGTTTCTTATATTCTAAGTTTTTCAGTGCAACTCACTCATATACTATGTACTACACTGTGCATTTCGTGTAATGCGGGTTTTTCAGTAAATTCTAAGTTTTTCAGTGAAACTCACTCATATACTATGTACTACACTGTGCGTTTTTATATTCTAAGTTTTTCAGTGCAACTCACTCATATACTATGTACTACACTGTGCGTTTCTTATATTCTAAGTTTTTCAGTGCAACTCACTCATATACTATATACTACACTGTGCGTTTCTTATATTCTAAGTTTTTCAGTGCAACTCACTCATATACTATGTACTACACTGTGCGTTTCTTATATTCTAAGTTTTTCAGTGCAACTCACTCATATACTATGTACTACACTGTGCGTTTCTTATATTCTAAGTTTTTCAGTGCAACTCACTCATATACTATGTACTACACTGTGCATTTCGTGTAATGCGGGTTTTTCAGTAAATTCTAAGTTCTTCAGTGCAACACACTCATATACTATGTACTACACTGTGCATTTCGTGTAATGCGGGTTTTTCAGTAAATTCTAAGTTTTTCAGTGCAACTCACTCATATACTATGTATTACACTGTGCGTTTCTTATATTCTAAGTTTTTCATTGCAACTCACTCATATACTATGTACTACACTGTGCGTTTCTTATATTCTAAGTTTTTCAGTGCAACTCACTCATATACTATGTACTACACTGTGCATTTCGTGTAATGCGGGTTTTTCAGTAAATTCTAAGTTCTTCAGTGCAACTCACTCATATACTATGTACTACACTGTGCGTTTCTTATATTCTAAGTTTTTCAGTGCAACTCACTCATATACTATATACTACACTGTGCATTTCGTGTAATGCGGGTTTTTCAGTAAATTCTAAGTTTTTCAGTGCAACTCACTCATATACTATGTACTACACTGTGCGTTTCTTATATTCTAAGTTTTTCAGTGCAACTCACTCATATACTATGTACTACACTGTGCGTTTCTTATATTCTAAGTTTTTCAGGGCAACTCACTCATATACTATGTACTACACTGTGCGTTTCTTATATTCTAAGTTTTTCAGGGCAACTCACTCATATACTATGTACTACACTGTGCGTTTCTTAAATTCTAAGTTTTTCAGTGCAACTCACTCACATACTATGTACTACACTGTGCGTTTCTTATATTCTAAGTTTTTCAGTGCAACTCACTCATATACTATGTACTACACTGTGCGTTTCTTATATTCTAAGTTTTTCAGTGCAACTCACTCATATACTATGTACTACACTGTGCATTTCGTGTGCGGGTTTTTCAGTAAATTCTAAGTTTTTCAGTGCAACTCAGTCATATACTATGTACTACACTGTGCGTTTCTTATATTCTAAGTTTTTCAGTGCAACTCAGTCATATACTATGTACTACACTGTGCGTTTTTTATATTCTAAGTTCTTCAGTGCAACTCACTCATATACTATGTACTACACTGTGCGTTTCTTATATTCTAAGTTTTTCAGTGCAACTCACTCATATACTATGTACTACACTGTGCATTTCTTATATTCTAAGTTTTTCAGTGCAACTCACTCATATACTATGTACTACACTGTGCGTTTCTTATATTCTAAGTTTTTCAGTGCAACTCACTCATATACTATGTACTACACTGTGCATTTCGTGTAATGCGGGTTTTTCAGTAAATTCTAAGTTCTTCAGTGCAACTCACTCATATACTATGTACTACACTGTGCGTTTCTTATATTCTAAGTTTTTCAGTGCAACTCACTCATATACTATGTACTACACTGTGCGTTTCTTATATTCTAAGTTTTTCAGGGCAACTCACTCATATACTATGTACTACACTGTGCGTTTCTTATATTCTAAGTTTTTCAGTGCAACTCACTCATATACTATATACTACACTGTGCGTTTCTTATATTCTAAGTTTTTCAGTGCAACTCACTCATATACTATGTACTACACTGTGCGTTTCTTATATTCTAAGTTTTTCAGTGCAACTCACTCATATACTATGTACTACACTGTGCGTTTCTTATATTCTAAGTTTTTCAGTGCAACTCACTCATATAATATGTACTACACTGTGCATTTCGTGTAATGCGGGTTTTTCAGTAAATTCTAAGTTCTTCAGTGCAACTCACTCATATACTATGTACTACACTGTGCATTTCGTGTAATGCGGGTTTTTCAGTAAATTCTAAGTTTTTCAGTGCAACTCACTCATATACTATGTATTACACTGTGCGTTTCTTATATTCTAAGTTTTTCATTGCAACTCACTCATATACTATGTACTACACTGTGCGTTTCTTATATTCTAAGTTTTTCAGTGCAACTCACTCATATACTATGTACTACACTGTGCATTTCGTGTAATGCGGGTTTTTCAGTAAATTCTAAGTTCTTCAGTGCAACTCACTCATATACTATGTACTACACTGTGCGTTTCTTATATTCTAAGTTTTTCAGTGCAACTCACTCATATACTATATACTACACTGTGCATTTCGTGTAATGCGGGTTTTTCAGTAAATTCTAAGTTTTTCAGTGCAACTCACTCATATACTATGTACTACACTGTGCGTTTCTTATATTCTAAGTTTTTCAGTGCAACTCACTCATATACTATGTACTACACTGTGCGTTTCTTATATTCTAAGTTTTTCAGGGCAACTCACTCATATACTATGTACTACACTGTGCGTTTCTTATATTCTAAGTTTTTCAGGGCAACTCACTCATATACTATGTACTACACTGTGCGTTTCTTAAATTCTAAGTTTTTCAGTGCAACTCACTCACATACTATGTACTACACTGTGCGTTTCTTATATTCTAAGTTTTTCAGTGCAACTCACTCATATACTATGTACTACACTGTGCGTTTCTTATATTCTAAGTTTTTCAGTGCAACTCACTCATATACTATGTACTACACTGTGCATTTCGTGTGCGGGTTTTTCAGTAAATTCTAAGTTTTTCAGTGCAACTCAGTCATATACTATGTACTACACTGTGCGTTTCTTATATTCTAAGTTTTTCAGTGCAACTCAGTCATATACTATGTACTACACTGTGCGTTTTTTATATTCTAAGTTTTTCAGTGCAACTCACTCATATACTATGTACTACACTGTGCGTTTCTTATATTCTAAGTTTTTCAGTGCAACTCACTCATATACTATGTACTACACTGTGCGTTTCTTAAATTCTAAGTTTTTCAGTGCAACTCACTCATATACTATGTACTACAATGTGCGTTTCTTATATTCTAAGATTTTCATTGCAACTCACTCATATACTATGTACTACACTGTGCGTTTCTTATATTCTAAGTTTTTCAGTGCAACTCACTCATATACTATGTACTACACTGTGCATTTCGTGTAATGCGGGTTTTTCAGTAAATTCTAAGTTTTTCAGTGCAACTCACTCATATACTATGTACTACACTGTGCGTTTCTTATATTCTAAGTTTTTCAGTGCAACTCACTCATATACTATGTACTACACTGTGCATTTCTTATATTCTAAGTTTTTCAGTGCAACTCACTCATATACTATGTACTACACTGTGCGTTTCTTATATTCTAAGTTTTTCAGTGCAACTCACTCATATACTATGTACTACACTGTGCATTTCGTGTAATGCGGGTTTTTCAGTAAATTCTAAGTTCTTCAGTGCAACTCACTCATATACTATGTACTACACTGTGCGTTTCTTATATTCTAAGTTTTTCAGTGCAACTCACTCATATACTATGTACTACACTGTGCGTTTCTTATATTCTAAGTTTTTCAGGGCAACTCACTCATATACTATGTACTACACTGTGCGTTTCTTATATTCTAAGTTTTTCAGGGCAACTCACTCATATACTATGTACTACACTGTGCGTTTCTTAAATTCTAAGTTTTTCAGTGCGACTCACTCACATACTATGTACTACACTGTGCGTTTCTTATATTCTAAGTTTTTCAGTGCAACTCACTCATATACTATGTACTACACTGTGCGTTTCTTATATTCTAAGTTTTTCAGTGCAACTCACTCATATACTATGTACTACACTGTGCATTTCGTGTGCGGGTTTTTCAGTTAATTCTAAGTTTTTCAGTGCAACTCAGTCATATACTATGTACTACACTGTGCGTTTCTTATATTCTAAGTTTTTCAGTGCAACTCACTAATATACTATGTACTACACTGTGCGTTTTTTATATTCTAAGTTTTTCAGTGCTACTCACTCATATACTATGTACTACACTGTGCGTTTCTTATATTCTAAGTTTTTCAGTGCAACTCACTCATATACTATGTACTACACTGTGCGTTTCTTAAATTCTAAGTTTTTCAGTGCAACTCACTCATATACTATGTACTACAATGTGCGTTTCTTATATTCTAAGATTTTCATTGCAACTCACTCATATACTATGTACTACACTGTGCGTTTCTTATATTCTAAGTTTTTCAGTGCAACTCACTCATATACTATGTACTACACTGTGCGTTTCTTATATTCTAAGTTTTTCAGTGCAACTCACTCATATACTATGTACTACACTGTGCGTTTCTTATATTCTAAGTTTTTCAGTGCAACTCACTCATATACTATGTACTACACTGTGCATTTCGTGTGCGGGTTTTTCAGTAAATTCTAAGTTTTTCTGTGCAACTCAGTCATATACTATGTACTACACTGTGCGTTTCTTATATTCTAAGTTTTTCAGTGCAACTCAGTCATATACTATGTACTACACTGTGCGTTTTTTATATTCTAAGTTTTTCAGTGCAACTCACTCATATACTATGTACTACACTGTGCGTTTCTTATATTCTAAGTTTTTCAGTGCAACTCACTCATATACTATGTACTACACTGTGCGTTTCTTAAATTCTAAGTTTTTCAGTGCAACTCACTCATATACTATGTACTACAATGTGCGTTTCTTATATTCTAAGATTTTCATTGCAACTCACTCATATACTATGTACTACACTGTGCGTTTCTTATATTCTAAGTTTTTCAGTGCAACTCACTCATATACTATGTACTACACTGTGCGATTCCTATATTCTAAGTTTTTCAGTGCAACTCACTCATATACTATGTACTACACTGTGCGTTTCTTATATTCTAAGTTTTTCAGTGCAACTCACTCATATACTATGTACTACACTGTGCGTTTCTTATATTCTAAGTTTTAAAGTGCAACTCACTCATATACTATGTACTACACTGTGCGTTTCTTATATTCTAAGTTTTTCAGTGCAACTCACTCATATACTATGTACTACACTGTGCTTTTCTTATATTCTAAGTTTTTCAGTGCAACTCACTCATATACTATGTACTACACTGTGCGTTTCTTAAATTCTAAGTTTTTCAGTGCAACTCACTCATACACTATGTACTACAATGTGCGTTTCTTATATTCTAAGTTTTTCAGTGCAACTCACTCATATACTATGTACTACACTGTGCATTTCGTGTAATGCGGGTTTTTCAGTAAATTCTAAGTTTTTCAGTGCAACTCACTCATATACTATGTACTACACTGTGCGTTTTTATATTCTAAGTTTTTCAGTGCAACTCACTCATATACTATGTACTACACTGTGCGTTTCTTATATTCTAAGTTTTTCAGTGCAACTCACTCATATACTATATACTACACTGTGCGTTTCTTATATTCTAAGTTTTTCAGTGCAACTCACTCATATACTATGTACTACACTGTGCGTTTCTTATATTCTAAGTTTTTCAGTGCAACTCACTCATATACTATGTACTACACTGTGCGTTTCTTATATTCTAAGTTTTTCAGTGCAACTAACTCATATACTATGTACTACACTGTGCGTTTCTTATATTCTAAGTTTTTCAGTGCAACTCACTCATATACTATGTACTACACTGTGCATTTCGTGTAATGCGGGTTTTTCAGTAAATTCTAAGTTTTTCAGTGCAACTCACTCATATACTATGTACTACACTGTGCGTTTCTTATATTCTAAGTTTTTCAGTGCAACTCACTCATATACTATGTACTACACTGTGCATTTCTTATATTCTAAGTTTTTCAGTGCAACTCACTCATATACTATGTACTACACTGTGCGTTTCTTATATTCTAAGTTTTTCAGTGCAACTCACTCATATACTATGTACTACACTGTGTGTTTCTTAAATTCTAAGTTTTTCAGTGCAACTCACTCATATACTATGTACTACACTGTGCGTTTCTTAAATTCTAAGTTTTTCAGTGCAACTCACTCATATACTATGTACTACACTGTGCGTTTCTTATATTCTAAGTTTTTCATTGCAACTCACTCATATACTATGTACTACACTGTGCGTTTCTTATATTCTAAGTTTTTCAGTGCAACTCACTCATATACTATGTACTACACTGTGCATTTCGTGTAATGCGGGTTTTTCAGTAAATTCTAAATTTTTCAGTGCAACTCACTCATATACTATGTACTACACTGTGCGTTTCTTATATTCTAAGTTTTTCATTGCAACTCACTCATATACTATGTACTACACTGTGCGTTTCTTATATTCTAAGTTTTTCAGTGCAACTCACTCATATACTATGTACTACACTGTGCATTTCGTGTAATGCGGGTTTTTCAGTAAATTCTAAGTTCTTCAGTGCAACTCACTCATATACTATGTACTACACTGTGCGTTTCTTATATTCTAAGTTTTTCAGTGCAACTCACTCATATACTATATACTACACTGTGCATTTCGTGTAATGCGGGTTTTTCAGTAAATTCTAAGTTTTTCAGTGCAACTCACTCATATACTATGTACTACACTGTGCGTTTCTTATATTCTAAGTTTTTCAGTGCAACTCACTCATATACTATGTACTACACTGTGCGTTTCTTATATTCTAAGTTTTTCAGGGCAACTCACTCATATACTATGTACTACACTGTGCGTTTCTTAAATTCTAAGTTTTTCAGTGCAACTCACTCATATACTATGTACTACACTGTGCGTTTGCTATATTCTAAGTTTTTCAGTGCAACACACTCATATACTATGTACTACACTGTGCGTTTCTTATATTCTAAGTTTTTCAGTGCAACTCACTCATATACTATGTACTACACTGTGCGTTTCTTATATTCTAAGTTTTTCAGGGCAACTCATTCATATACTATGTACTACACTGTGCGTTTCTTATATTCTAAGTTTTTCAGGGCAACTCACTCATATACTATGTACTACACTGTGCGTTTCTTAAATTCTAAGTTTTTCAGTGCAACTCACTCATATACTATGTACTACACTGTGCGTTTCTTATATTCTAAGTTTTTCAGTGCAACTCACTCATATACTATGTACTACACTGTGCGTTTCTTATATTCTAAGTTTTTCAGTGCAACTCACTCATATACTATGTACTTCACTGTGCATTTCGTGTGCGGGTTTTTCAGTAAATTCTAAGTTTTTCAGTGCAACTCAGTCATATACTATGTACTACACTGTGCGTTTCTTATATTCTAAGTTTTTCAGTGCAACTCAGTCATATACTATGTACTACACTGTGCGTTTCTTAAATTCTAAGTTTTTCAGTGCAACTCACTCATATACTATGTACTACAATGTGCGTTTCTTATATTCTAAGATTTTCATTGCAACTCACTCATATACTATGTACTACACTGTGCGTTTCTTATATTCTAAGTTTTTCAGTGCAACTCACTCATATACTATGTACTACACTGTGCGTTTCCTATATTCTAAGTTTTTCAGTGCAACTCACTCATATACTATGTACTACACTGTGCGTTTCTTATATTCTAAGTTTTTCAGTGCAACTCACTCATATACTATGTACTACACTGTGCGTTTCTTATATTCTAAGTTTTAAAGTGCAACTCACTCATATACTATGTACTACACTGTGCGTTTCTTATATTCTAAGTTTTTCAGTGCAACTCACTCATATACTATGTACTACACTGTGCTTTTCTTATATTCTAAGTTTTTCAGTGCAACTCACTCATATACTATGTACTACACTGTGCGTTTCTTAAATTCTAAGTTTTTCAGTGCAACTCACTCATACACTATGTACTACAATGTGCGTTTCTTATATTCTAAGTTTTTCAGTGCAACTCACTCATATACTATGTACTACACTGTGCGTTTCTTATATTCTAAGTTTTTCAGTGCAACTCACTCATATACTATATACTACACTGTGCGTTTCTTATATTCTAAGTTTTTCAGTGCAACTCACTCATATACTATGTACTACACTGTGCGTTTCTTATATTCTAAGTTTTTCAGTGCAACTCACTCATATACTATGTACTACACTGTGCGTTTCTTATATTCTAAGTTTTTCAGTGCAACTCACTCATATACTATGTACTACACTGTGCATTTCGTGTAATGCGGGTTTTTCAGTAAATTCTAAGTTCTTCAGTGCAACTCACTCATATACTATGTACTACACTGTGCATTTCGTGTAATGCGGGTTTTTCAGTAAATTCTAAGTTTTTCAGTGCAACTCACTCATATACTATGTATTACACTGTGCGTTTCTTATATTCTAAGTTTTTCATTGCAACTCACTCATATACTATGTACTACACTGTGCGTTTCTTATATTCTAAGTTTTTCAGTGCAACTCACTCATATACTATGTACTACACTGTGCATTTCGTGTAATGCGGGTTTTTCAGTAAATTCTAAGTTCTTCAGTGCAACTCACTCATATACTATGTACTACACTGTGCGTTTCTTATATTCTAAGTTTTTCAGTGCAACTCACTCATATACTATATACTACACTGTGCATTTCGTGTAATGCGGGTTTTTCAGTAAATTCTAAGTTTTTCAGTGCAACTCACTCATATACTATGTACTACACTGTGCGTTTCTTATATTCTAAGTTTTTCAGTGCAACTCACTCATATACTATGTACTACACTGTGCGTTTCTTATATTCTAAGTTTTTCAGGGCAACTCACTCATATACTATGTACTACACTGTGCGTTTCTTATATTCTAAGTTTTTCAGGGCAACTCACTCATATACTATATACTACACTGTGCGTTTCTTAAATTCTAAGTTTTTCAGTGCAACTCACTCACATAGTATGTACTACACTGTGCGTTTCTTATATTCTAAGTTTTTCAGTGCAACTCACTCATATACTATGTACTACACTGTGCGTTTCTTATATTCTAAGTTTTTCAGTGCAACTCACTCATATACTATGTACTACACTGTGCATTTCGTGTGCGGGTTTTTCAGTAAATTCTAAGTTTTTCAGTGCAACTCAGTCATATACTATGTACTACACTGTGCGTTTCTTATATTCTAAGTTTTTCAGTGCAACTCAGTCATATACTATGTACTACACTGTGCGTTTTTTATATTCTAAGTTTTTCAGTGCAACTCACTCATATACTATGTACTACACTGTGCGTTTCTTATATTCTAAGTTTTTCAGTGCAACTCACTCATATACTATGTACTACACTGTGCGTTTCTTAAAATCTAAGTTTTTCAGTGCAACTCACTCATATACTATGTACTACAATGTGCGTTTCTTATATTCTAAGATTTTCATTGCAACTCACTCATATACTATGTACTACACTGTGCGTTTCTTATATTCTAAGTTTTTCAGTGCAACTCACTCATATACTATGTACTACACTGTGCATTTCGTGTAATGCGGGTTTTTCAGTAAATTCTAAGTTTTTCAGTGCAACTCACTCATATACTATGTACTACACTGTGCGTTTCTTATATTCTAAGTTTTTCAGTGCAACTCACTCATATACTATGTACTACACTGTGCATTTCTTATATTCTAAGTTTTTCAGTGCAACTCACTCATATACTATGTACTACACTGTGCGTTTCTTATATTCTAAGTTTTTCAGTGCAACTCACTCATATACTATGTACTACACTGTGCATTTCGTGTAATGCGGGTTTTTCAGTAAATTCTAAGTTCTTCAGTGCAACTCACTCATATACTATGTACTACACTGTGCGTTTCTTATATTCTAAGTTTTTCAGTGCAACTCACTCATATACTATGTACTACACTGTGCGTTTCTTATATTCTAAGTTTTTCAGGGCAACTCACTCATATACTATGTACTACACTGTGCGTTTCTTATATTCTAAGTTTTTCAGGGCAACTCACTCATATACTATGTACTACACTGTGCGTTTCTTAAATTCTAAGTTTTTCAGTGCGACTCACTCACATACTATGTACTACACTGTGCGTTTCTTATATTCTAAGTTTTTCAGTGCAACTCACTCATATACTATGTACTACACTGTGCGTTTCTTATATTCTAAGTTTTTCAGTGCAACTCACTCATATACTATGTACTACACTGTGCATTTCGTGTGCGGGTTTTTCAGTTAATTCTAAGTTTTTCAGTGCAACTCAGTCATATACTATGTACTACACTGTGCGTTTCTTATATTCTAAGTTTTTCAGTGCAACTCACTAATATACTATGTACTACACTGTGCGTTTTTTATATTCTAAGTTTTTCAGTGCTACTCACTCATATACTATGTACTACACTGTGCGTTTCTTATATTCTAAGTTTTTCAGTGCAACTCACTCATATACTATGTACTACACTGTGCGTTTCTTAAATTCTAAGTTTTTCAGTGCAACTCACTCATATACTATGTACTACAATGTGCGTTTCTTATATTCTAAGATTTTCATTGCAACTCACTCATATACTATGTACTACACTGTGCGTTTCTTATATTCTAAGTTTTTCAGTGCAACTCACTCATATACTATGTACTACACTGTGCGTTTCTTATATTCTAAGTTTTTCAGTGCAACTCACTCATATACTATGTACTACACTGTGCGTTTCTTATATTCTAAGTTTTTCAGTGCAACTCACTCATATACTATGTACTACACTGTGCATTTCGTGTGCGGGTTTTTCAGTAAATTCTAAGTTTTTCTGTGCAACTCAGTCATATACTATGTACTACACTGTGCGTTTCTTATATTCTAAGTTTTTCAGTGCAACTCAGTCATATACTATGTACTACACTGTGCGTTTTTTATATTCTAAGTTTTTCAGTGCAACTCACTCATATACTATGTACTACACTGTGCGTTTCTTATATTCTAAGTTTTTCAGTGCAACTCACTCATATACTATGTACTACACTGTGCGTTTCTTATATTCTAAGTTTTTCAGTGCAACTCACTCATATACTATGTACTACAATGTGCGTTTCTTATATTCTAAGATTTTCATTGCAACTCACTCATATACTATGTACTACACTGTGCGTTTCTTATATTCTAAGTTTTTCAGTGCAACTCACTCATATACTATGTACTACACTGTGCGATTCCTATATTCTAAGTTTTTCAGTGCAACTCACTCATATACTATGTACTACACTGTGCGTTTCTTATATTCTAAGTTTTTCAGTGCAACTCACTCATATACTATGTACTACACTGTGCGTTTCTTATATTCTAAGTTTTAAAGTGCAACTCACTCATATACTATGTACTACACTGTGCGTTTCTTATATTCTAAGTTTTTCAGTGCAACTCACTCATATACTATGTACTACACTGTGCTTTTCTTATATTCTAAGTTTTTCAGTGCAACTCACTCATATACTATGTACTACACTGTGCGTTTCTTAAATTCTAAGTTTTTCAGTGCAACTCACTCATACACTATGTACTACAATGTGCGTTTCTTATATTCTAAGTTTTTCAGTGCAACTCACTCATATACTATGTACTACACTGTGCATTTCGTGTAATGCGGGTTTTTCAGTAAATTCTAAGTTTTTCAGTGCAACTCACTCATATACTATGTACTACACTGTGCGTTTTTATATTCTAAGTTTTTCAGTGCAACTCACTCATATACTATGTACTACACTGTGCGTTTCTTATATTCTAAGTTTTTCAGTGCAACTCACTCATATACTATATACTACACTGTGCGTTTCTTATATTCTAAGTTTTTCAGTGCAACTCACTCATATACTATGTACTACACTGTGCGTTTCTTATATTCTAAGTTTTTCAGTGCAACTCACTCATATACTATGTACTACACTGTGCGTTTCTTATATTCTAAGTTTTTCAGTGCAACTAACTCATATACTATGTACTACACTGTGCGTTTCTTATATTCTAAGTTTTTCAGTGCAACTCACTCATATACTATGTACTACACTGTGCATTTCGTGTAATGCGGGTTTTTCAGTAAATTCTAAGTTTTTCAGTGCAACTCACTCATATACTATGTACTACACTGTGCGTTTCTTATATTCTAAGTTTTTCAGTGCAACTCACTCATATACTATGTACTACACTGTGCATTTCTTATATTCTAAGTTTTTCAGTGCAACTCACTCATATACTATGTACTACACTGTGCGTTTCTTATATTCTAAGTTTTTCAGTGCAACTCACTCATATACTATGTACTACACTGTGTGTTTCTTAAATTCTAAGTTTTTTAGTGCAACTCACTCATATACTATGTACTACACTGTGCGTTTCTTAAATTCTAAGTTTTTCAGTGCAACTCACTCATATACTATGTACTACACTGTGCGTTTCTTATATTCTAAGTTTTTCATTGCAACTCACTCATATACTATGTACTACACTGTGCGTTTCTTATATTCTAAGTTTTTCAGTGCAACTCACTCATATACTATGTACTACACTGTGCATTTCGTGTAATGCGGGTTTTTCAGTAAATTCTAAATTTTTCAGTGCAACTCACTCATATACTATGTACTACACTGTGCGTTTCTTATATTCTAAGTTTTTCATTGCAACTCACTCATATACTATGTACTACACTGTGCGTTTCTTATATTCTAAGTTTTTCAGTGCAACTCACTCATATACTATGTACTACACTGTGCATTTCGTGTAATGCGGGTTTTTCAGTAAATTCTAAGTTCTTCAGTGCAACTCACTCATATACTATGTACTACACTGTGCGTTTCTTATATTCTAAGTTTTTCAGTGCAACTCACTCATATACTATATACTACACTGTGCATTTCGTGTAATGCGGGTTTTTCAGTAAATTCTAAGTTTTTCAGTGCAACTCACTCATATACTATGTACTACACTGTGCGTTTCTTATATTCTAAGTTTTTCAGTGCAACTCACTCATATACTATGTACTACACTGTGCTTTTCTTATATTCTAAGTTTTTCAGGGCAACTCACTCATATACTATGTACTACACTGTGCGTTTCTTAAATTCTAAGTTTTTCAGTGCAACTCACTCATATACTATGTACTACACTGTGCGTTTGCTATATTCTAAGTTTTTCAGTGCAACACACTCATATACTATGTACTACACTGTGCGTTTCTTATATTCTAAGTTTTTCAGTGCAACTCACTCATATACTACGTACTACACTGTGCATTTCGTGTGCGGGTTTTTCAGTAAATTCTAAGTTTTTCAGTGCAACTCAGTCATATACTATGTACTACACTGTGCGTTTCTTATATTCTAAGTTTTTCAGTGCAACTCACTCATATACTATGTACTACACTGTGCGTTTCTTATATTCTAAGTTTTTCAGTGCAACTCACTCATATACTATGTACTACACTGTGCGTTTCTTATATTCTAAGTTTTTCAGTGCAACTCACTCATATACTATGTACTACACTGTGCGTTTCTTAAATTCTAAGTTTTTCAGTGCAACTCACTCATATACTATGTACTACAATGTGCGTTTCTTATATTCTAAGATTTTCATTGCAACTCACTCATATACTATGTACTACACTGTGCGTTTCTTTTATAAGTTTTTCAGTGCAACTT
This sequence comes from Mus caroli, assembly GCF_978045245.1. Taxonomy (NCBI): domain Eukaryota; kingdom Metazoa; phylum Chordata; class Mammalia; order Rodentia; family Muridae; genus Mus; species Mus caroli. Next base: position 862,210 of record NW_028227283.1, read on the forward strand.
ACTCATATACTATGTACTACACTGTGCGTTTCTTATATTCTAAGTTTTAAAGTGCAACTCACTCATATACTATGTACTACACTGTGCGTTTCTTATATTCTAAGTTTTTCAGTGCAACTCACTCATATACTATGTACTACACTGTGCATTTCGTGTGCGGGTTTTTCAGTAAATTCTAAGTTTTTCAGTGCAACTCAGTCATATACTATGTACTACACTGTGCGTTTCTTATATTCTAAGTTTTTCAGTGCAACTCACTCATATACTATGTACTACACTGTGCGTTTTTTATATTCTAAGTTTTTCAGTGCAACTCACTCATATACTATGTACTACACTGTGCGTTTCTTATATTCTAAGTTTTTCAGTGCAACTCACTCATATACTATGTACTACACTGTGCGTTTCTTAAATTCTAAGTTTTTCAGTGCAACTCACTCATATACTATGTACTACAATGTGCGTTTCTTATATTCTAAGATTTTCATTACAACTCACTCATATACTATGTACTACACTGTGCGTTTCTTATATTCTAAGTTTTTCAGTGCAACTCACTCATATACTATGTACTACACTGTGCGTTTCTTATATTCTAAGTTTTTCAGTGCAACTCACTCATATACTATGTACTACACTGTGCGTTTCTTATATTCTAAGTTTTTCAGTGCAACTCACTCATATACTATGTACTACACTGTGCGTTTCTTATATTCTAAGTTTTAAAGTGCAACTCACTCATATACTATGTACTACACTGTGCATTTCGTGTAATGCGGGTTTTTCAGTAAATTCTAAGTTTTTCAGTGCAACTCACTCATATACTATGTACTACACTGTGCGTTTTTATATTCTAAGTTTTTCAGTGCAACTCACTCATATACTATGTACTACACTGTGCGTTTCTTATATTCTAAGTTTTTCAGTGCAACTCACTCATATACTATATACTACACTGTGCGTTTCTTATATTCTAAGTTTTTCAGTGCAACTCACTCATATACTATGTACTACACTGTGCGTTTCTTATATTCTAAGTTTTTCAGTGCAACTCACTCATATACTATGTACTACACTGTGCGTTTCTTATATTCTAAGTTTTTCAGTGCAACTCACTCATATACTATGTACTACACTGTGCATTTCGTGTAATGCGGGTTTTTCAGTAAATTCTAAGTTCTTCAGTGCAACTCACTCATATACTATGTACTACACTGTGCGTTTCTTATATTCTAAGTTTTTCAGTGCAACTCACTCATATACTATATACTACACTGTGCATTTCGTGTAATGCGGGTTTTTCAGTAAATTCTAAGTTTTTCAGTGCAACTCACTCATATACTATGTACTACACTGTGCGTTTTTTATATTCTAAGTTTTTCAGTGCAACTCACTCATATACTATGTACTACACTGTGCGTTTCTTATATTCTAAGTTTTTCAGGGCAACTCACTCATATACTATGTACTACACTGTGCGTTTCTTAAATTCTAAGTTTTTCAGTGCAACTCACTCATATACTATGTACTACACTGTGCGTTTGCTATATTCTAAGTTTTTCAGTGCAACACACTCATATACTATGTACTACACTGTGCGTTTCTTATATTCTAAGTTTTTCAGTGCAACTCACTCATATACTATGTACTACACTGTGCATTTCGTGTGCGGGTTTTTCAGTAAATTCTAAGTTTTTCAGTGCAACTCAGTCATATACTATGTACTACACTGTGCGTTTCTTATATTCTAAGTTTTTCAGTGCAACTCACTCATATACTATGTACTACACTGTGCGTTTTTTATATTCTAAGTTTTTCAGTGCAACTCACTCATATACTATGTACTACACTGTGCGTTTCTTATATTCTAAGTTTTTCAGTGCAACTCACTCATATACTATGTACTACACTGTGCGTTTCTTAAATTCTAAGTTTTTCAGTGCAACTCACTCATATACTATGTACTACAATGTGCGTTTCTTATATTCTAAGATTTTCATTGCAACTCACTCATATACTATGTACTACACTGTGCGTTTCTTTTATAAGTTTTTCAGTGCAACTTACTCATATACTATGTACTACACTGTGCGTTTCTTATATTCTAAGTTTTTCAGTGCAACTCACTCATATACTATGTACTACACTGTGCGTTTCTTATATTCTAAGTTTTTCAGTGCAACTCACTCATATACTATGTACTACACTGTGCATTTCGTGTGCGGGTTTTTCAGTAAATTCTAAGTTTTTCAGTGCAACTCAGTCATATACTATGTACTACACTGTGCGTTTCTTATATTCTAAGTTTTTCAGTGCAACTCACTCATATACTATGTACTACACTGTGCGTTTTTTATATTCTAAGTTTTTCAGTGCAACTCACTCATATACTATGTACTACACTGTGCGTTTCTTATATTCTAAGTTTTTCAGTGCAACTCACTCATATACTATGTACTACACTGTGCGTTTCTTAAATTCTAAGTTTTTCAGTGCAACTCACTCATATACTATGTACTACAATGTGCGTTTCTTATATTCTAAGATTTTCATTACAACTCACTCATATACTATGTACTACACTGTGCGTTTCTTATATTCTAAGTTTTTCAGTGCAACTCACTCATATACTATGTACTACACTGTGCGTTTCTTATATTCTAAGTTTTTCAGTGCAACTCACTCATATACTATGTACTACACTGTGCGTTTCTTATATTCTAAGTTTTTCAGTGCAACTCACTCATATACTATGTACTACACTGTGCGTTTCTTATATTCTAAGTTTTTCAGTGCAACTCACTCATATACTATGTACTACACTGTGCGTTTTTTATATTCTAAGTTTTTCAGTGCAACTCACTCATATACTATGTACTACACTGTGCGTTTCTTATATTCTAAGTTTTTCAGTGCAACTCACTCATATACTATGTACTACACTGTGCGTTTCTTAAATTCTAAGTTTTTCAGTGCAACTCACTCATATACTATGTACTACAATGTGCGTTTCTTATATTCTAAGATTTTCATTACAACTCACTCATATACTATGTACTACACTGTGCGTTTCTTATATTCTAAGTTTTTCAGTGCAACTCACTCATATACTATGTACTACACTGTGCGTTTCTTATATTCTAAGTTTTTCAGTGCAACTCACTCATATACTATGTACTACACTGTGCGTTTCTTATATTCTAAGTTTTTCAGTGCAACTCACTCATATACTATGTACTACACTGTGCGTTTCTTATATTCTAAGTTTTAAAGTGCAACTCACTCATATACTATGTACTACACTGTGCGTTTCTTATATTCTAAGTTTTTCAGTGCAACTCACTCATATACTATGTACTACACTGTGCGTTTCTTATATTCTAAGTTTTTCGTGCAACTCACTCATATACTATGTACTACACTTTGCGTTTCTTATATTCTAAGTTTTTCAGTGCAACTCACTCATATACTATGTACTACACTGTGCATTTCGTGTAATGCGGGTTTTTCAGTAAATTCTAAGTTTTTCAGTGCAACTCACTCATATACTATGTACTACACTGTGCGTTTTTATATTCTAAGTTTTTCAGTGCAACTCACTCATATACTATGTACTACACTGTGCGTTTCTTATATTCTAAGTTTTTCAGTGCAACTCACTCATATACTATATACTACACTGTGCGTTTCTTATATTCTAAGTTTTTCAGTGCAACTCACTCATATACTATGTACTACACTGTGCGTTTCTTATATTCTAAGTTTTTCAGTGCAACTCACTCATATACTATGTACTACACTGTGCGTTTCTTATATTCTAAGTTTTTCAGTGCAACTCACTCATATACTATGTACTACACTGTGCATTTCGTGTAATGCGGGTTTTTCAGTAAATTCTAAGTTCTTCAGTGCAACTCACTCATATACTATGTACTACACTGTGCGTTTCTTATATTCTAAGTTTTTCAGTGCAACTCACTCATATACTATATACTACACTGTGCATTTCGTGTAATGCGGGTTTTTCAGTAAATTCTAAGTTTTTCAGTGCAACTCACTCATATACTATGTACTACACTGTGCGTTTTTTATATTCTAAGTTTTTCAGTGCAACTCACTCATATACTATGTACTACACTGTGCGTTTCTTATATTCTAAGTTTTTCAGGGCAACTCACTCATATACTATGTACTACACTGTGCGTTTCTTAAATTCTAAGTTTTTCAGTGCAACTCACTCATATACTATGTACTACACTGTGCGTTTGCTATATTCTAAGTTTTTCAGTGCAACACACTCATATACTATGTACTACACTGTGCGTTTCTTATATTCTAAGTTTTTCAGTGCAACTCACTCATATACTATGTACTACACTGTGCATTTCGTGTGCGGGTTTTTCAGTAAATTCTAAGTTTTTCAGTGCAACTCAGTCATATACTATGTACTACACTGTGCGTTTCTTATATTCTAAGTTTTTCAGTGCAACTCACTCATATACTATGTACTACACTGTGCGTTTTTTATATTCTAAGTTTTTCAGTGCAACTCACTCATATACTATGTACTACACTGTGCGTTTCTTATATTCTAAGTTTTTCAGTGCAACTCACTCATATACTATGTACTACACTGTGCGTTTCTTAAATTCTAAGTTTTTCAGTGCAACTCACTCATATACTATGTACTACAATGTGCGTTTCTTATATTCTAAGATTTTCATTGCAACTCACTCATATACTATGTACTACACTGTGCGTTTCTTTTATAAGTTTTTCAGTGCAACTTACTCATATACTATGTACTACACTGTGCGTTTCTTATATTCTAAGTTTTTCAGTGCAACTCACTCATATACTATGTACTACACTGTGCGTTTCTTATATTCTAAGTTTTTCAGTGCAACTCACTCATATACTATGTACTACACTGTGCATTTCGTGTGCGGGTTTTTCAGTAAATTCTAAGTTTTTCAGTGCAACTCAGTCATATACTATGTACTACACTGTGCGTTTCTTATATTCTAAGTTTTTCAGTGCAACTCACTCATATACTATGTACTACACTGTGCGTTTTTTATATTCTAAGTTTTTCAGTGCAACTCACTCATATACTATGTACTACACTGTGCGTTTCTTATATTCTAAGTTTTTCAGTGCAACTCACTCATATACTATGTACTACACTGTGCGTTTCTTAAATTCTAAGTTTTTCAGTGCAACTCACTCATATACTATGTACTACAATGTGCGTTTCTTATATTCTAAGATTTTCATTACAACTCACTCATATACTATGTACTACACTGTGCGTTTCTTATATTCTAAGTTTTTCAGTGCAACTCACTCATATACTATGTACTACACTGTGCGTTTCTTATATTCTAAGTTTTTCAGTGCAACTCACTCATATACTATGTACTACACTGTGCGTTTCTTATATTCTAAGTTTTTCAGTGCAACTCACTCATATACTATGTACTACACTGTGCATTTCGTGTAATGCGGGTTTTTCAGTAAATTCTAAGTTCTTCAGTGCAACTCACTCATATACTATGTACTACACTGTGCGTTTCTTATATTCTAAGTTTTTCAGTGCAACTCACTCATATACTATATACTACACTGTGCATTTCGTGTAATGCGGGTTTTTCAGTAAATTCTAAGTTTTTCAGTGCAACTCACTCATATACTATGTACTACACTGTGCGTTTCTTATATTCTAAGTTTTTCAGTGCAACTCACTCATATACTATGTACTACACTGTGCTTTTCTTATATTCTAAGTTTTTCAGGGCAACTCACTCATATACTATGTACTACACTGTGCGTTTCTTAAATTCTAAGTTTTTCAGTGCAACTCACTCATATACTATGTACTACACTGTGCGTTTGCTATATTCTAAGTTTTTCAGTGCAACACACTCATATACTATGTACTACACTGTGCGTTTCTTATATTCTAAGTTTTTCAGTGCAACTCACTCATATACTATGTACTACACTGTGCATTTCGTGTGCGGGTTTTTCAGTAAATTCTAAGTTTTTCAGTGCAACTCAGTCATATACTATGTACTACACTGTGCGTTTCTTATATTCTAAGTTTTTCAGTGCAACTCACTCATATACTATGTACTACACTGTGCGTTTCTTATATTCTAAGTTTTTCAGTGCAACTCACTCATATACTATGTACTACACTGTGCGTTTCTTATATTCTAAGTTTTTCAGTGCAACTCACTCATATACTATGTACTACACTGTGCGTTTCTTAAATTCTAAGTTTTTCAGTGCAACTCACTCATATACTATGTACTACAATGTGCGTTTCTTATATTCTAAGATTTTCATTGCAACTCACTCATATACTATGTACTACACTGTGCGTTTCTTTTATAAGTTTTTCAGTGCAACTTACTCATATACTATGTACTACACTGTGCGTTTCTTATATTCTAAGTTTTTCAGTGCAACTCACTCATATACTATGTACTACACTGTGCGTTTCTTATATTCTAAGTTTTTCAGTGCAACTCACTCATATACTATGTACTACACTGTGCATTTCGTGTGCGGGTTTTTCAGTAAATTCTAAGTTTTTCAGTGCAACTCAGTCATATACTATGTACTACACTGTGCGTTTCTTATATTCTAAGTTTTTCAGTGCAACTCACTCATATACTATGTACTACACTGTGCGTTTTTTATATTCTAAGTTTTTCAGTGCAACTCACTCATATACTATGTACTACACTGTGCGTTTCTTATATTCTAAGTTTTTCAGTGCAACTCACTCATATACTATGTACTACACTGTGCGTTTCTTAAATTCTAAGTTTTTCAGTGCAACTCACTCATATACTATGTACTACAATGTGCGTTTCTTATATTCTAAGATTTTCATTACAACTCACTCATATACTATGTACTACACTGTGCGTTTCTTATATTCTAAGTTTTTCAGTGCAACTCACTCATATACTATGTACTACACTGTGCGTTTCTTATATTCTAAGTTTTTCAGTGCAACTCACTCATATACTATGTACTACACTGTGCGTTTCTTATATTCTAAGTTTTTCAGTGCAACTCACTCATATACTATGTACTACACTGTGCGTTTCTTATATTCTAAGTTTTAAAGTGCAACTCACTCATATACTATGTACTACACTGTGCGTTTCTTATATTCTAAGTTTTTCAGTGCAACTCACTCATATACTATGTACTACACTGTGCGTTTCTTATATTCTAAGTTTTTCGTGCAACTCACTCATATACTATGTACTACACTGTGCGTTTCTTATATTCTAAGTTTTTCAGTGCAACTCACTCATATACTATGTACTACACTGTGCATTTCGTGTAATGCGGGTTTTTCAGTAAATTCTAAGTTTTTCAGTGCAACTCACTCATATACTATGTACTACACTGTGCGTTTTTATATTCTAAGTTTTTCAGTGCAACTCACTCATATACTATGTACTACACTGTGCGTTTCTTATATTCTAAGTTTTTCAGTGCAACTCACTCATATACTATATACTACACTGTGCGTTTCTTATATTCTAAGTTTTTCAGTGCAACTCACTCATATACTATGTACTACACTGTGCGTTTCTTATATTCTAAGTTTTTCAGTGCAACTCACTCATATACTATGTACTACACTGTGCGTTTCTTATATTCTAAGTTTTTCAGTGCAACTCACTCATATACTATGTACTACACTGTGCATTTCGTGTAATGCGGGTTTTTCAGTAAATTCTAAGTTCTTCAGTGCAACTCACTCATATACTATGTACTACACTGTGCGTTTCTTATATTCTAAGTTTTTCAGTGCAACTCACTCATATACTATATACTACACTGTGCATTTCGTGTAATGCGGGTTTTTCAGTAAATTCTAAGTTTTTCAGTGCAACTCACTCATATACTATGTACTACACTGTGCGTTTTTTATATTCTAAGTTTTTCAGTGCAACTCACTCATATACTATGTACTACACTGTGCGTTTCTTATATTCTAAGTTTTTCAGGGCAACTCACTCATATACTATGTACTACACTGTGCATTTCTTAAATTCTAAGTTTTTCAGTGCAACTCACTCATATACTATGTACTACACTGTGCGTTTGCTATATTCTAAGTTTTTCAGTGCAACACACTCATATACTATGTACTACACTGTGCGTTTCTTATATTCTAAGTTTTTCAGTGCAACTCACTCATATACTATGTACTACACTGTGCATTTCGTGTGCGGGTTTTTCAGTAAATTCTAAGTTTTTCAGTGCAACTCAGTCATATACTATGTACTACACTGTGCGTTTCTTATATTCTAAGTTTTTCAGTGCAACTCACTCATATACTATGTACTACACTGTGCGTTTTTTATATTCTAAGTTTTTCAGTGCAACTCACTCATATACTATGTACTACACTGTGCGTTTCTTATATTCTAAGTTTTTCAGTGCAACTCACTCATATACTATGTACTACACTGTGCGTTTCTTAAATTCTAAGTTTTTCAGTGCAACTCACTCATATACTATGTACTACAATGTGCGTTTCTTATATTCTAAGATTTTCATTGCAACTCACTCATATACTATGTACTACACTGTGCGTTTCTTTTATAAGTTTTTCAGTGCAACTTACTCATATACTATGTACTACACTGTGCGTTTCTTATATTCTAAGTTTTTCAGTGCAACTCACTCATATACTATGTACTACACTGTTAGTTTCTTATATTCTAAGTTTTTCAGTGCAACTCACTCATATACTATGTACTACACTGTGCATTTCGTGTGCGGGTTTTTCAGTAAATTCTAAGTTTTTCAGTGCAACTCAGTCATATACTATGTACTACACTGTGCGTTTCTTATATTCTAAGTTTTTCAGTGCAACTCACTCATATACTATGTACTACACTGTGCGTTTTTTATATTCTAAGTTTTTCAGTGCAACTCACTCATATACTATGTACTACACTGTGCGTTTCTTATATTCTAAGTTTTTCAGTGCAACTCACTCATATACTATGTACTACACTGTGCGTTTCTTAAATTCTAAGTTTTTCAGTGCAACTCACTCATATACTATGTACTACAATGTGCGTTTCTTATATTCTAAGATTTTCATTACAACTCACTCATATACTATGTACTACACTGTGCGTTTCTTATATTCTAAGTTTTTCAGTGCAACTCACTCATATACTATGTACTACACTGTGCGTTTCTTATATTCTAAGTTTTTCAGTGCAACTCACTCATATACTATGTACTACACTGTGCGTTTCTTATATTCTAAGTTTTTCAGTGCAACTCACTCATATACTATGTACTACACTGTGCGTTTCTTATATTCTAAGTTTTAAAGTGCAACTCACTCATATACTATGTACTACACTGTGCGTTTCTTATATTCTAAGTTTTTCAGTGCAACTCACTCATATACTATGTACTACACTGTGCGTTTCTTATATTCTAAGTTTTTCGTGCAACTCACTCATATACTATGTACTACACTGTGCGTTTCTTATATTCTAAGTTTTTCAGTGCAACTCACTCATATACTATGTACTACACTGTGCATTTCGTGTAATGCGGGTTTTTCAGTAAATTCTAAGTTTTTCAGTGCAACTCACTCATATACTATGTACTACACTGTGCGTTTTTATATTCTAAGTTTTTCAGTGCAACTCACTCATATACTATGTACTACACTGTGCGTTTCTTATATTCTAAGTTTTTCAGTGCAACTCACTCATATACTATATACTACACTGTGCGTTTCTTATATTCTAAGTTTTTCAGTGCAACTCACTCATATACTATGTACTACACTGTGCGTTTCTTATATTCTAAGTTTTTCAGTGCAACTCACTCATATACTATGTACTACACTGTGCGTTTCTTATATTCTAAGTTTTTCAGTGCAACTAACTCATATACTATGTACTACACTGTGCGTTTCTTATATTCTAAGTTTTTCAGTGCAACTCACTCATATACTATGTACTACACTGTGCATTTCGTGTAATGCGGGTTTTTCAGTAAATTCTAAGTTTTTCAGTGCAACTCACTCATATACTATGTACTACACTGTGCGTTTCTTATATTCTAAGTTTTTCAGTGCAACTCACTCATATACTATGTACTACACTGTGCATTTCTTATATTCTAAGTTTTTCAGTGCAACTCACTCATATACTATGTACTACACTGTGCGTTTCTTATATTCTAAGTTTTTCAGTGCAACTCACTCATATACTATGTACTACACTGTGTGTTTCTTAAATTCTAAGTTTTTCAGTGCAACTCACTCATATACTATGTACTACACTGTGCGTTTCTTATATTCTAAGTTTTTCAGTGCAACTCACTCATATACTATGTACTACACTGTGCGTTTCTTAAATTCTAAGTTTTTCAGTGCAACTCACTCATATACTATGTACTACAATGTGCGTTTCTTATATTCTAAGATTTTCATTACAACTCACTCATATACTATGTACTACACTGTGCGTTTCTTATATTCTAAGTTTTTCAGTGCAACTCACTCATATACTATGTACTACACTGTGCGTTTCTTATATTCTAAGTTTTTCAGTGCAACTCACTCATATACTATGTACTACACTGTGCGTTTCTTATATTCTAAGTTTTTCAGTGCAACTCACTCATATACTATGTACTACACTGTGCATTTCGTGTAATGCGGGTTTTTCAGTAAATTCTAAGTTCTTCAGTGCAACTCACTCATATACTATGTACTACACTGTGCGTTTCTTATATTCTAAGTTTTTCAGTGCAACTCACTCATATACTATATACTACACTGTGCATTTCGTGTAATGCGGGTTTTTCAGTAAATTCTAAGTTTTTCAGTGCAACTCACTCATATACTATGTACTACACTGTGCGTTTCTTATATTCTAAGTTTTTCAGTGCAACTCACTCATATACTATGTACTACACTGTGCTTTTCTTATATTCTAAGTTTTTCAGGGCAACTCACTCATATACTATGTACTACACTGTGCGTTTCTTAAATTCTAAGTTTTTCAGTGCAACTCACTCATATACTATGTACTACACTGTGCGTTTGCTATATTCTAAGTTTTTCAGTGCAACACACTCATATACTATGTACTACACTGTGCGTTTCTTATATTCTAAGTTTTTCAGTGCAACTCACTCATATACTATGTACTACACTGTGCATTTCGTGTGCGGGTTTTTCAGTAAATTCTAAGTTTTTCAGTGCAACTCAGTCATATACTATGTACTACACTGTGCGTTTCTTATATTCTAAGTTTTTCAGTGCAACTCACTCATATACTATGTACTACACTGTGCGTTTCTTATATTCTAAGTTTTTCAGTGCAACTCACTCATATACTATGTACTACACTGTGCGTTTCTTATATTCTAAGTTTTTCAGTGCAACTCACTCATATACTATGTACTACACTGTGCGTTTCTTAAATTCTAAGTTTTTCAGTGCAACTCACTCATATACTATGTACTACAATGTGCGTTTCTTATATTCTAAGATTTTCATTGCAACTCACTCATATACTATGTACTACACTGTGCGTTTCTTTTATAAGTTTTTCAGTGCAACTTACTCATATACTATGTACTACACTGTGCGTTTCTTATATTCTAAGTTTTTCAGTGCAACTCACTCATATACTATGTACTACACTGTGCGTTTCTTATATTCTAAGTTTTTCAGTGCAACTCACTCATATACTATGTACTACACTGTGCATTTCGTGTGCGGGTTTTTCAGTAAATTCTAAGTTTTTCAGTGCAACTCAGTCATATACTATGTACTACACTGTGCGTTTCTTATATTCTAAGTTTTTCAGTGCAACTCACTCATATACTATGTACTACACTGTGCGTTTTTTATATTCTAAGTTTTTCAGTGCAACTCACTCATATACTATGTACTACACTGTGCGTTTCTTATATTCTAAGTTTTTCAGTGCAACTCACTCATATACTATGTACTACACTGTGCGTTTCTTAAATTCTAAGTTTTTCAGTGCAACTCACTCATATACTATGTACTACAATGTGCGTTTCTTATATTCTAAGATTTTCATTACAACTCACTCATATACTATGTACTACACTGTGCGTTTCTTATATTCTAAGTTTTTCAGTGCAACTCACTCATATACTATGTACTACACTGTGCGTTTCTTATATTCTAAGTTTTTCAGTGCAACTCACTCATATACTATGTACTACACTGTGCGTTTCTTATATTCTAAGTTTTTCAGTGCAACTCACTCATATACTATGTACTACACTGTGCGTTTCTTATATTCTAAGTTTTAAAGTGCAACTCACTCATATACTATGTACTACACTGTGCGTTTCTTATATTCTAAGTTTTTCAGTGCAACTCACTCATATACTATGTACTACACTGTGCGTTTCTTATATTCTAAGTTTTTCGTGCAACTCACTCATATACTATGTACTACACTGTGCGTTTCTTATATTCTAAGTTTTTCAGTGCAACTCACTCATATACTATGTACTACACTGTGCATTTCGTGTAATGCGGGTTTTTCAGTAAATTCTAAGTTTTTCAGTGCAACTCACTCATATACTATGTACTACACTGTGCGTTTTTATATTCTAAGTTTTTCAGTGCAACTCACTCATATACTATGTACTACACTGTGCGTTTCTTATATTCTAAGTTTTTCAGTGCAACTCACTCATATACTATATACTACACTGTGCGTTTCTTATATTCTAAGTTTTTCAGTGCAACTCACTCATATACTATGTACTACACTGTGCGTTTCTTATATTCTAAGTTTTTCAGTGCAACTCACTCATATACTATGTACTACACTGTGCGTTTCTTATATTCTAAGTTTTTCAGTGCAACTCACTCATATACTATGTACTACACTGTGCATTTCGTGTAATGCGGGTTTTTCAGTAAATTCTAAGTTCTTCAGTGCAACTCACTCATATACTATGTACTACACTGTGCGTTTCTTATATTCTAAGTTTTTCAGTGCAACTCACTCATATACTATATACTACACTGTGCATTTCGTGTAATGCGGGTTTTTCAGTAAATTCTAAGTTTTTCAGTGCAACTCACTCATATACTATGTACTACACTGTGCGTTTTTTATATTCTAAGTTTTTCAGTGCAACTCACTCATATACTATGTACTACACTGTGCGTTTCTTATATTCTAAGTTTTTCAGGGCAACTCACTCATATACTATGTACTACACTGTGCGTTTCTTAAATTCTAAGTTTTTCAGTGCAACTCACTCATATACTATGTACTACACTGTGCGTTTGCTATATTCTAAGTTTTTCAGTGCAACACACTCATATACTATGTACTACACTGTGCGTTTCTTATATTCTAAGTTTTTCAGTGCAACTCACTCATATACTATGTACTACACTGTGCATTTCGTGTGCGGGTTTTTCAGTAAATTCTAAGTTTTTCAGTGCAACTCAGTCATATACTATGTACTACACTGTGCGTTTCTTATATTCTAAGTTTTTCAGTGCAACTCACTCATATACTATGTACTACACTGTGCGTTTTTTATATTCTAAGTTTTTCAGTGCAACTCACTCATATACTATGTACTACACTGTGCGTTTCTTATATTCTAAGTTTTTCAGTGCAACTCACTCATATACTATGTACTACACTGTGCGTTTCTTAAATTCTAAGTTTTTCAGTGCAACTCACTCATATACTATGTACTACAATGTGCGTTTCTTATATTCTAAGATTTTCATTGCAACTCACTCATATACTATGTACTACACTGTGCGTTTCTTTTATAAGTTTTTCAGTGCAACTTACTCATATACTATGTACTACACTGTGCGTTTCTTATATTCTAAGTTTTTCAGTGCAACTCACTCATATACTATGTACTACACTGTTAGTTTCTTATATTCTAAGTTTTTCAGTGCAACTCACTCATATACTATGTACTACACTGTGCATTTCGTGTGCGGGTTTTTCAGTAAATTCTAAGTTTTTCAGTGCAACTCAGTCATATACTATGTACTACACTGTGCGTTTCTTATATTCTAAGTTTTTCAGTGCAACTCACTCATATACTATGTACTACACTGTGCGTTTTTTATATTCTAAGTTTTTCAGTGCAACTCACTCATATACTATGTACTACACTGTGCGTTTCTTATATTCTAAGTTTTTCAGTGCAACTCACTCATATACTATGTACTACACTGTGCGTTTCTTAAATTCTAAGTTTTTCAGTGCAACTCACTCATATACTATGTACTACAATGTGCGTTTCTTATATTCTAAGATTTTCATTACAACTCACTCATATACTATGTACTACACTGTGCGTTTCTTATATTCTAAGTTTTTCAGTGCAACTCACTCATATACTATGTACTACACTGTGCGTTTCTTATATTCTAAGTTTTTCAGTGCAACTCACTCATATACTATGTACTACACTGTGCGTTTCTTATATTCTAAGTTTTTCAGTGCAACTCACTCATATACTATGTACTACACTGTGCGTTTCTTATATTCTAAGTTTTAAAGTGCAACTCACTCATATACTATGTACTACACTGTGCGTTTCTTATATTCTAAGTTTTTCAGTGCAACTCACTCATATACTATGTACTACACTGTGCGTTTCTTATATTCTAAGTTTTTCGTGCAACTCACTCATATACTATGTACTACACTGTGCGTTTCTTATATTCTAAGTTTTTCAGTGCAACTCACTCATATACTATGTACTACACTGTGCATTTCGTGTAATGCGGGTTTTTCAGTAAATTCTAAGTTTTTCAGTGCAACTCACTCATATACTATGTACTACACTGTGCGTTTTTATATTCTAAGTTTTTCAGTGCAACTCACTCATATACTATGTACTACACTGTGCGTTTCTTATATTCTAAGTTTTTCAGTGCAACTCACTCATATACTATATACTACACTGTGCGTTTCTTATATTCTAAGTTTTTCAGTGCAACTCACTCATATACTATGTACTACACTGTGCGTTTCTTATATTCTAAGTTTTTCAGTGCAACTCACTCATATACTATGTACTACACTGTGCGTTTCTTATATTCTAAGTTTTTCAGTGCAACTAACTCATATACTATGTACTACACTGTGCGTTTCTTATATTCTAAGTTTTTCAGTGCAACTCACTCATATACTATGTACTACACTGTGCATTTCGTGTAATGCGGGTTTTTCAGTAAATTCTAAGTTTTTCAGTGCAACTCACTCATATACTATGTACTACACTGTGCGTTTCTTATATTCTAAGTTTTTCAGTGCAACTCACTCATATACTATGTACTACACTGTGCATTTCTTATATTCTAAGTTTTTCAGTGCAACTCACTCATATACTATGTACTACACTGTGCGTTTCTTATATTCTAAGTTTTTCAGTGCAACTCACTCATATACTATGTACTACACTGTGTGTTTCTTAAATTCTAAGTTTTTCAGTGCAACTCACTCATATACTATGTACTACACTGTGCGTTTCTTAAATTCTAAGTTTTTCAGTGCAACTCACTCATATACTATGTACTACACTGTGCGTTTCTTATATTCTAAGTTTTTCATTGCAACTCACTCATATACTATGTACTACACTGTGCGTTTCTTATATTCTAAGTTTTTCAGTGCAACTCACTCATATACTATGTACTACACTGTGCATTTCGTGTAATGCGGGTTTTTCAGTAAATTCTAAATTTTTCAGTGCAACTCACTCATATACTATGTACTACACTGTGCGTTTCTTATATTCTAAGTTTTTCATTGCAACTCACTCATATACTATGTACTACACTGTGCGTTTCTTATATTCTAAGTTTTTCAGTGCAACTCACTCATATACTATGTACTACACTGTGCATTTCGTGTAATGCGGGTTTTTCAGTAAATTCTAAGTTGTTCAGTGCAACTCACTCATATACTATGTACAACACTGTGCGTTTCTTATATTCTAAGTTTTTCAGTGCAACTCACTCATATACTATATACTACACTGTGCATTTCGTGTAATGCGGGTTTTTCAGTAAATTCTAAGTTTTTCAGTGCAACTCACTCATATACTATGTACTACACTGTGCGTTTCTTATATTCTAAGTTTTTCAGTGCAACTCACTCATATACTATGTACTACACTGTGCGTTTCTTATATTCTAAGTTTTTCAGGGCAACTCACTCATATACTATGTACTACACTGTGCGTTTCTTAAATTCTAAGTTTTTCAGTGCAACTCACTCATATACTATGTACTACACTGTGCGTTTGCTATATTCTAAGTTTTTCAGTGCAACACACTCATATACTATGTACTACACTGTGCGTTTCTTATATTCTAAGTTTTTCAGTGCAACTCACTCATATACTATGTACTACACTGTGCATTTCGTGTGCGGGTTTTTCAGTAAATTCTAAGTTTTTCAGTGCAACTCAGTCATATACTATGTACTACACTGTGCGTTTCTTATATTCTAAGTTTTTCAGTGCAACTCACTCATATACTATGTACTACACTGTGCGTTTTTTATATTCTAAGTTTTTCAGTGCAACTCACTCATATACTATGTACTACACTGTGCGTTTCTTATATTCTAAGTTTTTCAGTGCAACTCACTCATATACTATGTACTACACTGTGCGTTTCTTAAATTCTAAGTTTTTCAGTGCAACTCACTCATATACTATGTACTACAATGTGCGTTTCTTATATTCTAAGATTTTCATTGCAACTCACTCATATACTATGTACTACACTGTGCGTTTCTTTTATAAGTTTTTCAGTGCAACTTACTCATATACTATGTACTACACTGTGCGTTTCTTATATTCTAAGTTTTTCAGTGCAACTCACTCATATACTATGTACTACACTGTGCGTTTCTTATATTCTAAGTTTTTCAGTGCAACTCACTCATATACTATGTACTACACTGTGCATTTCGTGTGCGGGTTTTTCAGTAAATTCTAAGTTTTTCAGTGCAACTCAGTCATATACTATGTACTACACTGTGCGTTTCTTATATTCTAAGTTTTTCAGTGCAACTCACTCATATACTATGTACTACACTGTGCGTTTTTTATATTCTAAGTTTTTCAGTGCAACTCACTCATATACTATGTACTACACTGTGCGTTTCTTATATTCTAAGTTTTTCAGTGCAACTCACTCATATACTATGTACTACACTGTGCGTTTCTTAAATTCTAAGTTTTTCAGTGCAACTCACTCATATACTATGTACTACAATGTGCGTTTCTTATATTCTAAGATTTTCATTACAACTCACTCATATACTATGTACTACACTGTGCGTTTCTTATATTCTAAGTTTTTCAGTGCAACTCACTCATATACTATGTACTACACTGTGCGTTTCTTATATTCTAAGTTTTTCAGTGCAACTCACTCATATACTATGTACTACACTGTGCGTTTCTTATATTCTAAGTTTTTCAGTGCAACTCACTCATATACTATGTACTACACTGTGCGTTTCTTATATTCTAAGTTTTAAAGTGCAACTCACTCATATACTATGTACTACACTGTGCGTTTCTTATATTCTAAGTTTTTCAGTGCAACTCACTCATATACTATGTACTACACTGTGCGTTTCTTATATTCTAAGTTTTTCGTGCAACTCACTCATATACTATGTACTACACTGTGCGTTTCTTATATTCTAAGTTTTTCAGTGCAACTCACTCATATACTATGTACTACACTGTGCGTTTCTTATATTCTAAGTTTTTCAGTGCAACTCACTCATATACTATGTACTACACTGTGCATTTCGTGTAATGCGGGTTTTTCAGTAAATTCTAAGTTTTTCAGTGCAACTCACTCATATACTATGTACTACACTGTACGTTTCTTATATTCTAAGTTTTTCAGTGCAACTCACTCATATTCTATGTACTACACTGTGCGTTTCTTATATTCTAAGTTTTTCAGTGCAACTCACTCATATACTATGTACTACACTGTGCGTTTCTTATATTCTAAGTTTTTCAGTGCAACTCACTCATATACTATGTACTACACTGTGCGTTTCTTATATTCTAAGTTTTTCAGTGCAACTCACTCATATTCTATGTACTACACTGTGCGTTTCTTATATTCTAAGTTTTTCAGTGCAACTCACTCATATACTATGTACTACACTGTGCGTTTCTTATATTCTAAGTTTTTCAGTGCAACTCACTCATATACTATGTACTACACTGTGCGTTTCTTATATTCTAAGTTTTTCAGTGCAACTCACTCATATACTATGTACTACACTGTGCGTTTCTTATATTCTAAGTTTTTCAGTGCAACTCACTCATATACTATGT
Organism: Mus caroli; assembly: GCF_978045245.1. NCBI lineage: Eukaryota > Metazoa > Chordata > Mammalia > Rodentia > Muridae > Mus > Mus caroli. The sequence goes on from NW_028227283.1 coordinate 880,648, forward strand.
ACTACACTGTGCGTTTCTTAAATTCTAAGTTTTTCAGTGCAACTCACTCCTATACTATGTACTACACTGTGTGTTTCTTATATTCTAAGTTTTTCAGTGCAACTCACTCATATACTATGTACTACACAGTGCGTTTCTTATATTCTAAGTTTTTCAGTGCAACTCACTCATATACTATGTACTACACTGTGCTTTTCTTATATTCTAAGTTTTTCAGTGCAACTCACTCATATACTATGTACTACACTGTGCGTTTCTTAAATTCTAAGTTTTTCAGTGCAACTCACTCATACACTATGTACTACAATGTGCGTTTCTTATATTCTAAGTTTTTCAGTGCAACTCACTCATATACTATGTACTACACTGTGCGTTTCTTATATTCTAAGTTTTTCAGTGCAACTCACTCATATACTATGTACTACACTGTGCGTTTCTTAAATTCTAAGTTTTTCAGTGCAACTCACTCATATACTATGTACTACAATGTGCGTTTCTTATATTCTAAGATTTTCATTGCAACTCACTCATATACTATGTACTACACTGTGCGTTTCTTTTATAAGTTTTTCAGTGCAACTTACTCATATACTATGTACTACACTGTGCGTTTCTTATATTCTAAGTTTTTCAGTGCAACTCACTCATATACTATGTACTACACTGTGCGTTTCTTATATTCTAAGTTTTTCAGTGCAACTCACTCATATACTATGTACTACACTGTGCATTTCGTGTGCGGGTTTTTCAGTAAATTCTAAGTTTTTCAGTGCAACTCAGTCATATACTATGTACTACACTGTGCGTTTCTTATATTCTAAGTTTTTCAGTGCAACTCACTCATATACTATGTACTACACTGTGCGTTTTTTATATTCTAAGTTTTTCAGTGCAACTCACTCATATACTATGTACTACACTGTGCGTTTCTTATATTCTAAGTTTTTCAGTGCAACTCACTCATATACTATGTACTACACTGTGCGTTTCTTAAATTCTAAGTTTTTCAGTGCAACTCACTCATATACTATGTACTACAATGTGCGTTTCTTATATTCTAAGATTTTCATTACAACTCACTCATATACTATGTACTACACTGTGCGTTTCTTATATTCTAAGTTTTTCAGTGCAACTCACTCATATACTATGTACTACACTGTGCGTTTCTTATATTCTAAGTTTTTCAGTGCAACTCACTCATATACTATGTACTACACTGTGCGTTTCTTATATTCTAAGTTTTTCAGTGCAACTCACTCATATACTATGTACTACACTGTGCGTTTCTTATATTCTAAGTTTTAAAGTGCAACTCACTCATATACTATGTACTACACTGTGCGTTTCTTATATTCTAAGTTTTTCAGTGCAACTCACTCATATACTATGTACTACACTGTGCGTTTCTTATATTCTAAGTTTTTCGTGCAACTCACTCATATACTATGTACTACACTGTGCGTTTCTTATATTCTAAGTTTTTCAGTGCAACTCACTCATATACTATGTACTACACTGTGCGTTTCTTATATTCTAAGTTTTTCAGTGCAACTCACTCATATACTATGTACTACACTGTGCATTTCGTGTAATGCGGGTTTTTCAGTAAATTCTAAGTTTTTCAGTGCAACTCACTCATATACTATGTACTACACTGTACGTTTCTTATATTCTAAGTTTTTCAGTGCAACTCACTCATATTCTATGTACTACACTGTGCGTTTCTTATATTCTAAGTTTTTCAGTGCAACTCACTCATATACTATGTACTACACTGTGCGTTTCTTATATTCTAAGTTTTTCAGTGCAACTCACTCATATACTATGTACTACACTGTGCGTTTCTTATATTCTAAGTTTTTCAGTGCAACTCACTCATATTCTATGTACTACACTGTGCGTTTCTTATATTCTAAGTTTTTCAGTGCAACTCACTCATATACTATGTACTACACTGTGCGTTTCTTATATTCTAAGTTTTTCAGTGCAACTCACTCATATACTATGTACTACACTGTGCGTTTCTTATATTCTAAGTTTTTCAGTGCAACTCACTCATATACTATGTACTACACTGTGCGTTTCTTATATTCTAAGTTTTTCAGTGCAACTCACTCATATACTATGTACTACACTGTGCGTTTCTTAAATTCTAAGTTTTTCAGTGCAACTCACTCCTATACTATGTACTACACTGTGTGTTTCTTATATTCTAAGTTTTTCAGTGCAACTCACTCATATACTATGTACTACACAGTGCGTTTCTTATATTCTAAGTTTTTCAGTGCAACTCACTCATATACTATGTACTACACTGTGCTTTTCTTATATTCTAAGTTTTTCAGTGCAACTCACTCATATACTATGTACTACACTGTGCGTTTCTTAAATTCTAAGTTTTTCAGTGCAACTCACTCATACACTATGTACTACAATGTGCGTTTCTTATATTCTAAGTTTTTCAGTGCAACTCACTCATATACTATGTACTACACTGTGCATTTCGTGCAATGCGGGTTTTTCAGTAAATTCTAAGTTTTTCAGTGCAACTCACTCATATACTATGTACTACACTGTGCGTTTTTATATTCTAAGTTTTTCAGTGCAACTCACTCATATACTATGTACTACACTGTGCATTTCTTATATTCTAAGTTTTTCAGTGCAACTCACTCATATACTATGTACTACACTGTGCGTTTCTTATATTCTAAGTTTTTCAGTGCAACTCACTCATATACTATGTACTACACTGTGCGTTTCTTAAATTCTAAGTTTTTCAGTGCAACTCACTCATATACTATGTACTACACTGTGCGTTTCTTATATTCTAAGTTTTTCATTGCAACTCACTCATATACTATGTACTACACTGTGCGTTTCTTATATTCTAAGTTTTTCAGTGCAACTCACTCATATACTATGTACTACACTGTGAATTTCGTGTAATGCGTGTTTTTCAGTAAATTCTAAGTTTCAGTGCAACTCACTCATATACTATGTACTACACTGTGCGTTTCTTATATTCTAAGTTTTTCAGTGCAACTCACTCATATACTATATACTACACTGTGCATTTCGTGTAATGCGGGTTTTTCAGTAAATTCAAAGTTTTTCAGTGCAACTCACTCATATACTATGTACTACACTGTGCGTTTCTTATATTCTAAGTTTTTCAGTGCAACTCACTCATATATTATGTACTACACTGTGCGTTTCTTATATTCTAAGTTTTTCAGTGCAACTCACTCATATACTATGTACTACACTGTGCGTTTCTTAAATTCTAAGTTTTTCAGTGCAACTCACTCCTATACTATGTACTACACTGTGCGTTTCTTATATTCTAAGTTTTTCAGTGCAACTCACTCATATACTATGTACTACACTGTGCGTTTCTTATATTCTAAGTTTTTCAGTGCAACTCACTCATATACTATGTACTACACTGTGCTTTTCTTATATTCTAAGTTTTTCAGTGCAACTCACTCATATACTATGTACTACACTGTGCGTTTCTTAAATTCTAAGTTTTTCAGTGCAACTCACTCATACACTATGTACTACAATGTGCGTTTCTTATATTCTAAGTTTTTCAGTGCAACTCACTCATATACTATGTACTACACTGTGCATTTCGTGTAATGCGGGTTTTTCAGTAAATTCTAAGTTTTTCAGTGCAACTCACTCATATACTATGTACTACACTGTGCGTTTTTATATTCTAAGTTTTTCAGTGCAACTCACTCATATACTATGTACTACACTGTGCATTTCTTATATTCTAAGTTTTTCAGTGCAACTCACTCATATACTATGTACTACACTGTGCGTTTCTTATATTCTAAGTTTTTCAGTGCAACTCACTCATATACTATGTACTACACTGTGTGTTTCTTAAATTCTAAGTTTTTCAGTGCAACTCACTCATATACTATGTACTACACTGTGCGTTTCTTAAATTCTAAGTTTTTCAGTGCAACTCACTCATATACTATGTACTACACTGTGCGTTTCTTATATTCTAAGTTTTTCATTGCAACTCACTCATATACTATGTACTACACTGTGCGTTTCTTATATTCTAAGTTTTTCAGTGCAACTCACTCATATACTATGTACTACACTGTGCATTTCGTGTAATGCGGATTTTTCAGTAAATTCTAAGTTTCAGTGCAACTCACTCATATACTATGTACTACACTGTGCGTTTCTTATATTCTAAGTTTTTCAGTGCAACTCACTCATATACTATATACTACACTGTGCATTTCGTGTAATGCGGGTTTTTCAGTAAATTCAAAGTTTTTCAGTGCAACTCACTCATATACTATGTACTACACTGTGCGTTTCTTATATTCTAAGTTTTTCATTGCAACTCACTCATATACTATGTACTACACTGTGCGTTTCTTATATTCTAAGTTTTTCAGTGCAACTCACTCATATACTATGTACTACACTGTGCATTTCGTGTAATGCGGGTTTTTCAGTAAATTCTAAGTTCTTCAGTGCAACTCACTCATATACTATGTACTACACTGTGCGTTTCTTATATTCTAAGTTTTTCAGTGCAACTCACTCATATACTATATACTACACTGTGCATTTCGTGTAATGCGGGTTTTTCAGTAAATTCTAAGTTTTTCAGTGCAACTCACTCATATACTATGTACTACACTGTGCGTTTCTTATATTCTAAGTTTTTCAGTGCAACTCACTCATATACTATGTACTACACTGTGCGTTTCTTATATTCTAAGTTTTTCAGTGCAACTCACTCATATACTATGTACTACACTGTGCGTTTCTTATATTCTAAGTTTTTCGTGCAACTCACTCATATACTATGTACTACACTGTGCGTTTCTTATATTCTAAGTTTTTCAGTGCAACTCACTCATATACTATGTACTACACTGTGCGTTTCTTATATTCTAAGTTTTTCAGTGCAACTCACTCATATACTATGTACTACACTGTGCGTTTCTTATATTCTAAGTTTTTCAGTGCAACTCACTCATATACTATGTACTACACTGTGCGTTTCTTATATTCTAAGTTTTTCAGTGCAACTCACTCATATACTATGTACTACACTGTGCGTTTCTTATATTCTAAGTTTTTCAGGGCAACTCATTCATATACTATGTACTACACTGTGCGTTTCTTATATTCTAAGTTTTTCAGGGCAACTCACTCATATACTATGTACTACACTGTGCGTTTCTTAAATTCTAAGTTTTTCAGTGCAACTCACTCATATACTATGTACTACACTGTGCGTTTCTTATATTCTAAGTTTTTCAGTGCAACTCACTCATATACTATGTACTACACTGTGCGTTTCTTATATTCTAAGTTTTTCAGTGCAACTCACTCATATACTATGTACTACACTGTGCATTTCGTGTGCGGGTTTTTCAGTAAATTCTAAGTTTTTCAGTGCAACTCACTCATATACTATGTACTACACTGTGCGTTTCTTATATTCTAAGTATTTCAGTGCAACTCACTCATATACTATGTACTACACTGTGCATTTCGTGTGCGGGTTTTTCAGTAAATTCTAAGTTTTTCATTGCAACTCACTCATATACTATGTACTACACTGTGCGTTTCTTATATTCTAAGTTTTTCAGTGCAACTCACTCATATACTATGTACTACACTGTGCATTTCGTGTAATGCGGGTTTTTCAGTAAATTCTAAGTTTCAGTGCAACTCACTCATATACTATGTACTACACTGTGCGTTTCTTATATTCTAAGTTTTTCAGTGCAACTCACTCATATACTATATACTACACTGTGCATTTCGTGTAATGCGGGTTTTTCAGTAAATTCAAAGTTTTTCAGTGCAACTCACTCATATACTATGTACTACACTGTGCGTTTCTTATATTCTAAGTTTTTCATTGCAACTCACTCATATACTATGTACTACACTGTGCGTTTCTTATATTCTAAGTTTTTCAGTGCAACTCACTCATATACTATGTACTACACTGTGCATTTCGTGTAATGCGGGTTTTTCAGTAAATTCTAAGTTCTTCAGTGCAACTCACTCATATACTATGTACTACACTGTGCGTTTCTTATATTCTAAGTTTTTCAGTGCAACTCACTCATATACTATATACTACACTGTGCATTTCGTGTAATGCGGGTTTTTCAGTAAATTCTAAGTTTTTCAGTGCAACTCACTCATATACTATGTACTACACTGTGCGTTTCTTATATTCTAAGTTTTTCAGTGCAACTCACTCATATACTATGTACTACACTGTGCGTTTCTTATATTCTAAGTTTTTCAGTGCAACTCACTCATATACTATGTACTACACTGTGCGTTTCTTATATTCTAAGTTTTTCAGTGCAACTCACTCATATACTATGTACTACACTGTCCGTTTCTTATATTCTAAGTTTTTCAGTGCAACTCACTCATATACTATGTACTACACTGTGCGTTTCTTATATTCTAAGTTTTTCAGTGCAACTCACTCATATACTATGTACTACACTGTGCGTTTCTTATATTCTAAGTTTTTCAGTGCAACTCACTCATATACTATGTACTACACTGTGCGTTTCTTATATTCTAAGTTTTTCGTGCAACTCACTCATATACTATGTACTACACTGTGCGTTTCTTATATTCTAAGTTTTTCAGTGCAACTCACTCATATACTATGTACTACACTGTGCGTTTCTTATATTCTAAGTTTTTCAGTGCAACTCACTCATATACTATGTACTACACTGTGCGTTTCTTATATTCTAAGTTTTTCAGTGCAACTCACTCATATACTATGTACTACACTGTGCGTTTCTTATATTCTAAGTTTTTCAGTGCAACTCACTCATATTCTATGTACTACACTGTGCGTTTCTTATATTCTAAGTTTTTCAGTGCAACTCACTCATATACTATGTACTACACTGTGCGTTTCTTATATTCTAAGTTTTTCAGTGCAACTCACTCATATACTATGTACTACACTGTGCGTTTCTTATATTCTAAGTTTTTCAGTGCAACTCACTCATATACTATGTACTACACTGTGCGTTTCTTATATTCTAAGTTTTTCAGTGCAACTCACTCATATACTATGTACTACACTGTGCATTTCGTGTAATGCGGGTTTTTCAGTAAATTCTAAGTTTTTCAGTGCAACTCACTCATATACTATGTACTACACTGTGCGTTTTTATATTCTAAGTTTTTCAGTGCAACTCACTCATATACTATGTACTACACTGTGCATTTCTTATATTCTAAGTTTTTCAGTGCAACTCACTCATATACTATGTACTACACTGTGCGTTTCTTATATTCTAAGTTTTTCAGTGCAACTCACTCATATACTATGTACTACACTGTGTGTTTCTTAAATTCTAAGTTTTTCAGTGCAACTCACTCATATACTATGTACTACACTGTGCGTTTCTTAAATTCTAAGTTTTTCAGTGCAACTCACTCATATACTATGTACTACAATGTGCGTTTCTTATATTCTAAGATTTTCATTACAACTCACTCATATACTATGTACTACACTGTGCGTTTCTTATATTCTAAGTTTTTCAGTGCAACTCACTCATATACTATGTACTACACTGTGCGTTTCTTATATTCTAAGTTTTTCAGTGCAACTCACTCATATACTATGTACTACACTGTGCGTTTCTTATATTCTAAGTTTTTCAGTGCAACTCACTCATATACTATGTACTACACTGTGCGTTTCTTATATTCTAAGTTTTAAAGTGCAACTCACTCATATACTATGTACTACACTGTGCGTTTCTTATATTCTAAGTTTTTCAGTGCAACTCACTCATATACTATGTACTACACTGTGCGTTTCTTATATTCTAAGTTTTTCGTGCAACTCACTCATATACTATGTACTACACTGTGCGTTTCTTATATTCTAAGTTTTTCAGTGCAACTCACTCATATACTATGTACTACACTGTGCGTTTCTTATATTCTAAGTTTTTCAGTGCAACTCACTCATATACTATGTACTACACTGTGCATTTCGTGTAATGCGGGTTTTTCAGTAAATTCTAAGTTTTTCAGTGCAACTCACTCATATACTATGTACTACACTGTACGTTTCTTATATTCTAAGTTTTTCAGTGCAACTCACTCATATTCTATGTACTACACTGTGCGTTTCTTATATTCTAAGTTTTTCAGTGCAACTCACTCATATACTATGTACTACACTGTGCGTTTCTTATATTCTAAGTTTTTCAGTGCAACTCACTCATATACTATGTACTACACTGTGCGTTTCTTATATTCTAAGTTTTTCAGTGCAACTCACTCATATTCTATGTACTACACTGTGCGTTTCTTATATTCTAAGTTTTTCAGTGCAACTCACTCATATACTATGTACTACACTGTGCGTTTCTTATATTCTAAGTTTTTCAGTGCAACTCACTCATATACTATGTACTACACTGTGCGTTTCTTATATTCTAAGTTTTTCAGTGCAACTCACTCATATACTATGTACTACACTGTGCGTTTCTTATATTCTAAGTTTTTCAGTGCAACTCACTCATATACTATGTACTACACTGTGCGTTTCTTAAATTCTAAGTTTTTCAGTGCAACTCACTCCTATACTATGTACTACACTGTGTGTTTCTTATATTCTAAGTTTTTCAGTGCAACTCACTCATATACTATGTACTACACAGTGCGTTTCTTATATTCTAAGTTTTTCAGTGCAACTCACTCATATACTATGTACTACACTGTGCTTTTCTTATATTCTAAGTTTTTCAGTGCAACTCACTCATATACTATGTACTACACTGTGCGTTTCTTAAATTCTAAGTTTTTCAGTGCAACTCACTCATACACTATGTACTACAATGTGCGTTTCTTATATTCTAAGTTTTTCAGTGCAACTCACTCATATACTATGTACTACACTGTGCATTTCGTGCAATGCGGGTTTTTCAGTAAATTCTAAGTTTTTCAGTGCAACTCACTCATATACTATGTACTACACTGTGCGTTTTTATATTCTAAGTTTTTCAGTGCAACTCACTCATATACTATGTACTACACTGTGCATTTCTTATATTCTAAGTTTTTCAGTGCAACTCACTCATATACTATGTACTACACTGTGCGTTTCTTATATTCTAAGTTTTTCAGTGCAACTCACTCATATACTATGTACTACACTGTGCGTTTCTTAAATTCTAAGTTTTTCAGTGCAACTCACTCATATACTATGTACTACACTGTGCGTTTCTTATATTCTAAGTTTTTCATTGCAACTCACTCATATACTATGTACTACACTGTGCGTTTCTTATATTCTAAGTTTTTCAGTGCAACTCACTCATATACTATGTACTACACTGTGAATTTCGTGTAATGCGTGTTTTTCAGTAAATTCTAAGTTTCAGTGCAACTCACTCATATACTATGTACTACACTGTGCGTTTCTTATATTCTAAGTTTTTCAGTGCAACTCACTCATATACTATATACTACACTGTGCATTTCGTGTAATGCGGGTTTTTCAGTAAATTCAAAGTTTTTCAGTGCAACTCACTCATATACTATGTACTACACTGTGCGTTTCTTATATTCTAAGTTTTTCAGTGCAACTCACTCATATATTATGTACTACACTGTGCGTTTCTTATATTCTAAGTTTTTCAGTGCAACTCACTCATATACTATGTACTACACTGTGCGTTTCTTAAATTCTAAGTTTTTCAGTGCAACTCACTCCTATACTATGTACTACACTGTGCGTTTCTTATATTCTAAGTTTTTCAGTGCAACTCACTCATATACTATGTACTACACTGTGCGTTTCTTATATTCTAAGTTTTTCAGTGCAACTCACTCATATACTATGTACTACACTGTGCTTTTCTTATATTCTAAGTTTTTCAGTGCAACTCACTCATATACTATGTACTACACTGTGCGTTTCTTAAATTCTAAGTTTTTCAGTGCAACTCACTCATACACTATGTACTACAATGTGCGTTTCTTATATTCTAAGTTTTTCAGTGCAACTCACTCATATACTATGTACTACACTGTGCATTTCGTGTAATGCGGGTTTTTCAGTAAATTCTAAGTTTTTCAGTGCAACTCACTCATATACTATGTACTACACTGTGCGTTTTTATATTCTAAGTTTTTCAGTGCAACTCACTCATATACTATGTACTACACTGTGCATTTCTTATATTCTAAGTTTTTCAGTGCAACTCACTCATATACTATGTACTACACTGTGCGTTTCTTATATTCTAAGTTTTTCAGTGCAACTCACTCATATACTATGTACTACACTGTGTGTTTCTTAAATTCTAAGTTTTTCAGTGCAACTCACTCATATACTATGTACTACACTGTGCGTTTCTTAAATTCTAAGTTTTTCAGTGCAACTCACTCATATACTATGTACTACACTGTGCGTTTCTTATATTCTAAGTTTTTCATTGCAACTCACTCATATACTATGTACTACACTGTGCGTTTCTTATATTCTAAGTTTTTCAGTGCAACTCACTCATATACTATGTACTACACTGTGCATTTCGTGTAATGCGGATTTTTCAGTAAATTCTAAGTTTCAGTGCAACTCACTCATATACTATGTACTACACTGTGCGTTTCTTATATTCTAAGTTTTTCAGTGCAACTCACTCATATACTATATACTACACTGTGCATTTCGTGTAATGCGGGTTTTTCAGTAAATTCAAAGTTTTTCAGTGCAACTCACTCATATACTATGTACTACACTGTGCGTTTCTTATATTCTAAGTTTTTCATTGCAACTCACTCATATACTATGTACTACACTGTGCGTTTCTTATATTCTAAGTTTTTCAGTGCAACTCACTCATATACTATGTACTACACTGTGCATTTCGTGTAATGCGGGTTTTTCAGTAAATTCTAAGTTCTTCAGTGCAACTCACTCATATACTATGTACTACACTGTGCGTTTCTTATATTCTAAGTTTTTCAGTGCAACTCACTCATATACTATATACTACACTGTGCATTTCGTGTAATGCGGGTTTTTCAGTAAATTCTAAGTTTTTCAGTGCAACTCACTCATATACTATGTACTACACTGTGCGTTTCTTATATTCTAAGTTTTTCAGTGCAACTCACTCATATACTATGTACTACACTGTGCGTTTCTTATATTCTAAGTTTTTCAGTGCAACTCACTCATATACTATGTACTACACTGTGCGTTTCTTATATTCTAAGTTTTTCGTGCAACTCACTCATATACTATGTACTACACTGTGCGTTTCTTATATTCTAAGTTTTTCAGTGCAACTCACTCATATACTATGTACTACACTGTGCGTTTCTTATATTCTAAGTTTTTCAGTGCAACTCACTCATATACTATGTACTACACTGTGCGTTTCTTATATTCTAAGTTTTTCAGTGCAACTCACTCATATACTATGTACTACACTGTGCGTTTCTTATATTCTAAGTTTTTCAGTGCAACTCACTCATATACTATGTACTACACTGTGCGTTTCTTATATTCTAAGTTTTTCAGGGCAACTCATTCATATACTATGTACTACACTGTGCGTTTCTTATATTCTAAGTTTTTCAGGGCAACTCACTCATATACTATGTACTACACTGTGCGTTTCTTAAATTCTAAGTTTTTCAGTGCAACTCACTCATATACTATGTACTACACTGTGCGTTTCTTATATTCTAAGTTTTTCAGTGCAACTCACTCATATACTATGTACTACACTGTGCGTTTCTTATATTCTAAGTTTTTCAGTGCAACTCACTCATATACTATGTACTACACTGTGCATTTCGTGTGCGGGTTTTTCAGTAAATTCTAAGTTTTTCAGTGCAACTCACTCATATACTATGTACTACACTGTGCGTTTCTTATATTCTAAGTATTTCAGTGCAACTCACTCATATACTATGTACTACACTGTGCATTTCGTGTGCGGGTTTTTCAGTAAATTCTAAGTTTTTCATTGCAACTCACTCATATACTATGTACTACACTGTGCGTTTCTTATATTCTAAGTTTTTCAGTGCAACTCACTCATATACTATGTACTACACTGTGCATTTCGTGTAATGCGGGTTTTTCAGTAAATTCTAAGTTTCAGTGCAACTCACTCATATACTATGTACTACACTGTGCGTTTCTTATATTCTAAGTTTTTCAGTGCAACTCACTCATATACTATATACTACACTGTGCATTTCGTGTAATGCGGGTTTTTCAGTAAATTCAAAGTTTTTCAGTGCAACTCACTCATATACTATGTACTACACTGTGCGTTTCTTATATTCTAAGTTTTTCATTGCAACTCACTCATATACTATGTACTACACTGTGCGTTTCTTATATTCTAAGTTTTTCAGTGCAACTCACTCATATACTATGTACTACACTGTGCATTTCGTGTAATGCGGGTTTTTCAGTAAATTCTAAGTTCTTCAGTGCAACTCACTCATATACTATGTACTACACTGTGCGTTTCTTATATTCTAAGTTTTTCAGTGCAACTCACTCATATACTATATACTACACTGTGCATTTCGTGTAATGCGGGTTTTTCAGTAAATTCTAAGTTTTTCAGTGCAACTCACTCATATACTATGTACTACACTGTGCGTTTCTTATATTCTAAGTTTTTCAGTGCAACTCACTCATATACTATGTACTACACTGTGCGTTTCTTATATTCTAAGTTTTTCAGTGCAACTCACTCATATACTATGTACTACACTGTGCGTTTCTTATATTCTAAGTTTTTCAGTGCAACTCACTCATATACTATGTACTACACTGTCCGTTTCTTATATTCTAAGTTTTTCAGTGCAACTCACTCATATACTATGTACTACACTGTGCGTTTCTTATATTCTAAGTTTTTCAGTGCAACTCACTCATATACTATGTACTACACTGTGCGTTTCTTATATTCTAAGTTTTTCAGTGCAACTCACTCATATACTATGTACTACACTGTGCGTTTCTTATATTCTAAGTTTTTCGTGCAACTCACTCATATACTATGTACTACACTGTGCGTTTCTTATATTCTAAGTTTTTCAGTGCAACTCACTCATATACTATGTACTACACTGTGCGTTTCTTATATTCTAAGTTTTTCAGTGCAACTCACTCATATACTATGTACTACACTGTGCGTTTCTTATATTCTAAGTTTTTCAGTGCAACTCACTCATATACTATGTACTACACTGTGCGTTTCTTATATTCTAAGTTTTTCAGTGCAACTCACTCATATTCTATGTACTACACTGTGCGTTTCTTATATTCTAAGTTTTTCAGTGCAACTCACTCATATACTATGTACTACACTGTGCGTTTCTTATATTCTAAGTTTTTCAGTGCAACTCACTCATATACTATGTACTACACTGTGCGTTTCTTATATTCTAAGTTTTTCAGTGCAACTCACTCATATACTATGTACTACACTGTGCGTTTCTTATATTCTAAGTTTTTCAGTGCAACTCACTCATATACTATGTACTACACTGTGCATTTCGTGTAATGCGGGTTTTTCAGTAAATTCTAAGTTTTTCAGTGCAACTCACTCATATACTATGTACTACACTGTGCGTTTTTATATTCTAAGTTTTTCAGTGCAACTCACTCATATACTATGTACTACACTGTGCATTTCTTATATTCTAAGTTTTTCAGTGCAACTCACTCATATACTATGTACTACACTGTGCGTTTCTTATATTCTAAGTTTTTCAGTGCAACTCACTCATATACTATGTACTACACTGTGTGTTTCTTAAATTCTAAGTTTTTCAGTGCAACTCACTCATATACTATGTACTACACTGTGCGTTTCTTAAATTCTAAGTTTTTCAGTGCAACTCACTCATATACTATGTACTACACTGTGCGTTTCTTATATTCTAAGTTTTTCATTGCAACTCACTCATATACTATGTACTACACTGTGCGTTTCTTATATTCTAAGTTTTTCAGTGCAACTCACTCATATACTATGTACTACACTGTGAATTTCGTGTAATGCGGGTTTTTCAGTAAATTCTAAGTTTTTCAGTGCAACTCACTCATATACTATGTACTACACTGTGCGTTTCTTATATTCTAAGTTTTTCAGTGCAACTCACTCATATACTATGTACTACACTGTGCGTTTCTTATATTCTAAGTTTTTCAGTGCAACTCACTCATATACTATGTACTACACTGTGCGTTTCTTATATTCTAAGTTTTTCGTGCAACTCACTCATATACTATGTACTACACTGTGCGTTTCTTATATTCTAAGTTTTTCAGTGCAACTCACTCATATACTATGTACTACACTGTGCGTTTCTTATATTCTAAGTTTTTCAGTGCAACTCACTCATATACTATGTACTACACTGTGCGTTTCTTATATTCTAAGTTTTTCAGTGCAACTCACTCATATACTATGTACTACACTGTGCGTTTCTTATATTCTAAGTTTTTCAGTGCAACTCACTCATATACTATGTACTACACTGTGCGTTTCTTATATTCTAAGTTTTTCAGGGCAACTCATTCATATACTATGTACTACACTGTGCGTTTCTTATATTCTAAGTTTTTCAGGGCAACTCACTCATATACTATGTACTACACTGTGCGTTTCTTAAATTCTAAGTTTTTCAGTGCAACTCACTCATATACTATGTACTACACTGTGCGTTTCTTATATTCTAAGTTTTTCAGTGCAACTCACTCATATACTATGTACTACACTGTGCGTTTCTTATATTCTAAGTTTTTCAGTGCAACTCACTCATATACTATGTACTACACTGTGCATTTCGTGTGCGGGTTTTTCAGTAAATTCTAAGTTTTTCAGTGCAACTCACTCATATACTATGTACTACACTGTGCGTTTCTTATATTCTAAGTATTTCAGTGCAACTCACTCATATACTATGTACTACACTGTGCATTTCGTGTGCGGGTTTTTCAGTAAATTCTAAGTTTTTCATTGCAACTCACTCATATACTATGTACTACACTGTGCGTTTCTTATATTCTAAGTTTTTCAGTGCAACTCACTCATATACTATGTACTACACTGTGCATTTCGTGTAATGCGGGTTTTTCAGTAAATTCTAAGTTTCAGTGCAACTCACTCATATACTATGTACTACACTGTGCGTTTCTTATATTCTAAGTTTTTCAGTGCAACTCACTCATATACTATATACTACACTGTGCATTTCGTGTAATGCGGGTTTTTCAGTAAATTCAAAGTTTTTCAGTGCAACTCACTCATATACTATGTACTACACTGTGCGTTTCTTATATTCTAAGTTTTTCATTGCAACTCACTCATATACTATGTACTACACTGTGCGTTTCTTATATTCTAAGTTTTTCAGTGCAACTCACTCATATACTATGTACTACACTGTGCATTTCGTGTAATGCGGGTTTTTCAGTAAATTCTAAGTTCTTCAGTGCAACTCACTCATATACTATGTACTACACTGTGCGTTTCTTATATTCTAAGTTTTTCAGTGCAACTCACTCATATACTATATACTACACTGTGCATTTCGTGTAATGCGGGTTTTTCAGTAAATTCTAAGTTTTTCAGTGCAACTCACTCATATACTATGTACTACACTGTGCGTTTCTTATATTCTAAGTTTTTCAGTGCAACTCACTCATATACTATGTACTACACTGTGCGTTTCTTATATTCTAAGTTTTTCAGTGCAACTCACTCATATACTATGTACTACACTGTGCGTTTCTTATATTCTAAGTTTTTCAGTGCAACTCACTCATATACTATGTACTACACTGTCCGTTTCTTATATTCTAAGTTTTTCAGTGCAACTCACTCATATACTATGTACTACACTGTGCGTTTCTTATATTCTAAGTTTTTCAGTGCAACTCACTCATATACTATGTACTACACTGTGCGTTTCTTATATTCTAAGTTTTTCAGTGCAACTCACTCATATACTATGTACTACACTGTGCGTTTCTTATATTCTAAGTTTTTCGTGCAACTCACTCATATACTATGTACTACACTGTGCGTTTCTTATATTCTAAGTTTTTCAGTGCAACTCACTCATATACTATGTACTACACTGTGCGTTTCTTATATTCTAAGTTTTTCAGTGCAACTCACTCATATACTATGTACTACACTGTGCGTTTCTTATATTCTAAGTTTTTCAGTGCAACTCACTCATATACTATGTACTACACTGTGCGTTTCTTATATTCTAAGTTTTTCAGTGCAACTCACTCATATTCTATGTACTACACTGTGCGTTTCTTATATTCTAAGTTTTTCAGTGCAACTCACTCATATACTATGTACTACACTGTGCGTTTCTTATATTCTAAGTTTTTCAGTGCAACTCACTCATATACTATGTACTACACTGTGCGTTTCTTATATTCTAAGTTTTTCAGTGCAACTCACTCATATACTATGTACTACACTGTGCGTTTCTTATATTCTAAGTTTTTCAGTGCAACTCACTCATATACTATGTACTACACTGTGCATTTCGTGTAATGCGGGTTTTTCAGTAAATTCTAAGTTTTTCAGTGCAACTCACTCATATACTATGTACTACACTGTGCGTTTTTATATTCTAAGTTTTTCAGTGCAACTCACTCATATACTATGTACTACACTGTGCATTTCTTATATTCTAAGTTTTTCAGTGCAACTCACTCATATACTATGTACTACACTGTGCGTTTCTTATATTCTAAGTTTTTCAGTGCAACTCACTCATATACTATGTACTACACTGTGTGTTTCTTAAATTCTAAGTTTTTCAGTGCAACTCACTCATATACTATGTACTACACTGTGCGTTTCTTAAATTCTAAGTTTTTCAGTGCAACTCACTCATATACTATGTACTACACTGTGCGTTTCTTATATTCTAAGTTTTTCATTGCAACTCACTCATATACTATGTACTACACTGTGCGTTTCTTATATTCTAAGTTTTTCAGTGCAACTCACTCATATACTATGTACTACACTGTGAATTTCGTGTAATGCGGGTTTTTCAGTAAATTCTAAGTTTCAGTGCAACTCACTCATATACTATGTACTACACTGTGCGTTTCTTATATTCTAAGTTTTTCAGTGCAACTCACTCATATACTATATACTACACTGTGCATTTCGTGTAATGCGGGTTTTTCAGTAAATTCAAAGTTTTTCAGTGCAACTCACTCATATACTATGTACTACACTGTGCGTTTCTTATATTCTAAGTTTTTCAGTGCAACTCACTCATATACTATGTACTACACTGTGCGTTTCTTATATTCTAAGTTTTTCAGTGCAACTCACTCATATACTATGTACTACACTGTGCGTTTCTTAAATTCTAAGTTTTTCAGTGCAACTCACTCCTATACTATGTACTACACTGTGCGTTTCTTATATTCTAAGTTTTTCAGTGCAACTCACTCATATACTATGTACTACACTGTGCGTTTCTTATATTCTAAGTTTTTCAGTGCAACTCACTCATATACTATGTACTACACTGTGCTTTTCTTATATTCTAAGTTTTTCAGTGCAACTCACTCATATACTATGTACTACACTGTGCGTTTCTTAAATTCTAAGTTTTTCAGTGCAACTCACTCATACACTATGTACTACAATGTGCGTTTCTTATATTCTAAGTTTTTCAGTGCAACTCACTCATATACTATGTACTACACTGTGCATTTCGTGTAATGCGGGTTTTTCAGTAAATTCTAAGTTTTTCAGTGCAACTCACTCATATACTATGTACTACACTGTGCGTTTTTATATTCTAAGTTTTTCAGTGCAACTCACTCATATACTATGTACTACACTGTGCATTTCTTATATTCTAAGTTTTTCAGTGCAACTCACTCATATACTATGTACTACACTGTGCGTTTCTTATATTCTAAGTTTTTCAGTGCAACTCACTCATATACTATGTACTACACTGTGTGTTTCTTAAATTCTAAGTTTTTCAGTGCAACTCACTCATATACTATGTACTACACTGTGCGTTTCTTAAATTCTAAGTTTTTCAGTGCAACTCACTCATATACTATGTACTACACTGTGCGTTTCTTATATTCTAAGTTTTTCATTGCAACTCACTCATATACTATGTACTACACTGTGCGTTTCTTATATTCTAAGTTTTTCAGTGCAACTCACTCATATACTATGTACTACACTGTTCATTTCGTGTAATGCGGGTTTTTCAGTAAATTCTAAGTTTCAGTGCAACTCACTCATATACTATGTACTACACTGTGCGTTTCTTATATTCTAAGTTTTTCAGTGCAACTCACTCATATACTATATACTACACTGTGCATTTCGTGTAATGCGGGTTTTTCAGTAAATTCAAAGTTTTTCAGTGCAACTCACTCATATACTATGTACTACACTGTGCATTTCGTGTAATGCGGGTTTTTCAGTAAATTCTAAGTTCTTCAGTGCAACTCACTCATATACTATGTACTACACTGTGCGTTTCTTATATTCTAAGTTTTTCAGTGCAACTCACTCATATACTATATACTACACTGTGCATTTCGTGTAATGCGGGTTTTTCAGTAAATTCTAAGTTTTTCAGTGCAACTCACTCATATACTATGTACTACACTGTGCGTTTCTTATATTCTAAGTTTTTCAGTGCAACTCACTCATATACTATGTACTACACTGTGCGTTTCTTATATTCTAAGTTTTTCAGTGCAACTCACTCATATACTATGTACTACACTGTGCGTTTCTTATATTCTAAGTTTTTCAGTGCAACTCACTCATATACTATGTACTACACTGTCCGTTTCTTATATTCTAAGTTTTTCAGTGCAACTCACTCATATACTATGTACTACACTGTGCGTTTCTTATATTCTAAGTTTTTCAGTGCAACTCACTCATATACTATGTACTACACTGTGCGTTTCTTATATTCTAAGTTTTTCAGTGCAACTCACTCATATACTATGTACTACACTGTGCGTTTCTTATATTCTAAGTTTTTCGTGCAACTCACTCATATACTATGTACTACACTGTGCGTTTCTTATATTCTAAGTTTTTCAGTGCAACTCACTCATATACTATGTACTACACTGTGCGTTTCTTATATTCTAAGTTTTTCAGTGCAACTCACTCATATACTATGTACTACACTGTGCGTTTCTTATATTCTAAGTTTTTCAGTGCAACTCACTCATATACTATGTACTACACTGTGCGTTTCTTATATTCTAAGTTTTTCAGTGCAACTCACTCATATACTATGTACTACACTGTGCGTTTCTTATATTCTAAGTTTTTCAGGGCAACTCATTCATATACTATGTACTACACTGTGCGTTTCTTATATTCTAAGTTTTTCAGGGCAACTCACTCATATACTATGTACTACACTGTGCGTTTCTTAAATTCTAAGTTTTTCAGTGCAACTCACTCATATACTATGTACTACACTGTGCGTTTCTTATATTCTAAGTTTTTCAGTGCAACTCACTCATATACTATGTACTACACTGTGCATTTCGTGTAATGCGGGTTTTTCAGTAAATTCTAAGTTCTTCAGTGCAACTCACTCATATACTATGTACTACACTGTGCGTTTCTTATATTCTAAGTTTTTCAGTGCAACTCACTCATATACTATATACTACACTGTGCATTTCGTGTAATGCGGGTTTTTCAGTAAATTCTAAGTTTTTCAGTGCAACTCACTCATATACTATGTACTACACTGTGCGTTTCTTATATTCTAAGTTTTTCAGTGCAACTCACTCATATTCTATGTACTACACTGTGCGTTTCTTATATTCTAAGTTTTTCAGTGCAACTCACTCATATACTATGTACTACACTGTGCGTTTCTTATATTCTAAGTTTTTCAGTGCAACTCACTCATATACTATGTACTACACTGTGCGTTTCTTATATTCTAAGTTTTTCAGTGCAACTCACTCATATACTATGTACTACACTGTGCGTTTCTTATATTCTAAGTTTTTCAGTGCAACTCACTCATATACTATGTACTACACTGTGCGTTTCTTAAATTCTAAGTTTTTCAGTGCAACTCACTCCTATACTATGTACTACACTGTGCGTTTCTTATATTCTAAGTTTTTCAGTGCAACTCACTCATATACTATGTACTACACTGTGCTTTTCTTATATTATAAGTTTTTCAGTGCAACTCACTCATATACTATGTACTACACTGTGCGTTTCTTAAATTCTAAGTTTTTCAGTGCAACTCACTCATACACTATGTACTACAATGTGCGTTTCTTATATTCTAAATTTTTCAGTGCAACTCACTCATATACTATGTACTACACTGTGCATTTCGTGTAATGCGGGTTTTTCAGTAAATTCTAAGTTTTTCAGTGCAACTCACTCATATACTATGTACTACACTGTGCGTTTTTATATTCTAAGTTTTTCAGTGCAACTCACTCATACACTATGTACTACACTGTGCATTTCTTATATTCTAAGTTTTTCAGTGCAACTCACTCATATACTATGTACTACACTGTGCGTTTCTTATATTCTAAGTTTTTCAGTGCAACTCACTCATATACTATGTACTACACTGTGTGTTTCTTAAATTCTAAGTTTTTCAGTGCAACTCACTCATATACTATGTACTACACTGTGCGTTTCTTAAATTCTAAGTTTTTCAGTGCAACTCACTCATATACTATGTACTACACTGTGCGTTTCTTATATTCTAAGTTTTTCATTGCAACTCACTCATATACTATGTACTACACTGTGCGTTTCTTATATTCTAAGTTTTTCAGTGCAACTCACTCATATACTATGTACTACACTGTGAATTTCGTGTAATGCGGGTTTTTCAGTAAATTCTAAGTTTCAGTGCAACTCACTCATATACTATGTACTACACTGTGCGTTTCTTATATTCTAAGATTTTCAGTGCAACTCACTCATATACTATATACTACACTGTGCATTTCGTGTAATGCGGGTTTTTCAGTAAATTCAAAGTTTTTCAGTGCAACTCACTCATATACTATGTACTACACTGTGCGTTTCTTATATTCTAAGTTTTTCATTGCAACTCACTCATATACTATGTACTACACTGTGCGTTTCTTATATTCTAAGTTTTTCAGTGCAACTCACTCATATACTATGTACTACACTGTGCGTTTCTTAAATTCTAAGTTTTTCAGTGCAACTCACTCCTATACTATGTACTACACTGTGCGTTTCTTATATTCTAAGTTTTTCAGTGCAACTCACTCATATACTATGTACTACACTGTGCGTTTCTTATATTCTAAGTTTTTCAGTGCAACTCACTCATATACTATGTACTACACTGTGCTTTTCTTATATTCTAAGTTTTTCAGTGCAACTCACTCATATACTATGTACTACACTGTGCGTTTCTTAAATTCTAAGTTTTTCAGTGCAACTCACTCATACACTATGTACTACAATGTGCGTTTCTTATATTCTAAGTTTTTCAGTGCAACTCACTCATATACTATGTACTACACTGTGCATTTCGTGTAATGCGGGTTTTTCAGTAAATTCTAAGTTTTTCAGTGCAACTCACTCATATACTATGTACTACACTGTGCGTTTTTATATTCTAAGTTTTTCAGTGCAACTCACTCATATACTATGTACTACACTGTGCATTTCTTATATTCTAAGTTTTTCAGTGCAACTCACTCATATACTATGTACTACACTGTGCGTTTCTTATATTCTAAGTTTTTCAGTGCAACTCACTCATATACTATGTACTACACTGTGTGTTTCTTAAATTCTAAGTTTTTCAGTGCAACTCACTCATATACTATGTACTACACTGTGCGTTTCTTAAATTCTAAGTTTTTCAGTGCAACTCACTCATATACTATGTACTACACTGTGCGTTTCTTATATTCTAAGTTTTTCATTGCAACTCACTCATATACTATGTACTACACTGTGCGTTTCTTATATTCTAAGTTTTTCAGTGCAACTCACTCATATACTATGTACTACACTGTGCATTTCGTGTAATGCGGGTTTTTCAGTAAATTCTAAGTTTCAGTGCAACTCACTCATATACTATGTACTACACTGTGCGTTTCTTATATTCTAAGTTTTTCAGTGCAACTCACTCATATACTATATACTACACTGTGCATTTCGTGTAATGCGGGTTTTTCAGTAAATTCAAAGTTTTTCAGTGCAACTCACTCATATACTATGTACTACACTGTGCGTTTCTTATATTCTAAGGTTTTCATTGCAACTCACTCATATACTATGTACTACACTGTGCGTTTCTTATATTCTAAGTTTTTCAGTGCAACTCACTCATATACTATGTACTACACTGTGCATTTCGTGTAATGCGGGTTTTTCAGTAAATTCTAAGTTCTTCAGTGCAACTCACTCATATACTATGTACTACACTGTGCGTTTCTTATATTCTAAGTTTTTCAGTGCAACTCACTCATATACTATATACTACACTGTGCATTTCGTGTAATGCGGGTTTTTCAGTAAATTCTAAGTTTTTCAGTGCAACTCACTCATATACTATGTACTACACTGTGCGTTTCTTATATTCTAAGTTTTTCAGTGCAACTCACTCATATACTATGTACTACACTGTGCGTTTCTTATATTCTAAGTTTTTCAGTGCAACTCACTCATATACTATGTACTACACTGTGCGTTTCTTATATTCTAAGTTTTTCAGTGCAACTCACTCATATACTATGTACTACACTGTCCGTTTCTTATATTCTAAGTTTTTCAGTGCAACTCACTCATATACTATGTACTACACTGTGCGTTTCTTATATTCTAAGTTTTTCAGTGCAACTCACTCATATACTATGTACTACACTGTGCGTTTCTTATATTCTAAGTTTTTCAGTGCAACTCACTCATATAATATGTACTACACTGTGCGTTTCTTATATTCTAAGTTTTTCGTGCAACTCACTCATATACTATGTACTACACTGTGCGTTTCTTATATTCTAAGTTTTTCAGTGCAACTCACTCATATACTATGTACTACACTGTGCGTTTCTTATATTCTAAGTTTTTCAGTGCAACTCACTCATATACTATGTACTACACTGTGCGTTTCTTATATTCTAAGTTTTTCAGTGCAACTCACTCATATACTATGTACTACACTGTGCGTTTCTTATATTCTAAGTTTTTCAGTGCAACTCACTCATATACTATGTACTACACTGTGCGTTTCTTATATTCTAAGTTTTTCAGGGCAACTCATTCATATACTATGTACTACACTGTGCGTTTCTTATATTCTAAGTTTTTCAGGGCAACTCACTCATATACTATGTACTACACTGTGCGTTTCTTAAATTCTAAGTTTTTCAGTGCAACTCACTCATATACTATGTACTACACTGTGCGTTTCTTATATTCTAAGTTTTTCAGTGCAACTCACTCATATACTATGTACTACACTGTGCGTTTCTTATATTCTAAGTTTTTCAGTGCAACTCACTCATATACTATGTACTACACTGTGCATTTCGTGTGCGGGTTTTTCAGTAAATTCTAAGTTTTTCAGTGCAACTCACTCATATACTATGTACTACACTGTGCGTTTCTTATATTCTAAGTTTTTCAGTGCAACTCACTCATATACTATGTACTACACTGTGCTTTTCTTATATTCTAAGTTTTTCAGTGCAACTCACTCATATACTATGTACTACACTGTGCGTTTCTTAAATTCTAAGTTTTTCAGTGCAACTCACTCATACACTATGTACTACAATGTGCGTTTCTTATATTCTAAGTTTTTCAGTGCAACTCACTCATATACTATGTACTACACTGTGCATTTCGTGTAATGCGGGTTTTTCAGTAAATTCTAAGTTTTTCAGTGCAACTCACTCATATACTATGTACTACACTGTGCGTTTTTATATTCTAAGTTTTTCAGTGCAACTCACTCATATACTATGTACTACACTGTGCATTTCTTATATTCTAAGTTTTTCAGTGCAACTCACTCATATACTATGTACTACACTGTGCGTTTCTTATATTCTAAGTTTTTCAGTGCAACTCACTCATATACTATGTACTACACTGTGTGTTTCTTAAATTCTAAGTTTTTCAGTGCAACTCACTCATATACTATGTACTACACTGTGCGTTTCTTAAATTCTAAGTTTTTCAGTGCAACTCACTCATATACTATGTACTACACTGTGCGTTTCTTATATTCTAAGTTTTTCATTGCAACTCACTCATATACTATGTACTACACTGTGCGTTTCTTATATTCTAAGTTTTTCAGTGCAACTCACTCATATACTATGTACTACACTGTGCATTTCGTGTAATGCGGGTTTTTCAGTAAATTCTAAGTTTCAGTGCAACTCACTCATATACTATGTACTACACTGTGCGTTTCTTATATTCTAAGTTTTTCAGTGCAACTCACTCATATACTATATACTACACTGTGCATTTCGTGTAATGCGGGTTTTTCAGTAAATTCAAAGTTTTTCAGTGCAACTCACTCATATACTATGTACTACACTGTGCGTTTCTTATATTCTAAGGTTTTCATTGCAACTCACTCATATACTATGTACTACACTGTGCGTTTCTTATATTCTAAGTTTTTCAGTGCAACTCACTCATATACTATGTACTACACTGTGCATTTCGTGTAATGCGGGTTTTTCAGTAAATTCTAAGTTCTTCAGTGCAACTCACTCATATACTATGTACTACACTGTGCGTTTCTTATATTCTAAGTTTTTCAGTGCAACTCACTCATATACTATATACTACACTGTGCATTTCGTGTAATGCGGGTTTTTCAGTAAATTCTAAGTTTTTCAGTGCAACTCACTCATATACTATGTACTACACTGTGCGTTTCTTATATTCTAAGTTTTTCAGTGCAACTCACTCATATACTATGTACTACACTGTGCGTTTCTTATATTCTAAGTTTTTCAGTGCAACTCACTCATATACTATGTACTACACTGTGCGTTTCTTATATTCTAAGTTTTTCAGTGCAACTCACTCATATACTATGTACTACACTGTCCGTTTCTTATATTCTAAGTTTTTCAGTGCAACTCACTCATATACTATGTACTACACTGTGCGTTTCTTATATTCTAAGTTTTTCAGTGCAACTCACTCATATACTATGTACTACACTGTGCGTTTCTTATATTCTAAGTTTTTCAGTGCAACTCACTCATATACTATGTACTACACTGTGCGTTTCTTATATTCTAAGTTTTTCGTGCAACTCACTCATATACTATGTACTACACTATGCGTTTCTTATATTCTAAGTTTTTCAGTGCAACTCACTCATATACTATGTACTACACTGTGCGTTTCTTATATTCTAAGTTTTTCAGTGCAACTCACTCATATACTATGTACTACACTGTGCGTTTCTTATATTCTAAGTTTTTCAGTGCAACTCACTCATATACTATGTACTACACTGTGCGTTTCTTATATTCTAAGTTTTTCAGTGCAACTCACTCATATACTATGTACTACACAGTGCGTTTCTTATATTCTAAGTTTTTCAGGGCAACTCATTCATATACTATGTACTACACTGTGCGTTTCTTATATTCTAAGTTTTTCAGGGCAACTCACTCATATACTATGTACTACACTGTGCGTTTCTTAAATTCTAAGTTTTTCAGTGCAACTCACTCATATACTATGTACTACACTGTGCGTTTCTTATATTCTAAGTTTTTCAGTGCAACTCACTCATATACTATGTACTACACTGTGCGTTTCTTATATTCTAAGTTTTTCAGTGCAACTCACTCATATACTATGTACTACACTGTGCATTTCGTGTGCGGGTTTTTCAGTAAATTCTAAGTTTTTCAGTGCAACTCACTCATATACTATGTACTACACTGTGCGTTTCTTATATTCTAAGTTTTTCAGTGCAACTCACTCATATACTATGTACTACACTGTGCATTTCGTGTGCGGGTTTTTCAGTAAATTCTAAGTTTTTCATTGCAACTCACTCATATACTATGTACTACACTGTGCGTTTCTTATATTCTAAGTTTTTCAGTGCAACTCACTCATATACTATGTACTACACTGTGCATTTCGTGTAATGCGGGTTTTTCAGTAAATTCTAAGTTTCAGTGCAACTCACTCATATACTATGTACTACACTGTGCGTTTCTTATATTCTAAGTTTTTCAGTGCAACTCACTCATATACTATATACTACACTGTGCATTTCGTGTAATGCGGGTTTTTCAGTAAATTCAAAGGTTTTCAGTGAAACTCACTCATATACTATGTACTACACTGTGCGTTTCTTATATTCTAAGTTTTTCATTGCAACTCACTCATATACTATGTACTACACTGTGCGTTTCTTATATTCTAAGTTTTTCAGTGCAACTCACTCATATACTATGTACTACACTGTGCATTTCGTGTAATGCGGGTTTTTCAGTAAATTCTAAGTTCTTCAGTGCAACTCACTCATATACTATGTACTACACTGTGCGTTTCTTATATTCTAAGTTTTTCAGTGCAACTCACTCATATACTATATACTACACTGTGCATTTCGTGTAATGCGGGTTTTTCAGTAAATTCTAAGTTTTTCAGTGCAACTCACTCATATACTATGTACTACACTGTGCGTTTCTTATATTCTAAGTTTTTCAGTGCAACTCACTCATATACTATGTACTACACTGTGCGTTTCTTATATTCTAAGTTTTTCAGTGCAACTCACTCATATACTATGTACTACACTGTGCGTTTCTTATATTCTAAGTTTTTCAGTGCAACTCACTCATATACTATGTACTATACTGTCCGTTTCTTATATTCTAAGTTTTTCAGTGCAACTCACTCATATACTATGTACTACACTGTGCGTTTCTTATATTCTAAGTTTTTCAGTGCAACTCACTCATATACTATGTACTACACTGTGCGTTTCTTATATTCTAAGTTTTTCAGTGCAACTCACTCATATACTATGTACTACACTGTGCGTTTCTTATATTCTAAGTTTTTCGTGCAACTCACTCATATACTATGTACTACACTGTGCGTTTCTTATATTCTAAGTTTTTCAGTGCAACTCACTCATATACTATGTACTACACTGTGCGTTTCTTATATTCTAAGTTTTTCAGTGCAACTCACTCATATACTATGTACTACACTGTGCGTTTCTTATATTCTAAGTTTTTCAGTGCAACTCACTCATATACTATGTACTACACTGTGCGTTTCTTATATTCTAAGTTTTTCAGTGCAACTCACTCATATACTATGTACTACACTGTGCGTTTCTTATATTCTAAGTTTTTCAGGGCAACTCATTCATATACTATGTACTACACTGTGCGTTTCTTATATTCTAAGTTTTTCAGGGCAACTCACTCATATACTATGTACTACACTGTGCGTTTCTTAAATTCTAAGTTTTTCAGTGCAACTCACTCATATACTATGTACTACACTGTGCGTTTCTTATATTCTAAGTTTTTCAGTGCAACTCACTCATATACTATGTACTACACTGTGCGTTTCTTATATTCTAAGTTTTTCAGTGCAACTCACTCATATACTATGTACTACACTGTGCATTTCGTGTGCGGGTTTTTCAGTAAATTCTAAGTTTTTCAGTGCAACTCAGTCATATACTATGTACTACACTGTGCGTTTCTTATATTCTAAGTTTTTCAGTGCAACTCAGTCATATACTATGTACTACACTGTGCGTTTTTTATATTCTAAGTTTTTCAGTGCAACTCACTCATATACTATGTACTACACTGTGGGTTTCTTATATTCTAAGTTTTTCAGTGCAACTCACTCATATACTATGTACTACACTGTGCGTTTCTTAAATTCTAAGTTTTTCAGTGCAACTCACTCATATACTATGTACTACAATGTGCGTTTCTTATATTCTAAGATTTTCATTGCAACTCACTCATATACTATGTACTACACTGTGCGTTTCTTATATTCTAAGTTTTTCAGTGCAACTCACTCATATACTATGTACTACACTGTGCGTTTCCTATATTCTAAGTTTTTCAGTGCAACTCACTCATATACTATGTACTACACTGTGCGTTTCTTATATTCTAAGTTTTTCAGTGCAACTCACTCATATACTATGTACTCTACTGTGCGTTTCTTATATTCTAAGTTTTAAAGTGCAACTCACTCATATACTATGTTCTACACTGTGCGTTTCTTATATTCTAAGTTTTTCAGTGCAACTCACTCATATACTATGTACTACACTGTGCTTTTCTTATATTCTAAGTTTTTCAGTGCAACTCACTCATATACTATGTACTACACTGTGCGTTTCTTAAATTCTAAGTTTTTCAGTGCAACTCACTCATACACTATGTACTACAATGTGCGTTTCTTATATTCTAAGTTTTTCAGTGCAACTCACTCATATACTATGTACTACACTGTGCATTTCGTGTAATGCGGGTTTTTCAGTAAATTCTAAGTTTTTCAGTGCAACTCATTCATATACTATGTACTACACTGTGCGTTTTTATATTCTAAGTTTTTCAGTGCACCTCACTCATATACTATGTACTACACTGTGCGTTTCTTATATTCTAAGTTTTTCAGTGCAACTCACTCATATACTATATACTACACTGTGCATTTCTTATATTCTAAGTTTTTAGTGCAACTCACTCATATACTATGTACTACACTGTGCGTTTCTTATATTCTAAGTTTTTCAGTGCAACTCACTCATATACTATGTACTACACTGTGCGTTTCTTATATTCTAAGTTTTTCAGTGCAACTCACTCATATACTATGTACTACACTGTGCATTTCGTGTAATGCGGGTTTTTCAGTAAATTCTAAGTTCTTCAGTGCAACTCACTCATATACTATGTACTACACTGTGCATTTCGTGTAATGCGGGTTTTTCAGTAAATTCTAAGTTTTTCAGTGCAACTCACTCATATACTATGTATTACACTGTGCGTTTCTTATATTCTAAGTTTTTCATTGCAACTCACTCATATACTATGTACTACACTGTGCGTTTCTTATATTCTAAGTTTTTCAGTGCAACTCACTCATATACTATGTACTACACTGTGCATTTCGTGTAATGCGGGTTTTTCAGTAAATTCTAAGTTCTTCAGTGCAACTCACTCATATACTATGTACTACACTGTGCGTTTCTTATATTCTAAGTTTTTCAGTGCAACTCACTCATATACTATATACTACACTGTGCATTTCGTGTAATGCGGGTTTTTCAGTAAATTCTAAGTTTTTCAGTGCAACTCACTCATATACTATGTACTACACTGTGCGTTTCTTATATTCTAAGTTTTTCAGTGCAACTCACTCATATACTATGTACTACACTGTGCGTTTCTTATATTCTAAGTTTTTCAGGGCAACTCACTCATATACTATGTACTACACTGTGCGTTTCTTATATTCTAAGTTTTTCAGGGCAACTCACTCATATACTATGTACTACACTGTGCGTTTCTTAAATTCTAAGTTTTTCAGTGCAACTCACTCACATACTATGTACTACACTGTGCGTTTCTTATATTCTAAGTTTTTCAGTGCAACTCACTCATATACTATGTACTACACAGTGCGTTTCTTATATTCTAAGTTTTTCAGTGCAACTCACTCATATACTATGTACTACACTGTGCATTTCGTGTGCGGGTTTTTCAGTAAATTCTAAGTTTTTCAGTGCAACTCAGTCATATACTATGTACTACACTGTGCGTTTTTTATATTCTAAGTTTTTCAGTGCAACTCAGTCATATACTATGTACTACACTGTGCGTTTTTTATATTCTAAGTTTTTCAGTGCAACTCACTCATATATTATGTACTACACTGTGCGTTTCTTATATTCTAAGTTTTTCAGTGCAACTCACTCATATACTATGTACTACACTGTGCGTTTCTTAAATTCTAAGTTTTTCAGTGCAACTCACTCATATACTATGTACTACAATGTGCGTTTCTTATATTCTAAGATTTTCATTGCAACTCACTCATATACTATGTACTACACTGTGCGTTTCTTATATTCTAAGTTTTTCAGTGCAACTCACTCATATACTATGTACTACACTGTGCATTTCGTGTAATGCGGGTTTTTCAGTAAATTCTAAGTTTTTCAGTGCAACTCACTCATACACTATGTACTACACTGTGCGTTTCTTATATTCTAAGTTTTTCAGTGCAACTCACTCATATACTATGTACTACACTGTGCATTTCTTATATTCTAAGTTTTTCAGTGCAACTCACTCATATACTATGTACTACACTGTGCGTTTCTTATATTCTAAGTTTTTCAGTGCAACTCACTCATATACTATGTACTACACTGTGCGTTTCTTATATTCTAAGTTTTTCAGGGCAACTCACTCATATACTATGTACTACACTGTGCGTTTCTTATATTCTAAGTTTTTCAGGGCAACTCACTCATATACTATGTACTACACTGTGCGTTTCTTAAATTCTAAGTTTTTCAGTGCGACTCACTCACATACTATGTACTACACTGTGCGTTTCTTATATTCTAAGTTTTTCAGTGCAACTCACTCATATACTATGTACTACACTGTGCGTTTCTTATATTCTAAGTTTTTCAGTGCAACTCACTCATATACTATGTACTACACTGTGCGTTTCGTGTGCGGGTTTTTCGGTTAATTCTAAGTTTTTCAGTGCAACTCAGTCATATACTATGTACTACACTGTGCGTTTCTTATATTCTAAGTTTTTCAGTGCAACTCACTAATATACTATGTACTACACTGTGCGTTTTTTATATTCTAAGTTTTTCAGTGCTACTCACTCATATACTATGTACTACACTGTGCATTTCTTATATTCTAAGTTTTTCAGTGCAACTCACTCATATACTATGTACTACACTGTGCGTTTCTTAAATTCTAAGTTTTTCAGTGCAACTCACTCATATACTATGTACTACAATGTGCGTTTCTTATATTCTAAGATTTTCATTGCAACTCACTCATATACTATGTACTACACTGTGCGTTTCTTAAATTCTAAGTTTTTCAGTGCAACTCACTCATATACTATGTACTACACTGTGCGTTTCTTATATTCTAAGTTTTTCAGTGCAACTCACTCATATACTATGTACTACACTGTGCGTTTCTTATATTCTAAGTTTTTCAGTGCAACTCACTCATATACTATGTACTACACTGTGCATTTCGTGTGCGGGTTTTTCAGTAAATTCTAAGTTTTTCAGTGCAACTCAGTCATATACTATGTACTACACTGTGCGTTTCTTATATTCTAAGTTTTTCAGTGCAACTCAGTCATATACTATGTACTACACTGTGCGTTTTTTATATTCTAAGTTTTTCAGTGCAACTCACTCATATACTATGTACTACACTGTGCGTTTCTTATATTCTAAGTTTTTCAGTGCAACTCACTCATATACTATGTACTACACTGTGCGTTTCTTATATTCTAAGTTTTTCAGTGCAACTCACTCATATACTATGTACTACACTGTGCGTTTCTTATATTCTAAGTTTTTCAGTGCAACTCACTCATATACTATGTACTACACTGTCCGTTTCTTATATTCTAAGTTTTTCAGTGCAACTCACTCATATACTATGTACTACACTGTGCGTTTCTTATATTCTAAGTTTTTCAGTGCAACTCACTCATATACTATGTACTACACTGTGCGTTTCTTATATTCTAAGTTTTTCAGTGCAACTCACTCATATACTATGTACTACACTGTGCGTTTCTTATATTCTAAGTTTTTCGTGCAACTCACTCATATACTATGTACTACACTGTGCGTTTCTTATATTCTAAGTTTTTCAGTGCAACTCACTCATATACTATGTACTACACTGTGCGTTTCTTATATTCTAAGTTTTTCAGTGCAACTCACTCATATACTATGTACTACACTGTGCGTTTCTTATATTCTAAGTTTTTCAGGGCAACTCACTCATATACTATGTACTACACTGTGCTTTTCTTATATTCTAAGTTTTTCAGTGCAACTCACTCATATACTATGTACTACACTGTGCGTTTCTTAAATTCTAAGTTTTTCAGTGCAACTCACTCATACACTATGTACTACAATGTGCGTTTCTTATATTCTAAGTTTTTCAGTGCAACTCACTCATATACTATGTACTACACTGTGCATTTCGTGTAATGCGGGTTTTTCAGTAAATTCTAAGTTTTTCAGTGCAACTCACTCATATACTATGTACTACACTGTGCGTTTTTATATTCTAAGTTTTTCAGTGCAACTCACTCATATACTATGTACTACACTGTGCGTTTCTTATATTCTAAGTTTTTCAGTGCAACTCACTCATATACTATGTACTACACTGTGTGTTTCTTAAATTCTAAGTTTTTCAGTGCAACTCACTCATATACTATGTACTACACTGTGCGTTTCTTAAATTCTAAGTTTTTCAGTCCAACTCACTCATATACTATGTACTACACTGTGCGTTTCTTATATTCTAAGTTTTTCATTGCAACTCACTCATATACTATGTACTACACTGTGCGTTTCTTATATTCTAAGTTTTTCAGTGCAACTCACTCATATACTATGTACTACACTGTGCATTTCGTGTAATGCGGGTTTTTCAGTAAATTCTAAGTTTCAGTGCAACTCACTCATATACTATGTACTACACTGTGCGTTTCTTATATTCTAAGTTTTTCAGTGCAACTCACTCATATACTATATACTACACTGTGCATTTCGTGTAATGCGGGTTTTTCAGTAAATTCAAAGTTTTTCAGTGCAACTCACTCATATACTATGTACTACACTGTGCGTTTCTTATATTCTAAGTTTTTCAGTGCAACTCACTCATATACTATGTACTACACTGTGCGTTTCTTATATTCTAAGTTTTTCAGTGCAACTCACTCATATACTATGTACTACACTGTGCGTTTCTTAAATTCTAAGTTTTTCAGTGCAACTCACTCCTATACTATGTACTACACTGTGCGTTTCTTATATTCTAAGTTTTTCAGTGCAACTCACTCATATACTATGTACTACACTGTGCGTTTCTTATATTCTAAGTTTTTCAGTGCAACTCACTCATATACTATGTACTACACTGTGCTTTTCTTATATTCTAAGTTTTTCAGTGCAACTCACTCATATACTATGTACTACACTGTGCGTTTCTTAAATTCTAAGTTTTTCAGTGCAACTCACTCATACACTATGTACTACAATGTGCGTTTCTTATATTCTAAGTTTTTCAGTGCAACTCACTCATATACTATGTACTACACTGTGCATTTCGTGTAATGCGGGTTTTTCAGTAAATTCTAAGTTTTTCAGTGCAACTCACTCATATACTATGTACTACACTGTGCGTTTTTATATTCTAAGTTTTTCAGTGCAACTCACTCATATACTATGTACTACACTGTGCATTTCTTATATTCTAAGTTTTTCAGTGCAACTCACTCATATACTATGTACTACACTGTGCGTTTCTTATATTCTAAGTTTTTCAGTGCAACTCACTCATATACTATGTACTACGCTGTGTGTTTCTTAAATTCTAAGTTTTTCAGTGCAACTCACTCATATACTATGTACTACACTGTGCGTTTCTTAAATTCTAAGTTTTTCAGTGCAACTCACTCATATACTATGTACTACACTGTGCGTTTCTTATATTCTAAGTTTTTCATTGCAACTCACTCATATACTATGTACTACACTGTGCGTTTCTTATATTCTAAGTTTTTCAGTGCAACTCACTCATATACTATGTACTACACTGTGCATTTCGTGTAATGCGGGTTTTTCAGTAAATTCTAAGTTTCAGTGCAACTCACTCATATACTATGTACTACACTGTGCGTTTCTTATATTCTAAGTTTTTCAGTGCAACTCACTCATATACTATATACTACACTGTGCATTTCGTGTAATGCGGGTTTTTCAGTAAATTCAAAGTTTTTCAGTGCAACTCACTCATATACTATGTACTACACTGTGCGTTTCTTATATTCTAAGTTTTTCAGTGCAACTCACTCATATACTATGTACTACACTGTGCGTTTCTTATATTCTAAGTTTTTCAGTGCAACTCACTCATATACTATGTACTACACTGTGCATTTCGTGTAATGCGGGTTTTTCAGTAAATTCTAAGTTCTTCAGTGCAACTCACTCATATACTATGTACTACACTGTGCGTTTCTTATATTCTAAGTTTTTCAGTGCAACTCACTCATATACTATATACTACACTGTGCATTTCGTGTAATGCGGGTTTTTCAGTAAATTCTAAGTTTTTCAGTGCAACTCACTCATATACTATGTACTACACTGTGCGTTTCTTATATTCTAAGTTTTTCAGTGCAACTCACTCATATACTATGTACTACACTGTGCGTTTCTTATATTCTAAGTTTTTCAGTGCAACTCACTCATATACTATGTACTACACTGTGCGTTTCTTATATTCTAAGTTTTTCAGTGCAACTCACTCATATACTATGTACTACACTGTCCGTTTCTTATATTCTAAGTTTTTCAGTGCAACTCACTCATATACTATGTACTACACTGTGCGTTTCTTATATTCTAAGTTTTTCAGTGCAACTCACTCATATACTATGTACTACACTGTGCGTTTCTTATATTCTAAGTTTTTCAGTGCAACTCACTCATATACTATGTACTACACTGTGCGTTTCTTATATTCTAAGTTTTTCAGTGCAACTCACTCATATACTATGTACTACACTGTGCGTTTCTTATATTCTAAGTTTTTCAGTGCAACTCACTCATATACTATGTACTACACTGTCCGTTTCTTATATTCTAAGTTTTTCAGTGCAACTCACTCATATACTATGTACTACACTGTGCGTTTCTTATATTCTAAGTTTTTCAGTGCAACTCACTCATATACTATGTACTACACTGTGCGTTTCTTATATTCTAAGTTTTTCAGTGCAACTCACTCATATACTATGTACTACACTGTGCGTTTCTTATATTCTAAGTTTTTCGTGCAACTCACTCATATACTATGTACTACACTGTGCGTTTCTTATATTCTAAGTTTTTCAGTGCAACTCATTCATATACTATGTACTACACTGTGCGTTTCTTATATTCTAAGTTTTTCAGTGCAACTCACTCATATACTATGTACTACACTGTGCGTTTCTTATATTCTAAGTTTTTCAGTGCAACTCACTCATATACTATGTACTACACTGTGCGTTTCTTATATTCTAAGTTTTTCAGTGCAACTCACTCATATACTATGTACTACACTGTGCGTTTCTTATATTCTAAGTTTTTCAGGGCAACTCATTCATATACTATGTACTACACTGTGCGTTTCTTATATTCTAAGTTTTTCAGGGCAACTCACTCATATACTATGTACTACACTGTGCGTTTCTTAAATTCTAAGTTTTTCAGTGCAACTCACTCATATACTATGTACTACACTGTGCGTTTCTTATATTCTAAGTTTTTCAGTGCAACTCACTCATATACTATGTACTACACTGTGCGTTTCTTATATTCTAAGTTTTTCAGTGCAACTCACTCATATACTATGTACTACACTGTGCATTTCGTGTGCGGGTTTTTCAGTAAATTCTAAGTTTTTCAGTGCAACTCAGTCATATACTATGTACTACACTGTGCGTTTCTTATATTCTAAGTTTTTCAGTGCAACTCAGTCATATACTATGTACTACACTGTGCGTTTTTTATATTCTAAGTTTTTCAGTGCAACTCACTCATATACTATGTACTACACTGTGGGTTTCTTATATTCTAAGTTTTTCAGTGCAACTCACTCATATACTATGTACTACACTGTGCGTTTCTTAAATTCTAAGTTTTTCAGTGCAACTCACTCATATACTATGTACTACAATGTGCATTTCTTATATTCTAAGATTTTCATTGCAACTCACTCATATACTATGTACTACACTGTGCGTTTCTTATATTCTAAGTTTTTCAGTGCAACTCACTCATATACTATGTACTACACTGTGCGTTTCCTATATTCTAAGTTTTTCAGTGCAACTCACTCATATACTATGTACTACACTGTGCGTTTCTTATATTCTAAGTTTTTCAGTGCAACTCACTCATATACTATGTACTCTACTGTGCGTTTCTTATATTCTAAGTTTTAAAGTGCAACTCACTCATATACTATGTACTACACTGTGCGTTTCTTATATTCTAAGTTTTTCAGTGCAACTCACTCATATACTATGTACTACACTGTGCTTTTCTTATATTCTAAGTTTTTCAGTGCAACTCACTCATATACTATGTACTACACTGTGCGTTTCTTAAATTCTAAGTTTTTCAGTGCAACTCACTCATACACTATGTACTACAATGTGCGTTTCTTATATTCTAAGTTTTTCAGTGCAACTCACTCATATACTATGTACTACACTGTGCATTTCGTGTAATGCGGGTTTTTCAGTAAATTCTAAGTTTTTCAGTGCAACTCACTCATATACTATGTACTACACTGTGCGTTTTTATATTCTAAGTTTTTCAGTGCAACTCACTCATATACTATGTACTACACTGTGCGTTTCTTATATTCTAAGTTTTTCAGTGCAACTCACTCATATACTATATACTACACTGTGCGTTTCTTATATTCTAAGTTTTTCAGTGCAACTCACTCATATACTATGTACTACACTGTGCGTTTCTTATATTCTAAGTTTTTCAGTGCAACTCACTCATATACTATGTACTACACTGTGCATTTCGTGTAATGCGGGTTTTTCAGTAAATTCTAAGTTCTTCAGTGCAACTCACTCATATACTATGTACTACACTGTGCATTTCGTGTAATGCGGGTTTTTCAGTAAATTCTAAGTTTTTCAGTGCAACTCACTCATATACTATGTATTACACTGTGCGTTTCTTATATTCTAAGTTTTTCATTGCAACTCACTCATATACTATGTACTACACTGTGCGTTTCTTATATTCTAAGTTTTTCAGTGCAACTCACTCATATACTATGTACTACACTGTGCATTTCGTGTAATGCGGGTTTTTCAGTAAATTCTAAGTTCTTCAGTGCAACTCACTCATATACTATGTACTACACTGTGCGTTTCTTATATTCTAAGTTTTTCAGTGCAACTCACTCATATACTATATACTACACTGTGCATTTCGTGTAATGCGGGTTTTTCAGTAAATTCTAAGTTTTTCAGTGCAACTCACTCATATACTATGTACTACACTGTGCGTTTCTTATATTCTAAGTTTTTCAGTGCAACTAACTCATATACTATGTACTACACTGTGCGTTTCTTATATTCTAAGTTTTTCAGGGCAACTCACTCATATACTATGTACTACACTGTGCGTTTCTTATATTCTAAGTTTTTCAGGGCAACTCACTCATATACTATGTACTACACTGTGCGTTTCTTAAATTCTAAGTTTTTCAGTGCAACTCACTCACATACTATGTACTACACTGTGCGTTTCTTATATTCTAAGTTTTTCAGTGCAACTCACTCATATACTATGTACTACACAGTGCGTTTCTTATATTCTAAGTTTTTCAGTGCAACTCACTCATATACTATGTACTACACTGTGCATTTCGTGTGCGGGTTTTTCAGTAAATTCTAAGTTTTTCAGTGCAACTCAGTCATATACTATGAACTACACTGTGCGTTTCTTATATTCTAAGTTTTTCAGTGCAACTCAGTCATATACTATGTACTACACTGTGCGTTTTTTATATTCTAAGTTTTTCAGTGCAACTCACTCATATACTATGTACTACACTGTGCGTTTCTTATATTCTAAGTTTTTCAGTGCAACTCACTCATATACTATGTACTACACTGTGCGTTTCTTATATTCTAAGTTTTTCAGTGCAACTCACTCATATACTATGTACTACAATGTGCGTTTCTTATATTCTAAGATTTTCATTGCAACTCACTCATATACTATGTACTACACTGTGCGTTTCTTATATTCTAAGTTTTTCAGTGCAACTCACTCATATACTATGTACTACACTGTGCATTTCGTGTAATGCGGGTTTTTCAGTAAATTCTAAGTTTTTCAGTGCAACTCACTCATACACTATGTACTACACTGTGCGTTTCTTATATTCTAAGTTTTTCAGTGCAACTCACTCATATACTATGTACTACACTGTGCATTTCTTATATTCTAAGTTTTTCAGTGCAACTCACTCATATACTATGTACTACACTGTGCGTTTCTTATATTCTAAGTTTTTCAGTGCAACTCACTCATATACTATGTACTACACTGTGCATTTCGTGTAATGCGGGTTTTTCAGTAAATTCTAAGTTCTTCAGTGCAACTCACTCATATACTATGTACTACACTGTGCGTTTCTTATATTCTAAGTTTTTCAGTGCAACTCACTCATATACTATATACTACACTGTGCATTTCGTGTAATGCGGGTTTTTCAGTAAATTCTAAGTTTTTCAGTGCAACTCACTCATATACTATGTACTACACTGTGCGTTTCTTATATTCTAAGTTTTTCAGTGCAACTCACTCATATACTATGTACTACACTGTGCGTTTCTTATATTCTAAGTTTTTCAGGGCAACTCACTCATATACTATGTACTACACTGTGCGTTTCTTATATTCTAAGTTTTTCAGGGCAACTCACTCATATACTATGTACTACACTGTGCGTTTCTTAAATTCTAAGTTTTTCAGTGCGACTCACTCACATACTATGTACTACACTGTGCGTTTCTTATATTCTAAGTTTTTCAGTGCAACTCACTCATATACTATGTACTACACTGTGCGTTTCTTATATTCTAAGTTTTTCAGTGCAACTCACTCATATACTATGTACTACACTGTGCATTTCGTGTGCGGGTTTTTCAGTTAATTCTAAGTTTTTCAGTGCAACTCAATCATATACTATGTACTACACTGTGCGTTTCTTATATTCTAAGTTTTTCAGTGCAACTCACTAATATACTATGTACTACACTGTGCGTTTTTTATATTCTAAGTTTTTCAGTGCTACTCACTCATATACTATGTACTACACTGTGCGTTTCTTATATTCTAAGTTTTTCAGTGCAACTCACTCATATACTATGTACTACACTGTGCGTTTCTTATATTCTAAGTTTTTCAGTGCAACTCACTCATATACTATGTACTACACTGTGCGTTTCTTATATTCTAAGTTTTTCAGTGCAACTCACTCATATACTATGTACTACACTGTGCATTTCGTGTGCGGGTTTTTCAGTAAATTCTAAGTTTTTCAGTGCAACTCAGTCATATACTATGTACTACACTGTGCGTTTCTTATATTCTAAGTTTTTCAGTGCAACTCAGTCATATACTATGTACTACACTGTGCGTTTTTTATATTCTAAGTTTTTCAGTGCAACTCACTCATATACTATGTACTACACTGTGCGTTTCTTATATTCTAAGTTTTTCAGTGCAACTCACTCATATACTATGTACTACACTGTGCGTTTCTTATATTCTAAGTTTTTCAGTGCAACTCACTCATATACTATGTACTACACTGTGCGTTTCTTATATTCTAAGTTTTTCAGTGCAACTCACTCATATACTATGTACTACACTGTCCGTTTCTTATATTCTAAGTTTTTCAGTGCAACTCACTCATATACTATGTACTACACTGTGCGTTTCTTATATTCTAAGTTTTTCAGTGCAACTCACTCATATACTATGTACTACACTGTGCGTTTCTTATATTCTAAGTTTTTCAGTGCAACTCACTCATATACTATGTACTACACTGTGCGTTTCTTATATTCTAAGTTTTTCGTGCAACTCACTCATATACTATGTACTACACTGTGCGTTTCTTATATTCTAAGTTTTTCAGTGCAACTCACTCATATACTATTACTACACTGTGCGTTTCTTATATTCTAAGTTTTTCAGTGCAACTCACTCATATACTATGTACTACACTGTGCATTTCGTGTGCGGGTTTTTCAGTAAATTCTAAGTTTTTCAGTGCAACTCAGTCATATACTATGTACTACACTGTGCGTTTCTTATATTCTAAGTTTTTCAGTGCAACTCAGTCATATACTATGTACTACACTGTGCGTTTTTTATATTCTAAGTTTTTCAGTGCAACTCACTCATATACTATGTACTACACTGTGCGATTCCTATATTCTAAGTTTTTCAGTGCAACTCACTCATATACTATGTACTACACTGTGCGTTTCTTATATTCTAAGTTTTTCAGTGCAACTCACTCATATACTATGTACTACACTGTGCATTTCGTGTAATGCGGGTTTTTCAGTAAATTCTAAATTTTTCAGTGCATCTCACTCATATACTATGTACTACACTGTGCGTTTCTTATATTCTAAGTTTTTCATTGCAACTCACTCATATACTATGTACTACACTGTGCGTTTCTTATATTCTAAGTTTTTCAGTGCAACTCACTCATATACTATGTACTACACTGTGCGATTCCTATATTCTAAGTTTTTCAGTGCAACTCACTCATATACTATGTACTACACTGTGCGTTTCTTATATTCTAAGTTTTTCAGTGCAACTCACTCATATACTATGTACTACACTGTGCGTTTCTTATATTCTAAGTTTTTCAGTGCAACTCACTCATATACTATGTACTACACTGTGCGTTTCTTATATTCTAAGTTTTAAAGTGCAACTCACTCATATACTATGTACTACACTGTGCGTTTCTTATATTCTAAGTTTTTCAGTGCAACTCACTCATATACTATGTACTACACTGTGCTTTTCTTATATTCTAAGTTTTTCAGTGCAACTCACTCATATACTATGTACTACACTGTGC
Organism: Mus caroli; assembly: GCF_978045245.1. NCBI lineage: Eukaryota > Metazoa > Chordata > Mammalia > Rodentia > Muridae > Mus > Mus caroli. The sequence continues at coordinate 921,776 of NW_028227283.1, forward strand.
GTTTCTTAAATTCTAAGTTTTTCAGTGCAACTCACTCATACACTATGTACTACAATGTGCGTTTCTTATATTCTAAGTTTTTCAGTGCAACTCACTCATATACTATGTACTACACTGTGCATTTCGTGTAATGCGGGTTTTTCAGTAAATTCTAAGTTTTTCAGTGCAACTCACTCATATACTATGTACTACACTGTGCGTTTTTATATTCTAAGTTTTTCAGTGCAACTCACTCATATACTATGTACTACACTGTGCGTTTCTTATATTCTAAGTTTTTCAGTGCAACTCACTCATATACTATATACTACACTGTGCGTTTCTTATATTCTAAGTTTTTCAGTGCAACTCACTCATATACTATGTACTACACTGTGCGTTTCTTATATTCTAAGTTTTTCAGTGCAACTCACTCATATACTATGTACTACACTGTGCGTTTCTTATATTCTAAGTTTTTCAGTGCAACTAACTCATATACTATGTACTACACTGTGCGTTTCTTATATTCTAAGTTTTTCAGTGCAACTCACTCATATACTATGTACTACACTGTGCGTTTCTTAAATTCTAAGTTTTTCAGTGCAACTCACTCATATACTATGTACTACACTGTGCGTTTCTTATATTCTAAGTTTTTCATTGCAACTCACTCATATACTATGTACTACACTGTGTGTTTCTTATATTCTAAGTTTTTCAGTGCAACTCACTCATATACTATGTACTACACTGTGCATTTCGTGTAATGCGGGTTTTTCAGTAAATTCTAAGTTTTTCAGTGCAACTCACTCATATACTATGTACTACACTGTGCGTTTCTTATATTCTAAGTTTTTCAGTGCAACTCACTCATATACTATGTACTACACTGTGCATTTCTTATATTCTAAGTTTTTCAGTGCAACTCACTCATATACTATGTACTACACTGTGCGTTTCTTATATTCTAAGTTTTTCAGTGCAACTCACTCATATACTATGTACTACACTGTGCGTTTCTTATATTCTAAGTTTTTCATTGCAACTCACTCATATACTATGTACTACACTGTGCGTTTCTTATATTCTAAGTTTTTCAGTGCAACTCACTCATATACTATGTACTACACTGTGCATTTCGTGTAATGCGGGTTTTTCAGTAAAATCTAAATTTTTCAGTGCATCTCACTCATATACTATGTACTACACTGTGCGTTTCTTATATTCTAAGTTTTTCATTGCAACTCACTCATATACTATGTACTACACTGTGCGTTTCTTATATTCTAAGTTTTTCAGTGCAACTCACTCATATACTATGTACTACACTGTGCGATTCCTATATTCTAAGTTTTTCAGTGCAACTCACTCATATACTATGTACTACACTGTGCGTTTCTTATATTCTAAGTTTTTCAGTGCAACTCACTCATATACTATGTACTACACTGTGCGTTTCTTATATTCTAAGTTTTAAAGTGCAACTCACTCATATACTATGTACTACACTGTGCGTTTCTTATATTCTAAGTTTTTCAGTGCAACTCACTCATATACTATGTACTACACTGTGCTTTTCTTATATTCTAAGTTTTTCAGTGCAACTCACTCATATACTATGTACTACACTGTGCGTTTCTTAAATTCTAAGTTTTTCAGTGCAACTCACTCATACACTATGTACTACAATGTGCGTTTCTTATATTCTAAGTTTTTCAGTGCAACTCACTCATATACTATGTACTACACTGTGCATTTCGTGTAATGCGGGTTTTTCAGTAAATTCTAAGTTTTTCAGTGCAACTCACTCATATACTATGTACTACACTGTGCGTTTTTATATTCTAAGTTTTTCAGTGCAACTCACTCATATACTATGTACTACACTGTGCGTTTCTTATATTCTAAGTTTTTCAGTGCAACTCACTCATATACTATATACTACACTGTGCGTTTCTTATATTCTAAGTTTTTCAGTGCAACTCACTCATATACTATGTACTACACTGTGCGTTTCTTATATTCTAAGTTTTTCAGTGCAACTCACTCATATACTATGTACTACACTGTGCGTTTCTTATATTCTAAGTTTTTCAGTGCAACTAACTCATATACTATGTACTACACTGTGCATTTCGTGTAATGCGGGTTTTTCAGTAAATTCTAAGTTTTTCAGTGCAACTCACTCATATACTATGTACTACACTGTGCGTTTCTTATATTCTAAGTTTTTCAGTGCAACTCACTCATATACTATGTACTACACTGTGCATTTCTTATATTCTAAGTTTTTCAGTGCAACTCACTCATATACTATGTACTACACTGTGCGTTTCTTATATTCTAAGTTTTTCAGTGCAACTCACTCATATACTATGTACTACAATGTGTGTTTCTTAAATTCTAAGTTTTTCAGTGCAACTCACTCATATACTATGTACTACACTGTGCGTTTCTTAAATTCTAAGTTTTTCAGTGCAACTCACTCATATACTATGTACTACACTGTGCGTTTCTTATATTCTAAGTTTTTCATAGCAACTCACTCATATACTATGTACTACACTGTGCGTTTCTTATATTCTAAGTTTTTCAGTGCAACTCACTCATATACTATGTACTACACTGTGCATTTCGTGTAATGCGGGTTTTTCAGTAAATTCTAAATTTTTCAGTGCATCTCACTCATATACTATGTACTACACTGTGCGTTTCTTATATTCTAAGTTTTTCATTGCAACTCACTCATATACTATGTACTACACTGTGCGTTTCTTATATTCTAAGTTTTTCAGTGCAACTCACTCATATACTATGTACTACACTGTGCATTTCGTGTAATGCGGGTTTTTCAGTAAATTCTAAGTTCTTCAGTGCAACTCACTCATATACTATGTACTACACTGTGCGTTTCTTATATTCTAAGTTTTTCAGTGCAACTCACTCATATACTATATACTACACTGTGCATTTCGTGTAATGCGGGTTTTTCAGTAAATTCTAAGTTTTTCAGTGCAACTCACTCATATACTATGTACTACACTGTGCGTTTCTTATATTCTAAGTTTTTCAGTGCAACTCACTCATATACTATGTACTACACTGTGCGTTTCTTATATTCTAAGTTTTTCAGGGCAACTCACTCATATACTATGTACTACACTGTGCATTTCTTATATTCTTAGTTTTTCAGTGCAACTCACTCATATACTATGTACTACACTGTGCGTTTCTTATATTCTAAGTTTTTCAGTGCAACTCACTCATATACTATGTACTACACTGTGTGTTTCTTAAATTCTAAGTTTTTCAGTGCAACTCACTCATATACTATGTACTACACTGTGCGTTTCTTAAATTCTAAGTTTTTCAGTGCAACTCACTCATATACTATGTACTACACTGTGCGTTTCTTATATTCTAAGTTTTTCATTGCAACTCACTCATATACTATGTACTACACTGTGCGTTTCTTATATTATAAGTTTTTCAGTGCAACTCACTCATATACTATGTACTACACTGTGCATTTCGTGTAATGCGGGTTTTTCAGTAAATTCTAAATTTTTCAGTGCATCTCACTCATATACTATGTACTACACTGTGCGTTTCTTATATTCTAAGTTTTTCATTGCAACTCACTCATATACTATGTACTTCACTGTGCGTTTCTTATATTCTAAGTTTTTCAGTCCAACTCACTCATATACTATGTACTACACTGTGCGATTCCTATATTCTAAGTTTTTCAGTGCAACTCACTCATATACTATGTACTACACTGTGCGTTTCTTATATTCTAAGTTTTTCAGTGCAACTCACTCATATACTATGTACTACACTGTGCGTTTCTTATATTCTAAGTTTTAAAGTGCAACTCACTCATATACTATGTACTACAATGTGCGTTTCTTATATTCTAAGTTTTTCAGTGCAACTCACTCATATACTATGTACTACACTGTGCATTTCGTGTAATGCGGGTTTTTCAGTAAATTCTAAGTTTTTCAGTGCAACTCACTCATATACTATGTACTACACTGTGCGTTTTTATATTCTAAGTTTTTCAGTGCAACTCACTCATATACTATGTACTACACTGTGCGTTTCTTATATTCTAAGTTTTTCAGTGCAACTCACTCATATACTATATACTACACTGTGCGTTTCTTATATTCTAAGTTTTTCAGTGCAACTCACTCATATACTATGTACTACACTGTGCGTTTCTTATATTCTAAGTTTTTCAGTGCAACTCACTCATATACTATGTACTACACTGTGCGTTTCTTATATTCTAAGTTTTTCAGTGCAACTAACTCATATACTATGTACTACACTGTGCGTTTCTTATATTCTAATTTTTTCAGTGCAACTCACTCATATACTATGTACTACACTGTGCGTTTCTTAAATTCTAAGTTTTTCAGTGCAACTCACTCATATACTATGTACTACACTGTGCGTTTCTTATATTCTAAGTTTTTCATTGCAACTCACTCATATACTATGTACTACACTGTGTGTTTCTTATATTCTAAGTTTTTCAGTGCAACTCACTCATATACTATGTACTACACTGTGCATTTCGTGTAATGCGGGTTTTTCAGTAAATTCTAAGTTTTTCAGTGCAACTCACTCATATACTATGTACTACACTGTGCGTTTCTTATATTCTAAGTTTTTCAGTGCAACTCACTCATATACTATGTACTACACTGTGCATTTCTTATATTCTAAGTTTTTCAGTGCAACTCACTCATATACTATGTACTACACTGTGCGTTTCTTATATTCTAAGTTTTTCAGTGCAACTCACTCATATACTATGTACTACACTGTGTGTTTCTTAAATTCTAAGTTTTTCAGTGCAACTCACTCATATACTATGTACTACACTGTGCGTTTCTTAAATTCTAAGTTTTTCAGTGCAACTCACTCATATACTATGTACTACACTGTGCGTTTCTTATATTCTAAGTTTTTCATAGCAACTCACTCATATACTATGTACTACACTGTGCGTTTCTTATATTCTAAGTTTTTCAGTGCAACTCACTCATATACTATGTACTACACTGTGCATTTCGTGTAATGCGGGTTTTTCAGTAAATTCTAAATTTTTCAGTGCATCTCACTCATATACTATGTACTACACTGTGCGTTTCTTATATTCTAAGTTTTTCATTGCAACTCACTCATATACTATGTACTACACTGTGCGTTTCTTATATTCTAAGTTTTTCAGTGCAACTCACTCATATACTATGTACTACACTGTGCATTTCGTGTAATGCGGGTTTTTCAGTAAATTCTAAGTTCTTCAGTGCAACTCACTCATATACTATGTACTACACTGTGCGTTTCTTATATTCTAAGTTTTTCAGTGCAACTCACTCATATACTATATACTACACTGTGCATTTCGTGTAATGCGGGTTTTTCAGTAAATTCTAAGTTTTTCAGTGCAACTCACTCATATACTATGTACTACACTGTGCGTTTCTTATATTCTAAGTTTTTCAGTGCAACTCACTCATATACTATGTACTACACTGTGCGTTTCTTATATTCTAAGTTTTTCAGGGCAACTCACTCATATACTATGTACTACACTGTGCGTTTCTTATATTCTAAGTTTTTCAGGGCAACTCACTCATATACTATGTACTACACTGTGCGTTTCTTAAATTCTAAGTTTTTCAGTGCAACTCACTCATATACTATGTACTACACTGTGCGTTTGCTATATTCTAAGTTTTTCAGTGCAACTCACTCATATACTATGTACTACACTGTGCGTTTCTTATATTCTAAGTTTTTCAGTGCAACTCACTCATATACTATGTACTACACTGTGCATTTCGTGTGCGGGTTTTTCAGTAAATTCTAAGATTTTCAGTGCAACTCAGTCATATACTATGTACTACACTGTGCGTTTCTTATATTCTAAGTTTTTCAGTGCAACTCACTCATATACTATGTACTACACTGTGCGTTTTTTATATTCTAAGTTTTTCAGTGCAACTCACTCATATACTATGTACTACACTGTGCGTTTCTTATATTCTAAGTTTTTCAGTGCAACTCACTCATATACTATGTACTACACTGTGCGTTTCTTAAATTCTAAGTTTTTCAGTGCAACTCACTCATATACTATGTACTACAATGTGCGTTTCTTATATTCTAAGATTTTCATTGCAACTCACTCATATACTATGTACTACACTGTGCGTTTCTTTTATAAGTTTTTCAGTGCAACTTACTCATATACTATGTACTACACTGTGCGTTTCTTATATTCTAAGTTTTTCAGTGCAACTCACTCATATACTATGTACTACACTGTGCGTTTCTTATATTCTAAGTTTTTCAGTGCAACTCACTCATATACTATGTACTACACTGTGCATTTCGTGTGCGGGTTTTTCAGTAAATTCTAAGTTTTTCAGTGCAACTCAGTCATATACTATGTACTACACTGTGCGTTTCTTATATTCTAAGTTTTTCAGTGCAACTCACTCATATACTATGTACTACACTGTGCGTTTTTTATATTCTAAGTTTTTCAGTGCAACTCACTCATATACTATGTACTACACTGTGCGTTTCTTATATTCTAAGTTTTTCAGTGCAACTCACTCATATACTATGTACTACACTGTGCGTTTCTTAAATTCTAAGTTTTTCAGTGCAACTCACTCATATACTATGTACTACAATGTGCGTTTCTTATATTCTAAGATTTTCATTGCAACTCACTCATATACTATGTACTACACTGTGCGTTTCTTATATTCTAAGTTTTTCAGTGCAACTCACTCATATACTATGTACTACACTGTGCGTTTCTTATATTCTAAGTTTTTCAGTGCAACTCACTCATATACTATGTACTACACTGTGCGTTTCTTATATTCTAAGTTTTTCAGTGCAACTCACTCATATACTATGTACTACACTGTGCGTTTCTTATATTCTAAGTTTTAAAGTGCAACTCACTCATATACTATGTACTACACTGTGCGTTTCTTATATTCTAAGTTTTTCAGTGCAACTCACTCATATACTATGTACTACACTGTGCGTTTCTTATATTCTAAGTTTTTCGTGCAACTCACTCATATACTATGTACTACACTGTGCGTTTCTTATATTCTAAGTTTTTCAGTGCAACTCACTCATATACTATGTACTACACTGTGCGTTTCTTATATTCTAAGTTTTTCAGTGCAACTCACTCATATACTATGTACTACACTGTGCGTTTCTTATATTCTAAGTTTTTCAGTGCAACTCACTCATATACTATGTACTACACTGTGCATTTCGTGTAATGCGGGTTTTTCAGTAAATTCTAAGTTTTTCAGTGCAACTCACTCATATACTATGTACTACACTGTACGTTTCTTATATTCTAAGTTTTTCAGTGCAACTCACTCATATTCTATGTACTACACTGTGCGTTTCTTATATTCTAAGTTTTTCAGTGCAACTCACTCATATACTATGTACTACACTGTGCGTTTCTTATATTCTAAGTTTTTCAGTGCAACTCACTCATATACTATGTACTACACTGTGCGTTTCTTATATTCTAAGTTTTTCAGTGCAACTCACTCATATTCTATGTACTACACTGTGCGTTTCTTATATTCTAAGTTTTTCAGTGCAACTCACTCATATACTATGTACTACACTGTGCGTTTCTTATATTCTAAGTTTTTCAGTGCAACTCACTCATATACTATGTACTACACTGTGCGTTTCTTATATTCTAAGTTTTTCAGTGCAACTCACTCATATACTATGTACTACACTGTGCGTTTCTTATATTCTAAGTTTTTCAGTGCAACTCACTCATATACTATGTACTACACTGTGCGTTTCTTAAATTCTAAGTTTTTCAGTGCAACTCACTCCTATATTATGTACTACACTGTGCGTTTCTTATATTCTAAGTTTTTCAGTGCAACTCACTCATATACTATGTACTACACTGTGCGTTTCTTATATTCTAAGTTTTTCAGTGCAACTCACTCATATACTATGTACTACACTGTGCTTTTCTTATATTCTAAGTTTTTCAGTGCAACTCACTCATATACTATGTACTACACTGTGCGTTTCTTAAATTCTAAGTTTTTCAGTGCAACTCACTCATACACTATGTACTACAATGTGCGTTTCTTATATTCTAAGTTTTTCAGTGCAACTCACTCATATACTATGTACTACACTGTGCATTTCGTGTAATGCGGGTTTTTCAGTAAATTCTAAGTTTTTCAGTGCAACTCACTCATATACTATGTACTACACTGTGCGTTTTTATATTCTAAGTTTTTCAGTGCAACTCACTCATATACTATGTACTACACTGTGCATTTCTTATATTCTAAGTTTTTCAGTGCAACTCACTCATATACTATGTACTACACTGTGCGTTTCTTATATTCTAAGTTTTTCAGTGCAACTCACTCATATACTATGTACTACACTGTGCTTTTCTTATATTCTAAGTTTTTCAGTGCAACTCACTCATATACTATGTACTACACTGTGCGTTTCTTAAATTCTAAGTTTTTCAGTGCAACTCACTCATACACTATGTACTACAATGTGCGTTTCTTATATTCTAAGTTTTTCAGTGCAACTCACTCATATACTATGTACTACACTGTGCATTTCGTGTAATGCGAGTTTTTCAGTAAATTCTAAGTTTTTCAGTGCAACTCACTCATATACTATGTACTACACTGTGCGTTTTTATATTCTAAGTTTTTCAGTGCAACTCACTCATATACTATGTACTACACTGTGCATTTCTTATATTCTAAGTTTTTCAGTGCAACTCACTCATATACTATGTACTACACTGTGCGTTTCTTATATTCTAAGTTTTTCAGTGCAACTCACTCATATACTATGTACTACACTGTGTGTTTCTTAAATTCTAAGTTTTTCAGTGCAACTCACTCATATACTATGTACTACACTGTGCGTTTCTTAAATTCTAAGTTTTTCAGTGCAACTCACTCATATACTATGTACTACACTGTGCGTTTCTTATATTCTAAGTTTTTCATTGCAACTCACTCATATACTATGTACTACACTGTGCGTTTCTTATATTCTAAGTTTTTCAGTGCAACTCACTCATATACTATGTACTACACTGTGCATTTCGTGTAATGCGGGTTTTTCAGTAAATTCTAAGTTTCAGTGCAAGTCACTCATATACTATGTACTACACTGTGCGTTTCTTATATTCTAAGTTTTTCAGTGCAACTCACTCATATACTATATACTACACTGTGCATTTCGTGTAATGCGGGTTTTTCAGTAAATTCAAAGTTTTTCAGTGCAACTCACTCATATACTATGTACTACACTGTGCGTTTCTTATATTCTAAGTTTTTCATTGCAACTCACTCATATACTATGTACTACACTGTGCGTTTCTTATATTCTAAGTTTTTCAGTGCAACTCACTCATATACTATGTACTACACTGTGCATTTCGTGTAATGCGGGTTTTTCAGTAAATTCTAAGTTTTTCAGTGCAACTCACTCATATACTATGTACTACACTGTGCGTTTCTTATATTCTAAGTTTTTCAGTGCAACTCACTCATATACTATGTACTACACTGTGCATTTCGTGTAATGCGGGTTTTTCAGTAAATTCTAAATTTTTCAGTGCATCTCACTCATATACTATGTACTACACTGTGCGTTTCTTATATTCTAAGTTTTTCATTGCAACTCACTCATATACTATGTACTACACTGTGCGTTTCTTATATTCTAAGTTTTTCAGTCCAACTCACTCATATACTATGTACTACACTGTGCGATTCCTATATTCTAAGTTTTTCAGTGCAACTCACTCATATACTATGTACTACACTGTGCGTTTCTTATATTCTAAGTTTTTCAGTGCAACTCACTCATATACTATGTACTACACTGTGCGTTTCTTATATTCTAAGTTTTAAAGTGCAACTCACTCATATACTATGTACTACAATGTGCGTTTCTTATATTCTAAGTTTTTCAGTGCAACTCACTCATATACTATGTACTACACTGTGCATTTCGTGTAATGCGGGTTTTTCAGTAAATTCTAAGTTTTTCAGTGCAACTCACTCATATACTATGTACTACACTGTGCGTTTTTATATTCTAAGTTTTTCAGTGCAACTCACTCATATACTATGTACTACACTGTGCGTTTCTTATATTCTAAGTTTTTCAGTGCAACTCACTCATATACTATATACTACACTGTGCGTTTCTTATATTCTAAGTTTTTCAGTGCAACTCACTCATATACTATGTACTACACTGTGCGTTTCTTATATTCTAAGTTTTTCAGTGCAACTCACTCATATACTATGTACTACACTGTGCGTTTCTTATATTCTAAGTTTATCAGTGCAACTAACTCATATACTATGTACTACACTGTGCGTTTCTTATATTCTAATTTTTTCAGTGCAACTCACTCATATACTATGTACTACACTGTGCGTTTCTTAAATTCTAAGTTTTTCAGTGCAACTCACTCATATACTATGTACTACACTGTGCGTTTCTTATATTCTAAGTTTTTCATTGCAACTCACTCATATACTATGTACTACACTGTGTGTTTCTTATATTCTAAGTTTTTCAGTGCAACTCACTCATATACTATGTACTACACTGTGCATTTCGTGTAATGCGGGTTTTTCAGTAAATTCTAAGTTTTTCAGTGCAACTCACTCATATACTATGTACTACACTGTGCGTTTCTTATATTCTAAGTTTTTCAGTGCAACTCACTCATATACTATGTACTACACTGTGCATTTCTTATATTCTAAGTTTTTCAGTGCAACTCACTCATATACTATGTACTACACTGTGCGTTTCTTATATTCTAAGTTTTTCAGTGCAACTCACTCATATACTATGTACTACACTGTGTGTTTCTTAAATTCTAAGTTTTTCAGTGCAACTCACTCATATACTATGTACTACACTGTGCGTTTCTTAAATTCTAAGTTTTTCAGTGCAACTCACTCATATACTATGTACTACACTGTGCGTTTCTTATATTCTAAGTTTTTCATAGCAACTCACTCATATACTATGTACTACACTGTGCGTTTCTTATATTCTAAGTTTTTCAGTGCAACTCACTCATATACTATGTACTACACTGTGCATTTCGTGTAATGCGGGTTTTTCAGTAAATTCTAAATTTTTCAGTGCATCTCACTCATATACTATGTACTACACTGTGCGTTTCTTATATTCTAAGTTTTTCATTGCAACTCACTCATATACTATGTACTACACTGTGTGTTTCTTATATTCTAAGTTTTTCAGTGCAACTCACTCATATACTATGTACTACACTGTGCATTTCGTGTAATGCGGGTTTTTCAGTAAATTCTAAGTTCTTCAGTGCAACTCACTCATATACTATGTACTACACTGTGCGTTTCTTATATTCTAAGTTTTTCAGTAAAACTCACTCATATACTATATACTACACTGTGCATTTCGTGTAATGCGGGTTTTTCAGTAAATTCTAAGTTTTTCAGTGCAACTCACTCATATACTATGTACTACACTGTGCGTTTCTTATATTCTAAGTTTTTCAGTGCAACTCACTCATATACTATGTACTACACTGTGCGTTTCTTATATTCTAAGTTTTTCAGGGCAACTCACTCATATACTATGTACTACACTGTGCGTTTCTTATATTCTAAGTTTTTCAGGGCAACTCACTCATATACTATGTACTACACTGTGCGTTTCTTAAATTCTAAGTTTTTCAGTGCAACTCACTCATATACTATGTACTACACTGTGCGTTTGCTATATTCTAAGTTTTTCAGTGCAACTCACTCATATACTATGTACTACACTGTGCGTTTCTTATATTCTAAGTTTTTCAGTGCAACTCACTCATATACTATGTACTACACTGTGCATTTCGTGTGCGGGTTTTTCAGTAAATTCTAAGATTTTCAGTGCAACTCAGTCATATACTATGTACTACACTGTGCGTTTCTTATATTCTAAGTTTTTCAGTGCAACTCACTCATATACTATGTACTACACTGTGCGTTTTTTATATTCTAAGTTTTTCAGTGCAACTCACTCATATACTATGTACTACACTGTGCGTTTCTTATATTCTAAGTTTTTCAGTGCAACTCACTCATATACTATGTACTACACTGTGCGTTTCTTAAATTCTAAGTTTTTCAGTGCAACTCACTCATATACTATGTACTACAATGTGCGTTTCTTATATTCTAAGATTTTCATTGCAACTCACTCATATACTATGTACTACACTGTGCGTTTCTTTTATAAGTTTTTCAGTGCAACTTACTCATATACTATGTACTACACTGTGCGTTTCTTATATTCTAAGTTTTTCAGTGCAACTCACTCATATACTATGTACTACACTGTGCGTTTCTTATATTCTAAGTTTTTCAGTGCAACTCACTCATATACTATGTACTACACTGTGCATTTCGTGTGCGGGTTTTTCAGTAAATTCTAAGTTTTTCAGTGCAACTCAGTCATATACTATGTACTACACTGTGCGTTTCTTATATTCTAAGTTTTTCAGTGCAACTCACTCATATACTATGTACTACACTGTGCGTTTTTTATATTCTAAGTTTTTCAGTGCAACTCACTCATATACTATGTACTACACTGTGCGTTTCTTATATTCTAAGTTTTTCAGTGCAACTCACTCATATACTATGTACTACACTGTGCGTTTCTTAAATTCTAAGTTTTTCAGTGCAACTCACTCATATACTATGTACTACAATGTGCGTTTCTTATATTCTAAGATTTTCATTGCAACTCACTCATATACTATGTACTACACTGTGCGTTTCTTATATTCTAAGTTTTTCAGTGCAACTCACTCATATACTATGTACTACACTGTGCGTTTCTTATATTCTAAGTTTTTCAGTGCAACTCACTCATATACTATGTACTACACTGTGCGTTTCTTATATTCTAAGTTTTTCAGTGCAACTCACTCATATACTATGTACTACACTGTGCGTTTCTTATATTCTAAGTTTTTCAGTGCAACTCACTCATATACTATGTACTACACTGTGCGTTTCTTATATTCTAAGTTTTTCAGTGCAACTCACTCATATACTATGTACTACACTGTGCGTTTCTTATATTCTAAGTTTTTCGTGCAACTCACTCATATACTATGTACTACACTGTGCGTTTCTTATATTCTAAGTTTTTCAGTGCAACTCACTCATATACTATGTACTACACTGTGCGTTTCTTATATTCTAAGTTTTTCAGTGCAACTCACTCATATACTATGTACTACACTGTGCGTTTCTTATATTCTAAGTTTTTCAGTGCAACTCACTCATATACTATGTACTACACTGTGCATTTCGTGTAATGCGGGTTTTTCAGTAAATTCTAAGTTTTTCAGTGCAACTCACTCATATACTATGTACTACACTGTACGTTTCTTATATTCTAAGTTTTTCAGTGCAACTCACTCATATTCTATGTACTACACTGTGCGTTTCTTATATTCTAAGTTTTTCAGTGCAACTCACTCATATACTATGTACTACACTGTGCGTTTCTTATATTCTAAGTTTTTCAGTGCAACTCACTCATATACTATGTACTACACTGTGCGTTTCTTATATTCTAAGTTTTTCAGTGCAACTCACTCATATTCTATGTACTACACTGTGCGTTTCTTATATTCTAAGTTTTTCAGTGCAACTCACTCATATACTATGTACTACACTGTGCGTTTCTTATATTCTAAGTTTTTCAGTGCAACTCACTCATATACTATGTACTACACTGTGCGTTTCTTATATTCTAAGTTTTTCAGTGCAACTCACTCATATACTATGTACTACACTGTGCGTTTCTTATATTCTAAGTTTTTCAGTGCAACTCACTCATATACTATGTACTACACTGTGCGTTTCTTAAATTCTAAGTTTTTCAGTGCAACTCACTCCTATATTATGTACTACACTGTGCGTTTCTTATATTCTAAGTTTTTCAGTGCAACTCACTCATATACTATGTACTACACTGTGCGTTTCTTATATTCTAAGTTTTTCAGTGCAACTCACTCATATACTATGTACTACACTGTGCTTTTCTTATATTCTAAGTTTTTCAGTGCAACTCACTCATATACTATGTACTACACTGTGCGTTTCTTAAATTCTAAGTTTTTCAGTGCAACTCACTCATACACTATGTACTACAATGTGCGTTTCTTATATTCTAAGTTTTTCAGTGCAACTCACTCATATACTATGTACTACACTGTGCATTTCGTGTAATGCGGGTTTTTCAGTAAATTCTAAGTTTTTCAGTGCAACTCACTCATATACTATGTACTACACTGTGCGTTTTTATATTCTAAGTTTTTCAGTGCAACTCACTCATATACTATGTACTACACTGTGCATTTCTTATATTCTAAGTTTTTCAGTGCAACTCACTCATATACTATGTACTACACTGTGCGTTTCTTATATTCTAAGTTTTTCAGTGCAACTCACTCATATACTATGTACTACACTGTGCTTTTCTTATATTCTAAGTTTTTCAGTGCAACTCACTCATATACTATGTACTACACTGTGCGTTTCTTAAATTCTAAGTTTTTCAGTGCAACTCACTCATACACTATGTACTACAATGTGCGTTTCTTATATTCTAAGTTTTTCAGTGCAACTCACTCATATACTATGTACTACACTGTGCATTTCGTGTAATGCGGGTTTTTCAGTAAATTCTAAGTTTTTCAGTGCAACTCACTCATATACTATGTACTACACTGTGCGTTTTTATATTCTAAGTTTTTCAGTGCAACTCACTCATATACTATGTACTACACTGTTCATTTCTTATATTCTAAGTTTTTCAGTGCAACTCACTCATATACTATGTACTACACTGTGCGTTTCTTATATTCTAAGTTTTTCAGTGCAACTCACTCATATACTATGTACTACACTGTGTGTTTCTTAAATTCTAAGTTTTTCAGTGCAACTCACTCATATACTATGTACTACACTGTGCGTTTCTTAAATTCTAAGTTTTTCAGTGCAACTCACTCATATACTATGTACTACACTGTGCGTTTCTTATATTCTAAGTTTTTCATTGCAACTCACTCATATACTATGTACTACACTGTGCGTTTCTTATATTCTAAGTTTTTCAGTGCAACTCACTCATATACTATGTACTACACTGTGCATTTCGTGTAATGCGGGTTTTTCAGTAAATTCTAAGTTTCAGTGCAAGTCACTCATATACTATGTACTACACTGTGCGTTTCTTATATTCTAAGTTTTTCAGTGCAACTCACTCATATACTATATACTACACTGTGCATTTCGTGTAATGCGGGTTTTTCAGTAAATTCAAAGTTTTTCAGTGCAACTCACTCATATACTATGTACTACACTGTGCGTTTCTTATATTCTAAGTTTTTCATTGCAACTCACTCATATACTATGTACTACACTGTGCGTTTCTTAAATTCTAAGTTTTTCAGTGCAACTCACTCCTATATTATGTACTACACTGTGCGTTTCTTATATTCTAAGTTTTTCAGTGCAACTCACTCATATACTATGTACTACACTGTGCGTTTCTTATATTCTAAGTTTTTCAGTGCAACTCACTCATATACTATGTACTACACTGTGCTTTTCTTATATTCTAAGTTTTTCAGTGCAACTCACTCATATACTATGTACTACACTGTGCGTTTCTTAAATTCTAAGTTTTTCAGTGCAACTCACTCATACACTATGTACTACAATGTGCGTTTCTTATATTCTAAGTTTTTCAGTGCAACTCACTCATATACTATGTACTACACTGTGCATTTCGTGTAATGCGGGTTTTTCAGTAAATTCTAAGTTTTTCAGTGCAACTCACTCATATACTATGTACTACACTGTGCGTTTTTATATTCTAAGTTTTTCAGTGCAACTCACTCATATACTATGTACTACACTGTGCATTTCTTATATTCTAAGTTTTTCAGTGCAACTCACTCATATACTGTGTACTACACTGTGCATTTCGTGTAATGCGGGTTTTTCAGTAAATTCTAAGTTTTTCAGTGCAACTCACTCATATACTATGTACTACACTGTGCGTTTCTTATATTCTAAGTTTTTCAGTGCAACTCACTCATATACTATGTACTACACTGTGCGTTTCTTATATTCTAAGTTTTTCAGTGCAACTCACTCATATACTATGTACTACACTGTGCGTTTCTTATATTCTAAGTTTTTCAGTGCAACTCACTCATATACTATGTACTACACTGTGCGTTTCTTATATTCTAAGTTTTAAAGTGCAACTCACTCATATACTATGTACTACACTGTGCGTTTCTTATATTCTAAGTTTTTCAGTGCAACTCACTCATATACTATGTACTACACTGTGCGTTTCTTATATTCTAAGTTTTTCGTGCAACTCACTCATATACTATGTACTACACTGTGCGTTTCTTATATTCTAAGTTTTTCAGTGCAACTCACTCATATACTATGTACTACACTGTGCGTTTCTTATATTCTAAGTTTTTCAGTGCAACTCACTCATATACTATGTACTACACTGTGCGTTTCTTATATTCTAAGTTTTTCAGTGCAACTCACTCATATACTATGTACTACACTGTGCATTTCGTGTAATGCGGGTTTTTCAGTAAATTCTAAGTTTTTCAGTGCAACTCACTCATATACTATGTACTACACTGTACGTTTCTTATATTCTAAGTTTTTCAGTGCAACTCACTCATATTCTATGTACTACACTGTGCGTTTCTTATATTCTAAGTTTTTCAGTGCAACTCACTCATATACTATGTACTACACTGTGCGTTTCTTATATTCTAAGTTTTTCAGTGCAACTCACTCATATACTATGTACTACACTGTGCGTTTCTTATATTCTAAGTTTTTCAGTGCAACTCACTCATATTCTATGTACTACACTGTGCGTTTCTTATATTCTAAGTTTTTCAGTGCAACTCACTCATATACTATGTACTACACTGTGCGTTTCTTATATTCTAAGTTTTTCAGTGCAACTCACTCATATACTATGTACTACACTGTGCGTTTCTTATATTCTAAGTTTTTCAGTGCAACTCACTCATATACTATGTACTACACTGTGCGTTTCTTATATTCTAAGTTTTTCAGTGCAACTCACTCATATACTATGTACTACACTGTGCGTTTCTTATATTCTAAGTTTTTCAGTGCAACTCACTCATATACTATGTACTACACTGTGCGTTTCTTATATTCTAAGTTTTAAAGTGCAACTCACTCATATACTATGTACTACACTGTGCGTTTCTTATATTCTAAGTTTTTCAGTGCAACTCACTCATATACTATGTACTACACTGTGCGTTTCTTATATTCTAAGTTTTTCGTGCAACTCACTCATATACTATGTACTACACTGTGCGTTTCTTATATTCTAAGTTTTTCAGTGCAACTCACTCATATACTATGTACTACACTGTGCGTTTCTTATATTCTAAGTTTTTCAGTGCAACTCACTCATATACTATGTACTACACTGTGCGTTTCTTATATTCTAAGTTTTTCAGTGCAACTCACTCATATACTATGTACTACACTGTGCATTTCGTGTAATGCGGGTTTTTCAGTAAATTCTAAGTTTTTCAGTGCAACTCACTCATATACTATGTACTACACTGTACGTTTCTTATATTCTAAGTTTTTCAGTGCAACTCACTCATATTCTATGTACTACACTGTGCGTTTCTTATATTCTAAGTTTTTCAGTGCAACTCACTCATATACTATGTACTACACTGTGCGTTTCTTATATTCTAAGTTTTTCAGTGCAACTCACTCATATACTATGTACTACACTGTGCGTTTCTTATATTCTAAGTTTTTCAGTGCAACTCACTCATATTCTATGTACTACACTGTGCGTTTCTTATATTCTAAGTTTTTCAGTGCAACTCACTCATATACTATGTACTACACTGTGCGTTTCTTATATTCTAAGTTTTTCAGTGCAACTCACTCATATACTATGTACTACACTGTGCGTTTCTTATATTCTAAGTTTTTCAGTGCAACTCACTCATATACTATGTACTACACTGTGCGTTTCTTATATTCTAAGTTTTTCAGTGCAACTCACTCATATACTATGTACTACACTGTGCGTTTCTTAAATTCTAAGTTTTTCAGTGCAACTCACTCCTATATTATGTACTACACTGTGCGTTTCTTATATTCTAAGTTTTTCAGTGCAACTCACTCATATACTATGTACTACACTGTGCGTTTCTTATATTCTAAGTTTTTCAGTGCAACTCACTCATATACTATGTACTACACTGTGCTTTTCTTATATTCTAAGTTTTTCAGTGCAACTCACTCATATACTATGTACTACACTGTGCGTTTCTTAAATTCTAAGTTTTTCAGTGCAACTCACTCATACACTATGTACTACAATGTGCGTTTCTTATATTCTAAGTTTTTCAGTGCAACTCACTCATATACTATGTACTACACTGTGCATTTCGTGTAATGCGGGTTTTTCAGTAAATTCTAAGTTTTTCAGTGCAACTCACTCATATACTATGTACTACACTGTGCGTTTTTATATTCTAAGTTTTTCAGTGCAACTCACTCATATACTATGTACTACACTGTGCATTTCTTATATTCTAAGTTTTTCAGTGCAACTCACTCATATACTATGTACTACACTGTGCGTTTCTTATATTCTAAGTTTTTCAGTGCAACTCACTCATATACTATGTACTACACTGTGCTTTTCTTATATTCTAAGTTTTTCAGTGCAACTCACTCATATACTATGTACTACACTGTGCGTTTCTTAAATTCTAAGTTTTTCAGTGCAACTCACTCATACACTATGTACTACAATGTGCGTTTCTTATATTCTAAGTTTTTCAGTGCAACTCACTCATATACTATGTACTACACTGTGCATTTCGTGTAATGCGGGTTTTTCAGTAAATTCTAAGTTTTTCAGTGCAACTCACTCATATACTATGTACTACACTGTGCGTTTTTATATTCTAAGTTTTTCAGTGCAACTCACTCATATACTATGTACTACACTGTGCATTTCTTATATTCTAAGTTTTTCAGTGCAACTCACTCATATACTATGTACTACACTGTGCGTTTCTTATATTCTAAGTTTTTCAGTGCAACTCACTCATATACTATGTACTACACTGTGTGTTTCTTAAATTCTAAGTTTTTCAGTGCAACTCACTCATATACTATGTACTACACTGTGCGTTTCTTAAATTCTAAGTTTTTCAGTGCAACTCACTCATATACTATGTACTACACTGTGCGTTTCTTATATTCTAAGTTTTTCATTGCAACTCACTCATATACTATGTACTACACTGTGCGTTTCTTATATTCTAAGTTTTTCAGTGCAACTCACTCATATACTATGTACTACACTGTGCATTTCGTGTAATGCGGGTTTTTCAGTAAATTCTAAGTTTCAGTGCAAGTCACTCATATACTATGTACTACACTGTGCGTTTCTTATATTCTAAGTTTTTCAGTGCAACTCACTCATATACTATATACTACACTGTGCATTTCGTGTAATGCGGGTTTTTCAGTAAATTCAAAGTTTTTCAGTGCAACTCACTCATATACTATGTACTACACTGTGCGTTTCTTATATTCTAAGTTTTTCATTGCAACTCACTCATATACTATGTACTACACTGTGCGTTTCTTATATTCTAAGTTTTTCAGTGCAACTCACTCATATACTATGTACTACACTGTGCATTTCGTGTAATGCGGGTTTTTCAGTAAATTCTAAGTTCTTCAGTGCAACTCACTCATATACTATGTACTACACTGTGCGTTTCTTATATTCTAAGTTTTTCAGTGCAACTCACTCATATACTATATACTACACTGTGCATTTCGTGTAATGCGGGTTTTTCAGTAAATTCTAAGTTTTTCAGTGCAACTCACTCATATACTATGTACTACACTGTGCGTTTCTTATATTCTAAGTTTTTCAGTGCAACTCACTCATATACTATGTACTACACTGTGCGTTTCTTATATTCTAAGTTTTTCAGTGCAACTCACTCATATACTATGTACTACACTGTGCGTTTCTTATATTCTAAGTTTTTCAGTGCAACTCACTCATATACTATGTACTACACTGTCCGTTTCTTATATTCTAAGTTTTTCAGTGCAACTCACTCATATACTATGTACTACACTGTGCGTTTCTTATATTCTAAGTTTTTCAGTGCAACTCACTCATATACTATGTACTACACTGTGCGTTTCTTATATTCTAAGTTTTTCAGTGCAACTCACTCATATACTATGTACTACACTGTGCGTTTCTTATATTCTAAGTTTTTCGTGCAACTCACTCATATACTATGTACTACACTGTGCGTTTCTTATATTCTAAGTTTTTCAGTAAAACTCACTCATATACTATATACTACACTGTGCATTTCGTGTAATGCGGGTTTTTCAGTAAATTCTAAGTTTTTCAGTGCAACTCACTCATATACTATGTACTACACTGTGCGTTTCTTATATTCTAAGTTTTTCAGTGCAACTCACTCATATACTATGTACTACACTGTGCGTTTTTATATTCTAAGTTTTTCAGTGCAACTCACTCATATACTATGTACTACACTGTGCATTTCTTATATTCTAAGTTTTTCAGTGCAACTCACTCATATACTATGTACTACACTGTGCGTTTCTTATATTCTAAGTTTTTCAGTGCAACTCACTCATATACTATGTACTACACTGTGCTTTTCTTATATTCTAAGTTTTTCAGTGCAACTCACTCATATACTATGTACTACACTGTGCGTTTCTTAAATTCTAAGTTTTTCAGTGCAACTCACTCATACACTATGTACTACAATGTGCGTTTCTTATATTCTAAGTTTTTCAGTGCAACTCACTCATATACTATGTACTACACTGTGCATTTCGTGTAATGCGGGTTTTTCAGTAAATTCTAAGTTTTTCAGTGCAACTCACTCATATACTATGTACTACACTGTGCGTTTTTATATTCTAAGTTTTTCAGTGCAACTCACTCATATACTATGTACTACACTGTGCATTTCTTATATTCTAAGTTTTTCAGTGCAACTCACTCATATACTATGTACTACACTGTGCGTTTCTTATATTCTAAGTTTTTCAGTGCAACTCACTCATATACTATGTACTACACTGTGTGTTTCTTAAATTCTAAGTTTTTCAGTGCAACTCACTCATATACTATGTACTACACTGTGCGTTTCTTAAATTCTAAGTTTTTCAGTGCAACTCACTCATATACTATGTACTACACTGTGCGTTTCTTATATTCTAAGTTTTTCATTGCAACTCACTCATATACTATGTACTACACTGTGCGTTTCTTATATTCTAAGTTTTTCAGTGCAACTCACTCATATACTATGTACTACACTGTGCATTTCGTGTAATGCGGGTTTTTCAGTAAATTCTAAGTTTCAGTGCAAGTCACTCATATACTATGTACTACACTGTGCGTTTCTTATATTCTAAGTTTTTCAGTGCAACTCACTCATATACTATATACTACACTGTGCATTTCGTGTAATGCGGGTTTTTCAGTAAATTCAAAGTTTTTCAGTGCAACTCACTCATATACTATGTACTACACTGTGCGTTTCTTATATTCTAAGTTTTTCATTGCAACTCACTCATATACTATGTACTACACTGTGCGTTTCTTATATTCTAAGTTTTTCAGTGCAACTCACTCATATACTATGTACTACACTGTGCATTTCGTGTAATGCGGGTTTTTCAGTAAATTCTAAGTTCTTCAGTGCAACTCACTCATATACTATGTACTACACTGTGCGTTTCTTATATTCTAAGTTTTTCAGTGCAACTCACTCATATACTATATACTACACTGTGCATTTCGTGTAAT
Organism: Mus caroli; assembly: GCF_978045245.1. Taxonomy (NCBI): domain Eukaryota; kingdom Metazoa; phylum Chordata; class Mammalia; order Rodentia; family Muridae; genus Mus; species Mus caroli. The sequence goes on from NW_028227283.1 coordinate 943,874, forward strand.
GCGGGTTTTTCAGTAAATTCTAAGTTTTTCAGTGCAACTCACTCATATACTATGTACTACACTGTGCGTTTCTTATATTCTAAGTTTTTCAGTGCAACTCACTCATATACTATGTACTACACTGTGCGTTTCTTATATTCTAAGTTTTTCAGTGCAACTCACTCATATACTATGTACTACACTGTGCGTTTCTTATATTCTAAGTTTTTCAGTGCAACTCACTCATATACTATGTACTACACTGTCCGTTTCTTATATTCTAAGTTTTTCAGTGCAACTCACTCATATACTATGTACTACACTGTGCGTTTCTTATATTCTAAGTTTTTCAGTGCAACTCACTCATATACTATGTACTACACTGTGCGTTTCTTATATTCTAAGTTTTTCAGTGCAACTCACTCATATACTATGTACTACACTGTGCGTTTCTTATATTCTAAGTTTTTCGTGCAACTCACTCATATACTATGTACTACACTGTGCGTTTCTTATATTCTAAGTTTTTCAGTAAAACTCACTCATATACTATATACTACACTGTGCATTTCGTGTAATGCGGGTTTTTCAGTAAATTCTAAGTTTTTCAGTGCAACTCACTCATATACTATGTACTACACTGTGCGTTTCTTATATTCTAAGTTTTTCAGTGCAACTCACTCATATACTATGTACTACACTGTGCGTTTCTTATATTCTAAGTTTTTCAGGGCAACTCACTCATATACTATGTACTACACTGTGCGTTTCTTATATTCTAAGTTTTTCAGGGCAACTCACTCATATACTATGTACTACACTGTGCGTTTCTTAAATTCTAAGTTTTTCAGTGCAACTCACTCATATACTATGTACTACACTGTGCGTTTGCTATATTCTAAGTTTTTCAGTGCAACTCACTCATATACTATGTACTACACTGTGCGTTTCTTATATTCTAAGTTTTTCAGTGCAACTCACTCATATACTATGTACTACACTGTGCATTTCGTGTGCGGGTTTTTCAGTAAATTCTAAGATTTTCAGTGCAACTCAGTCATATACTATGTACTACACTGTGCGTTTCTTATATTCTAAGTTTTTCAGTGCAACTCACTCATATACTATGTACTACACTGTGCGTTTTTTATATTCTAAGTTTTTCAGTGCAACTCACTCATATACTATGTACTACACTGTGCGTTTCTTATATTCTAAGTTTTTCAGTGCAACTCACTCATATACTATGTACTACACTGTGCGTTTCTTAAATTCTAAGTTTTTCAGTGCAACTCACTCATATACTATGTACTACAATGTGCGTTTCTTATATTCTAAGATTTTCATTGCAACTCACTCATATACTATGTACTACACTGTGCGTTTCTTTTATAAGTTTTTCAGTGCAACTTACTCATATACTATGTACTACACTGTGCGTTTCTTATATTCTAAGTTTTTCAGTGCAACTCACTCATATACTATGTACTACACTGTGCGTTTCTTATATTCTAAGTTTTTCAGTGCAACTCACTCATATACTATGTACTACACTGTGCATTTCGTGTGCGGGTTTTTCAGTAAATTCTAAGTTTTTCAGTGCAACTCAGTCATATACTATGTACTACACTGTGCGTTTCTTATATTCTAAGTTTTTCAGTGCAACTCACTCATATACTATGTACTACACTGTGCGTTTTTTATATTCTAAGTTTTTCAGTGCAACTCACTCATATACTATGTACTACACTGTGCGTTTCTTATATTCTAAGTTTTTCAGTGCAACTCACTCATATACTATGTACTACACTGTGCGTTTCTTAAATTCTAAGTTTTTCAGTGCAACTCACTCATATACTATGTACTACAATGTGCGTTTCTTATATTCTAAGATTTTCATTGCAACTCACTCATATACTATGTACTACACTGTGCGTTTCTTATATTCTAAGTTTTTCAGTGCAACTCACTCATATACTATGTACTACACTGTGCGTTTCTTATATTCTAAGTTTTTCAGTGCAACTCACTCATATACTATGTACTACACTGTGCGTTTCTTATATTCTAAGTTTTTCAGTGCAACTCACTCATATACTATGTACTACACTGTGCGTTTCTTATATTCTAAGTTTTAAAGTGCAACTCACTCATATACTATGTACTACACTGTGCGTTTCTTATATTCTAAGTTTTTCAGTGCAACTCACTCATATACTATGTACTACACTGTGCGTTTCTTATATTCTAAGTTTTTCGTGCAACTCACTCATATACTATGTACTACACTGTGCGTTTCTTATATTCTAAGTTTTTCAGTGCAACTCACTCATATACTATGTACTACACTGTGCGTTTCTTATATTCTAAGTTTTTCAGTGCAACTCACTCATATACTATGTACTACACTGTGCGTTTCTTATATTCTAAGTTTTTCAGTGCAACTCACTCATATACTATGTACTACACTGTGCATTTCGTGTAATGCGGGTTTTTCAGTAAATTCTAAGTTTTTCAGTGCAACTCACTCATATACTATGTACTACACTGTACGTTTCTTATATTCTAAGTTTTTCAGTGCAACTCACTCATATTCTATGTACTACACTGTGCGTTTCTTATATTCTAAGTTTTTCAGTGCAACTCACTCATATACTATGTACTACACTGTGCGTTTCTTATATTCTAAGTTTTTCAGTGCAACTCACTCATATACTATGTACTACACTGTGCGTTTCTTATATTCTAAGTTTTTCAGTGCAACTCACTCATATTCTATGTACTACACTGTGCGTTTCTTATATTCTAAGTTTTTCAGTGCAACTCACTCATATACTATGTACTACACTGTGCGTTTCTTATATTCTAAGTTTTTCAGTGCAACTCACTCATAAACTATGTACTACACTGTGCGTTTCTTATATTCTAAGTTTTTCAGTGCAACTCACTCATATACTATGTACTACACTGTGCGTTTCTTATATTCTAAGTTTTTCAGTGCAACTCACTCATATACTATGTACTACACTGTGCGTTTCTTAAATTCTAAGTTTTTCAGTGCAACTCACTCCTATATTATGTACTACACTGTGCGTTTCTTATATTCTAAGTTTTTCAGTGCAACTCACTCATATACTATGTACTACACTGTGCGTTTCTTATATTCTAAGTTTTTCAGTGCAACTCACTCATATACTATGTACTACACTGTGCGTTTCTTATATTCTAAGTTTTTCAGGGCAACTCACTCATATACTATGTACTACACTGTGCGTTTCTTATATTCTAAGTTTTTCAGGGCAACTCACTCATATACTATGTACTACACTGTGCGTTTCTTAAATTCTAAGTTTTTCAGTGCAACTCACTCATATACTATGTACTACACTGTGCGTTTGCTATATTCTAAGTTTTTCAGTGCAACTCACTCATATACTATGTACTACACTGTGCGTTTCTTATATTCTAAGTTTTTCAGTGCAACTCACTCATATACTATGTACTACACTGTGCATTTCGTGTGCGGGTTTTTCAGTAAATTCTAAGATTTTCAGTGCAACTCAGTCATATACTATGTACTACACTGTGCGTTTCTTATATTCTAAGTTTTTCAGTGCAACTCACTCATATACTATGTACTACACTGTGCGTTTTTTATATTCTAAGTTTTTCAGTGCAACTCACTCATATACTATGTACTACACTGTGCGTTTCTTATATTCTAAGTTTTTCAGTGCAACTCACTCATATACTATGTACTACACTGTGCGTTTCTTAAATTCTAAGTTTTTCAGTGCAACTCACTCATATACTATGTACTACAATGTGCGTTTCTTATATTCTAAGATTTTCATTGCAACTCACTCATATACTATGTACTACACTGTGCGTTTCTTTTATAAGTTTTTCAGTGCAACTTACTCATATACTATGTACTACACTGTGCGTTTCTTATATTCTAAGTTTTTCAGTGCAACTCACTCATATACTATGTACTACACTGTGCGTTTCTTATATTCTAAGTTTTTCAGTGCAACTCACTCATATACTATGTACTACACTGTGCATTTCGTGTGCGGGTTTTTCAGTAAATTCTAAGTTTTTCAGTGCAACTCAGTCATATACTATGTACTACACTGTGCGTTTCTTATATTCTAAGTTTTTCAGTGCAACTCACTCATATACTATGTACTACACTGTGCGTTTTTTATATTCTAAGTTTTTCAGTGCAACTCACTCATATACTATGTACTACACTGTGCGTTTCTTATATTCTAAGTTTTTCAGTGCAACTCACTCATATACTATGTACTACACTGTGCGTTTCTTAAATTCTAAGTTTTTCAGTGCAACTCACTCATATACTATGTACTACAATGTGCGTTTCTTATATTCTAAGATTTTCATTGCAACTCACTCATATACTATGTACTACACTGTGCGTTTCTTATATTCTAAGTTTTTCAGTGCAACTCACTCATATACTATGTACTACACTGTGCGTTTCTTATATTCTAAGTTTTTCAGTGCAACTCACTCATATACTATGTACTACACTGTGCGTTTCTTATATTCTAAGTTTTTCAGTGCAACTCACTCATATACTATGTACTACACTGTGCGTTTCTTATATTCTAAGTTTTAAAGTGCAACTCACTCATATACTATGTACTACACTGTGCGTTTCTTATATTCTAAGTTTTTCAGTGCAACTCACTCATATACTATGTACTACACTGTGCGTTTCTTATATTCTAAGTTTTTCGTGCAACTCACTCATATACTATGTACTACACTGTGCGTTTCTTATATTCTAAGTTTTTCAGTGCAACTCACTCATATACTATGTACTACACTGTGCGTTTCTTATATTCTAAGTTTTTCAGTGCAACTCACTCATATACTATGTACTACACTGTGCGTTTCTTATATTCTAAGTTTTTCAGTGCAACTCACTCATATACTATGTACTACACTGTGCATTTCGTGTAATGCGGGTTTTTCAGTAAATTCTAAGTTTTTCAGTGCAACTCACTCATATACTATGTACTACACTGTACGTTTCTTATATTCTAAGTTTTTCAGTGCAACTCACTCATATTCTATGTACTACACTGTGCGTTTCTTATATTCTAAGTTTTTCAGTGCAACTCACTCATATACTATGTACTACACTGTGCGTTTCTTATATTCTAAGTTTTTCAGTGCAACTCACTCATATACTATGTACTACACTGTGCGTTTCTTATATTCTAAGTTTTTCAGTGCAACTCACTCATATTCTATGTACTACACTGTGCGTTTCTTATATTCTAAGTTTTTCAGTGCAACTCACTCATATACTATGTACTACACTGTGCGTTTCTTATATTCTAAGTTTTTCAGTGCAACTCACTCATAAACTATGTACTACACTGTGCGTTTCTTATATTCTAAGTTTTTCAGTGCAACTCACTCATATACTATGTACTACACTGTGCGTTTCTTATATTCTAAGTTTTTCAGTGCAACTCACTCATATACTATGTACTACACTGTGCGTTTCTTAAATTCTAAGTTTTTCAGTGCAACTCACTCCTATATTATGTACTACACTGTGCGTTTCTTATATTCTAAGTTTTTCAGTGCAACTCACTCATATACTATGTATTACACTGTGCGTTTCTTATATTCTAAGTTTTTCAGTGCAACTCACTCATATACTATGTACTACACTGTGCTTTTCTTATATTCTAAGTTTTTCAGTGCAACTCACTCATATACTATGTACTACACTGTGCGTTTCTTAAATTCTAAGTTTTTCAGTGCAACTCACTCATACACTATGTACTACAATGTGCGTTTCTTATATTCTAAGTTTTTCAGTGCAACTCACTCATATACTATGTACTACACTGTGCATTTCGTGTAATGCGGGTTTTTCAGTAAATTCTAAGTTTTTCAGTGCAACTCACTCATATACTATGTACTACACTGTGCGTTTTTATATTCTAAGTTTTTCAGTGCAACTCACTCATATACTATGTACTACACTGTGCATTTCTTATATTCTAAGTTTTTCAGTGCAACTCACTCATATACTATGTACTACACTGTGCGTTTCTTATATTCTAAGTTTTTCAGTGCAACTCACTCATATACTATGTACTACACTGTGCTTTTCTTATATTCTAAGTTTTTCAGTGCAACTCACTCATATACTATGTACTACACTGTGCGTTTCTTAAATTCTAAGTTTTTCAGTGCAACTCACTCATACACTATGTACTACAATGTGCGTTTCTTATATTCTAAGTTTTTCAGTGCAACTCACTCATATACTATGTACTACACTGTGCATTTCGTGTAATGCGGGTTTTTCAGTAAATTCTAAGTTTTTCAGTGCAACTCACTCATATACTATGTACTACACTGTGCGTTTTTATATTCTAAGTTTTTCAGTGCAACTCACTCATATACTATGTACTACACTGTGCATTTCTTATATTCTAAGTTTTTCAGTGCAACTCACTCATATACTATGTACTACACTGTGCGTTTCTTATATTCTAAGTTTTTCAGTGCAACTCACTCATATACTATGTACTACACTGTGTGTTTCTTAAATTCTAAGTTTTTCAGTGCAACTCACTCATATACTATGTACTACACTGTGCGTTTCTTAAATTCTAAGTTTTTCAGTGCAACTCACTCATATACTATGTACTACACTGTGCGTTTCTTATATTCTAAGTTTTTCATTGCAACTCACTCATATACTATGTACTACACTGTGCGTTTCTTATATTCTAAGTTTTTCAGTGCAACTCACTCATATACTATGTACTACACTGTGCATTTCGTGTAATGCGGGTTTTTCAGTAAATTCTAAGTTTCAGTGCAAGTCACTCATATACTATGTACTACACTGTGCGTTTCTTATATTCTAAGTTTTTCAGTGCAACTCACTCATATACTATATACTACACTGTGCATTTCGTGTAATGCGGGTTTTTCAGTAAATTCAAAGTTTTTCAGTGCAACTCACTCATATACTATGTACTACACTGTGCGTTTCTTATATTCTAAGTTTTTCATTGCAACTCACTCATATACTATGTACTACACTGTGCGTTTCTTAAATTCTAAGTTTTTCAGTGCAACTCACTCCTATATTATGTACTACACTGTGCGTTTCTTATATTCTAAGTTTTTCAGTGCAACTCACTCATATACTATGTACTACACTGTGCGTTTCTTATATTCTAAGTTTTTCAGTGCAACTCACTCATATACTATGTACTACACTGTGCTTTTCTTATATTCTAAGTTTTTCAGTGCAACTCACTCATATACTATGTACTACACTGTGCGTTTCTTAAATTCTAAGTTTTTCAGTGCAACTCACTCATACACTATGTACTACAATGTGCGTTTCTTATATTCTAAGTTTTTCAGTGCAACTCACTCATATACTATGTACTACACTGTGCATTTCGTGTAATGCGGGTTTTTCAGTAAATTCTAAGTTTTTCAGTGCAACTCACTCATATACTATGTACTACACTGTGCGTTTTTATATTCTAAGTTTTTCAGTGCAACTCACTCATATACTATGTACTACACTGTGCATTTCTTATATTCTAAGTTTTTCAGTGCAACTCACTCATATACTATGTACTACACTGTGCATTTCGTGTAATGCGGGTTTTTCAGTAAATTCTAAGTTTTTCAGTGCAACTCACTCATATACTATGTACTACACTGTGCGTTTCTTATATTCTAAGTTTTTCAGTGCAACTCACTCATATACTATGTACTACACTGTGCGTTTCTTATATTCTAAGTTTTTCAGTGCAACTCACTCATATACTATGTACTACACTGTGCGTTTCTTATATTCTAAGTTTTTCAGTGCAACTCACTCATATACTATGTACTACACTGTGCGTTTCTTATATTCTAAGTTTTAAAGTGCAACTCACTCATATACTATGTACTACACTGTGCGTTTCTTATATTCTAAGTTTTTCAGTGCAACTCACTCATATACTATGTACTACACTGTGCGTTTCTTATATTCTAAGTTTTTCGTGCAACTCACTCATATACTATGTACTACACTGTGCGTTTCTTATATTCTAAGTTTTTCAGTGCAACTCACTCATATACTATGTACTACACTGTGCGTTTCTTATATTCTAAGTTTTTCAGTGCAACTCACTCATATACTATGTACTACACTGTGCGTTTCTTATATTCTAAGTTTTTCAGTGCAACTCACTCATATACTATGTACTACACTGTGCATTTCGTGTAATGCGGGTTTTTCAGTAAATTCTAAGTTTTTCAGTGCAACTCACTCATATACTATGTACTACACTGTACGTTTCTTATATTCTAAGTTTTTCAGTGCAACTCACTCATATTCTATGTACTACACTGTGCGTTTCTTATATTCTAAGTTTTTCAGTGCAACTCACTCATATACTATGTACTACACTGTGCGTTTCTTATATTCTAAGTTTTTCAGTGCAACTCACTCATATACTATGTACTACACTGTGCGTTTCTTATATTCTAAGTTTTTCAGTGCAACTCACTCATATTCTATGTACTACACTGTGCGTTTCTTATATTCTAAGTTTTTCAGTGCAACTCACTCATATACTATGTACTACACTGTGCGTTTCTTATATTCTAAGTTTTTCAGTGCAACTCACTCATATACTATGTACTACACTGTGCGTTTCTTATATTCTAAGTTTTTCAGTGCAACTCACTCATATACTATGTACTACACTGTGCGTTTCTTATATTCTAAGTTTTTCAGTGCAACTCACTCATATACTATGTACTACACTGTGCGTTTCTTAAATTCTAAGTTTTTCAGTGCAACTCACTCCTATATTATGTACTACACTGTGCGTTTCTTATATTCTAAGTTTTTCAGTGCAACTCACTCATATACTATGTACTACACTGTGCGTTTCTTATATTCTAAGTTTTTCAGTGCAACTCACTCATATACTATGTACTACACTGTGCTTTTCTTATATTCTAAGTTTTTCAGTGCAACTCACTCATATACTATGTACTACACTGTGCGTTTCTTAAATTCTAAGTTTTTCAGTGCAACTCACTCATACACTATGTACTACAATGTGCGTTTCTTATATTCTAAGTTTTTCAGTGCAACTCACTCATATACTATGTACTACACTGTGCATTTCGTGTAATGCGGGTTTTTCAGTAAATTCTAAGTTTTTCAGTGCAACTCACTCATATACTATGTACTACACTGTGCGTTTTTATATTCTAAGTTTTTCAGTGCAACTCACTCATATACTATGTACTACACTGTGCATTTCTTATATTCTAAGTTTTTCAGTGCAACTCACTCATATACTATGTACTACACTGTGCGTTTCTTATATTCTAAGTTTTTCAGTGCAACTCACTCATATACTATGTACTACACTGTGCTTTTCTTATATTCTAAGTTTTTCAGTGCAACTCACTCATATACTATGTACTACACTGTGCGTTTCTTAAATTCTAAGTTTTTCAGTGCAACTCACTCATACACTATGTACTACAATGTGCGTTTCTTATATTCTAAGTTTTTCAGTGCAACTCACTCATATACTATGTACTACACTGTGCATTTCGTGTAATGCGGGTTTTTCAGTAAATTCTAAGTTTTTCAGTGCAACTCACTCATATACTATGTACTACACTGTGCGTTTTTATATTCTAAGTTTTTCAGTGCAACTCACTCATATACTATGTACTACACTGTGCATTTCTTATATTCTAAGTTTTTCAGTGCAACTCACTCATATACTATGTACTACACTGTGCGTTTCTTATATTCTAAGTTTTTCAGTGCAACTCACTCATATACTATGTACTACACTGTGTGTTTCTTAAATTCTAAGTTTTTCAGTGCAACTCACTCATATACTATGTACTACACTGTGCGTTTCTTAAATTCTAAGTTTTTCAGTGCAACTCACTCATATACTATGTACTACACTGTGCGTTTCTTATATTCTAAGTTTTTCATTGCAACTCACTCATATACTATGTACTACACTGTGCGTTTCTTATATTCTAAGTTTTTCAGTGCAACTCACTCATATACTATGTACTACACTGTGCATTTCGTGTAATGCGGGTTTTTCAGTAAATTCTAAGTTTCAGTGCAAGTCACTCATATACTATGTACTACACTGTGCGTTTCTTATATTCTAAGTTTTTCAGTGCAACTCACTCATATACTATATACTACACTGTGCATTTCGTGTAATGCGGGTTTTTCAGTAAATTCAAAGTTTTTCAGTGCAACTCACTCATATACTATGTACTACACTGTGCGTTTCTTATATTCTAAGTTTTTCATTGCAACTCACTCATATACTATGTACTACACTGTGCGTTTCTTATATTCTAAGTTTTTCAGTGCAACTCACTCATATACTATATACTACACTGTGCATTTCGTGTAATGCGGGTTTTTCAGTAAATTCTAAGTTTTTCAGTGCAACTCACTCATATACTATGTACTACACTGTGCGTTTCTTATATTCTAAGTTTTTCAGTGCAACTCACTCATATACTATGTACTACACTGTGCGTTTCTTATATTCTAAGTTTTTCAGTGCAACTCACTCATATACTATGTACTACACTGTGCGTTTCTTATATTCTAAGTTTTTCAGTGCAACTCACTCATATACTATGTACTACACTGTCCGTTTCTTATATTCTAAGTTTTTCAGTGCAACTCACTCATATACTATGTACTACACTGTGCGTTTCTTATATTCTAAGTTTTTCAGTGCAACTCACTCATATACTATGTACTACACTGTGCGTTTCTTATATTCTAAGTTTTTCAGTGCAACTCACTCATATACTATGTACTACACTGTGCGTTTCTTATATTCTAAGTTTTTCGTGCAACTCACTCATATACTATGTACTACACTGTGCGTTTCTTATATTCTAAGTTTTTCAGTGCAACTCACTCATATACTATGTACTACACTGTGCGTTTCTTATATTCTAAGTTTTTCAGTGCAACTCACTCATATACTATGTACTACACTGTGCGTTTCTTATATTCTAAGTTTTTCAGTGCAACTCACTCATATACTATGTACTACACTGTGCGTTTCTTATATTCTAAGTTTTTCAGTGCAACTCACTCATATACTATGTACTACACTGTGCGTTTCTTATAATCTAAGTTTTTCAGTGCAACTCACTCATATACTATGTACTACACTGTGCGTTTCTTATATTCTAAGTTTTTCAGTGCAACTCACTCATATACTATGTACTACACTGTGCATTTCGTGTGCGGGTTTTTCAGTAAATTCTAAGTTTTTCAGTGCAACTCAGTCATATACTATGTACTACACTGTGCGTTTCTTATATTCTAAGTTTTTCAGTGCAACTCACTCATATACTATGTACTACACTGTGCGTTTTTTATATTCTAAGTTTTTCAGTGCAACTCACTCATATACTATGTACTACACTGTGCGTTTCTTATATTCTAAGTTTTTCAGTGCAACTCACTCATATACTATGTACTACACTGTGCGTTTCTTAAATTCTAAGTTTTTCAGTGCAACTCACTCATATACTATGTACTACACTGTGCGTTTCTTATAATCTAAGTTTTTCAGTGCAACTCACTCATATACTATGTACTACACTGTGCGTTTCTTATATTCTAAGTTTTTCAGTGCAACTCACTCATATACTATGTACTACACTGTGCATTTCGTGTGCGGGTTTTTCAGTAAATTCTAAGTTTTTCAGTGCAACTCAGTCATATACTATGTACTACACTGTGCGTTTCTTATATTCTAAGTTTTTCAGTGCAACTCACTCATATACTATGTACTACACTGTGCGTTTCTTATATTCTAAGTTTTTCAGTGCAACTCACTCATATACTATGTACTACACTGTGCGTTTCTTATATTCTAAGTTTTTCAGTGCAACTCACTCATATACTATGTACTACACTGTGCGTTTCTTAAATTCTAAGTTTTTCAGTGCAACTCACTCATATACTATGTACTACAATGTGCGTTTCTTACATTCTAAGATTTTCAGTGCAACTCACTCATATACTATGTACTACACTGTGCGTTTCTTATATTCTAAGTTTTTCAGTGCAACTCACTCATATACTATGTACTACACTGTGCTTTTCTTATATTCTAAGTTTTTCAGTGCAACTCACTCATATACTATGTACTACACTGTGCGTTTCTTAAATTCTAAGTTTTTCAGTGCAACTCACTCATACACTATGTACTACAATGTGCGTTTCTTATATTCTAAGTTTTTCAGTGCAACTCACTCATATACTATGTACTACACTGTGCATTTCGTGTAATGCGGGTTTTTCAGTAAATTCTAAGTTTTTCAGTGCAACTCACTCATATACTATGTACTACACTGTGCGTTTTTATATTCTAAGTTTTTCAGTGCAACTCACTCATATACTATGTACTACACTGTGCATTTCTTATATTCTAAGTTTTTCAGTGCAACTCACTCATATACTATGTACTACACTGTGCGTTTCTTATATTCTAAGTTTTTCAGTGCAACTCACTCATATACTATGTACTACACTGTGCGTTTCTTATATTCTAAGTTTTTCAGTGCAACTCACTCATATACTATGTACTACACTGTGCGTTTCTTATATTCTAAGTTTTTCAGTGCAACTCACTCATATACTATGTACTACACTGTCCGTTTCTTATATTCTAAGTTTTTCAGTGCAACTCACTCATATACTATGTACTACACTGTGCGTTTCTTAAATTCTAAGTTTTTCAGTGCAACTCACTCATATACTATGTACTACACTGTGCGTTTCTTATAATCTAAGTTTTTCAGTGCAACTCACTCATATACTATGTACTACACTGTGCGTTTCTTATATTCTAAGTTTTTCAGTGCAACTCACTCATATACTATGTACTACACTGTGCATTTCGTGTGCGGGTTTTTCAGTAAATTCTAAGTTTTTCAGTGCAACTCAGTCATATACTATGTACTACACTGTGCGTTTCTTATATTCTAAGTTTTTCAGTGCAACTCACTCATATACTATGTACTACACTGTGCGTTTCTTATATTCTAAGTTTTTCAGTGCAACTCACTCATATACTATGTACTACACTGTGCGTTTCTTATATTCTAAGTTTTTCAGTGCAACTCACTCATATACTATGTACTACACTGTGCGTTTCTTAAATTCTAAGTTTTTCAGTGCAACTCACTCATATACTATGTACTACAATGTGCGTTTCTTACATTCTAAGATTTTCAGTGCAACTCACTCATATACTATGTACTACACTGTGCGTTTCTTATATTCTAAGTTTTTCAGTGCAACTCACTCATATACTATGTACTACACTGTGCTTTTCTTATATTCTAAGTTTTTCAGTGCAACTCACTCATATACTATGTACTACACTGTGCGTTTCTTAAATTCTAAGTTTTTCAGTGCAACTCACTCATACACTATGTACTACAATGTGCGTTTCTTATATTCTAAGTTTTTCAGTGCAACTCACTCATATACTATGTACTACACTGTGCATTTCGTGTAATGCGGGTTTTTCAGTAAATTCTAAGTTTTTCAGTGCAACTCACTCATATACTATGTACTACACTGTGCGTTTCTTATATTCTAAGTTTTTCAGTGCAACTCACTCATATACTATGTACTACACTGTGTGTTTCTTAAATTCTAAGTTTTTCAGTGCAACTCACTCATATACTATGTACTACACTGTGCGTTTCTTAAATTCTAAGTTTTTCAGTGCAACTCACTCATATACTATGTACTACACTGTGCGTTTCTTATATTCTAAGTTTTTCATTGCAACTCACTCATATACTATGTACTACACTGTGCGTTTCTTATATTCTAAGTTTTTCAGTGCAACTCACTCATATACTATGTACTACACTGTGCATTTCGTGTAATGCGGGTTTTTCAGTAAATTCTAAGTTCTTCAGTGCAACTCACTCATATACTATGTACTACACTGTGCGTTTCTTATATTCTAAGTTTTTCAGTGCAACTCACTCATATACTATATACTACACTGTGCATTTCGTGTAATGCGGGTTTTTCAGTAAATTCTAAGTTTTTCAGTGCAACTCACTCATATACTATGTACTACACTGTGCGTTTCTTATATTCTAAGTTTTTCAGTGCAACTCACTCATATACTATGTACTACACTGTGCGTTTCTTATATTCTAAGTTTTTCAGTGCAACTCACTCATATACTATGTACTACACTGTGCGTTTCTTATATTCTAAGTTTTTCAGTGCAACTCACTCATATACTATGTACTACACTGTCCGTTTCTTATATTCTAAGTTTTTCAGTGCAACTCACTCATATACTATGTACTACACTGTGCGTTTCTTATATTCTAAGTTTTTCAGTGCAACTCACTCATATACTATGTACTACACTGTGCGTTTCTTATATTCTAAGTTTTTCAGTGCAACTCACTCATATACTATGTACTACACTGTGCGTTTCTTATATTCTAAGTTTTTCGTGCAACTCACTCATATACTATGTACTACACTGTGCGTTTCTTATATTCTAAGTTTTTCAGTGCAACTCACTCATATACTATGTACTACACTGTGCGTTTCTTATATTCTAAGTTTTTCAGTGCAACTCACTCATATACTATGTACTACACTGTGCGTTTCTTATAATCTAAGTTTTTCAGTGCAACTCACTCATATACTATGTACTACACTGTGCGTTTCTTATATTCTAAGTTTTTCAGTGCAACTCACTCATATACTATGTACTACACTGTGCATTTCGTGTAATGTGGGTTTTTCAGTAAATTCTAAGTTTTTCAGTGCAACTCAGCCATATACTATGTACTACACTGTGCGTTTCTTATATTCTAAGTTTTTCAGTGCAACTCACTCATATACTATGTACTACACTGTGCGTTTTTTATATTCTAAGTTTTTCAGTGCAACTCACTCATATACTATGTACTACACTGTGCGTTTCTTATATTCTAAGTTTTTCAGTGCAACTCACTCATATACTATGTACTACACTGTGCTTTTCTTAAATTCTAAGTTTTTCAGTGCAACTCACTCATATACTATGTACTACACTGTGCGTTTCTTATAATCTAAGTTTTTCAGTGCAACTCACTCATATACTATGTACTACACTGTGCGTTTCTTATATTCTAAGTTTTTCAGTGCAACTCACTCATATACTATGTACTACACTGTGCATTTCGTGTGCGGGTTTTTCAGTAAATTCTAAGTTTTTCAGTGCAACTCAGTCATATACTATGTACTACACTGTGCGTTTCTTATATTCTAAGTTTTTCAGTGCAACTCACTCATATACTATGTACTACACTGTGCGTTTCTTATATTCTAAGTTTTTCAGTGCAACTCACTCATATACTATGTACTACACTGTGCGTTTCTTATATTCTAAGTTTTTCAGTGCAACTCACTCATATACTATGTACTACACTGTGCGTTTCTTAAATTCTAAGTTTTTCAGTGCAACTCACTCATATACTATGTACTACAATGTGCGTTTCTTACATTCTAAGATTTTCAGTGCAACTCACTCATATACTATGTACTACACTGTGCGTTTCTTATATTCTAAGTTTTTCAGTGCAACTCACTCATATACTATGTACTACACTGTGCGTTTCTTATATTCTAAGTTTTTCAGTGCAACTCACTCATATACTATGTACTACACTGTGCGTTTCTTAAATTCTAAGTTTTTCAGTGCAACTCACTCATACACTATGTACTACAATGTGCGTTTCTTATATTCTAAGTTTTTCAGTGCAACTCACTCATATACTATGTACTACACTGTGCATTTCGTGTAATGCGGGTTTTTCAGTAAATTCTAAGTTTTTCAGTGCAACTCACTCATATACTATGTACTACACTGTGCGTTTTTATATTCTAAGTTTTTCAGTGCAACTCACTCATATACTATGTACTACACTGTGCATTTCTTATATTCTAAGTTTTTCAGTGCAACTCACTCATATACTATGTACTACACTGTGCATTTCGTGTAATGCGGGTTTTTCAGTAAATTCTAAGTTCTTCAGTGCAACTCACTCATATACTATGTACTACACTGTGCGTTTCTTATATTCTAAGTTTTTCAGTGCAACTCACTCATATACTATATACTACACTGTGCATTTCGTGTAATGCGGGTTTTTCAGTAAATTCTAAGTTTTTCAGTGCAACTCACTCATATACTATGTACTACACTGTGCGTTTCTTATATTCTAAGTTTTTCAGTGCAACTCACTCATATACTATGTACTACACTGTGCGTTTCTTATATTCTAAGTTTTTCAGTGCAACTCACTCATATACTATGTACTACACTGTGCGTTTCTTATATTCTAAGTTTTTCAGTGCAACTCACTCATATACTATGTACTACACTGTCCGTTTCTTATATTCTAAGTTTTTCAGTGCAACTCACTCATATACTATGTACTACACTGTGCGTTTCTTATATTCTAAGTTTTTCAGTGCAACTCACTCATATACTATGTACTACACTGTGCGTTTCTTATATTCTAAGTTTTTCAGTGCAACTCACTCATATACTATGTACTACACTGTGCGTTTCTTATATTCTAAGTTTTTCGTGCAACTCACTCATATACTATGTACTACACTGTGCGTTTCTTATATTCTAAGTTTTTCAGTGCAACTCACTCATATACTATGTACTACACTGTGCGTTTCTTATATTCTAAGTTTTTCAGTGCAACTCACTCATATACTATGTACTACACTGTGCGTTTCTTATATTCTAAGTTTTTCAGTGCAACTCACTCATATACTATGTACTACACTGTGCGTTTCTTATATTCTAAGTTTTTCAGTGCAACTCACTCATATACTATGTACTACACTGTGCGTTTCTTATAATCTAAGTTTTTCAGTGCAACTCACTCATATACTATGTACTACACTGTGCGTTTCTTATATTCTAAGTTTTTCAGTGCAACTCACTCATATACTATGTACTACACTGTGCATTTCGTGTGCGGGTTTTTCAGTAAATTCTAAGTTTTTCAGTGCAACTCAGTCATATACTATGTACTACACTGTGCGTTTCTTATATTCTAAGTTTTTCAGTGCAACTCACTCATATACTATGTACTACACTGTGCGTTTTTTATATTCTAAGTTTTTCAGTGCAACTCACTCATATACTATGTACTACACTGTGCGTTTCTTATATTCTAAGTTTTTCAGTGCAACTCACTCATATACTATGTACTACACTGTGCGTTTCTTAAATTCTAAGTTTTTCAGTGCAACTCACTCATATACTATGTACTACACTGTGCGTTTCTTATAATCTAAGTTTTTCAGTGCAACTCACTCATATACTATGTACTACACTGTGCGTTTCTTATATTCTAAGTTTTTCAGTGCAACTCACTCATATACTATGTACTACACTGTGCATTTCGTGTGCGGGTTTTTCAGTAAATTCTAAGTTTTTCAGTGCAACTCAGTCATATACTATGTACTACACTGTGCGTTTCTTATATTCTAAGTTTTTCAGTGCAACTCACTCATATACTATGTACTACACTGTGCGTTTCTTATATTCTAAGTTTTTCAGTGCAACTCACTCATATACTATGTACTACACTGTGCGTTTCTTATATTCTAAGTTTTTCAGTGCAACTCACTCATATACTATGTACTACACTGTGCGTTTCTTAAATTCTAAGTTTTTCAGTGCAACTCACTCATATACTATGTACTACAATGTGCGTTTCTTACATTCTAAGATTTTCAGTGCAACTCACTCATATACTATGTACTACACTGTGCGTTTCTTATATTCTAAGTTTTTCAGTGCAACTCACTCATATACTATGTACTACACTGTGCTTTTCTTATATTCTAAGTTTTTCAGTGCAACTCACTCATATACTATGTACTACACTGTGCGTTTCTTAAATTCTAAGTTTTTCAGTGCAACTCACTCATACACTATGTACTACAATGTGCGTTTCTTATATTCTAAGTTTTTCAGTGCAACTCACTCATATACTATGTACTACACTGTGCATTTCGTGTAATGCGGGTTTTTCAGTAAATTCTAAGTTTTTCAGTGCAACTCACTCATATACTATGTACTACACTGTGCGTTTTTATATTCTAAGTTTTTCAGTGCAACTCACTCATATACTATGTACTACACTGTGCATTTCTTATATTCTAAGTTTTTCAGTGCAACTCACTCATATACTATGTACTACACTGTGCGTTTCTTATATTCTAAGTTTTTCAGTGCAACTCACTCATATACTATGTACTACACTGTGCGTTTCTTATATTCTAAGTTTTTCAGTGCAACTCACTCATATACTATGTACTACACTGTGCGTTTCTTATATTCTAAGTTTTTCAGTGCAACTCACTCATATACTATGTACTACACTGTCCGTTTCTTATATTCTAAGTTTTTCAGTGCAACTCACTCATATACTATGTACTACACTGTGCGTTTCTTAAATTCTAAGTTTTTCAGTGCAACTCACTCATATACTATGTACTACACTGTGCGTTTCTTATAATCTAAGTTTTTCAGTGCAACTCACTCATATACTATGTACTACACTGTGCGTTTCTTATATTCTAAGTTTTTCAGTGCAACTCACTCATATACTATGTACTACACTGTGCATTTCGTGTGCGGGTTTTTCAGTAAATTCTAAGTTTTTCAGTGCAACTCAGTCATATACTATGTACTACACTGTGCGTTTCTTATATTCTAAGTTTTTCAGTGCAACTCACTCATATACTATGTACTACACTGTGCGTTTCTTATATTCTAAGTTTTTCAGTGCAACTCACTCATATACTATGTACTACACTGTGCGTTTCTTATATTCTAAGTTTTTCAGTGCAACTCACTCATATACTATGTACTACACTGTGCGTTTCTTAAATTCTAAGTTTTTCAGTGCAACTCACTCATATACTATGTACTACAATGTGCGTTTCTTACATTCTAAGATTTTCAGTGCAACTCACTCATATACTATGTACTACACTGTGCGTTTCTTATATTCTAAGTTTTTCAGTGCAACTCACTCATATACTATGTACTACACTGTGCTTTTCTTATATTCTAAGTTTTTCAGTGCAACTCACTCATATACTATGTACTACACTGTGCGTTTCTTAAATTCTAAGTTTTTCAGTGCAACTCACTCATACACTATGTACTACAATGTGCGTTTCTTATATTCTAAGTTTTTCAGTGCAACTCACTCATATACTATGTACTACACTGTGCATTTCGTGTAATGCGGGTTTTTCAGTAAATTCTAAGTTTTTCAGTGCAACTCACTCATATACTATGTACTACACTGTGCGTTTCTTATATTCTAAGTTTTTCAGTGCAACTCACTCATATACTATGTACTACACTGTGTGTTTCTTAAATTCTAAGTTTTTCAGTGCAACTCACTCATATACTATGTACTACACTGTGCGTTTCTTAAATTCTAAGTTTTTCAGTGCAACTCACTCATATACTATGTACTACACTGTGCGTTTCTTATATTCTAAGTTTTTCATTGCAACTCACTCATATACTATGTACTACACTGTGCGTTTCTTATATTCTAAGTTTTTCAGTGCAACTCACTCATATACTATGTACTACACTGTGCATTTCGTGTAATGCGGGTTTTTCAGTAAATTCTAAGTTCTTCAGTGCAACTCACTCATATACTATGTACTACACTGTGCGTTTCTTATATTCTAAGTTTTTCAGTGCAACTCACTCATATACTATATACTACACTGTGCATTTCGTGTAATGCGGGTTTTTCAGTAAATTCTAAGTTTTTCAGTGCAACTCACTCATATACTATGTACTACACTGTGCGTTTCTTATATTCTAAGTTTTTCAGTGCAACTCACTCATATACTATGTACTACACTGTGCGTTTCTTATATTCTAAGTTTTTCAGTGCAACTCACTCATATACTATGTACTACACTGTGCGTTTCTTATATTCTAAGTTTTTCAGTGCAACTCACTCATATACTATGTACTACACTGTCCGTTTCTTATATTCTAAGTTTTTCAGTGCAACTCACTCATATACTATGTACTACACTGTGCGTTTCTTATATTCTAAGTTTTTCAGTGCAACTCACTCATATACTATGTACTACACTGTGCGTTTCTTATATTCTAAGTTTTTCGTGCAACTCACTCATATACTATGTACTACACTGTGCGTTTCTTATAATCTAAGTTTTTCAGTGCAACTCACTCATATACTATGTACTACACTGTGCGTTTCTTATATTCTAAGTTTTTCAGTGCAACTCACTCATATACTATGTACTACACTGTGCATTTCGTGTGCGGGTTTTTCAGTAAATTCTAAGTTTTTCAGTGCAACTCAGTCATATACTATGTACTACACTGTGCGTTTCTTATATTCTAAGTTTTTCAGTGCAACTCACTCATATACTATGTACTACACTGTGCGTTTTTTATATTCTAAGTTTTTCAGTGCAACTCACTCATATACTATGTACTACACTGTGCGTTTCTTATATTCTAAGTTTTTCAGTGCAACTCACTCATATACTATGTACTACACTGTGCTTTTCTTAAATTCTAAGTTTTTCAGTGCAACTCACTCATATACTATGTACTACACTGTGCGTTTCTTATAATCTAAGTTTTTCAGTGCAACTCACTCATATACTATGTACTACACTGTGCGTTTCTTATATTCTAAGTTTTTCAGTGCAACTCACTCATATACTATGTACTACACTGTGCATTTCGTGTGCGGGTTTTTCAGTAAATTCTAAGTTTTTCAGTGCAACTCAGTCATATACTATGTACTACACTGTGCGTTTCTTATATTCTAAGTTTTTCAGTGCAACTCACTCATATACTATGTACTACACTGTGCGTTTCTTATATTCTAAGTTTTTCAGTGCAACTCACTCATATACTATGTACTACACTGTGCGTTTCTTATATTCTAAGTTTTTCAGTGCAACTCACTCATATACTATGTACTACACTGTGCGTTTCTTAAATTCTAAGTTTTTCAGTGCAACTCACTCATATACTATGTACTACAATGTGCGTTTCTTACATTCTAAGATTTTCAGTGCAACTCACTCATATACTATGTACTACACTGTGCGTTTCTTATATTCTAAGTTTTTCAGTGCAACTCACTCATATACTATGTACTACACTGTGCGTTTCTTATATTCTAAGTTTTTCAGTGCAATTCACTCATATACTATGTACTACACTGTGCGTTTCTTAAATTCTAAGTTTTTCAGTGCAACTCACTCATACACTATGTACTACAATGTGCGTTTCTTATATTCTAAGTTTTTCAGTGCAACTCACTCATATACTATGTACTACACTGTGCATTTCGTGTAATGCGGGTTTTTCAGTAAATTCTAAGTTTTTCAGTGCAACTCACTCATATACTATGTACTACACTGTTCGTTTTTATATTCTAAGTTTTTCAGTGCAACTCACTCATATACTATGTACTACACTGTGCATTTCTTATATTCTAAGTTTTTCAGTGCAACTCACTCATATACTATGTACTACACTGTGCGTTTCTTAAATTCTAAGTTTTTCAGTGCAACTCACTCATATACTATGTACTACACTGTGCGTTTCTTATAATCTAAGTTTTTCAGTGCAACTCACTCATATACTATGTACTACACTGTGCGTTTCTTATATTCTAAGTTTTTCAGTGCAACTCACTCATATACTATGTACTACACTGTGCATTTCGTGTGCGGGTTTTTCAGTAAATTCTAAGTTTTTCAGTGCAACTCAGTCATATACTATGTACTACACTGTGCGTTTCTTATATTCTAAGTTTTTCAGTGCAACTCACTCATATACTATGTACTACACTGTGCGTTTCTTATATTCTAAGTTTTTCAGTGCAACTCACTCATATACTATGTACTACACTGTGCGTTTCTTATATTCTAAGTTTTTCAGTGCAACTCACTCATATACTATGTACTACACTGTGCGTTTCTTAAATTCTAAGTTTTTCAGTGCAACTCACTCATATACTATGTACTACAATGTGCGTTTCTTACATTCTAAGATTTTCAGTGCAACTCACTCATATACTATGTACTACACTGTGCGTTTCTTATATTCTAAGTTTTTCAGTGCAACTCACTCATATACTATGTACTACACTGTGCTTTTCTTATATTCTAAGTTTTTCAGTGCAACTCACTCATATACTATGTACTACACTGTGCGTTTCTTAAATTCTAAGTTTTTCAGTGCAACTCACTCATACACTATGTACTACAATGTGCGTTTCTTATATTCTAAGTTTTTCAGTGCAACTCACTCATATACTATGTACTACACTGTGCATTTCGTGTAATGCGGGTTTTTCAGTAAATTCTAAGTTTTTCAGTGCAACTCACTCATATACTATGTACTACACTGTGCGTTTTTATATTCTAAGTTTTTCAGTGCAACTCACTCATATACTATGTACTACACTGTGCGATTCCTATATTCTAAGTTTTTCAGTGCAACTCACTCATATACTATGTACTACACTGTGCGTTTCTTATATTCTAAGTTTTTCAGTGCAACTCACTCATATACTATGTACTACACTGTGCGTTTCTTATATTCTAAGTTTTAAAGTGCAACTCACTCATATACTATGTACTACACTGTGCGTTTCTTATATTCTAAGTTTTTCAGTGCAACTCACTCATATACTATGTACTACACTGTGCTTTTCTTATATTCTAAGTTTTTCAGTGCAACTCACTCATATACTATGTACTACACTGTGCATTTCGTGTGCGGGTTTTTCAGTAAATTCTAAGTTTTTCAGTGCAACTCAGTCATATACTATGTACTACACTGTGCGTTTCTTATATTCTAAGTTTTTCAGTGCAACTCACTCATATACTATGTACTACACTGTGCGTTTTTTATATTCTAAGTTTTTCAGTGCAACTCACTCATATACTATGTACTACACTGTGCGTTTCTTATATTCTAAGTTTTTCAGTGCAACTCACTCATATACTATGTACTACACTGTGCTTTTCTTAAATTCTAAGTTTTTCAGTGCAACTCACTCATATACTATGTACTACACTGTGCGTTTCTTATAATCTAAGTTTTTCAGTGCAACTCACTCATATACTATGTACTACACTGTGCGTTTCTTATATTCTAAGTTTTTCAGTGCAACTCACTCATATACTATGTACTACACTGTGCATTTCGTGTGCGGGTTTTTCAGTAAATTCTAAGTTTTTCAGTGCAACTCAGTCATATACTATGTACTACACTGTGCGTTTCTTATATTCTAAGTTTTTCAGTGCAACTCACTCATATACTATGTACTACACTGTGCGTTTCTTATATTCTAAGTTTTTCAGTGCAACTCACTCATATACTATGTACTACACTGTGCGTTTCTTATATTCTAAGTTTTTCAGTGCAACTCACTCATATACTATGTACTACACTGTGCGTTTCTTAAATTCTAAGTTTTTCAGTGCAACTCACTCATACACTATGTACTACAATGTGCGTTTCTTATATTCTAAGTTTTTCAGTGCAACTCACTCATATACTATGTACTACACTGTGCATTTCGTGTAATGCGGGTTTTTCAGTAAATTCTAAGTTTTTCAGTGCAACTCACTCATATACTATGTACTACACTGTGCGTTTTTATATTCTAAGTTTTTCAGTGCAACTCACTCATATACTATGTACTACACTGTGCATTTCTTATATTCTAAGTTTTTCAGTGCAACTCACTCATATACTATGTACTACACTGTGCGTTTCTTAAATTCTAAGTTTTTCAGTGCAACTCACTCATATACTATGTACTACACTGTGCGTTTCTTATAATCTAAGTTTTTCAGTGCAACTCACTCATATACTATGTACTACACTGTGCGTTTCTTATATTCTAAGTTTTTCAGTGCAACTCACTCATATACTATGTACTACACTGTGCATTTCGTGTGCGGGTTTTTCAGTAAATTCTAAGTTTTTCAGTGCAACTCAGTCATATACTATGTACTACACTGTGCGTTTCTTATATTCTAAGTTTTTCAGTGCAACTCACTCATATACTATGTACTACACTGTGCGTTTCTTATATTCTAAGTTTTTCAGTGCAACTCACTCATATACTATGTACTACACTGTGCGTTTCTTATATTCTAAGTTTTTCAGTGCAACTCACTCATATACTATGTACTACACTGTGCGTTTCTTAAATTCTAAGTTTTTCAGTGCAACTCACTCATATACTATGTACTACAATGTGCGTTTCTTACATTCTAAGATTTTCAGTGCAACTCACTCATATACTATGTACTACACTGTGCGTTTCTTATATTCTAAGTTTTTCAGTGCAACTCACTCATATACTATGTACTACACTGTGCTTTTCTTATATTCTAAGTTTTTCAGTGCAACTCACTCATATACTATGTACTACACTGTGTGTTTCTTAAATTCTAAGTTTTTCAGTGCAACTCACTCATACACTATGTACTACAATGTGCGTTTCTTATATTCTAAGTTTTTCAGTGCAACTCACTCATATACTATGTACTACACTGTGCATTTCGTGTAATGCGGGTTTTTCAGTAAATTCTAAGTTTTTCAGTGCAACTCACTCATATACTATGTACTACACTGTGCGTTTTTATATTCTAAGTTTTTCAGTGCAACTCACTCATATACTATGTACTACACTGTGCGATTCCTATATTCTAAGTTTTTCAGTGCAACTCACTCATATACTATGTACTACACTGTGCGTTTCTTATATTCTAAGTTTTTCAGTGCAACTCACTCATATACTATGTACTACACTGTGCGTTTCTTATATTCTAAGTTTTAAAGTGCAACTCACTCATATACTATGTACTACACTGTGCGTTTCTTATATTCTAAGTTTTTCAGTGCAACTCACTCATATACTATGTACTACACTGTGCTTTTCTTATATTCTAAGTTTTTCAGTGCAACTCACTCATATACTATGTACTACACTGTGCATTTCGTGTGCGGGTTTTTCAGTAAATTCTAAGTTTTTCAGTGCAACTCAGTCATATACTATGTACTACACTGTGCGTTTCTTATATTCTAAGTTTTTCAGTGCAACTCACTCATATACTATGTACTACACTGTGCGTTTTTTATATTCTAAGTTTTTCAGTGCAACTCACTCATATACTATGTACTACACTGTGCGTTTCTTATATTCTAAGTTTTTCAGTGCAACTCACTCATATACTATGTACTACACTGTGCTTTTCTTAAATTCTAAGTTTTTCAGTGCAACTCACTCATATACTATGTACTACACTGTGCGTTTCTTATAATCTAAGTTTTTCAGTACAACTCACTCATATACTATGTACTACACTGTGCGTTTCTTATATTCTAAGTTTTTCAGTGCAACTCACTCATATACTATGTACTACACTGTGCATTTCGTGTGCGGGTTTTTCAGTAAATTCTAAGTTTTTCAGTGCAACTCAGTCATATACTATGTACTACACTGTGCGTTTCTTATATTCTAAGTTTTTCAGTGCAACTCACTCATATACTATGTACTACACTGTGCGTTTCTTATATTCTAAGTTTTTCAGTGCAACTCACTCATATACTATGTACTACACTGTGCGTTTCTTATATTCTAAGTTTTTCAGTGCAACTCACTCATATACTATGTACTACACTGTGCGTTTCTTAAATTCTAAGTTTTTCAGTGCAACTCACTCATATACTATGTACTACAACGTGCGTTTCTTACATTCTAAGATTTTCAGTGCAACTCACTCATATACTATGTACTACACTGTGCGTTTCTTATATTCTAAGTTTTTCAGTGCAACTCACTCATATACTATGTACTACACTGTGCGTTTCTTATATTCTAAGTTTTTCAGTGCAACTCACTCATATACTATGTACTACACTGTGCGTTTCTTAAATTCTAAGTTTTTCAGTGCAACTCACTCATACACTATGTACTACAATGTGCGTTTCTTATATTCTAAGTTTTTCAGTGCAACTCACTCATATACTATGTACTACACTGTGCATTTCGTGTAATGCGGGTTTTTCAGTAAATTCTAAGTTTTTCAGTGCAACTCACTCATATACTATGTACTACACTGTGCGTTTTTATATTCTAAGTTTTTCAGTGCAACTCACTCATATACTATGTACTACACTGTGCATTTCTTATATTCTAAGTTTTTCAGTGCAACTCACTCATATACTATGTACTACACTGTGCGTTTCTTAAATTCTAAGTTTTTCAGTGCAACTCACTCATATACTATGTACTACACTGTGCGTTTCTTATAATCTAAGTTTTTCAGTGCAACTCACTCATATACTATGTACTACACTGTGCGTTTCTTATATTCTAAGTTTTTCAGTGCAACTCACTCATATACTATGTACTACACTGTGCATTTCGTGTGCGGGTTTTTCAGTAAATTCTAAGTTTTTCAGTGCAACTCAGTCATATACTATGTACTACACTGTGCGTTTCTTATATTCTAAGTTTTTCAGTGCAACTCACTCATATACTATGTACTACACTGTGCGTTTCTTATATTCTAAGTTTTTCAGTGCAACTCACTCATATACTATGTACTACACTGTGCGTTTCTTATATTCTAAGTTTTTCAGTGCAACTCACTCATATACTATGTACTACACTGTGCGTTTCTTAAATTCTAAGTTTTTCAGTGCAACTCACTCATATACTATGTACTACAATGTGCGTTTCTTACATTCTAAGATTTTCAGTGCAACTCACTCATATACTATGTACTACACTGTGCGTTTCTTATATTCTAAGTTTTTCAGTGCAACTCACTCATATACTATGTACTACACTGTGCTTTTCTTATATTCTAAGTTTTTCAGTGCAACTCACTCATATACTATGTACTACACTGTGCGTTTCTTAAATTCTAAGTTTTTCAGTGCAACTCACTCATACACTATGTACTACAATGTGCGTTTCTTATATTCTAAGTTTTTCAGTGCAACTCACTCATATACTATGTACTACACTGTGCATTTCGTGTAATGCGGGTTTTTCAGTAAATTCTAAGTTTTTCAGTGCAACTCACTCATATACTATGTACTACACTGTGCGTTTTTATATTCTAAGTTTTTCAGTGCAACTCACTCATATACTATGTACTACACTGTGCGATTCCTATATTCTAAGTTTTTCAGTGCAACTCACTCATATACTATGTACTACACTGTGCGTTTCTTATATTCCAAGTTTTTCAGTGCAACTCACTCATATACTATGTACTACACTGTGCGTTTCTTATATTCTAAGTTTTAAAGTGCAACTCACTCATATACTATGTACTACACTCTGCGTTTCTTATATTCTAAGTTTTTCAGTGCAACTCACTCATATACTATGTACTACACTGTGCTTTTCTTATATTCTAAGTTTTTTAGTGCAACTCACTCATATACTATGTACTACACTGTGCGTTTCTTAAATTCTAAGTTTTTCAGTGCAACTCACTCATACACTATGTACTACAATGTGCGTTTCTTATATTCTAAGTTTTTCAGTGCAACTCACTCATATACTATGTACTACACTGTGCATTTCGTGTAATGCGGGTTTTTCAGTAAATTCTAAGTTTTTCAGTGCAACTCACTCATATACTATGTACTACACTGTGCGTTTCTTATATTCTAAGTTTTTCAGTGCAACTCACTCATATACTATGTACTACACTGTGTGTTTCTTAAATTCTAAGTTTTTCAGTGCAACTCACTCATATACTATGTACTACACTGTGCGTTTCTTAAATTCTAAGTTTTTCAGTGCAACTCACTCATATACTATGTACTACACTGTGCGTTTCTTATATTCTAAGTTTTTCATTGCAACTCACTCATATACTATGTACTACACTGTGCGTTTCTTATATTCTAAGTTTTTCAGTGCAACTCACTCATATACTATGTACTACACTGTGCATTTCGTGTAATGCGGGTTTTTCAGTAAATTCTAAGTTCTTCAGTGCAACTCACTCATATACTATGTACTACACTGTGCGTTTCTTATATTCTAAGTTTTTCAGTGCAACTCACTCATATACTATATACTACACTGTGCATTTCGTGTAATGCGGGTTTTTCAGTAAATTCTAAGTTTTTCAGTGCAACTCACTCATATACTATGTACTACACTGTGCGTTTCTTATATTCTAAGTTTTTCAGTGCAACTCACTCATATACTATGTACTACACCTGCGTTTCTTATATTCTAAGTTTTTCAGTGCAACTCACTCATATACTATGTACTACACTGTGCGTTTCTTATATTCTAAGTTTTTCAGTGCAACTCACTCATATACTATGTACTACACTGTCCGTTTCTTATATTCTAAGTTTTTCAGTGCAACTCACTCATATACTATGTACTACACTGTGCGTTTCTTATATTCTAAGTTTTTCAGTGCAACTCACTCATATACTATGTACTACACTGTGCGTTTCTTATATTCTAAGTTTTTCAGTGCAACTCACTCATATACTATGTACTACACTGTGCGTTTCTTATATTCTAAGTTTTTCGTGCAACTCACTCATATACTATGTACTACACTGTGCGTTTCTTATATTCTAAGTTTTTCAGTGCAACTCACTCATATACTATGTACTACACTGTGCGTTTCTTATATTCTAAGTTTTTCAGTGCAACTCACTCATATACTATGTACTACACTGTGCGTTTCTTATATTCTAAGTTTTTCAGTGCAACTCACTCATATACTATGTACTACACTGTGCGTTTCTTATATTCTAAGTTTTTCAGTGCAACTCACTCATATACTATGTACTACACTGTGCGTTTCTTATAATCTAAGTTTTTCAGTGCAACTCACTCATATACTATGTACTACACTGTGCGTTTCTTATATTCTAAGTTTTTCAGTGCAACTCACTCATATACTATGTACTACACTGTGCATTTCGTGTGCGGGTTTTTCAGTAAATTCTAAGTTTTTCAGTGCAACTCAGTCATATACTATGTACTACACTGTGCGTTTCTTATATTCTAAGTTTTTCAGTGCAACTCACTCATATACTATGTACTACACTGTGCGTTTTTTATATTCTAAGTTTTTCAGTGCAACTCACTCATATACTATGTACTACACTGTGCGTTTCTTATATTCTAAGTTTTTCAGTGCAACTCACTCATATACTATGTACTACACTGTGCGTTTCTTAAATTCTAAGTTTTTCAGTGCAACTCAGTCATATACTATGTACTACACTGTGCGTTTCTTATATTCTACGTTTTTCAGTGCAACTCACTCATATACTATGTACTACACTGTGCGTTTCTTATATTCTAAGTTTTTCAGTGCAACTCACTCATATACTATGTACTACACTGTGCATTTCGTGTGCGGGTTTTTCAGTAAATTCTAAGTTTTTCAGTGCAACTCACTCATATACTATGTACTACACTGTGCGTTTCTTATATTCTAAGTTTTTCAGTGCAACTCACTCATATACTATGTACTACACTGTGCGTTTCTTATATTCTAAGTTTTTCAGTGCAACTCACTCATATACTATGTACTACACTGTGCGTTTCTTATATTCTAAGTTTTTCAGTGCAACTCACTCATATACTATGTACTACACTGTCCGTTTCTTATATTCTATGTTTTTCAGTGCAACTCACTCATATACTATGTACTACACTGTGCGTTTCTTATATTCTAAGTTTTTCAGTGCAACTCACTCATATACTATGTACTACACTGTGCGTTTCTTATATTCTAAGTTTTTCAGTGCAACTCACTCATATACTATGTACTACACTGTGCGTTTCTTATATTCTAAGTTTTTCGTGCAACTCACTCATATACTATGTACTACACTGTGCGTTTCTTATATTCTAAGTTTTTCAGTGCAACTCACTCATATACTATGTACTACACTGTGCGTTTCTTATATTCTAAGTTTTTCAGTGCAACTCACTCATATACTATGTACTACACTGTGCGTTTCTTATATTCTAAGTTTTTCAGTGCAACTCACTCATATACTATGTACTACACTGTGCGTTTCTTATATTCTAAGTTTTTCAGTGCAACTCACTCATATACTATGTACTACACTGTGCGTTTCTTATAATCTAAGTTTTTCAGTGCAACTCACTCATATACTATGTACTACACTGTGCGTTTCTTATATTCTAAGTTTTTCAGTGCAACTCACTCATATACTATGTACTACACTGTGCATTTCGTGTGCGGGTTTTTCAGTAAATTCTAAGTTTTTCAGTGCAACTCAGTCATATACTATGTACTACACTGTGCGTTTCTTATATTCTAAGTTTTTCAGTGCAACTCACTCATATACTATGTACTACACTGTGCGTTTTTTATATTCTAAGTTTTTCAGTGCAACTCACTCATATACTATGTACTACACTGTGCGTTTCTTATATTCTAAGTTTTTCAGTGCAACTCACTCATATACTATGTACTACACTGTGCGTTTCTTAAATTCTAAGTTTTTCAGTGCAACTCACTCATATACTATGTACTACACTGTGCGTTTCTTATAATCTAAGTTTTTCAGTGCAACTCACTCATATACTATGTACTACACTGTGCGTTTCTTATATTCTAAGTTTTTCAGTGCAACTCACTCATATACTATGTACTACACTGTGCGTTTCTTAAATTCTAAGTATTTCAGTGCAACTCACTCATATACTATGTACTACAATGTGCGTTTCTTATATTCTAAGTTTTTCAGTGCAACTCACTCATATACTATGTACTACACTGTGCGTTTCTTATATTCTAAGTTTTTCAGTGCAACTCACTCATATACTATTACTACACTGTGCGTTTCTTATATTCTAAGTTTTTCAGTGCAACTCTCTCATATACTATGTATTACACTGTGCGTTTCTTATATTCTAAGTTTTTCAGTGCAACTCACTCATATACTATGTACTACACTGTGCGTTTCTTAAATTCTAAGTTTTTCAGTGCAACTCACTCATATACTATGTACTACACTGTGCGTTTCTTATAATCTAAGTTTTTCAGTGCAACTCACTCATATACTATGTACTACACTGTGCGTTTCTTATATTCTAAGTTTTTCAGTGCAACTCACTCATATACTATGTACTACACTGTGCATTTCGTGTGCGGGTTTTTCAGTAAATTCTAAGTTTTTCAGTGCAACTCAGTCATATACTATGTACTACACTGTGCGTTTCTTATATTCTAAGTTTTTCAGTGCAACTCACTCATATACTATGTACTACACTGTGCGTTTCTTATATTCTAAGTTTTTCAGTGCAACTCACTCATATACTATGTACTACACTGTGCGTTTCTTATATTCTAAGTTTTTCAGTGCAACTCACTCATATACTATGTACTACACTGTGCGTTTCTTAAATTCTAAGTTTTTCAGTGCAACTCACTCATATACTATGTACTACAATGTGCGTTTCTTACATTCTAAGATTTTCAGTGCAACTCACTCATATACTATGTACTACACTGTGCGTTTCTTATATTCTAAGTTTTTCAGTGCAACTCACTCATATACTATGTACTACACTGTGCTTTTCTTATATTCTAAGTTTTTCAGTGCAACTCACTCATATACTATGTACTACACTGTGCGTTTCTTAAATTCTAAGTTTTTCAGTGCAACTCACTCATACACTATGTACTACAATGTGCGTTTCTTATATTCTAAGTTTTTCAGTGCAACTCACTCATATACTATGTACTACACTGTGCATTTCGTGTAATGCGGGTTTTTCAGTAAATTCTAAGTTTTTCAGTGCAACTCACTCATATACTATGTACTACACTGTGCGTTTTTATATTCTAAGTTTTTCAGTGCAACTCACTCATATACTATGTACTACACTGTGCATTTCTTATATTCTAAGTTTTTCAGTGCAACTCACTCATATACTATGTACTACACTGTGCGTTTCTTATATTCTAAGTTTTTCAGTGCAACTCACTCATATACTATGTACTACACTGTGCGTTTCTTATATTCTAAGTTTTTCAGTGCAACTCACTCATATACTATGTACTACACTGTGCGTTTCTTATATTCTAAGTTTTTCAGTGCAACTCACTCATATACTATGTACTACACTGTCCGTTTCTTATATTCTAAGTTTTTCAGTGCAACTCACTCATATACTATGTACTACACTGTGCGATTCTTATATTCTAAGTTTTTCAGTGCAACTAACTCATATACTATGTACTACACTGTGCGTTTCTTATATTCTAAGTTTTTCAGTGCAACTCACTCATATACTATGTACTACACTGTGCGTTTCTTATATTCTAAGTTTTTCGTGCAACTCACTCATATACTATGTACTACACTGTGCGTTTCTTATATTCTAAGTTTTTCAGTGCAACTCACTCATATACTATGTACTACACTGTGCGTTTCTTATATTCTAAGTTTTTCAGTGCAACTCACTCATATACTATGTACTACACTGTGCGTTTCTTATATTCTAAGTTTTTCAGTGCAACTCACTCATATACTATGTACTACACTGTGCGTTTCTTATATTCTAAGTTTTTCAGTGCAACTCACTCATATACTATGTACTACACTGTGCGTTTCTTATAATCTAAGTTTTTCAGTGCAACTCACTCATATACTATGTACTACACTGTGCGTTTCTTATATTCTAAGTTTTTCAGTGCAACTCACTCATATACTATGTACTACACTGTGCATTTCGTGTGCGGGTTTTTCAGTAAATTCTAAGTTTTTCAGTGCAACTCAGTCATATACTATGTACTACACTGTGCGTTTCTTATATTCTAAGTTTTTCAGTGCAACTCACTCATATACTATGTACTACACTGTGCGTTTCTTATATTCTAAGTTTTTCAGTGCAACTCACTCATATACTATGTACTACACTGTGCGTTTCTTAAATTCTAAGTTTTTCAGTGCAACTCACTCATATACTATGTACTACACTGTGCGTTTCTTATAATCTAAGTTTTTCAGTGCAACTCACTCATATACTATGTACTACACTGTGCGTTTCTTATATTCTAAATTTTTCAGTGCAACTCACTCATATACTATGTACTACACTGTGCATTTCGTGTGCGGGTTTTTCAGTAAATTCTAAGTTTTTCAGTGCAACTCAGTCATATACTATGTACTACACTGTGCGTTTCTTATATTCTAAGTTTTTCAGTGCAACTCACTCATATACTATGTACTACACTGTGCGTTTCTTATATTCTAAGTTTTTCAGTGCAACTCACTCATATACTATGTACTACACTGTGCTTTTCTTATATTCTAAGTTTTTCAGTGCAACTCACTCATATACTATGTACTACACTGTGCGTTTCTTAAATTCTAAGTTTTTCAGTGCAACTCACTCATACACTATGTACTACAATGTGCGTTTCTTATATTCTAAGTTTTTCAGTGCAACTCACTCATATACTATGTACTACACTGTGCATTTCGTGTAATGCGGGTTTTTCAGTAAATTCTAAGTTTTTCAGTGCAACTCACTCATATACTATGTACTACACTGTGCGTTTTTATATTCTAAGTTTTTCAGTGCAACTCACTCATATACTATGTACTACACTGTGCATTTCTTATATTCTAAGTTTTTCAGTGCAACTCACTCATATACTATGTACTACACTGTGCGTTTCTTATATTCTAAGTTTTTCAGTGCAACTCACTCATATACTATGTACTACACTGTGCGTTTCTTATATTCTAAGTTTTTCAGTGCAACTCACTCATATACTATGTACTACACTGTGCGTTTCTTATATTCTAAGTTTTTCAGTGCAACTCACTCATATACTATGTACTACACTGTGCGTTTCTTATATTCTAAGTTTTTCAGTGCAACTCACTCATATACTATGTACTACACTGTCCGTTTCTTATATTCTAAGTTTTTCAGTGCAACTCACTCATATACTATGTACTACACTGTGCGATTCTTATATTCTAAGTTTTTCAGTGCAACTAACTCATATACTATGTACTACACTGTGCGTTTCTTATATTCTAAGTTTTTCAGTGCAACTCACTCATATACTATGTACTACACTGTGCGTTTCTTATATTCTAAGTTTTTCGTGCAACTCACTCATATACTATGTACTACACTGTGCGTTTCTTGTATTCTAAGTTTTTCAGTGCAACTCACTCATATACTATGTACTACACTGTGCGTTTCTTGTATTCTAAGTTTTTCAGTGCAACTCACTCATATACTATGTACTACACTGTGCGTTTCTTATATTCTAAGTTTTTCAGTGCAACTCACTCATATACTATGTACTACACTGTGCGTTTCTTATATTCTAAGTTTTTCAGTGCAACTCACTCATATACTATGTACTACACTGTGCGTTTCTTATAATCTAAGTTTTTCAGTGCAACTCACTCATATACTATGTACTACACTGTGCGTTTCTTATATTCTAAGTTTTTCAGTGCAACTCACTCATATACTATGTACTACACTGTCCGTTTCTTATATTCTAAGTTTTTCAGTGCAACTCACTCATATACTATGTACTACACTGTGCGATTCTTATATTCTAAGTTTTTCAGTGCAACTAACTCATATACTATGTACTACACTGTGCGTTTCTTATATTCTAAGTTTTTCAGTGCAACTCACTCATATACTATGTACTACACTGTGCGTTTCTTATATTCTAAGTTTTTCGTGCAACTCACTCATATACTATGTACTACACTGTGCGTTTCTTATATTCTAAGTTTTTCAGTGCAACTCACTCATATACTATGTACTACACTGTGCGTTTCTTGTATTCTAAGTTTTTCAGTGCAACTCACTCATATACTATGTACTACACTGTGCGTTTCTTATATTCTAAGTTTTTCAGTGCAACTCACTCATATACTATGTACTACACTGTGCGTTTCTTATATTCTAAGTTTTTCAGTGCAACTCACTCATATACTATGTACTACACTGTGCGTTTCTTATAATCTAAGTTTTTCAGTGCAACTCACTCATATACTATGTACTACACTGTGCGTTTCTTATATTCTAAGTTTTTCAGTGCAACTCACTCATATACTATGTACTACACTGTCCGTTTCTTATATTCTAAGTTTTTCAGTGCAACTCACTCATATACTATGTACTACACTGTGCGATTCTTATATTCTAAGTTTTTCAGTGCAACTAACTCATATACTATGTACTACACTGTGCGTTTCTTATATTCTAAGTTTTTCAGTGCAACTCACTCATATACTATGTACTACACTGTGCGTTTCTTATATTCTAAGTTTTTCGTGCAACTCACTCATATACTATGTACTACACTGTGCGTTTCTTATATTCTAAGTTTTTCAGTGCAACTCACTCATATACTATGTACTACACTGTGCGTTTCTTATATTCTAAGTTTTTCAGTGCAACTCACTCATATACTATGTACTACACTGTGCGTTTCTTATATTCTAAGTTTTTCAGTGCAACTCACTCATATACTATGTACTACACTGTGCGTTTCTTATATTCTAAGTTTTTCAGTGCAACTCACTCATATACTATGTACTACACTGTGCGTTTCTTATAATCTAAGTTTTTCAGTGCAACTCACTCATATACTATGTACTACACTGTGCGTTTCTTATATTCTAAGTTTTTCAGTGCAACTCACTCATATACTATGTACTACACTGTGCATTTCGTGTGCGGGTTTTTCAGTAAATTCTAAGTTTTTCAGTGCAACTCAGTCATATATTATGTACTACACTGTGCGTTTCTTATATTCTAAGTTTTTCAGTGCAACTCAGTCATATACTATGTACTACACTGTGCGTTTCTTATACTCTAAGTTTTTCAGTGCAACTCACTCATATACTATGTACTACACTGTGCGTTTCTTAAATTCTAAGTTTTTCAGTGCAACTCACTCATATACTATGTACTACACTGTGCGTTTCTTATAATCTAAGTTTTTCAGTGCAACTCACTCATATACTATGTACTACACTGTGCGTTTCTTATATTCTAAATTTTTCAGTGCAACTCACTCATATACTATGTACTACACTGTGCATTTCGTGTGCGGGTTTTTCAGTAAATTCTAAGTTTTTCAGTGCAACTCAGTCATATACTATGTACTACACTGTGCGTTTCTTATATTCTAAGTTTTTCAGTGCAACTCACTCATATACTATGTACTACACTGTGCGTTTCTTATATTCTAAGTTTTTCAGTGCAACTCACTCATATACTATGTACTACACTGTGCGTTTCTTATATTCTAAGTTTTTCAGTGCAACTCACTCATATACTATGTACTACACTGTGCGTTTCTTAAATTCTAAGTTTTTCAGTGCAACTCACTCATATACTATGTACTACAATGTGCGTTTCTTACATTCTAAGATTTTCAGTGCAACTCACTCATATACTATGTACTACACTGTGCGTTTCTTATATTCTAAGTTTTTCAGTGCAACTCACTCATATACTATGTACTACACTGTGCTTTTCTTATATTCTAAGTTTTTCAGTGCAACTCACTCATATACTATGTACTACACTGTGCGTTTCTTAAATTCTAAGTTTTTCAGTGCAACTCACTCATACACTATGTACTACAATGTGCGTTTCTTATATTCTAAGTTTTACAGTGCAACTCACTCATATACTATGTACTACACTGTGCATTTCGTGTAATGCGGGTTTTTCAGTAAATTCTAAGTTTTTCAGTGCAACTCACTCATATACTATGTACTACACTGTGCGTTTTTATATTCTAAGTTTTTCAGTGCAACTCACTCATATACTATGTACTACACTGTGCATTTCTTATATTCTAAGTTTTTCAGTGCAACTCACTCATATACTATGTACTACACTGTGCGTTTCTTATATTCTAAGTTTTTCAGTGCAACTCACTCATATACTATGTACTACACTGTGCGTTTCTTATATTCTAAGTTTTTCAGTGCAACTCACTCATATACTATGTACTACACTGTGCGTTTCTTATATTCTATGTTTTTCAGTGCAACTCACTCATATACTATGTACTACACTGTGCGTTTCTTATATTCTAAGTTTTTCAGTGCAACTCACTCATATACTATGTACTACACTGTCCGTTTCTTATATTCTAAGTTTTTCAGTGCAACTCACTCATATACTATGTACTACACTGTGCGATTCTTATATTCTAAGTTTTTCAGTGCAACTAACTCATATACTATGTACTACACTGTGCGTTTCTTATATTCTAAGTTTTTCAGTGCAACTCACTCATATACTATGTACTACACTGTGCGTTTCTTATATTCTAAGTTTTTCGTGCAACTCACTCATATACTATGTACTACACTGTGCGTTTCTTATATTCTAAGTTTTTCAGTGCAACTCACTCATATACTATGTACTACACTGTGCGTTTCTTGTATTCTAAGTTTTTCAGTGCAACTCACTCATATACTATGTACTACACTGTGCGTTTCTTATATTCTAAGTTTTTCAGTGCAACTCACTCATATACTATGTACTACACTGTGCGTTTCTTATATTCTAAGTTTTTCAGTGCAACTCACTCATATACTATGTACTACACTGTGCGTTTCTTATAATCTAAGTTTTTCAGTGCAACTCACTCATATACTATGTACTACACTGTGCGTTTCTTATATTCTAAGTTTTTCAGTGCAACTCACTCATATACTATGTACTACACTGTGCATTTCGTGTGCGGGTTTTTCAGTAAATTCTAAGTTTTTCAGTGCAACTCAGTCATATATTATGTACTACACTGTGCGTTTCTTATATTCTAAGTTTTTCAGTGCAACTCACTCATATACTATGTACTACACTGTGCGTTTCTAATATTCTAAGTTTTTCAGTGCAACTCACTCATATACTATGTACTACACTGTGCGTTTCTTAAATTCTAAGTTTTTCAGTGCAACTCACTCATATACTATGTACTACACTGTGCGTTTCTTATAATCTAAGTTTTTCAGTGCAACTCACTCATATACTATGTACTACACTGTGCGTTTCTTATATTCTAAGTTTTTCAGTGCAACTCACTCATATACTATGTACTACACTGTGCATTTCGTGTGCGGGTTTTTCAGTAAATTCTAAGTTTTTCAGTGCAACTCAGTCATATACTATGTACTACACTGTGCGTTTCTTATATTCTAAGTTTTTCAGTGCAACTCACTCATATACTATGTACTACACTGTGCGTTTCTTATATTCTAAGTTTTTCAGTGCAACTCACTCATATACTATGTACTACACTGTGCGTTTCTTATATTCTAAGTTTTTCAGTGCAACTCACTCATATACTATGTACTACACTGTGCGTTTCTTAAATTCTAAGTTTTTCAGTGCAACTCACTCATATACTATGTACTACAATGTGCGTTTCTTATATTCTAAGATTTTCAGTGCAACTCACTCATATACTATGTACTACACTGTGCGTTTCTTATATTCTAAGTTTTTCAGTGCAACTCACTCATATACTATGTACTACACTGTGCGTTTTATATTCTAAGTTTTTCAGTGCAACTCACTCATATACTATATACTACACTGTGCGTTTCTTATATTCTAAGTTTTTAAGTGCAACTCACTCATATACTATGTACTACACTGTGCGTTTCTTATATTCTAAGTTTTTCAGTGCAACTCACTCATATACTATGTACTACACTGTGTGTTTCTTATATTCTAAGTTTTTCAGTGCAACTCACTCATATACTATGTACTACACTGTGCGTTTCTTATATTCTAAGTTTTTCGTGCAACTCACTCATATACTATGTACTATTCTGTGCGTTTCTTATATTCTAAGTTTTTCAGTGCAACTCACTCATATACTATGTACTACACTGTGCGTTTCTTATATTCTAAGTTTTTCAGTGCAACTCACTCATATACTATGTACTACACTGTGCGTTTCTTATATTCTAAGTTTTTCAGTGCAACTCACTCATATACTATGTACTACACTGTGCATTTCGTGTAATGCGGGTTTTTCAGTAAATTCTAAGTTTTTCAGTGCAACTCACTCATATACTATGTACTACACTGTGCGTTTCTTATATTCTAAGTTTTTCAGTGCAACTCACTCATATACTATGTACTACACTGTGCGTTTCTTATATTCTAAGTTTTTCAGTGCAACTCACTCATATACTATGTACTACACTGTGCGTTTCTTATATTCTACGTTTTTCAGTGCAACTCACTCATATACTATGTACTACACTGTGCGTTTCTTATATTCTAAGTTTTTCAGTGCAACTCACTCATATACTATGTACTACACTGTGCGTTTCTTATATTCTAAGTTTTTCAGTGCAACTCACTCATATACTATGTACTACACTGTGCGTTTCTTATATTCTAAGTTTTTCAGTGCAACTCACTCATATACTATGTACTACATTGTGCGTTTCTTATATTCTAAGTTTTTCAGTGCAACTCACTCATATACTATGTACTACACTGTGCGTTTCTTATAATCTAAGTTTTTCAGTGCAACTCACTCATATACTATGTACTACACTGTGCGTTTCTTATATTCTAAGATTTTCAGTGCAACTCACTCATATACTATGTACTACACTGTGCATTTCGTGTGCGGGTTTTTCAGTAAATTCTAAGTTTTTCAGTGCAACTCAGTCATATACTATGTACTACACTGTGCGTTTCTTATATTCTAAGTTTTTCAGTGCAACTCACTCATATACTATGTACTACACTGTGCGTTTCTTATATTCTAAGTTTTTCAGTGCAACTCACTCATATACTATGTACTACACTGTGCGTTTCTTATATTCTAAGTTTTTCAGTGCAACTCACTCATATACTATGTACTACACTGTGCGTTTCTTAAATTCTAAGTTTTTCAGTGCAACTCACTCATATACTATGTACTACAATGTGCGTTTCTTATATTCTAAGATTTTCAGTGCAACTCACTCAAATACTATGTACTACACTGTGCGTTTCTTATATTCTAAGTTTTTCAGTGCAACTCACTCATATACTATGTACTACACTGTGCGTTTCTTATATTCTAAGTTTTTCAGTGCAACTCACTCATATACTATGTACTACACTGTGCGTTTCTTATATTCTAAGTTTTTCAGTGCAACTCTCTCATATACTATGTACTACACTGTGCGTTTCTTATATTCTAAGTTTTTCAGTGCAACTCACTCATATACTATGTACTACACTGTGCGTTTCTTATATTCTAAGTTTTTCGTGCAACTCACTCATATACTATGTACTACACTGTGCGTTTCTTATATTCTAAGTTTTTCAGTCCTCTCACTCATATACTATGTACTACACTGTGCGTTTCTTATATTCTAAGTTTTTCAGTGCAACTCACTCATATACTATGTACTACACTGTGCATTTCGTGTAATGCGGGTTTTTCAGTAAATTCTAAGTTTTTCAGTGCAACTCACTCATATACTATGTACTACACTGTGCGTTTCTTATATTCTAAGTTTTTCAGTGCAACTCACTCATATACTATGTACTACACTGTGCGTTTCTTATATTCTAAGTTTTTCAGTGCAACTCACTCATATACTATGTACTACACTGTGCGTTTCTTATATTCTAAGTTTTTCAGTGCAACTCACTCATATACTATGTACTACACTGTGCGTTTCTTATATTCTAAGTTTTTCAGTGCAACTCACTCATATACTATGTACTACACTGTGCGTTTCTTATATTCTAAGTTTTTCGTGCAACTCACTCATATACTATGTACTACACTGTGCGTTTCTTATATTCTAAGTTTTTCAGTGCAACTCACTCATATACTATGTACTACACTGTGCGTTTCTTATATTCTAAGTTTTTCAGTGCAACTCACTCATATACTATGTACTACACTGTGCGTTTCTTATATTCTAAGTTTTTCAGTGCAACTCACTCATATATTATGTACTACACTGTGCGTTTCTTATATTCTAAGTTTTTCAGTGCAACTCACCCATATACTATGTACTACACTGTGCGTTTCTTATATTCTAAGTTTTTCAGTGCAACTCACTCATATACTATGTACTACACTGTGCGTTTCTTATATTCTAAGTTATTCAGTGCAACTCACTCATATACTATGTACTACACTGTGCATTTCGTGTGCGGGTTTTTCAGTAAATTCTAAGTTTTTCAGTGCAACTCAGTCATATACTATGTACTACACTGTGCGTTTCTTATATTCTAAGTTTTTCAGTGCAAATCACTCATATACTATGTACTACACTGTGCGTTTCTTATATTCTAAGTTTTTCAGTGCAACTCACTCATATACTATGTACTACACTGTGCGTTTCTTATATTCTAAGTTTTTCAGTGCAACTCACTCATATACTATGTACTACACTCTGCGTTTCTTAAATTCTAAGTTTTTCAGTGCAACTCACTCATATACTATGTACTACAATGTGCGTTTCTTATATTCTAAGATTTTCAGTGCAACTCACTCATATACTATGTACTACACTGTGCGTTTCTTATATTCTAAGTTTTTCAGTGCAACTCACTCATATACTATGTACTACACTGTGCGTTTCTTATATTCTAAGTTTTTCAGT
Source organism: Mus caroli (assembly GCF_978045245.1). Taxonomy (NCBI): domain Eukaryota; kingdom Metazoa; phylum Chordata; class Mammalia; order Rodentia; family Muridae; genus Mus; species Mus caroli. The sequence goes on from NW_028227283.1 coordinate 985,768, forward strand.
GCAACTCACTCATATACTATGTACTACACTGTGCGTTTCTTATATTCTAAGTTTTATAGTGCAACTCACTCATATACTATGTACTACACTGTGCGTTTCTTATATTCTAAGTTTTTCAGTGCAACTCACTCATATACTATGTACTACACTGTGTGTTTCTTATATTCTAAGTTTTTCAGTGCAACTCACTCATATACTATGTACTACACTGTGCGTTTCTTATATTCTAAGTTTTTCAGTGCAACTCACTCGTATACTATGTACTATACTGTGCGTTTCTTATATTCTAAGTTTTTCAGTGCAACTCACTCATATACTATGTACTACACTGTGCGTTTCTTATATTCTAAGTTTTTCAGTGCAACTCACTCATATACTATGTACTACACTGTGCATTTCTTATATTCTAAGTTTTTCAGTGCAACTCACTCATATACTATGTACTACACTGTGCGTTTCTTATATTCTAAGTTTTTCAGTGCAACTCACTCATATTCTATGTACTACACTGTGCGTTTCTTATATTCTAAGTTATTCAGTGCAACTCACTCATATACTATGTACTACACTGTGCATTTCGTGTAATGCGGGTTTTTCAGTAAATTCTAAGTTTTTCAGTGCAACTCAGTCATATACTATGTACTACACTGTGCGTTTCTTATATTCTAAGTTTTTCAGTGCAACTCACTCATATACTATGTACTACACTGTGCGTTCTTATATTCTAAGTTTTTCAGTGCAACTCACTCATATACTATGTACTACACTGTGCGTTTCTTATATTCTAAGTTTTTCAGTGCAACTCATTCATATACTATGTACTAATCTGTGCGTTTCTTAAATTCTAAGTTTTTCAGTGCAACTCACTCATATACTATGTACTACAATGTGCGTTTCTTATATTCTAAGATTTTCAGTGCAACTCACTCATATACTATGTACTACACTGTGCGTTTCTTATATTCTAAGTTTTTCAGTGCAACTCACTCATATACTATGTACTACACTGTGCATTTCGTGTAATGCGGGTTTTTCAGTAAATTCTAAGTTTTTCAGTGCAACTCACTCATATACTATGTACTACACTGTGCGTTTCTTATATTCTAAGTTTTTCAGTGCAACTCACTCATATACTATGTACTACACTGTGCGTTTCTTATATTCTAAGTTTTTCAGTGCAACTCACTCATATACTATGTACTACACTGTGCGTTTCTTATATTCTAAGTTTTTCAGTGCAACTCACTCATATACTATATACTACACTGTGCGTTTCTTAAATTCTAAGTTTTTCAGTGCAACTCACTCATATACTATGTACTACACTGTGCGTTTCTTAAATTCTAAGTTTTTCAGTGCAACTCACTCCTATACTATGTACTACACTGTGCGTTTCTTATATTCTAAGTTTTTCAGTACAACTCACTCATATACTATGTACTACACTGTGCGTTTCTTATATTCTAAGTTTTTCAGTGCAACTCACTCATATACTATGTACTACACTGTGCGTTTCTTATATTCTAAGTTTTTCAGTGCAACTCACTCATATACTATGTACTACACTGTGCGTTTCTTAAATTCTAAGTTTTTCAATGCAACTCACTCATACACTATGTACTACAATGTGCGTTTCTTATATTCTAAGTTTTTCAGTGCAACTCACTCATATACTATGTACTACACTGTGCATTTCGTGTAATGCGGGTTTTTCAGTAAATTCTAAGTTTTTCAGTGCAACTCACTCATATACTATGTACTATACTGTGCGTTTTTATATTCTAAGTTTTTCAGTGCAACTCACTCATATACTATGTACTACACTGTGCGTTTCTTAAATTCTAAGTTTTTCAGTGCAACTCACTCATATACTATGTAATACACTGTGCGTTTCTTATATTCTAAGTTTTTCATTGCAACTCACTCATATACTATGTACTACACTGTGCGTTTCTTATATTCTAAGTTTTTCAGTGCAAATCACTCATATACTATGTACTACACTGTGCATTTCGTGTAATGCGGGTTTTTCAGTAAATTCTAAGTTTTTCAGTGCAACTCACTCATATACTATGTACTACACTGTCCGTTTCTTATATTCTAAGTTTTTCATTGCAACTCACTCATATACTATGTACTACACTGTGCATTTCGTGTAATGCGGGTTTTTCAGTAAATTCTAAGTTTTTCAGTGCAACTCACTCATATACTATGTACTACACTGTGCGTTTCTTATATTCTAAGTTTTTCAGTGCAACTCACTCATATACTATGTACTACACTGTCCGTTTCTTATATTCTACGTTTTTCATTGCAACTCACTCATATACTATGTACTACACTGTGCATTTCGTGTAATGCGGGTTTTTCAGTAAATTCTAAGTTTTTCAGTGCAACTCACTCATATACTATGTACTACACTGTGCGTTTCTTATATTCTAAGTTTTTCAGTGCAACTCACTCATATACTATGTAATACACTGTGCGTTTCTTATATTCTAAGTTTTTCAGTGCAACTCACTCATATACTATATACTACACTGTGCATTTCGTGTAATGCGGGTTTTTCAGTAAATTCTAAGTTTTTCAGAGCAACTCACTCATATACTATGAACTACACTGTGCGTTTCTTATATTCTAAGTTTTTCAGTGCAACTCACTCATATACTATGTACTACACTGTGCGTTTCTTATATTCTAAGTTTTTCAGTGCAACCCACTCATATACTATGTACTACACTGTGCGTTTCTTATATTCTAAATTTTTCAGTGCAACTCACTCATATACTATGTACTACACTGTGCGTTTCTTATATTCTAAGTTTTTCAGTGCAACTCACTCATATACTATGTACTACACTGTGCGTTTCTTATATTCTAAGTTTTTCAGTGCAACTCACTCATATACTATATACTACACTGTGCATTTCGTGTAATGCGGGTTTTTCAGTAAATTCTAAGTTTTTCAGTGCAACTCACTCATATTCTATGTACTACACTGTGCGTTTCTTATAATCTAAGTTATTCAGTGCAACTCACTCATATACTATGTACTACACTGTGCATTTCGTGTAATGCGGGTTTTTCAGTAAATTCTAAGTTTTTCAGTGCAACTCAGTCATATACTATGTACTACACTGTGCGTTTCTTATATTCTAAGTTTTTCAGTGCAACTCACTCATATACTATGTACTACACTGTGCGTTCTTATATTCTAAGTTTTTCAGTGCAACTCAGTCATATACTATGTACTACACTGTGCGTTTCTTATATTCTAAGTTTTTCAGTGCAACTCATTCATATACTATGTACTACACTGTGCGTTTCTTAAATTCTAAGTTTTTCAGTGCAACTCACTCATATACTATGTACTACAATGTGCGTTTCTTATATTCTAAGATTTTCAGTGCAACTCACTCATATACTATGTACTACACTGTGCGTTTCTTATAATCTAAGTTTTTCAGTGCAACTCACTCATATACTATGTACTACACTGTGCGTTTCTTATATTCTAAGTTTTTCAGTGCAACTCACTCATATACTATGTACTACACTGTGCTTTTCTTATATTCTAAGTTTTTCAGTGCAACTCACTCATATACTATGTACTACACTGTGCGTTTCTTATATTCTAAGTTTTTCAGTGCAACTCACTCATATACTATGTACTACACTGTGCGTTTCTTTTATTCTAAGTTTTTCAGTGCAACTCACTCATATACTATGTACTACACTGTGCGTTTCTTATATTCTAAGTTTTTCGTGCAACTCACTCATATACTATGTACTACACTGTGCGTTTCTTATATTCTAAGTTTTTCAGTGCAACTCACTCATATACTATGTACTACACTGTGCGTTTCTTATATTCTAAGTTTTTCAGTGCAACTCACTCATATACTATGTACTACACTGTGCGTTTCTTATATTCTAAGTTTTTCAGTGCAACTCACTCATATACTATGTACTACACTGTGCATTTCGTGTAATGCGGGTTTTTCAGTAAATTCTAAGTTTTTCAGTGCAACTCACTCATATACTATGTACTACACTGTACGTTTCTTATATTCTAAGTTTTTCAGTGCAACTCACTCATATACTATGTACTACACTGTGCGTTTCTTATATTCTAAGTTTTTCAGTGCAACTCACTCATATACTATGTACTACACTGTGCGTTTCTTATATTCTAAGTTTTTCAGTGCAACTCACTCATATACTATGTACTACACTGTGCGTTTCTTATATTCTAACTTTTTCAGTGCAACTCACTCATATTCTATGTACTACACTGTGCGTTTCTTATATTCTAAGTTTTTCAGTGCAACTCAGTCATATACTATGTACTACACTGTGCATTTCGTGTAATGCGGGTTTTTCAGTAAATTCTAAGTATTTCAGTGCAACTCACTCATATACTATGTACTACACTGTGCATTTCTTATATTCTAAGTTTTTCAGTGCAACTCACTCATATACTATGTACTACACTGTGCATTTCTTATATTCTAAGTTTTTCAGTGCAACTCACTCATATACTATATACTACACTGTGCGTTTCTTATATTCTAAGTTTTTCAGTGCAACTCACTCCATTACTATGTACTACACTGTGCGTTTCTTATATTCTAAGTTTTTCAGTGCAACTCACTCATATACTATGTACTACACTGTGCGTTTCTTATATTCTAAGTTTTTCAGTGCAACTCACTCATATACTATGTACTACACTGTGCTTTTCTTATATTCTAAGTTTTTCAGTGCAACTCACTCATATACTATGTACTACACTGTGCGTTTCTTAAATTCTAAGTTTTTCAGTGCAACTCACTCATACACTATGTACTACAATGTGCGTTTCTTATATTCTAAGTTTTTCAGTGCAACTCACTCATATACTATGTACTACACTGTGCATTTCTTGTAATGCGGGTTTTTCAGTAAATTCTAAGTTTTTCAGTGCAACTCACTCATATACTATGTAGTACACTGTGCGTTTCTTATATTCTAAGTTTTTCAGTGCAACTCACTCATATACTATGTACTACACTGTGCGTTTCTTATATTATAAGTTTTTCAGTGCAACTCACTCATATACTATATACTACACTGTGCGTTTCTTATATTCTAAGTTTTTCAGTGCAACTCACTCATATACTATGTACTACACTGTGCGTTTCTTATATTCTAAGTTTTTCAGTGCAACTCACTCATATACTATGTACTACACTGTGCGTTTCTTATATTCTAAGTTTTTCAGTGCAACTCACTCATATACTATGTACTACACTGTGCATTTCGTGTAATGCGGGTTTTTCAGTAAATTCTAAGTTTTTCAGTGCAACTCACTCATATACTATGTACTACACTGTGCGTTTCTTATATTCTAAGTTTTTCAGTGCAACTCACTCATATACTATGTACTACACTGTCCGTTTCTTATATTCTAAGTTTTTCATTGCAACTCACTCATATACTATGTACTACACTGTGCATTTCGTGTAATGCGGGTTTTTCAGTAAATTCTAAGTTTTTCAGTGCAACTCACTCATATACTATGTACTACACTGTGCGTTTCTTATATTCTAAGTTTTTCAGTGCAACTCACTCATATACTATGTACTACACTGTCCGTTTCTTATATTCTAAGTTTTTCATTGCAACTCACTCATATACTATGTACTACACTGTGCATTTCGTGTAATGCGGGTTTTTCAGTAAATTCTAAGTTTTTCAGTGCAACTCACTCATATACTATGTACTACACTGTGCGTTTCTTATATTCTAAGTTTTTCAGTGCAACTCACTCATATACTATGTAATACACTGTGTGTTTCTTATATTCTAAGTTTTTCATTGCAACTCACTCATATACTATGTACTACACTGTGTGTTTCTTATATTCTAAGTTTTTCAGTGCAACTCACTCATATACTATGTACTACACTGTGCATTTCGTGTAATGCGGGTTTTTCAGTAAATTCTAAGTTTTTCAGTGCAACTCACTCATATACTATGTACTACACTGTGCGTTTCTTATATTCTAAGTTTTTCAGTGCAACTCACTCATATACTATATACTACACTGTGCATTTCGTGTAATGCGGGTTTTTCAGTAAATTCTAAGTTTTTCAGAGCAACTCACTCATATACTATGAACTACACTGTGCGTTTCTTATATTCTAAGTTTTTCAGTGCAACTCACTCATATACTATGTACTACACTGTGCGTTTCTTATATTCTAAGTTTTTCAGTGCAACTCACTCATATACTATGTACTACACTGTGCGTTTCTTATATTCTAAGTTTTTCAGTGCAACTCACTCATATACTATGTACTACACTGTGCGTTTCTTATATTCTAAGTTTTTCAGTGCAACTCACTCATATACTATGTACTACACTGTGCGTTTCTTAAATTCTAAGTTTTTCAGTGCAACTCACTCATATACTATGTACTACACTGTGCGTTTCTTAAATTCTAAGTTTTTCAGTGCAACTCACTCCTATACTATGTACTACACTGTGCGTTTCTTATATTCTAAGTTTTTCAGTACAACTCACTCATATACTATGTACTACACTGTGCGTTTCTTATATTCTAAGTTTTTCAGTGCAACTCACTCATATACTATGTACTACACTGTGCTTTTATTATATTCTAAGTTTTTCAGTGCAACTCACTCATATACTATGTACTACACTGTGCGTTTCTTAAATTCTAAGTTTTTCAGTGCAACTCACTCATACACTATGTACTACAATGTGCGTTTCTTATATTCTAAGTTTTTCAGTGCAACTCACTCATATACTATGTACTTCACTGTGCATTTCGTGTAATGCGGGTTTTTCAGTAAATTCTAAGTTTTTCAGTGCAACTCACTCATATACTATGTACTATACTGTGCGTTTTTATATTCTAAGTTTTTCAGTGCAACTCACTCATATACTATGTACTACACTGTGCGTTTCTTAAATTCTAAGTTTTTCAGTGCAACTCACTCATATACTATGTAATACACTGTGCGTTTCTTATATTCTAAGTTTTTCATTGCAACTCACTCATATACTATGTACTACACTGTGCGTTTCTTATATTCTAAGTTTTTCAGTGCAAATCACTCATATACTATGTACTACACTGTGCATTTCGTGTAATGCGGGTTTTTCAGTAAATTCTAAGTTTTTCAGTGCAACTCACTCATATACTATGTACTACACTGTGCGTTTCTTATATTCTAAGTTTTTCAGTGCAACTCACTCATATACTATGTACTACACTGTCCGTTTCTTATATTCTAAGTTTTTCATTGCAACTCACTCATATACTATGTACTACACTGTGCATTTCGTGTAATGCGGGTTTTTCAGTAAATTCTAAGTTTTTCAGTGCAACTCACTCATATACTATGTACTACACTGTGCGTTTCTTATATTCTAAGTTTTTCAGTGCAACTCACTCATATACTATGTACTACACTGTCCGTTTCTTATATTCTAAGTTTTTCATTGCAACTCACTCATATACTATGTACTACACTGTGCATTTCGTGTAATGCGGGTTTTTCAGTAAATTCTAAGTTTTTCAGTGCAACTCACTCATATACTATGTACTACACTGTGCGTTTCTTATATTCTAAGTTTTTCAGTGCAACTCACTCATATACTATGTAATACACTGTGCGTTTCTTATATTCTAAGTTTTTCAGTGCAACTCACTCATATACTATATACTACACTGTGCATTTCGTGTAATGCGGGTTTTTCAGTAAATTCTAAGTTTTTCAGAGCAACTCACTCATATACTATGAACTACACTGTGCGTTTCTTATATTCTAAGTTTTTCAGTGCAACTCACTCATATACTATGTACTACACTGTGCGTTTCTTATATTCTAAGTTTTTCAGTGCAACTCACTCATATACTATGTACTACACTGTGCGTTTCTTATATTCTAAATTTTTCAGTGCAACTCACTCATATACTATGTACTACACTGTGCGTTTCTTATATTCTAAGTTTTTCAGTGCAACTCACTCATATACTATGTACTACACTGTGCGTTTCTTATATTCTAAGTTTTTCAGTGCAACTCACTCATATACTATATACTACACTGTGCATTTCGTGTAATGCGGGTTTTTCAGTAAATTCTAAGTTTTTCAGTGCAACTCACTCATATTCTATGTACTACACTGTGCGTTTCTTATATTCTAAGTTATTCAGTGCAACTCACTCATATACTATGTACTACACTGTGCATTTCGTGTAATGCGGGTTTTTCAGTAAATTCTAAGTTTTTCAGTGCAACTCAGTCATATACTGTGTACTACACTGAGCGTTTCTTATATTCTAAGTTTTTCAGTGCAACTCACTCATATACTATGTACTACACTGTGCGTTCTTATATTCTAAGTTTTTCAGTGCAACTCAGTCATATACTATGTACTACACTGTGCGTTTCTTATATTCTAAGTTTTTCAGTGCAACTCATTCATATACTATGTACTACACTGTGCGTTTCTTAAATTCTAAGTTTTTCAGTGCAACTCACTCATATACTATGTACTACAATGTGCGTTTCTTATATTCTAAGATTTTCAGTGCAACTCACTCATATACTATGTACTACACTGTGCGTTTCTTATATTCTAAGTTTTTCAGTGCAACTCACTCATATACTATGTACTACACTGTGCGTTTCTTATATTCTAAGTTTTTCAGTGCAACTCACTCATATACTATGTACTACACTGTGCGTTTCTTATATTCTAAGTTTTTCAGTGCAACTCACTCATATACTATGTACTACACTGTGCGTTTCTTATATTCTAAGTTTTTCAGTGCAACTCACTCATATACTATGTACTACACTGTGCGTTTCTTTTATTCTAAGTTTTTCAGTGCAACTCACTCATATACTATGTACTACACTGTGCGTTTCTTATATTCTAAGTTTTTCGTGCAACTCACTCATATACTATGTACTACACTGTGCGTTTCTTATATTCTAAGTTTTTCAGTGCAACTCACTCATACACTATGTACTACACTGTGCGTTTCTTATATTCTAAGTTTTTCAGTGCAACTCACTCATATACTATGTACTACACTGTGCGTTTCTTATATTCTAAGTTTTTCAGTGCAACTCACTCATATACTATGTACTACACTGTGCATTTCGTGTAATGCGGGTTTTTCAGTAAATTCTAAGTTTTTCAGTGCAACTCACTCATATACTATGTACTACACTGTACGTTTTTTATATTCTAAGTTTTTCAGTGCAACTCACTCATATACTATGTACTACACTGTGCGTTTCTTATATTCTAAGTTTTTCAGTGCAACTCACTCATATACTATGTACTACACTGTGCGTTTCTTATATTCTAAGTTTTTCAGTGCAACTCACTCATATACTATGTACTACACTGTGCGTTTCTTATATTCTAAGTTTTTCAGTGCAACTCACTCATATTCTATGTACTACACTGTGCGTTTCTTATATTCTAAGTTTTTCAGTGCAACTCACTCATATACTATGTACTACACTGTGCATTTCGTGTAATGCGGGTTTTTCAGTAAATTCTAAGTTTTTCAGTGCAACTCACTCATATACTATGTACTACACTGTGCATTTCTTATATTCTAAGTTTTTCAGTGCAACTCACTCATATACTATGTACTACACTGTGCGTTTCTTATATTCTAAGTTTTTCAGTGCAACTCACTCATATACTATATACTACACTGTGCGTTTCTTATATTCTAAGTTTTTCAGTGCAACTCACTCCTATACTATGTACTACACTGTGCGTTTCTTATATTCTAAGTTTTTCAGTGCAACTCACTCATATACTATGTACTACACTGTGCGTTTCTTATATTCTAAGTTTTTCAGTGCAACTCACTCATATACTATGTACTACACTGTGCTTTTCTTATATTCTAAGTTTTTCAGTGCAACTCACTCATATACTATGTACTACACTGTGCGTTTCTTAAATTCTAAGTTTTTCAGTGCAACTCACTCATACACTATGTACTACAATGTGCGTTTCTTATATTCTAAGTTTTTCAGTGCAACTCACTCATATACTATGTACTACACTGTGCATTTCTTGTAATGCGGGTTTTTCAGTAAATTCTAAGTTTTTCAGTGCAACTCACTCATATACTATGTACTACACTGTGCGTTTCTTATATTCTAAGTTTTTCAGTGCAACTCACTCATATACTATGTACTACACTGTGCGTTTCTTATATTCTAAGTTTTTCAGTGCAACTCACTCATATACTATATACTACACTGTGCGTTTCTTATATTCTAAGTTTTTCAGTGCAACTCACTCATATACTATGTACTACACTGTGCATTTCGTGTAATGCGGGTTTTTCAGTAAATTCTAAGTTTTTCAGTGCAACTCACTCATATACTATGTACTATACTGTGCGTTTTTATATTCTAAGTTTTTCAGTGCAACTCACTCATATACTATGTACTACACTGTGCGTTTCTTAAATTCTAAGTTTTTCAGTGCAACTCACTCATATACTATGTAATACACTGTGCGTTTCTTATATTCTAAGTTTTTCATTGCAACTCACTCATATACTATGTACTACACTGTGCGTTTCTTATATTCTAAGTTTTTCAGTGCAAATCACTCATATACTATGTACTACACTGTGCATTTGGTGTAATGCGGGTTTTTCAGTAAATTCTAAGTTTTTCAGTGCAACTCACTCATATACTATGTACTACACTGTGCGTTTCTTATATTCTAAGTTTTTCAGTGCAACTCACTCATATACTATGTACTACACTGTCCGTTTCTTATATTCTAAGTTTTTCATTGCAACTCACTCATATACTATGTACTACACTGTGCATTTCGTGTAATGCGGGTTTTTCAGTAAATTCTAAGTTTTTCAGTGCAACTCACTCATATACTATGTACTACACTGTGCGTTTCTTATATTCTAAGTTTTTCAGTGCAACCCACTCATATACTATGTACTACACTGTCCGTTTCTTAAATTCTAAGTTTTTCATTGCAACTCACTCATATACTATGTACTACACTGTGCATTTCGTGTAATGCGGGTTTTTCAGTAAATTCTAAGTTTTTCAGTGCAACTCACTCATATACTATATACTACACTGTGCGTTTCTTATATTCTAAGTTTTTCAGTGCAACTCACTCATATACTATGTAATACACTGTGCGTTTCTTATATTCTAAGTTTTTCAGTGCAACTCACTCATATACTATATACTACACTGTGCATTTCGTGTAATGCGGGTTTTTCAGTAAATTCTAAGTTTTTCAGAGCAACTCACTCATATACTATGAACTACACTGTGCGTTTCTTATATTCTAAGTTTTTCAGTGCAACTCACTCATATACTATGTACTACACTGTGCGTTTCTTATATTCTAAGTTTTTCAGTGCAACTCACTCATATACTATGTACTACACTGTGCGTTTCTTATATTCTAAATTTTTCAGTGCAACTCACTCATATACTATGTACTACACTGTGCGTTTCTTATATTCTAAGTTTTTCAGTGCAACTCACTCATATACTATGTACTACACTGTGCGTTTCTTATATTCTAAGTTTTTCAGTGCAACTCACTCATATACTATATACTACACTGTGCATTTCGTGTAATGCGGGTTTTTCAGTAAATTCTAAGTTTTTCAGTGCAACTCACTCATATTCTATGTACTACACTGTGCGTTTCTTATATTCTAAGTTATTCAGTGCAACTCACTCATATACTATGTACTACACTGTGCATTTCGTGTAATGCGGGTTTTTCAGTAAATTCTAAGTTTTTCAGTGCAACTCAGTCATATACTGTGTACTACACTGTGCGTTTCTTATATTCTAAGTTTTTCAGTGCAACTCACTCATATACTATGTACTACACTGTGCGTTCTTATATTCTAAGTTTTTCAGTGCAACTCAGTCATATACTATGTACTACACTGTGCGTTTCTTATATTCTAAGTTTTTCAGTGCAACTCATTCATATACTATGTACTACACTGTGCGTTTCTTAAATTCTAAGTTTTTCAGTGCAACTCACTCATATACTATGTACTACAATGTGCGTTTCTTATATTCTAAGATTTTCAGTGCAACTCACTCATATACTATGTACTACACTGTGCGTTTCTTATATTCTAAGTTTTTCAGTGCAACTCACTCATATACTATGTACTACACTGTGCGTTTCTTATATTCTAAGTTTTTCAGTGCAACTCACTCATATACTATGTACTACACTGTGCGTTTCTTATATTCTAAGTTTTTCAGTGCAACTCACTCATATACTATGTACTACACTGTGCGTTTCTTATATTCTAAGTTTTTCAGTGCAACTCACTCATATACTATGTACTACACTGTGCGTTTCTTTTATTCTAAGTTTTTCAGTGCAACTCACTCATATACTATGTACTACACTGTGCGTTTCTTATATTCTAAGTTTTTCAGTGCAACTCACTCATATACTATGTACTACACTGTGCGTTTCTTATATTCTAAGTTTTTCAGTGCAACTCACTCATATTCTATGTACTACACTGTGCGTTTCTTATATTCTAAGTTTTTCAGTGCAACTCACTCATATACTATGTACTACACTGTGCATTTCGTGTAATGCGGGTTTTTTAGTAAATTCTAAGTTTTTCAGTGCAACTCACTCATATACTATGTACTACACTGTGCATTTCTTATATTCTAAGTTTTTCAGTGCAACTCACTCATATACTATGTACTACACTGTGCGTTTCTTATATTCTAAGTTTTTCAGTGCAACTCACTCATATACTATATACTACACTGTGCGTTTCTTATATTCTAAGTTTTTCAGTGCAACTCACTCCTATACTATGTACTACACTGTGCGTTTCTTATATTCTAAGTTTTTCAGTGCAACTCACTCATATACTATGTACTACACTGTGCGTTTCTTATATTCTAAGTTTTTCAGTGCAACTCACTCATATACTATGTACTACACTGTGCTTTTCTTATATTCTAAGTTTTTCAGTGCAACTCACTCATATACTATGTACTACACTGTGCGTTTCTTAAATTCTAAGTTTTTCAGTGCAACTCACTCATACACTATGTACTACAATGTGCGTTTCTTATATTCTAAGTTTTTCAGTGCAACTCACTCATATACTATGTACTACACTGTGCATTTCTTGTAATGCGGGTTTTTCAGTAAATTCTAAGTTTTTCAGTGCAACTCACTCATATACTATGTACTACACTGTGTGTTTCTTATATTCTAAGTTTTTCAGTGCAACTCACTCATATACTATGTACTACACTGTGCATTTCGTGTAATGCGGGTTTTTCAGTAAATTCTAAGTTTTTCAGTGCAACTCACTCATATACTATGTACTACACTGTGCGTTTCTTATATTCTAAGTTTTTAAGTGCAACTCACTCATATACTATATACTACACTGTGCATTTCGTGTAATGCGGGTTTTTCAGTAAATTCTAAGTTTTTCAGAGCCACTCACTCATATACTATGAACTACACTGTGCGTTTCTTATATTCTAAGTTTTTCAGTGCAACTCACTCATATACTATGTACTACACTGTGCGTTTCTTATATTCTAAGTTTTTCAGTGCAACTCACTCATATACTATGTACTACACTGTGCGTTTCTTATATTCTAAGTTTTTCAGTGCAACTCACTCATATACTATGTACTACACTGTGCGTTTCTTATATTCTAAGTTTTTCAGTGCAACTCACTCATATACTATGTACTACACTGTGCGTTTCTTAAATTCTAAGTTTTTCAGTGCAACTCACTCATATACTATGTACTACACTGTGCGTTTCTTAAATTCTAAGTTTTTCAGTGCAACTCACTCCTATACTATGTACTACACTCTGCGTTTCTTATATTCTAAGTTTTTCAGTACAACTCACTCATATACTATGTACTACACTGTGCGTTTCTTATATTCTAAGTTTTTCAGTGCAACTCACTCATATACTATGTACTACACTGTGCTTTTCTTATATTCTAAGTTTTTCAGTGCAACTCACTCATATACTATGTACTACACTGTGCGTTTCTTAAATTCTAAGTTTTTCAGTGCAACTCACTCATACACTATGTACTACAATGTGCGTTTCTTATATTCTAAGTTTTTCAGTGCAACTCACTCATATACTATGTACTACACTGTGCATTTCGTGTAATGCGGGTTTTTCAGTAAATTCTAAGTTTTTCAGTGCAACTCACTCATATACTATGTACTATACTGTGCGTTTTTATATTCTAAGTTTTTCAGTGCAACTCACTCATATACTATGTACTACACTGTGCGTTTCTTAAATTCTAAGTTTTTCAGTGCAACTCACTCATATACTATGTAATACACTGTGCGTTTCTTATATTCTAAGTTTTTCATTGCAACTCACTCATATACTATGTACTACACTGTGCGTTTCTTATATTCTAAGTTTTTCAGTGCAAATCACTCATATACTATGTACTACACTGTGCATTTCGTGTAATGCGGGTTTTTCAGTAAATTCTAAGTTTTTCAGTGCAACTCACTCATATACTATGTACTACACTGTGCGTTTCTTATATTCTAAGTTTTTCAGTGCAACTCACTCATATACTATGTACTACACTGTCCGTTTCTTATATTCTAAGTTTTTCATTGCAACTCACTCATATACTATGTACTACACTGTGCATTTCGTGTAATGCGGGTTTTTCAGTAAATTCTAAGTTTTTCAGTGCAACTCACTCATATACTATGTACTACACTGTGCGTTTCTTATATTCTAAGTTTTTCAGTGCAACTCACTCATATACTATGTACTACACTGTCCGTTTCTTATATTCTAAGTTTTTCATTGCAACTCACTCATATACTATGTACTACACTGTGCATTTCGTGTAATGCGGGTTTTTCAGTAAATTCTAAGTTTTTCAGTGCAACTCACTCATATACTATGTACTACACTGTGCGTTTCTTATATTCTAAGTTTTTCAGTGCAACTCACTCATATACTATGTAATACACTGTGCGTTTCTTATATTCTAAGTTTTTCAGTGCAACTCACTCATATACTATATACTACACTGTGCATTTCGTGTAATGCGGGTTTTTCAGTAAATTCTAAGTTTTTCAGAGCAACTCACTCATATACTATGAACTACACTGTGCGTTTCTTATATTCTAAGTTTTTCAGTGCAACTCACTCATATACTATGTACTACACTGTGCGTTTCTTATATTCTAAGTTTTTCAGTGCAACTCACTCATATACTATGTACTACACTGTGCGTTTCTTATATTCTAAATTTTTCAGTGCAACTCACTCATATACTATGTACTACACTGTGCGTTTCTTATATTCTAAGTTTTTCAGTGCAACTCACTCATATACTATGTACTACACTGTGCGTTTCTTATATTCTAAGTTTTTCAGTGCAACTCACTCATATACTATATACTACACTGTGCATTTCGTGTAATGCGGGTTTTTCAGTAAATTCTAAGTTTTTCAGTGCAACTCACTCATATTCTATGTACTACACTGTGCGTTTCTTATATTCTAAGTTATTCAGTGCAACTCACTCATATACTATGTACTACACTGTGCATTTCGTGTAATGCGGGTTTTTCAGTAAATTCTAAGTTTTTCAGTGCAACTCAGTCATATACTGTGTACTACACTGTGCGTTTCTTATATTCTAAGTTTTTCAGTGCAACTCACTCATATACTATGTACTACACTGTGCGTTCTTATATTCTAAGTTTTTCAGTGCAACTCAGTCATATACTATGTACTACACTGTGCGTTTCTTATATTCTAAGTTTTTCAGTGCAACTCATTCATATACTATGTACTACACTGTGCGTTTCTTAAATTCTAAGTTTTTCAGTGCAACTCACTCATATACTATGTACTACAATGTGCGTTTCTTATATTCTAAGATTTTCAGTGCAACTCACTCATATACTATGTACTACACTGTGCGTTTCTTATATTCTAAGTTTTTCAGTGCAACTCACTCATATACTATGTACTACACTGTGCGTTTCTTATATTCTAAGTTTTTCAGTGCAACTCACTCATATACTATGTACTACACTGTGCGTTTCTTATATTCTAAGTTTTTCAGTGCAACTCACTCATATACTATGTACTACACTGTGCGTTTCTTATATTCTAAGTTTTTCAGTGCAACTCACTCATATACTATGTACTACACTGTGCGTTTCTTTTATTCTAAGTTTTTCAGTGCAACTCACTCATATACTATGTACTACACTGTGCGTTTCTTATATTCTAAGTTTTTCGTGCAACTCACTCATATACTATGTACTACACTGTGCGTTTCTTATATTCTAAGTTTTTCAGTGCAACTCACTCATATACTATGTACTACACTGTGCGTTTCTTATATTCTAAGTTTTTCAGTGCAACTCACTCATATACTATGTACTACACTGTGCGTTTCTTATATTCTAAGTTTTTCAGTGCAACTCACTCATATACTATGTACTACACTGTGCATTTCGTGTAATGCGGGTTTTTCAGTAAATTCTAAGTTTTTCAGTGCAACTCACTCATATACTATGTACTACACTGTACGTTTTTTATATTCTAAGTTTTTCAGTGCAACTCACTCATATACTATGTACTACACTGTGCGTTTCTTATATTCTAAGTTTTTCAGTGCAACTCACTCATATACTATGTACTACACTGTGCGTTTCTTATATTCTAAGTTTTTCAGTGCAACTCACTCATATACTATGTACTACACTGTGCGTTTCTTATATTCTAAGTTTTTCAGTGCAACTCACTCATATTCTATGTACTACACTGTGCGTTTCTTATATTCTAAGTTTTTCAGTGCAACTCACTCATATACTATGTACTACACTGTGCATTTCGTGTAATGCGGGTTTTTCAGTAAATTCTAAGTTTTTCAGTGCAACTCACTCATATACTATGTACTACACTGTGCGTTTCTTATATTCTAAGTTTTTCAGTGCAACTCACTCATATACTATGTACTACACTGTGCGTTTCTTATATTCTAAGTTTTTCAGTGCAACTCACTCATATACTATATACTACACTGTGCGTTTCTTATATTCTAAGTTTTTCAGTGCAACTCACTCATATACTATGTACTACACTGTGCATTTCGTGTAATGCGGGTTTTTCAGTAAATTCTAAGTTTTTCAGTGCAACTCACTCATATACTATGTACTATACTGTGCGTTTTTATATTCTAAGTTTTTCAGTGCAACTCACTCATATACTATGTACTACACTGTGCGTTTCTTAAATTCTAAGTTTTTCAGTGCAACTCACTCATATACTATGTAATACACTGTGCGTTTCTTATATTCTAAGTTTTTCATTGCAACTCACTCATATACTATGTACTACACTGTGCGTTTCTTATATTCTAAGTTTTTCAGTGCAAATCACTCATATACTATGTACTACACTGTGCATTTGGTGTAATGCGGGTTTTTCAGTGAATTCTAAGTTTTTCAGTGCAACTCACTCATATACTATGTACTACACTGTGCGTTTCTTATATTCTAAGTTTTTCAGTGCAACTCACTCATATACTATGTACTACACTGTGCGTTTCTTATATTCTAAGTTTTTCATTGCAACTCACTCATATACTATGTACTACACTGTGCATTTCGTGTAATGCGGGTTTTTCAGTAAATTCTAAGTTTTTCAGTGCAATTCACTCATATACTATGTACTACACTGTGCGTTTCTTATATTCTAAGTTTTTCAGTGCAACTCACTCATATACTATGTACTACACTGTCCGTTTCTTATATTCTAAGTTTTTCATTGCAACTCACTCATATACTATGTACTACACTGTGCATTTCGTGTAATGCGGGTTTTTCAGTAAATTCTAAGTTTTTCAGTGCAACTCACTCATATACTATGTACTACACTGTGCGTTTCTTATATTCTAAGTTTTTCAGTGCAACTCACTCATATACTATGTAATACACTGTGCGTTTCTTATATTCTAAGTTTTTCAGTGCAACTCACTCATATACTATATACTACACTGTGCATTTCGTGTAATGCGGGTTTTTCAGTAAATTCTAAGTTTTTCAGAGCAACTCACTCATATACTATGAACTACACTGTGCGTTTCTTATATTCTAAGTTTTTCAGTGCAACTTACTCATATACTATGTACTACACTGTGCGTTTCTTATATTCTAAGTTTTTCAGTGCAACTCACTCATATACTATGTACTACACTGTGCGTTTCTTATATTCTAAATTTTTCAGTGCAACTCACTCATATACTATGTACTACACTGTGCGTTTCTAATATTCTAAGTTTTTCAGTGCAACTCACTCGTATACTATGTACTACACTGTGCGTTTCTTATATTCTAAGTTTTTCAGTGCAACTCACTCATATACTATATACTACACTGTGCATTTCGTGTAATGCGGGTTTTTCAGTAAATTCTAAGTTTTTCAGTGCAACTCACTCATATTCTATGTACTACACTGTGCGTTTCTTATATTCTAAGTTATTCAGTGCAACTCACTCATATACTATGTACTACACTGTGCATTTCGTGTAATGCGGGTTTTTCAGTAAATTCTAAGTTTTTCAGTGCAACTCAGTCATATACTGTGTACTACACTGTGCGTTTCTTATATTCTAAGTTTTTCAGTGCAACTCACTCATATACTATGTACTACACTGTGCGTTCTTATATTCTAAGTTTTTCAGTGCAACTCAGTCATATACTATGTACTACACTGTGCGTTTCTTATATTCTAAGTTTTTCAGTGCAACTCATTCATATACTATGTACTACACTGTGCGTTTCTTAAATTCTAAGTTTTTCAGTGCAACTCACTCATATACTATGTACTACAATGTGCGTTTCTTATATTCTAAGATTTTCAGTGCAACTCACTCATATACTATGTACTACACTGTGCGTTTCTTATATTCTAAGTTTTTCAGTGCAACTCACTCATATACTATGTACTACACTGTGCGTTTCTTATATTCTAAGTTTTTCAGTGCAACTCACTCATATACTATGTACTACACTGTGCGTTTCTTATATTCTAAGTTTTTCAGTGCAACTCACTCATATACTATGTACTACACTGTGCGTTTCTTATATTCTAAGTTTTTCAGTGCAACTCACTCATATACTATGTACTACACTGTGCGTTTCTTTTATTCTAAGTTTTTCAGTGCAACTCACTCATATACTATGTACTACACTGTGCGTTTCTTATATTCTAAGTTTTTCGTGCAACTCACTCATATACTATGTACTACACTGTGCGTTTCTTATATTCTAAGTTTTTCAGTGCAACTCACTCATATACTATGTACTACACTGTGCGTTTCTTATATTCTAAGTTTTTCAGTGCAACTCACTCATATACTATGTACTACACTGTGCGTTTCTTATATTCTAAGTTTTTCAGTGCAACTCACTCATATACTATGTACTACACTGTGCATTTCGTGTAATGCGGGTTTTTCAGTAAATTCTAAGTTTTTCAGTGCAACTCACTCATATACTATGTACTACACTGTACGTTTTTTATATTCTAAGTTTTTCAGTGCAACTCACTCATATACTATGTACTACACTGTGCGTTTCTTATATTCTAAGTTTTTCAGTGCAACTCACTCATATACTATGTACTACACTGTGCGTTTCTTATATTCTAAGTTTTTCAGTGCAACTCACTCATATACTATGTACTACACTGTGCGTTTCTTATATTCTAAGTTTTTCAGTGCAACTCACTCATATTCTATGTACTACACTGTGCGTTTCTTATATTCTAAGTTTTTCAGTGCAACTCACTCATATACTATGTACTACACTGTGCATTTCGTGTAATGCGGGTTTTTCAGTAAATTCTAAGTTTTTCAGTGCAACTCACTCATATACTATGTACTACACTGTGCATTTCTTATATTCTAAGTTTTTCAGTGCAACTCACTCATATACTATGTACTACACTGTGCGTTTCTTATATTCTAAGTTTTTCAGTGCAACTCACTCATATACTATGTACTACACTGTGCGTTTCTTATATTCTAAGTTTTTCAGTGCAACTCACTCATATACTATATACTACACTGTGCGTTTCTTATATTCTAAGTTTTTCAGTGCAACTCACTCATATACTATGTACTACACTGTGCGTTTCTTATATTCTAAGTTTTTCAGTGCAACTCACTCATATACTATGTACTACACTGTGCGTTTCTTATATTCTAAGTTTTTCAGTGCAACTCACTCATATACTATGTACTACACTGTGCGTTTCTTATATTCTAAGTTTTTCAGTGCAACTCACTCATATACTATGTACTACACTGTGCGTTTCTTAAATTCTAAGTTTTTCAGTGCAACTCACTCATATACTATGTAATACACTGTGCGTTTCTTATATTCTAAGTTTTTCATTGCAACTCACTCATATACTATGTACTACACTGTGCGTTTCTTATATTCTAAGTTTTTCAGTGCAACTCACTCATATACTATGTACTACACTGTGCATTTCGTGTAATGCGGGTTTTTCAGTAAATTCTAAGTTTTTCAGTGCAACTCACTCATATACTATGTACTACACTGTGCGTTTCTTATATTCTAAGTTTTTCAGTGCAACTCACTCATATACTATGTACTACACTGTCCGTTTCTTATATTCTAAGTTTTTCATTGCAACTCACTCATATACTATGTACTACACTGTGCATTTCGTGTAATGCGGGTTTTTCAGTAAATTCTAAGTTTTTCAGTGCAACTCACTCATATACTATGTACTACACTGTGCGTTTCTTATATTCTAAGTTTTTCAGTGCAACTCACTCATATAGTATGTACTACACTGTCCGTTTCTTATATTCTAAGTTTTTCATTGCAACTCACTCATATACTATGTACTACACTGTGCATTTCGTGTAATGCGGGTTTTTCAGTAAATTCTAAGTTTTTCAGTGCAACTCACTCATATACTATGTACTACACTGTGCCTTTCTTATATTCTAAGTTTTTCAGTGCAACTCACTCATATACTATGTAATACACTGTGTGTTTCTTATATTCTAAGTTTTTCATTGCAACTCACTCATATACTATGTACTACACTTTGTGTTTCTTATATTCTAAGTTTTTCAGTGCAACTCACTCATATACTATGTACTACACTGTGCATTTCGTGTAATGCGGGTTTTTCAGTAAATTCTAAGTTTTTCAGTGCAACTCACTCATATACTATGTACTACACTGTGCGTTTCTTATATTCTAAGTTTTTCAGTGCAACTCACTCATATACTATATACTACACTGTGCATTTCGTGTAATGCGGGTTTTTCAGTAAATTCTAAGTTTTTCAGAGCAACTCACTCATATACTATGAACTACACTGTGCGTTTCTTATATTCTAAGTTTTTCAGTGCAACTCACTCATATACTATGTACTACACTGTGCGTTTCTTATATTCTAAGTTTTTCAGTGCAACTCACTCATATACTATGTACTACACTGTGCGTTTCTTATATTCTAAGTTTTTCAGTGCAACTCACTCATATACTATGTACTACACTGTGCGTTTCTTATATTCTAAGTTTTTCAGTGCAACTCACTCATATACTATGTACTACACTGTGCGTTTCTTATATTCTAAGTTTTTCAGTGCAACTCACTCATATACTATGTACTACACTGTGCGTTTCTTATATTCTAAGTTTTTCTGTGCAACTCACTCATATACTATGTACTACACTGTGCGTTTCTTATATTCTAAGTTTTTCAGTGCAACTCACTCATATACTATGTACTACACTGTGTGTTTCTTATATTCTAAGTTTTTCAGTGCAACTCACTCATATACTATGTACTACACTGTGCGTTTCTTAAATTCTAAGTTTTTCAGTGCAACTCACTCATATACTATGTACTACACTGTGCGTTTCTTATATTCTAAGTTTTTCATTGCAACTCACTCATATACTATGTACTACACTGTGCGTTTCTTATATTCTAAGTTTTTCAGTGCAACTCACTCATATACTATGTACTACACTGTGCATTTCGTGTAATGCGGGTTTTTCAGTAAATTCTAAGTTTTTCAGTGCAACTCACTCATATACTATGTACTACACTGTGCGTTTCTTATATTCTAAGTTTTTCAGTGCAACTCACTCATATACTATGTACTACACTGTGCGTTTCTTATATTCTATGTTTTTCAGTGCAACTCACTCATATACTATGTACTACACTGTGCGTTTCTTATATTCTAAGTTTTTCAGTGCAACTCACTCATATACTATGTACTACACTGTGCGTTTCTTATATTCTAAGTTTTTCAGTGCAACTCACTCATATACTATGTACTACACTGTGCGTTTCTTATATTCTAAGTTTTTCAGTGCAACTCACTCATATACTATGTACTACACTGTGCGTTTCTTATATTCTAAGTTTTTCAGTGCAACTCACTCATATACTATGTACTACACTGTGCGTTTCTTATATTCTAAGTTTTTCAGTGCAACTCACTCATATACTATGTACTACACTGTGCGTTTCTTATAATCTAAGTTTTTCAGTGCAACTCACTCATATACTATGTACTACACTGTGCGTTTCTTATATTCTAAGATTTTCAGTGCAACTCACTCATATACTATGTACTACACTGTGCATTTCGTGTGCGGGTTTTTCAGTAAATTCTAAGTTTTTCAGTGCAACTCAGTCATATACTATGTACTACACTGTGCGTTTCTTATATTCTAAGTTTTTCAGTGCAACTCACTCATATACTATGTACTACACTGTGCGTTTCTTAAATTCTAAGTTTTTCAGTGCAACTCACTCATAAACTATGTACTACACTGTGCGTTTCTTATATTCTAAGTTTTTCAGTGCAACTCAATCATATACTATGTACTACACTGTGCGTTTCTTAAATTCTAAGTTTTTCAGTGCAACTCACTCATATACTATGTACTACAATGTGCGTTTCTTATATTCTAAGATTTTCAGTGCAACTCACTCATATACTATGTACTACACTGTGCGTTTCTTATATTCTAAGTTTTTCAGTGCAACTCACTCATATACTATGTACTACACTGTGCGTTTCTTATATTCTAAGTTTTTCAGTGCAACTCACTCATATACTATGTACTACACTGTGCGTTTCTTATATTCTAAGTTTTTCAGTGCAACTCACTCATATACTATGTACTACACTGTGCGTTTCTTATATTCTAAGTTTTTCAGTGCAACTCACTCATATACTATGTACTACACTGTGCGTTTCTTATATTCTAAGTTTTTCAGTGCAACTCACTCATATACTATGTACTACACTGTGCGTTTCTTATATTCTAAGTTTTTCGTGCAACTCACTCATATACTATGTACTACACTGTGCGTTTCTTATATTCTAAGTTTTTCAGTGCAACTCACTCATATACTATGTACTACACTGTGCGTTTCTTATATTCTAAGTTTTTCAGTGCAACTCACTCATATACTATGTACTACACTGTGCGTTTCTTATATTCTAAGTTTTTCAGTGCAACTCACTCATATACTATGTACTACACTGTGCATTTCGTGTAATGCGGGTTTTTCAGTAAATTCTAAGTTTTTCAGTGCAACTCACTCATATACTATGTACTACACTGTGCGTTTCTTATATTCTAAGTTTTTCAGTGCAACTCACTCATATACTATGTACTACACTGTGCGTTTCTTATATTCTAAGTTTTTCAGTGCAACTCACTCATATACTATGTACTACACTGTGCGTTTCTTATATTCTAAGTTTTTCAGTGCAACTCACTCATATACTATGTACTACACTGTGCGTTTCTTATATTCTAAGTTTTTCAGTGCAACTCACTCATATACTATGTACTACACTGTGCGTTTCTTATATTCTAAGTTTTTCGTGCAACTCACTCATATACTATGTACTACACTGTGCGTTTCTTATATTCTAAGTTTTTCAGTGCAACTCACTCATATACTATGTACTACACTGTGCGTTTCTTATATTCTAAGTTTTTCAGTGCAACTCACTCATATACTATGTACTACACTGTGCGTTTCTTATATTCTAAGTTTTTCAGTGCAACTCACTCATATACTATGTACTACACTGTGCGTTTCTTATATTCTAAGTTTTTCAGTGCAACTCACTCATATACTATGTACTACACTGTGCGTTTCTTATATTCTAAGTTTTTCAGTGCAACTCACTCATATACTATGTACTACACTGTGCGTTTCTTATATTCTAAGTTATTCAGTGCAACTCACTCATATACTATGTACTACACTGTGCATTTCGTGTGCGGGTTTTTCAGTAAATTCTAAGTTTTTCAGTGCAACTCAGTCATATACTATGTACTACACTGTGCGTTTCTTATATTCTAAGTTTTTCAGTGCAACTCACTCATATACTATGTACTACACTGTGCGTTTCTTATATTCTAAGTTTTTCAGTGCAACTCACTCATATACTATGTACTACACTGTGCGTTTCTTATATTCTAAGTTTTTCAGTACAACTCACTCATATACTATGTACTACACTGTGCGTTTCTTAAATTCTAAGTTTTTCAGTGCAACTCACTCATATACTATGTACTACAATGTGCGTTTCTTATATTCTAAGATTTTCAGTGCAACTCACTCATATACTATGTACTACACTGTGCGTTTCTTATATTCTAAGTTTTTCAGTGCAACTCACTCATATACTATGTACTACACTGTGCGTTTCTTATATTCTAAGTTTTTCAGTGCAACTCACTCATATACTATGTACTACACTGTGCGTATCTTATATTCTAAGTTTTTCAGTGCAACTCACTCATATACTATGTACTACACTGTGCGTTTCTTATATTCTAAGTTTTTCAGTGCAATTCACTCATATACTATGTACTACACTGTGCGTTTCTTATATTCTAAGTTTTTCGTGCAACTCACTCATATACTATGTACTACACTGTGCGTTTCTTATATTCTAAGTTTTTCAGTGCAACTCACTCATATACTATGTACTACACTGTGCGTTTCTTATATTCTAAGTTTTTCAGTGCAACTCACTCATATACTATGTACTACACTGTGCGTTTCTTATATTCTAAGATTTTCAGTGCAACTCACTCATATACTATGTACTACACTGTGCATTTCGTGTGCGGGTTTTTCAGTAAATTCTAAGTTTTTCAGTGCAACTCAGTCATAAACTATGTACTACACTGTGCGTTTCTTATATTCTAAGTTTTTCAGTGCAACTCACTCATATACTATGTACTACACTGTGCGTTTCTTAAATTCTAAGTTTTTCAGTGCAACTCACTCATATACTATGTACTACACTGTGCGTTTCTTATATTCTAAGTTTTTCAGTGCAACTCACTCATATACTATGTACTACACTGTGCGTTTCTTAAATTCTAAGTTTTTCAGTGCAACTCACTCATATACTATGTACTACAATGTGCGTTTCTTATATTCTAAGATTTTCAGTGCAACTCACTCATATACTATGTACTACACTGTGCGTTTCTTATATTCTAAGTTTTTCAGTGCAACTCACTCATATACTATGTACTACACTGTGCGTTTCTTATATTCTAAGTTTTTCAGTGCAACTCACTCATATACTATGTACTACACTGTGCGTTTCTTATATTCTAAGTTTTTCAGTGCAACTCACTCATATACTATGTACTACACTGTGCGTTTCTTATATTCTAAGTTTTTCAGTGCAACTCACTCATATACTATGTACTACACTGTGCGTTTCTTATATTCTAAGTTTTTCAGTGCAACTCACTCATATACTATGTACTACACTGTGCATTTCGTGTAATGCGGGTTTTTCAGTAAATTCTAAGTTTTTCAGTGCAACTCACTCATATACTATGTACTACACTGTGCATTTCTTATATTCTAAGTTTTTCAGTGCAACTCACTCATATACTATGTACTACACTGTGCGTTTCTTATATTCTAAGTTTTTCAGTGCAACTCACTCATATACTATATACTACACTGTGCGTTTCTTATATTCTAAGTTTTTCAGTGCAACTCACTCCTATACTATGTACTACACTGTGCGTTTCTTATATTCTAAGTTTTTCAGTGCAACTCACTCATATACTATGTACTACACTGTGCGTTTCTTATATTCTAAGTTTTTCAGTGCAACTCACTCATATACTATGTACTACACTGTGCTTTTCTTATATTCTAAGTTTTTCAGTGCAACTCACTCATATACTATGTACTACACTGTGCGTTTCTTAAATTCTAAGTTTTTCAGTGCAACTCACTCATACACTATGTACTACAATGTGCGTTTCTTATATTCTAAGTTTTTCAGTGCAACTCACTCATATACTATGTACTACACTGTGCATTTCTTGTAATGCGGGTTTTTCAGTAAATTCTAAGTTTTTCAGTGCAACTCACTCATATACTATGTACTACACTGTGCGTTTCTTATATTCTAAGTTTTTCAGTGCAACTCACTCATATACTATGTACTACACTGTGCGATTCTTATATTCTAAGTTTTTCAGTGCAACTCACTCATATACTATATACTACACTGTGCGTTTCTTATATTCTAAGTTTTTCAGTGCAACTCACTCATATACTATGTACTACACTGTGCGTTTCTTATATTCTAAGTTTTTCAGTGCAACTCACTCATATACTATGTACTACACTGTGCGTTTCTTATATTCTAAGTTTTTCAGTGCAACTCACTCATATACTATGTACTACACTGTGCGTTTCTTATATTCTAAGTTTTTCAGTGCAACTCACTCATATACTATGTACTACACTGTGCGTTTCTTAAATTCTAAGTTTTTCAGTGCAACTCACTCATATACTATGTAATACACTGTGCGTTTCTTATATTCTAAGTTTTTCATTGCAACTCACTCATATACTATGTACTACACTGTGCGTTTCTTATATTCTAAGTTTTTCAGTGCAACTCACTCATATACTATGTACTACACTGTGCATTTCGTGTAATGCGGGTTTTTCAGTAAATTCTAAGTTTTTCAGTGCAACTCACTCATATACTATGTACTACACTGTGCGTTTCTTATATTCTAAGTTTTTCAGTGCAACTCACTCATATACTATGTACTACACTGTCCGTTTCTTATATTCTAAGTTTTTCATTGCAACTCACTCATATACTATGTACTACACTGTGCATTTCGTGTAATGCGGGTTTTTCAGTAAATTCTAAGTTTTTCAGTGCAACTCACTCATATACTATGTACTACACTGTGCGTTTCTTATATTCTAAGTTTTTCAGTGCAACTCACTCATATACTATGTACTACACTGTCCGTTTCTTATATTCTAAGTTTTTCATTGCAACTCACTCATATACTATGTACTACACTGTGCATTTCGTGTAATGCGGGTTTTTCAGTAAATTCTAAGTTTTTCAGTGCAACTCACTCATATACTATGTACTACACTGTGCGTTTCTTATATTCTAAGTTTTTCAGTGCAACTCACTCATATACTATGTAATACACTGTGTGTTTCTTATATTCTAAGTTTTTCATTGCAACTCACTCATATACTATGTACTACACTTTGTGTTTCTTATATTCTAAGTTTTTCAGTGCAACTCACTCATATACTATGTACTACACTGTGCATTTCGTGTAATGCGGGTTTTTCAGTAAATTCTAAGTTTTTCAGTGCAACTCACTCATATACTATGTACTACACTGTGCGTTTCTTATATTCTAAGTTTTTCAGTGCAACTCACTCATATACTATATACTACACTGTGCATTTCGTGTAATGCAGGTTTTTCAGTAAATTCTAAGTTTTTCAGAGCAACTCACTCATATACTATGAACTACACTGTGCGTTTCTTATATTCTAAGTTTTTCAGTGCAACTCACTCATATACTATGTACTACACTGTGCGTTTCTTATATTCTAAGTTTTTCAGTGCAACTCACTCATATACTATGTACTACACTGTGCGTTTCTTATATTCTAAGTTTTTCAGTGCAACTCACTCATATACTATGTACTACACTGTGCGTTTCTTATATTCTAAGTTTTTCAGTGCAACTCACTCATATACTATGTACTACACTGTGCGTTTCTTATATTCTAAGTTTTTCAGTGCAACTCACTCATATACTATGTACTACACTGTGCGTTTCTTATATTCTAAGTTTTTCTGTGCAACTCACTCATATACTATGTACTACACTGTGCGTTTCTTATATTCTAAGTTTTTCAGTGCAACTCACTTATATACTATGTACTACACTGTGTGTTTCTTATATTCTAAGTTTTTCAGTGCAACTCACTCATATACTATGTACTACACTGTGTGTTTCTTATATTCTAAGTTTTTCAGTGCAACTCACTCATATACTATGTACTACACTGTGCATTTCGTGTAATGCGGGTTTTTCAGTAAATTCTAAGTTTTTCAGTGCAACTCACTCATATACTATGTACTACACTGTGCGTTTCTTATATTCTAAGTTTTTCAGTGCAACTCACTCATATACTATGTACTACACTGTCCGTTTCTTATATTCTAAGTTTTTCATTGCAACTCACTCATATACTATGTACTACACTGTGCATTTCGTGTAATGCGGGTTTTTCAGTAAATTCTAAGTTTTTCAGTGCAACTCACTCATATACTATGTACTACACTGTGCGTTTCTTGTATTCTAAGTTTTTCAGTGCAACTCACTCATATACTATGTACTACACTGTCCGTTTCTTATATTCTAAGTTTTTCATTGCAACTCACTCATATACTATGTACTACACTGTGCATTTCGTGTAATGCGGGTTTTTCAGTAAATTCTAAGTTTTTCAGTGCAACTCACTCATATACTATGTACTACACTGTGCGTTTCTTATATTCTAAGTTTTTCAGTGCAACTCACTCATATACTATGTAATACACTGTGTGTTTCTTATATTCTAAGTTTTTCATTGCAACTCACTCATATACTATGTACTACACTTTGTGTTTCTTATATTCTAAGTTTTTCAGTGCAACTCACTCATATACTATGTACTACACTGTGCATTTCGTGTAATGCGGGTTTTTCAGTAAATTCTAAGTTTTTCAGTGCAACTCACTCATATACTATGTACTACACTGTGCGTTTCTTATATTCTAAGTTTTTCAGTGCAACTCACTCATATACTATATACTACACTGTGCATTTCGTGTAATGCGGGTTTTTCAGTAAATTCTAAGTTTTTCAGAGCAACTCACTCATATACTATGAACTACACTGTGCGTTTCTTATATTCTAAGTTTTTCAGTGCAACTCACTCATATACTATGTACTACACTGTGCGTTTCTTATATTCTAAGTTTTTCAGTGCAACTCACTCATATACTATGTACTACACTGTGCGTTTCTTATATTCTAAGTTTTTCAGTGCAACTCACTCATATACTATGTACTACACTGTGCGTTTCTTATATTCTAAGTTTTTCAGTGCAACTCACTCATATACTATGTACTACACTGTGCGTTTCTTATATTCTAAGTTTTTCAGTGCAACTCACTCATATACTATGTACTACACTGTGCGTTTCTTATATTCTAAGTTTTTCTGTGCAACTCACTCATATACTATGTACTACACTGTGCGTTTCTTATATTCTAAGTTTTTCAGTGCAACTCACTTATATACTATGTACTACACTGTGTGTTTCTTATATTCTAAGTTTTTCAGTGCAACTCACTCATATACTATGTACTACACTGTGCGTTTCTTAAATTCTAAGTTTTTCAGTGCAACTCACTCATATACTATGTACTACACTGTGCGTTTCTTATATTCTAAGTTTTTCATTGCAACTCACTCATATACTATGTACTACACTGTGCGTTTCTTATATTCTAAGTTTTTCAGTGCAACTCACTCATATACTATGTACTACACTGTGCATTTCGTGTAATGCGGGTTTTTCAGTAAATTCTAAGTTTTTCAGTGCAACTCACTCATATACTATGTACTACACTGTGCGTTTCTTATATTCTAAGTTTTTCAGTGCAACTCACTCATATACTATGTACTACACTGTGCGTTTCTTATATTCTATGTTTTTCAGTGCAACTCACTCATATACTATGTACTACACTGTGCGTTTCTTATATTCTAAGTTTTTCAGTGCAACTCACTCATATACTATGTACTACACTGTGCGTTTCTTATATTCTAAGTTTTTCAGTGCAACTCACTCATATACTATGTACTACACTGTGCGTTTCTTATATTCTAAGTTTTTCAGTGCAACTCACTCATATACTATGTACTACACTGTGCGTTTCTTATATTCTAAGTTTTTCAGTGCAACTCACTCATATACTATGTACTACACTGTGCGTTTCTTATATTCTAAGTTTTTCAGTGCAACTCACTCATATACTATGTACTACACTGTGCGTTTCTTATAATCTAAGTTTTTCAGTGCAACTCACTCATATACTATGTACTACACTGTGCGTTTCTTATATTCTAAGATTTTCAGTGCAACTCACTCATATACTATGTACTACACTGTGCATTTCGTGTGCGGGTTTTTCAGTAAATTCTAAGTTTTTCAGTGCAACTCAGTCATATACTATGTACTACACTGTGCGTTTCTTATATTCTAAGTTTTTCAGTGCAACTCACTCATATACTATGTACTACACTGTGCGTTTCTTAAATTCTAAGTTTTTCAGTGCAACTCACTCATATACTATGTACTACACTGTGCGTTTCTTATATTCTAAGTTTTTCAGTGCAACTCACTCATATACTATGTACTACACTGTGCGTTTCTTAAATTCTAAGTTTTTCAGTGCAACTCACTCATATACTATGTACTACAATGTGCGTTTCTTATATTCTAAGATTTTCAGTGCAACTCACTCATATACTATGTACTACACTGTGCGTTTCTTATATTCTAAGTTTTTCAGTGCAACTCACTCATATACTATGTACTACACTGTGCGTTTCTTATATTCTAAGTTTTTCAGTGCAACTCACTCATATACTATGTACTACACTGTGCGTTTCTTATATTCTAAGTTTTTCAGTGCAACTCACTCATATACTATGTACTACACTGTGCGTTTCTTATATTCTAAGTTTTTCAGTGCAACTCACTCATATACTATGTACTACACTGTGCGTTTCTTATATTCTAAGTTTTTCAGTGCAACTCACTCATATACTATGTACTACACTGTGCGTTTCTTATATTCTAAGTTTTTCGTGCAACTCACTCATATACTATGTACTACACTGTGCGTTTCTTATATTCTAAGTTTTTCAGTGCAACTCACTCATATACTATGTACTACACTGTGCGTTTCTTATATTCTAAGTTTTTCAGTGCAACTCACTCATATACTATGTACTACACTGTGCGTTTCTTATATTCTAAGTTTTTCAGTGCAACTCACTCATATACTATGTACTACACTGTGCATTTCGTGTAATGCGGGTTTTTCAGTAAATTCTAAGTTTTTCAGTGCAACTCACTCATATACTATGTACTACACTGTGCGTTTCTTATATTCTAAGTTTTTCAGTGCAACTCACTCATATACTATGTACTACACTGTGCGTTTCTTATATTCTAAGTTTTTCAGTGCAACTCACTCATATACTATGTACTACACTGTGCGTTTCTTATATTCTAAGTTTTTCAGTGCAACTCACTCATATACTATGTACTACACTGTGCGTTTCTTATATTCTAAGTTTTTCAGTGCAACTCACTCATATACTATGTACTACACTGTGCGTTTCTTATATTCTAAGTTTTTCGTGCAACTCACTCATATACTATGTACTACACTGTGCGTTTCTTATATTCTAAGTTTTTCAGTGCAACTCACTCATATACTATGTACTACACTGTGCGTTTCTTATATTCTAAGTTTTTCAGTGCAACTCACTCATATACTATGTACTACACTGTGCGTTTCTTATATTCTAAGTTTTTCAGTGCAACTCACTCATATACTATGTACTACACTGTGCGTTTCTTATATTCTAAGTTTTTCAGTGCAACTCACTCATATACTATGTACTACACTGTGCGTTTCTTATATTCTAAGTTTTTCAGTGCAACTCACTCATATACTATGTACTACACTGTGCGTTTCTTATATTCTAAGTTATTCAGTGCAACTCACTCATATACTATGTACTACACTGTGCATTTCGTGTGCGGGTTTTTCAGTAAATTCTAAGTTTTTCAGTGCAACTCAGTCATATACTATGTACTACACTGTGCGTTTCTTATATTCTAAGTTTTTCAGTGCAACTCACTCATATACTATGTACTACACTGTGCGTTTCTTATATTCTAAGTTTTTCAGTGCAACTCACTCATATACTATGTACTACACTGTGCGTTTCTTATATTCTAAGTTTTTCAGTACAACTCACTCATATACTATGTACTACACTGTGCGTTTCTTAAATTCTAAGTTTTTCAGTGCAACTCACTCATATACTATGTACTACAATGTGCGTTTCTTATATTCTAAGATTTTCAGTGCAACTCACTCATATACTATGTACTACACTGTGCGTTTCTTATATTCTAAGTTTTTCAGTGCAACTCACTCATATACTATGTACTACACTGTGCGTTTCTTATATTCTAAGTTTTTCAGTGCAACTCACTCATATACTATGTACTACACTGTGCGTATCTTATATTCTAAGTTTTTCAGTGCAACTCACTCATATACTATGTACTACACTGTGCGTTTCTTATATTCTAAGTTTTTCAGTGCAATTCACTCATATACTATGTACTACACTGTGCGTTTCTTATGTTCTAAGTTTTTCGTGCAACTCACTCATATACTATGTACTACACTGTGCGTTTCTTATATTCTAAGTTTTTCAGTGCAACTCACTCATATACTATGTACTACACTGTGCGTTTCTTATATTCTAAGTTTTTCAGTGCAACTCACTCATATACTATGTACTACACTGTGTGTTTCTTATATTCTAAGATTTTCAGTGCAACTCACTCATATACTATGTACTACACTGTGCATTTCGTGTGCGGGTTTTTCAGTAAATTCTAAGTTTTTCAGTGC
This sequence comes from Mus caroli, assembly GCF_978045245.1. Taxonomy (NCBI): domain Eukaryota; kingdom Metazoa; phylum Chordata; class Mammalia; order Rodentia; family Muridae; genus Mus; species Mus caroli. Next base: position 1,019,048 of record NW_028227283.1, read on the forward strand.
AACTCAGTCATATACTATGTACTACACTGTGCGTTTCTTATATTCTAAGTTTTTCAGTGCAACTCACTCATATACTATGTACTACACTGTGCGTTTCTTAAATTCTAAGTTTTTCAGTGCAACTCACTCATATACTATGTACTACACTGTGCGTTTCTTATATTCTAAGTTTTTCAGTGCAACTCACTCATATACTATGTACTACACTGTGCGTTTCTTAAATTCTAAGTTTTTCAGTACAACTCACTCATATACTATGTACTACAATGTGCGTTTCTTATATTCTAAGATTTTCAGTGCAACTCACTCATATACTATGTACTACACTGTGCGTTTCTTATATTCTAAGTTTTTCAGTGCAACTCACTCATATACTATGTACTACACTGTGCGTTTCTTATATTCTAAGTTTTTCAGTGCAACTCACTCATATACTATGTACTACACTGTGCGTTTCTTATATTCTAAGTTTTTCAGTGCAACTCACTCATATACTATGTACTACACTGTGCGTTTCTTATATTCTAAGTTTTTCAGTGCAACTCACTTATATACTATGTACTACACTGTGCGTTTCTTATATTCTAAGTTTTTCAGTGCAACTCACTCATATACTATGTACTACACTGTGCGTTTCTTAAATTCTAAGTTTTTCAGTGCAACTCACTCATATACTATGTACTACACTGTGCGTTTCTTATATTCTAAGTTTTTCATTGCAACTCACTCATATACTATGTACTACACTGTGCGTTTCTTATATTCTAAGTTTTTCAGTGCAACTCACTCATATACTATGTACTACACTGTGCATTTCGTGTAATGCGGGTTTTTCAGTAAATTCTAAGTTTTTCAGTGCAACTCACTCATATACTATGTACTACACTGTGCGTTTCTTATATTCTAAGTTTTTCAGTGCAACTCACTCATATACTATGTACTACACTGTGCGTTTCTTATATTCTATGTTTTTCAGTGCAACTCACTCATATACTATGTACTACACTGTGCGTTTCTTATATTCTAAGTTTTTCAGTGCAACTCACTCATATACTATGTACTACACTGTGCGTTTCTTATATTCTAAGTTTTTCAGTGCAACTCACTCATATACTATGTACTACACTGTGCGTTTCTTATATTCTAAGTTTTTCAGTGCAACTCACTCATATACTATGTACTACACTGTGCGTTTCTTATATTCTAAGTTTTTCAGTGCAACTCACTCATATACTATGTACTACACTGTGCGTTTCTTATATTCTAAGTTTTTCAGTGCAATTCACTCATATACTATGTACTACACTGTGCGTTTCTTATAATCTAAGTTTTTCAGTGCAACTCACTCATATACTATGTACTACACTGTGCGTTTCTTATATTCTAAGATTTTCAGTGCAACTCACTCATATACTATGTACTACACTGTGCATTTCGTGTGCGGGTTTTTCAGTAAATTCTAAGTTTTTCAGTGCAACTCAGTCATATACTATGTACTACACTGTGCGTTTCTTATATTCTAAGTTTTTCAGTGCAACTCACTCATATACTATGTACTACACTGTGCGTTTCTTAAATTCTAAGTTTTTCAGTGCAACTCACTCATATACTATGTACTACACTGTGCGTTTCTTATATTCTAAGTTTTTCGTGCAACTCACTCATATACTATGTACTACACTGTGCGTTTCTTATATTCTAAGTTTTTCAGTGCAACTCACTCATATACTATGTACTACACTGTGCGTTTCTTATATTCTAAGTTTTTCAGTGCAACTCACTCATATACTATGTACTACACTGTGCGTTTCTTATATTCTAAGTTTTTCAGTGCAACTCACTCATATACTATGTACTACACTGTGCATTTCGTGTAATGCGGGTTTTTCAGTAAATTCTAAGTTTTTCAGTGCAACTCACTCATATACTATGTACTACACTGTGCGTTTCTTATATTCTAAGTTTTTCAGTGCAACTCACTCATATACTATGTACTACACTGTGCGTTTCTTATATTCTAAGTTTTTCAGTGCAACTCACTCATATACTATGTACTACACTGTGCGTTTCTTATATTCTAAGTTTTTCAGTGCAACTCACTCATATACTATGTACTACACTGTGCGTTTCTTATATTCTAAGTTTTTCAGTGCAACTCACTCATATACTATGTACTACACTGTGCGTTTCTTATATTCTAAGTTTTTCGTGCAACTCACTCATATACTATGTACTACACTGTGCGTTTCTTATATTCTAAGTTTTTCAGTGCAACTCACTCATATACTATGTACTACACTGTGCGTTTCTTATATTCTAAGTTTTTCAGTGCAACTCACTCATATACTATGTACTACACTGTGCGTTTCTTATATTCTAAGTTTTTCAGTGCAACTCACTCATATACTATGTACTACACTGTGCGTTTCTTATATTCTAAGTTTTTCAGTGCAACTCACTCATATACTATGTACTACACTGTGCGTTTCTTATATTCTAAGTTTTTCAGTGCAACTCACTCATATACTATGTACTACACTGTGCGTTTCTTATATTCTAAGTTATTCAGTGCAACTCACTCATATACTATGTACTACACTGTGCATTTCGTGTGCGGGTTTTTCAGTAAATTCTAAGTTTTTCAGTGCAACTCAGTCATATACTATGTACTACACTGTGCGTTTCTTATATTCTAAGTTTTTCAGTGCAACTCACTCATATACTATGTACTACACTGTGCGTTTCTTATATTCTAAGTTTTTCAGTGCAACTCACTCATATACTATGTACTACACTGTGCGTTTCTTATATTCTAAGTTTTTCAGTACAACTCACTCATATACTATGTACTACACTGTGCGTTTCTTAAATTCTAAGTTTTTCAGTGCAACTCACTCATATACTATGTACTACAATGTGCGTTTCTTATATTCTAAGATTTTCAGTGCAACTCACTCATATACTATGTACTACACTGTGCGTTTCTTATATTCTAAGTTTTTCAGTGCAACTCACTCATATACTATGTACTACACTGTGCGTTTCTTATATTCTAAGTTTTTCAGTGCAACTCACTCATATACTATGTACTACACTGTGCGTATCTTATATTCTAAGTTTTTCAGTGCAACTCACTCATATACTATGTACTACACTGTGCGTTTCTTATATTCTAAGTTTTTCAGTGCAATTCACTCATATACTATGTACTACACTGTGCGTTTCTTATATTCTAAGTTTTTCGTGCAACTCACTCATATACTATGTACTACACTGTGCGTTTCTTATATTCTAAGTTTTTCAGTGCAACTCACTCATATACTATGTACTACACTGTGCGTTTCTTATATTCTAAGTTTTTCAGTGCAACTCACTCATATACTATGTACTACACTGTGCGTTTCTTATATTCTAAGATTTTCAGTGCAACTCACTCATATACTATGTACTACACTGTGCATTTCGTGTGCGGGTTTTTCAGTAAATTCTAAGTTTTTCAGTGCAACTCAGTCATATACTATGTACTACACTTTGCGTTTCTTATATTCTAAGTTTTTCAGTGCAACTCACTCATATACTATGTACTACACTGTGCGTTTCTTAAATTCTAAGTTTTTCAGTGCAACTCACTCATATACTATGTACTACACTGTGCGTTTCTTATATTCTAAGTTTTTCAGTGCAACTCACTCATATACTATGTACTACACTGTGCGTTTCTTAAATTCTAAGTTTTTCAGTGCAACTCACTCATATACTATGTACTACAATGTGCGTTTCTTATATTCTAAGATTTTCAGTGCAACTCACTCATATACTATGTACTACACTGTGCGTTTCTTATATTCTAAGTTTTTCAGTGCAACTCACTCATATACTATGTAATACACTGTGCGTTTCTTATATTCTAAGTTTTTCAGTGCAACTCACTCATATACTATGTACTACACTGTGCGTTTCTTATATTCTAAGTTTTTCAGTGCAACTCACTCATATACTATGTACTACACTGTGCGTTTCTTATATTCTAAGTTTTTCAGTGCAACTCACTTATATACTATGTACTACACTGTGCGTTTCTTATATTCTAAGTTTTTCAGTGCAACTCACTCATATACTATGTACTACACTGTGCGTTTCTTAAATTCTAAGTTTTTCAGTGCAACTCACTCATATACTATGTACTACACTGTGCGTTTCTTATATTCTAAGTTTTTCATTGCAACTCACTCATATACTATGTACTACACTGTGCGTTTCTTATATTCTAAGTTTTTCAGTGCAACTCACTCATATACTATGTACTACACTGTGCATTTCGTGTAATGCGGGTTTTTCAGTAAATTCTAAGTTTTTCAGTGCAACTCACTCATATACTATGTACTACACTGTGCGTTTCTTATATTCTAAGTTTTTCAGTGCAACTCACTCATATACTATGTACTACACTGTGCGTTTCTTATATTCTATGTTTTTCAGTGCAACTCACTCATATACTATGTACTACACTGTGCGTTTCTTATATTCTAAGTTTTTCAGTGCAACTCACTCATATACTATGTACTACACTGTGCGTTTCTTATATTCTAAGTTTTTCAGTGCAACTCACTCATATACTATGTACTACACTGTGCGTTTCTTATATTCTAAGTTTTTCAGTGCAACTCACTCATATACTATGTACTACACTGTGCGTTTCTTATATTCTAAGTTTTTCAGTGCAACTCACTCATATACTATGTACTACACTGTGCGTTTCTTATATTCTAAGTTTTTCAGTGCAACTCACTCATATACTATGTACTACACTGTGCGTTTCTTATAATCTAAGTTTTTCAGTGCAACTCACTCATATACTATGTACTACACTGTGCGTTTCTTATATTCTAAGATTTTCAGTGCAACTCACTCATATACTATGTACTACACTGTGCATTTCGTGTGCGGGTTTTTCAGTAAATTCTAAGTTTTTCAGTGCAACTCAGTCATATACTATGTACTACACTGTGCGTTTCTTATATTCTATGTTTTTCAGTGCAACTCACTCATATACTATGTACTACACTGTGCGTTTCTTAAATTCTAAGTTTTTCAGTGCAACTCACTCATATACTATGTACTACACTGTGCGTTTCTTATATTCTAAGTTTTTCAGTGCAACTCACTCATATACTATGTACTACACTGTGCGTTTCTTAAATTCTAAGTTTTTCAGTGCAACTCACTCATATACTATGTACTACAATGTGCGTTTCTTATATTCTAAGATTTTCAGTGCAACTCACTCATATACTATGTACTACACTGTGCGTTTCTTATATTCTAAGTTTTTCAGTGCAACTCACTCATATACTATGTACTACACTGTGCGTTTCTTATATTCTAAGTTTTTCAGTGCAACTCACTCATATACTATGTACTACACTGTGCGTTTCTTATATTCTAAGTTTTTCAGTGCAACTCACTCATATACTATGTACTACACTGTGCGTTTCTTATATTCTAAGTTTTTCAGTGCAACTCACTCATATACTATGTACTACACTGTGCGTTTCTTATATTCTAAGTTTTTCAGTGCAACTCACTCATATACTATGTACTACACTGTGCGTTTCTTAAATTCTAAGTTTTTCGTGCAACTCACTCATATACTATGTACTACACTGTGCGTTTCTTATATTCTAAGTTTTTCAGTGCAACTCACTCATATACTATGTACTACACTGTGCGTTTCTTATATTCTAAGTTTTTCAGTGCAACTCACTCATATACTATGTACTACACTGTGCGTTTCTTATATTCTAAGTTTTTCAGTGCAACTCACTCATATACTATGTACTACACTGTGCATTTCGTGTAATGCGGGTTTTTCAGTAAATTCTAAGTTTTTCAGTGCAACTCACTCATAAACTATGTACTACACTGTGCGTTTCTTATATTCTAAGTTTTTCAGTGCAACTCACTCATATACTATGTACTACACTGTGCGTTTCTTAAATTCTAAGTTTTTCAGTGCAACTCACTCATATACTATGTACTACACTGTGCGTTTCTTATATTCTAAGTTTTTCAGTGCAACTCACTCATATACTATGTACTACACTGTGCGTTTCTTAAATTCTAAGTTTTTCAGTGCAACTCACTCATATACTATGTACTACACTGTGCGTTTCTTATATTCTAAGATTTTCAGTGCAACTCACTCATATACTATGTACTACACTGTGCGTATCTTATATTCTAAGTTTTTCAGTGCAACTCACTCATATACTATGTACTACACTGTGCGTTTCTTATATTCTAAGTTTTTCAGTGCAACTCACTCATATACTATGTACTACACTGTGCGTTTCTTATATTCTAAGTTTTTCAGTGCAACTCACTCATATACTATGTACTACACTGTGCGTTTCTTATATTCTAAGTTTTTCAGTGCAACTCACTCATATACTATGTACTACACTGTGCGTTTCTTATATTCTAAGTTTTTCAGTGCAACTCACTCATATACTATGTACTACACTGTGCGTTTCTTAAATTCTAAGTTTTTCGTGCAACTCACTCATATACTATGTACTACACTGTGCGTTTCTTATATTCTAAGTTTTTCAGTGCAACTCACTCATATACTATGTACTACACTGTGCGTTTCTTATATTCTAAGTTTTTCAGTGCAACTCACTCATATACTATGTACTACACTGTGCGTTTCTTATATTCTAAGTTTTTCAGTGCAACTCACTCATATACTATGTACTACACTGTGCATTTCGTGTAATGCGGGTTTTTCAGTAAATTCTAAGTTTTTCAGTGCAACTCACTCATATACTATGTACTACACTGTGCGTTTCTTATATTCTAAGTTTTTCAGTGCAACTCACTCATATACTATGTACTACACTGTGCGTTTCTTATATTCTAAGTTTTTCAGTGCAACTCACTCATATACTATGTACTACACTGTGCGTTTCTTATATTCTAAGTTTTTCAGTGCAACTCACTCATATACTATGTACTACACTGTGCGTTTCTTAAATTCTAAGTTTTTCGTGCAACTCACTCATATACTATGTACTACACTGTGCGTTTCTTATATTCTAAGTTTTTCAGTGCAACTCACTCATATACTATGTACTACACTGTGCGTTTCTTATATTCTAAGTTTTTCAGTGCAACTCACTCATATACTATGTACTACACTGTGCGTTTCTTATATTCTAAGTTTTTCAGTGCAACTCACTCATATACTATGTACTACACTGTGCATTTCGTGTAATGCGGGTTTTTCAGTAAATTCTAAGTTTTTCAGTGCAACTCACTCATATACTATGTACTACACTGTGCGTTTCTTATATTCTAAGTTTTTCAGTGCAACTCACTCATATACTATGTACTACACTGTGCGTTTCTTATATTCTAAGTTTTTCAGTGCAACTCACTCATATACTATGTACTACACTGTGCGTTTCTTATATTCTAAGTTTTTCAGTGCAACTCACTCATATACTATGTACTACACTGTGCGTTTCTTATATTCTAAGTTTTTCAGTGCAACTCACTCATATACTATGTACTACACTGTGCGTTTCTTATATTCTAAGTTTTTCGTGCAACTCACTCATATAATATGTACTACACTGTGCGTTTCTTATATTCTAAGTTTTTCAGTGCAACTCACTCATATACTATGTACTACACTGTGCGTTTCTTATATTCTAAGTTTTTCAGTGCAACTCACTCATATACTATGTACTACACTGTGCGTTTCTTATATTCTAAGTTTTTCAGTGCAACTCACTCATATACTATGTACTACACTGTGCGTTTCTTATATTCTAAGTTTTTCAGTGCAACTCACTCATATACTATGTACTACACTGTGCGTTTCTTATATTCTAAGTTTTTCAGTGCAACTCACTCATATACTATGTACTACACTGTGCGTTTCTTATATTCTAAGTTATTCAGTGCAACTCACTCATATACTATGTACTACACTGTGCATTTCGTGTGCGGGTTTTTCAGTAAATTCTAAGTTTTTCAGTGCAACTCAGTCATATACTATGTACTACACTGTGCGTTTCTTATATTCTAAGTTTTTCAGTGCAACTCACTCATATACTATGTACTACACTGTGCGTTTCTTATATTCTAAGTTTTTCAGTGCAACTCACTCATATACTATGTACTACACTGTGCGTTTCTTATATTCTAAGTTTTTCAGTACAACTCACTCATATACTATGTACTACACTGTGCGTTTCTTAAATTCTAAGTTTTTCAGTGCAACTCACTCATATACTATGTACTACAATGTGCGTTTCTTATATTCTAAGATTTTCAGTGCAACTCACTCATATACTATGTACTACACTGTGCGTTTCTTATATTCTAAGTTTTTCAGTGCAACTCACTCATAAACTATGTACTACACTGTGCGTTTCTTATATTCTAAGTTTTTCAGTGCAACTCACTCATATACTATGTACTACACTGTGCGTATCTTATATTCTAAGTTTTTCAGTGCAACTCACTCATATACTATGTACTACACTGTGCGTTTCTTATATTCTAAGTTTTTCAGTGCAACTCACTCATATACTATGTACTACACTGTGCGTTTCTTATATTCTAAGTTTTTCGTGCAACTCACTCATATACTATGTACTACACTGTGCGTTTCTTATATTCTAAGTTTTTCAGTGCAACTCACTCATATACTATGTACTACACTGTGCGTTTCTTATATTCTAAGTTTTTCAGTGCAACTCACTCATATACTATGTACTACACTGTGCGTTTCTTATATTCTAAGATTTTCAGTGCAACTCACTCATATACTATGTACTACACTGTGCATTTCGTGTGCGGGTTTTTCAGTAAATTCTAAGTTTTTCAGTGCAACTCAGTCATATACTATGTACTACACTGTGCGTTTCTTATATTCTAAGTTTTTCAGTGCAACTCACTCATATACTATGTACTACACTGTGCGTTTCTTAAATTCTAAGTTTTTCAGTGCAACTCACTCATATACTATGTACTACACTGTGCGTTTCTTATATTCTAAGTTTTTCAGTGCAACTCACTCATATACTATGTACTACACTGTGCATGTCTTATATTAAAGTTTTTCAGTGCAACTCACTCATATACTATGTACTACACTGTGCGTTTCTTATATTCTAAGTTTTTCAGTGCAACTCACTCATATACTATGTACTACACTGTGCGTTTCTTATATTCTAAGTTTTTCTGTGCAACTCACTCATATACTATGTACTACACTGTGCGTTTCTTATATTCTAAGTTTTTCAGTGCAACTCACTCATATACTATGTACTACACTGTGCGTTTCTTATATTCTAAGTTTTTCAGTGCAACTCACTCATATACTATGTACTACACTGTGCGTTTCTTAAATTCTAAGTTTTTCAGTGCAACTCACTCATATACTATGTACTACACTGTGCGTTTCTTATATTCTAAGTTTTTCATTGCAACTCACTCATATACTATGTACTACACTGTGCGTTTCTTATATTCTAATTTTTCAGTGCAACTCACTCATATACTATGTACTACACTGTGCATTTCGTGTAATGCGGGTTTTTCAGTAAATTCTAAGTTCTTCAGTGCAACTCACTAATATACTATGTACTACACTGTGCGTTTCTTATATTCTAAGTTTTTCAGTGCAACTCACTCATATACTATGTACTACACTGTGCGTTTCTTATATTCTAAGTTTTTCAGTGCAACTCACTCATATACTATGTACTACACTGTGCGTTTCTTAAATTCTAAGTTTTTCAGTGCAACTCACTCATATACTATGTACTACACTGTGCGTTTCTTATATTGTAAGTTTTTCAGTGCAACTCACTCATATACTATGTACTACACTGTGTGTTTCTTATATTCTAAGTTTTTCAGTGCAACTCACTCATATACTATGTACTACACTGTGCATTTCGTGTAATGCGGGTTTTTCAGTAAATTCTAAGTTTTTCAGTGCAACTCACTCATATACTATGTACTACACTGTGCGTTTCTTATATTCTAAGTTTTTCAGTGCAACTCACTCATATACTATGTACTACACTGTGCGTTTCTTATATTCTATGTTTTTCAGTGCAACTCACTCATATACTATGTACTACACTGTGCGTTTCTTATATTCTAAGTTTTTCAGTGCAACTCACTCATATACTATGTACTACACTGTGCGTTTCTTATATTCTAAGTTTTTCAGTGCAACTCACTCATATACTATGTACTACACTGTGCGTTTCTTATATTCTAAGTTTTTCAGTGCAACTCACTCATATACTATGTACTACACTGTGCGTTTCTTATATTCTAAGTTTTTCAGTGCAACTCACTCATATACTATGTACTACACTGTGCGTTTCTTATATTCTAAGTTTTTCAGTGCAACTCACTCATATACTATGTACTACACTGTGCGTTTCTTATAATCTAAGTTTTTCAGTGCAACTCACTCATATACTATGTACTACACTGTGCGTTTCTTATATTCTAAGATTTTCAGTGCAACTCACTCATATACTATGTACTACACTGTGCATTTCGTGTGCGGGTTTTTCAGTAAATTCTAAGTTTTTCAGTGCAACTCAGTCATATACTATGTACTACACTGTGCGTTTCTTATATTCTAAGTTTTTCAGTGCAACTCACTCATATACTATGTACTACACTGTGCGTTTCTTAAATTCTAAGTTTTTCAGTGCAACTCACTCATATACTATGTACTACACTGTGCGTTTCTTATATTCTAAGTTTTTCAGTGCAACTCACTCATATACTATGTACTACACTGTGCGTTTCTTAAATTCTAAGTTTTTCAGTGCAACTCACTCATATACTATGTACTACAATGTGCGTTTCTTATATTCTAAGATTTTCAGTGCAACTCACTCATATACTATGTACTACACTGTGCGTTTCTTATATTCTAAGTTTTTCAGTGCAACTCACTCATATACTATGTACTACACTGTGCGTTTCTTATATTCTAAGTTTTTCAGTGCAACTCACTCATATACTATGTACTACACTGTGCGTTTCTTATATTCTAAGTTTTTCAGTGCAACTCACTCATATACTATGTACTACACTGTGCGTTTCTTATATTCTACGTTTTTCAGTGCAACTCACTCATATACTATGTACTACACTGTGCGTTTCTTATATTCTAAGTTTTTCAGTGCAACTCACTCATATACTATGTACTACACTGTGCGTTTCTTATATTCTAAGTTTTTCGTGCAACTCACTCATATACTATGTACTACACTGTGCGTTTCTTATATTCTAAGTTTTTCAGTGCAACTCACTCATATACTATGTACTACACTGTGCGTTTCTTATATTCTAAGTTTTTCAGTGCAACTCACTCATATACTATGTACTACACTGTGCGTTTCTTATATTCTAAGTTTTTCAGTGCAACTCACTCATATACTATGTACTACACTGTGCATTTCGTGTAATGCGGGTTTTTCAGTAAATTCTAAGTTTTTCAGTGCAACTCACTCATATACTATGTACTACACTGTGCGTTTCTTATATTCTAAGTTTTTCAGTGCAACTCACTCATATACTATGTACTACACTGTGCGTTTCTTATATTCTAAGTTTTTCAGTGCAACTCACTCATATACTATGTACTACACTGTGCGTTTCTTATATTCTAAGTTTTTCAGTGCAACTCACTCATATACTATGTACTACACTGTGCGTTTCTTATATTCTAAGTTTTTCAGTGCAACTCACTCATATACTATGTACTACACTGTGCGTTTCTTATATTCTAAGTTTTTCGTGCAACTCACTCATATACTATGTACTACACTGTGCGTTTCTTATATTCTAAGTTTTTCAGTGCAACTCACTCATATACTATGTACTACACTGTGCGTTTCTTATATTCTAAGTTTTTCAGTGCAACTCACTCATATACTATGTACTACACTGTGCGTTTCTTATATTCTAAGTTTTTCAGTGCAACTCACTCATATACTATGTACTACACTGTGCGTTTCTTATATTCTAAGTTTTTCAGTGCAACTCACTCATATACTATGTACTACACTGTGCGTTTCTTATATTCTAAGTTTTTCAGTGCAACTCACTCATATACTATGTACTACACTGTGCGTTTCTTAAATTCTAAGTTTTTCAGTGCAACTCACTCATATACTATGTACTACAATGTGCGTTTCTTATATTCTAAGATTTTCAGTGCAACTCACTCATATACTATGTACTACACTGTGCGTTTCTTATATTCTAAGTTTTTCATTGCAACTCACTCATATACTATGTACTACACTGTGCGTTTCTTATATTCTAAGTTTTTCAGTGCAACTCACTCATATACTATGTACTACACTGTGCATTTCGTGTAATGCGGGTTTTTCAGTAAATTCTAAGTTTTTCAGTGCAACTCACTCATATACTATGTACTACACTGTGCGTTTCTTATATTCTAAGTTTTTCAGTGCAACTCACTCATATACTATATACTACACGGTGCATTTCGTGTAATGCTGGTTTTTCAGTAAATTCTAAGTTTTTCAGTGCAAGTCACTCATATACTATGTACTACACTGTGCGTTTCTTATATTCTAAGTTTTTCAGTGCAACTCACTCATATACTATGTACTACACTGTGCATTTCTTATATTCTAAGTTTTTCAGTGCAACTCACTCATATACTATGTACTACACTGTGCGTTTCTTATATTCTAAGTTTTTCAGTGCAACTCACTCATATACTATGTACTACACTGTGTGTTTCTTAAATTCTAAGTTTTTCAGTGCAACTCACTCATATACTATGTACTACACTGTGCGTTTCTTATATTCTAAGTTTTTCAGTGCAACTCACTCATATACTATGTACTACACTGTGCGTTTCTTAAATTCTAAGTTTTTCAGTGCAACTCACTCATATACTATGTACTACACTGTGTGTTTCTTAAATTCTAAGTTTTTCAGTGCAACTCACTCATATACTATGTACTACACTGTGTGTTTCTTATATTCTAAGTTTTTCAGTGCAACTCACTCATATACTATGTACTACACTGTGCGTTTCTTATATTCTAAGTTTTTCAGTGCAACTCACTCATATACTATTTACTACACTGTGCATTTCGTGTAATGCGGGTTTTTCAGTAAATTCTAAGTTTTTCAGTGCAACTCACTCATATACAATGTACTACACTGTGCGTTTCTTATATTCTAAGTTTTTCAGTGCAACTCACTCATATACTATGTACTACACTGTGCGTTTCTTATATTCTAAGTTTTTCAGTGCAACTCACTCATATACTATGTACTACACTGTGCGTTTCTTATATTCTAAGTTTTTCAGTGCAACTCACTCATATACTATGTACTACACTGTGCGTTTCTTATATTCTAAGTTTTTCAGTGCAACTCACTCATATACTATGTACTACACTGTGCGTTTCTTATATTCTAAGTTTTTCATTGCAACTCACTCATATTCTATGTACTACACTGTGCGTTTCTTATATTCTAAGTTTTTCAGTGCAACTCACTCATATACTATGTACTACACTGTGCATTTCGTGTAATGCGGGTTTTTCAGTAAATTCTAAGTTTTTCAGTGCAACTCACTCATATACTATGTACTACACTGTGTGTTTCTTATATTCTAAGTTTTTCAGTGCAACTCACTCATATACTATGTACTACACTGTGCGTTTCTTATATTCTAAGTTTTTCAGTGCAACTCACTCATATACAATGTACTACACTGTGCATTTCGTGTAATGCGGGTTTTTCAGTAAATTCTAAGTTTTTCAGTGCAACTCACTCATATACTATGTACTACACTGTACGTTTCTTATATTCTAAGTTTTTCAGTGCAACTCACTCATATACTATGTACTACACTGTGCATTTCTTATATTCTAAGTTTTTCAGTGCAACTCACTCATATACTATGTACTACACTGTGCGTTTCTTATATTCTAAGTTTTTCAGTGCAACTCACTCATATACTATGTACTACACTGTGTGTTTCTTAAATTCTAAGTTTTTCAGTGCAACTCACTCATATACTATGTACTACACTGTGCGTTTCTTATATTCTAAGTTTTTCAGTGCAACTCACTCATATACTATGTACTACACTGCGCATTTCTTATATTCTAAGTTTTTCATTGCAACTCACTCATATACTATGTACTACACTGTGCGTTTCTTATATTCTAAGTTTTTCAGTGCAACTCACTCATATACTATGTACTACACTGTGCATTTCGTGTAATGCGGGTTTTTCAGTAAATTCTAAGTTTTTCAGTGCAACTCACTCATATACTATGTACTACACTGTGCGTTTCTTATATTCTAAGTTTTTCAGTGCAACTCACTCATATACTATATACTACACGGTGCATTTCGTGTAATGCGGGTTTTTCAGTAAATTCTAAGTTTTTCAGTGCAACTCACTCATATACTATGTACTACACTGTGCGTTTCTTATATTCTAAGTTTTTCAGTGCAACTCACTCATATACTATGTACTACACTGTGCGTTTCTTATATTCTAAGTTTTTCAGTGCAACTCACTCATATACTATGTACTACACTGTGCGTTTCTTATATTCTAAGTTTTTCAGTGCAACTCACTCATATACTATGTACTACACTGTGCGTTTCTTATATTCTAAGTTTTTCAGTGCAACTCACTCATATACTATGTACTACACTGTGCGTTTCTTATATTCTAAGTTTTTCAGTGCAACTCACTCATATACTATGTACTACACTGTGCGTTTCTTATATTCTAAGTTTTTCAGTGCAACTCACTCATATACTATGTACTACACTGTGCGTTTCTTATATTCTAAGTTTTTCGTGCAACTCACTCATATACTATGTACTACACTGTGCGTTTCTTATATTCTAAGTTTTTCAGTGCAACTCACTCATATACTATGTACTACACTGTGCGTTTCTTATATTCTAAGTTTTTCAGTGCAACTCACTCATATACTATGTACTACACTGTGCGTTTCTTATATTCTAAGTTTTTCAGTGCAACTCACTCATATACTATGTACTACACTGTGCGTTTCTTATATTCTAAGTTTTTCAGTGCAACTCACTCATATACTATGTACTACACTGTGCGTTTCTTAAATTCTAAGTTTTTCAGTGCAACTCACTCATATACTATGTACTACAATGTGCGTTTCTTATATTCTAAGATTTTCAGTGCAACTCACTCATATACTATGTACTACACTGTGCGTTTCTTATATTCTAAGTTTTTCAGTGCAACTCACTCATATACTATGTACTACACTGTGCGTTTCTTATATTCTAAGTTTTTCAGTGCAACTCACTCATATACTATGTACTACACTGTGCGTTTCTTATATTCTAAGTTTTTCAGTGCAACTCACTCATATACTATGTACTACACTGTGCGTTTCTTATATTCTAAGTTTTTCGTGCAACTCACTCATATACTATGTACTACACTGTGCGTTTTTTATATTCTAAGTTTTTCAGTGCAACTCACTCATATACTATGTACTACACTGTGCGTTTCTTATATTCTAAGTTTTTCAGTGCAACTCACTCATATACTATGTACTACACTGTGCATTTCTTATATTCTAAGTTTTTCAGTGCAACTCACTCATATACTATGTACTACACTGTGCATTTCGTGAAATGCGGGTTTTTCAGTAAATTCCAAGTTTTTCAGTGCAACTCACTCATATACTATGTACTACACTGTGCGTTTCTTATATTCTAAGTTTTTCAGTGCAACTCACTCATATACTATGTACTACACTGTGCGTTTCTTATATTCTAAGTTTTTCAGTGCAACTCACTCATATACTATGTACTACACTGTGCGTTTCTTATATTCTAAGTTTTTCGTGCAACTCACTCATATACTATGTACTACACTGTGCGTTTCTTATATTCTAAGTTTTTCAGTGCAACTCACTCATATACTATGTACTACACTGTGCGTTTCTTATATTCTAAGTTTTTCAGTGCAACTCACTCATATACTATATACTACACGGTGCATTTCGTGTAATGCGGGTTTTTCAGTAAATTCTAAGTTTTTCAGTGCAACTCACTCATATACTATGTACTACACTGTGCGTTTCTTATATTCTAAGTTTTTCAGTGCAACTCACTCATATACTATGTACTACACTGTGCGTTTCTTATATTCTAAGTTTTTCAGTGCAACTCACTCATATACAATGTACTACACTGTGCATTTCGTGTAATGCGGGTTTTTCAGTAAATTCTAAGTTTTTCAGTGCAACTCACTCATATACTATGTACTACACTGTACGTTTCTTATATTCTAAGTTTTTCAGTGCAACTCACTCATATACTATGTACTACACTGTGCATTTCTTATATTCTAAGTTTTTCAGTGCAACTCACTCATATACTATGTACTACACTGTGCGTTTCTTATATTCTAAGTTTTTCAGTGCAACTCACTCATATACTATGTACTACACTGTGTGTTTCTTAAATTCTAAGTTTTTCAGTGCAACTCACTCATATACTATGTACTACACTGTGCGTTTCTTATATTCTAAGTTTTTCAGTGCAACTCACTCATATACTATGTACTACACTGCGCATTTCTTATATTCTAAGTTTTTCATTGCAACTCACTCATATACTATGTACTACACTGTGCGTTTCTTATATTCTAAGTTTTTCAGTGCAACTCACTCATATACTATGTACTACACTGTGCATTTCGTGTAATGCGGGTTTTTCAGTAAATTCTAAGTTTTTCAGTGCAACTCACTCATATACTATGTACTACACTGTGCGTTTCTTATATTCTAAGTTTTTCAGTGCAACTCACTCATATACTATATACTACACGGTGCATTTCGTGTAATGCGGGTTTTTCAGTAAATTCTAAGTTTTTCAGTGCAACTCACTCATATACTATGTACTACACTGTGCGTTTCTTATATTCTAAGTTTTTCAGTGCAACTCACTCATATACTATGTACTACACTGTGCGTTTCTTATATTCTAAGTTTTTCAGTGCAACTCACTCATATACTATGTACTACACTGTGCGTTTCTTATATTCTAAGTTTTTCAGTGCAACTCACTCATATACTATGTACTACACTGTGCGTTTCTTATATTCTAAGTTTTTCAGTGCAACTCACTCATATACTATGTACTACACTGTGCGTTTCTTATATTCTAAGTTTTTCAGTGCAACTCACTCATATACTATGTACTACACTGTGCGTTTCTTATATTCTAAGTTTTTCAGTGCAACTCACTCATATACTATGTACTACACTGTGCGTTTCTTATATTCTAAGTTTTTCGTGCAACTCACTCATATACTATGTACTACACTGTGCGTTTCTTATATTCTAAGTTTTTCAGTGCAACTCACTCATATACTATGTACTACACTGTGCGTTTCTTATATTCTAAGTTTTTCAGTGCAACTCACTCATATACTATGTACTACACTGTGCGTTTCTTATATTCTAAGTTTTTCAGTGCAACTCACTCATATACTATGTACTACACTGTGCGTTTCTTATATTCTAAGTTTTTCAGTGCAACTCACTCATATACTATGTACTACACTGTGCGTTTCTTAAATTCTAAGTTTTTCAGTGCAACTCACTCATATACTATGTACTACAATGTGCGTTTCTTATATTCTAAGATTTTCAGTGCAACTCACTCATATACTATGTACTACACTGTGCGTTTCTTATATTCTAAGTTTTTCAGTGCAACTCACTCATATACTATGTACTACACTGTGCGTTTCTTATATTCTAAGTTTTTCAGTGCAACTCACTCATATACTATGTACTACACTGTGCGTTTCTTATATTCTAAGTTTTTCAGTGCAACTCACTCATATACTATGTACTACACTGTGCGTTTCTTATATTCTAAGTTTTTCGTGCAACTCACTCATATACTATGTACTACACTGTGCGTTTTTTATATTCTAAGTTTTTCAGTGCAACTCACTCATATACTATGTACTACACTGTGCGTTTCTTATATTCTAAGTTTTTCAGTGCAACTCACTCATATACTATGTACTACACTGTGCATTTCTTATATTCTAAGTTTTTCAGTGCAACTCACTCATATACTATGTACTACACTGTGCATTTCGTGAAATGCGGGTTTTTCAGTAAATTCCAAGTTTTTCAGTGCAACTCACTCATATACTATGTACTACACTGTGCGTTTCTTATATTCTAAGTTTTTCAGTGCAACTCACTCATATACTATGTACTACACTGTGCGTTTCTTATATTCTAAGTTTTTCAGTGCAACTCACTCATATACTATGTACTACACTGTGCGTTTCTTATATTCTAAGTTTTTCGTGCAACTCACTCATATACTATGTACTACACTGTGCGTTTCTTATATTCTAAGTTTTTCAGTGCAACTCACTCATATACTATGTACTACACTGTGCGTTTCTTATATTCTAAGTTTTTCAGTGCAACTCACTCATATACTATATACTACACGGTGCATTTCGTGTAATGCGGGTTTTTCAGTAAATTCTAAGTTTTTCAGTGCAACTCACTCATATACTATGTACTACACTGTGCGTTTCTTATATTCTAAGTTTTTCAGTGCAACTCACTCATATACTATGTACTACACTGTGCGTTTCTTATATTCTAAGTTTTTCAGTGCAACTCACTCATATACTATGTACTACACTGTGCGTTTCTTATATTCTAAGTTTTTCAGTGCAACTCACTCATATACTATGTACTACACTGTCCGTTTCTTATATTCTAAGTTTTTCAGTGCAACTCACTCATATACTATGTACTACACTGTGCGTTTCTTATATTCTAAGTTTTTCAGTGCAACTCACTCATATACTATGTACTACACTGTGCGTTTCTTATATTCTAAGTTTTTCAGTGCAACTCACTCATATACTATGTACTACACTGTGCGTTTCTTATATTCTAAGTTTTTCGTGCAACTCACTCATATACTATGTACTACACTGTGCGTTTCTTATATTCTAAGTTTTTCAGTGCAACTCACTCATATACTATGTACTACACTGTGCGTTTCTTATATTCTAAGTTTTTCAGTGCAACTCACTCATATACTATGTACTACACTGTGCGTTTCTTATATTCTAAGTTTTTCAGTGCAACTCACTCATATACTATGTACTACACTGTGCGTTTCTTATATTCTAAGTTTTTCAGTGCAACTCACTCATATACTATGTACTACACTGTGCGTTTCTTAAATTCTAAGTTTTTCAGTGCAACTCACTCATATACTATGTACTACAATGTGCGTTTCTTATATTCTAAGATTTTCAGTGCAACTCACTCATATACTATGTACTACACTGTGCGTTTCTTATATTCTAAGTTTTTCAGTGCAACTCACTCATATACTATGTACTACACTGTGCGTTTCTTATATTCTAAGTTTTTCAGTGCAACTCACTCATATACTATGTACTACACTGTGCGTTTCTTATATTCTAAGTTTTTCAGTGCAACTCACTCATATACTATGTACTACACTGTGCGTTTCTTATATTCTAAGTTTTTCGTGCAACTCACTCATATACTATGTACTACACTGTGCGTTTTTTATATTCTAAGTTTTTCAGTGCAACTCACTCATATACTATGTACTACACTGTGCGTTTCTTATATTCTAAGTTTTTCAGTGCAACTCACTCATATACTATGTACTACACTGTGCGTTTCTTATATTCTAAGTTTTTCAGTGCAACTCACTCATATACTATGTACTACACTGTGCATTTCGTGAAATGCGGGTTTTTCAGTAAATTCCAAGTTTTTCAGTGCAACTCACTCATATACTATGTACTACACTGTGCGTTTCTTATATTCTAAGTTTTTCAGTGCAACTCACTCATATACTATGTACTACACTGTGCGTTTCTTATATTCTAAGTTTTTCAGTGCAACTCACTCATATACTATGTACTACACTGTGCGTTTCTTATATTCTAAGTTTTTCGTGCAACTCACTCATATACTATGTACTACACTGTGCGTTTCTTATATTCTAAGTTTTTCAGTGCAACTCACTCATATACTATGTACTACACTGTGCGTTTCTTATATTCTAAGTTTTTCAGTGCAACTCACTCATATACTATTTACTACACTGTGCATTTCGTGTAATGCGGGTTTTTCAGTAAATTCTAAGTTTTTCAGTGCAACTCACTCATATACAATGTACTACACTGTGCGTTTCTTATATTCTAAGTTTTTCAGTGCAACTCACTCATATACTATGTACTACACTGTGCGTTTCTTATATTCTAAGTTTTTCAGTGCAACTCACTCATATACTATGTACTACACTGTGCGTTTCTTATATTCTAAGTTTTTCAGTGCAACTCACTCATATACTATGTACTACACTGTGCGTTTCTTATATTCTAAGCTTTTCAGTGCAACTCACTCATATACTATGTACTACACTGTGCGTTTCTTAAATTCTAAGTTTTTCAGTGCAACTCACTCATATACTATGTACTACAATGTGCGTTTCTTATATTCTAAGATTTTCAGTGCACCTCACTCATATACTATGTACTACACTGTGCGTTTCTTATATTCTAAGTTTTTCAGTGCAACTCACTCATATACTATGTACTACACTGTGCGTTTCTTATATTCTAAGTTTTTCAGTGCAACTCACTCATATACTATGTACTACACTGTGCGTTTCTTATATTCTAAGTTTTTCAGTGCAACTCACTCATATACTATGTACTACACTGTGCGTTTCTTATATTCTAAGTTTTTCGTGCAACTCACTCATATACTATGTACTACACTGTGCGTTTTTTATATTCTAAGTTTTTCAGTGCAACTCACTCATATACTATGTACTACACTGTGCGTTTCTTATATTCTAAGTTTTTCAGTGCAACTCACTCATATACTATGTACTACACTGTGCATTTCTTATATTCTAAGTTTTTCAGTGCAACTCACTCATATACTATGTACTACACTGTGCATTTCGTGAAATGCGGGTTTTTCAGTAAATTCCAAGTTTTTCAGTGCAACTCACTCATATACTATGTACTACACTGTGCGTTTCTTATATTCTAAGTTTTTCAGTGCAACTCACTCATATACTATGTACTACACTGTGCGTTTCTTATATTCTAAGTTTTTCAGTGCAACTCACTCATATACTATGTACTACACTGTGCGTTTCTTATATTCTAAGTTTTTCGTGCAACTCACTCATATACTATGTACTACACTGTGCGTTTCTTATATTCTAAGTTTTTCAGTGCAACTCACTCATATACTATGTACTACACTGTGCGTTTCTTATATTCTAAGTTTTTCAGTGCAACTCACTCATATACTATATACTACACGGTGCATTTCGTGTAATGCGGGTTTTTCAGTAAATTCTAAGTTTTTCAGTGCAACTCACTCATATACTATGTACTACACTGTGCGTTTCTTATATTCTAAGTTTTTCAGTGCAACTCACTCATATACTATGTACTACACTGTGCGTTTCTTATATTCTAAGTTTTTCAGTGCAACTCACTCATATACTATGTACTACACTGTGCGTTTTTTATATTCTAAGTTTTTCAGTGCAACTCACTCATATACTATGTACTACACTGTCCGTTTCTTATATTCTAAGTTTTTCAGTGCAACTCACTCATATACTATGTACTACACTGTGCGTTTCTTATATTCTAAGTTTTTCAGTGCAACTCACTCATATACTATGTACTACACTGTGCGTTTCTTATATTCTAAGTTTTTCAGTGCAACTCACTCATATACTATGTACTACACTGTGCGTTTCTTATATTCTAAGTTTTTCGTGCAACTCACTCATATACTATGTACTACACTGTGCGTTTCTTATATTCTAAGTTTTTCAGTGCAACTCACTCATATACTATGTACTACACTGTGCGTTTCTTATATTCTAAGTTTTTCAGTGCAACTCACTCATATACTATGTACTACACTGTGCGTTTCTTATATTCTAAGTTTTTCAGTGCAACTCACTCATATACTATGTACTACACTGTGCGTTTCTTATATTCTAAGTTTTTCAGTGCAACTCACTCATATACTATGTACTACACTGTGCGTTTCTTAAATTCTAAGTTTTTCAGTGCAACTCACTCATATACTATGTACTACAATGTGCGTTTCTTATATTCTAAGATTTTCAGTGCAACTCACTCATATAATATGTACTACACTGTGCGTTTCTTATATTCTAAGTTTTTCAGTGCAACTCACTCATATACTATGTACTACACTGTGCGTTTCTTATATTCTAAGTTTTTCAGTGCAACTCACTCATATACTATGTACTACACTGTGCGTTTCTTATATTCTAAGTTTTTCAGTGCAACTCACTCATATACTATGTACTACACTGTGCGTTTCTTATATTCTAAGTTTTTCAGTGCAACTCACTCATATACTATGTACTACACTGTGCGTTTCTTATATTCTAAGTTTTTCAGTGCAACTCACTCATATACTATGTACTACACTGTGCGTTTCTTATATTCTAAGTTTTTCGTGCAACTCACTCATATAATATGTACTACACTGTGCGTTTCTTATATTCTAAGTTTTTCAGTGCAACTCACTCATATACTATGTACTACACTGTGCGTTTCTTATATTCTAAGTTTTTCAGTGCAACTCACTCATATACTATGTACTACACTGTGCGTTTCTTATATTCTAAGTTTTTCAGTGCAACTCACTCATATACTATGTACTACACTGTGCGTTTCTTATATTCTAAGTTTTTCAGTGCAACTCACTCATATACTATGTACTACACTGTGCGTTTCTTATATTCTAAGTTTTTCAGTGCAACTCACTCATATACTATGTACTACACTGTGCGTTTCTTATATTCTAAGTTATTCAGTGCAACTCACTCATATACTATGTACTACACTGTGCATTTCGTGTGCGGGTTTTTCAGTAAATTCTAAGTTTTTCAGTGCAACTCAGTCATATACTATGTACTACACTGTGCGTTTCTTATATTCTAAGTTTTTCAGTGCAACTCACTCATATACTATGTACTACACTGTGCGTTTCTTATATTCTAAGTTTTTCAGTGCAACTCACTCATATACTATGTACTACACTGTGCGTTTCTTATATTCTAAGTTTTTCAGTACAACTCACTCATATACTATGTACTACACTGTGCGTTTCTTAAATTCTAAGTTTTTCAGTGCAACTCACTCATATACTATGTACTACAATGTGCGTTTCTTATATTCTAAGATTTTCAGTGCAACTCACTCATATACTATGTACTACACTGTGCGTTTCTTATATTCTAAGTTTTTCAGTGCAACTCACTCATAAACTATGTACTACACTGTGCGTTTCTTATATTCTAAGTTTTTCAGTGCAACTCACTCATATACTATGTACTACACTGTGCGTATCTTATATTCTAAGTTTTTCAGTGCAACTCACTCATATACTATGTACTACACTGTGCGTTTCTTATATTCTAAGTTTTTCAGTGCAACTCACTCATATACTATGTACTACACTGTGCGTTTCTTATATTCTAAGTTTTTCGTGCAACTCACTCATATACTATGTACTACACTGTGCGTTTCTTATATTCTAAGTTTTTCAGTGCAACTCACTCATATACTATGTACTACACTGTGCGTTTCTTATATTCTAAGTTTTTCAGTGCAACTCACTCATATACTATGTACTACACTGTGCGTTTCTTATATTCTAAGATTTTCAGTGCAACTCACTCATATACTATGTACTACACTGTGCATTTCGTGTGCGGGTTTTTCAGTAAATTCTAAGTTTTTCAGTGCAACTCAGTCATATACTATGTACTACACTGTGCGTTTCTTATATTCTAAGTTTTTCAGTGCAACTCACTCATATACTATGTACTACACTGTGCGTTTCTTAAATTCTAAGTTTTTCAGTGCAACTCACTCATATACTATGTACTACACTGTGCGTTTCTTATATTCTAAGTTTTTCAGTGCAACTCACTCATATACTATGTACTACACTGTGCATGTCTTATATTAAAGTTTTTCAGTGCAACTCACTAATATACTATGTACTACACTGTGCGTTTCTTATATTCTAAGTTTTTCAGTGCAACTCACTCATATACTATGTACTACACTGTGCGTTTCTTATATTCTAAGTTTTTCTGTGCAACTCACTCATATACTATGTACTACACTGTGCGTTTCTTATATTCTAAGTTTTTCAGTGCAACTCACTCATATACTATGTACTACACTGTGCGTTTCTTATATTCTAAGTTTTTCAGTGCAACTCACTCATATACTATGTACTACACTGTGCGTTTCTTAAATTCTAAGTTTTTCAGTGCAACTCACTCATATACTATGTACTACACTGTGCGTTTCTTATATTCTAAGTTTTTCATTGCAACTCACTCATATACTATGTACTACACTGTGCGTTTCTTATATTCTAATTTTTCAGTGCAACTCACTCATATACTATGTACTACACTGTGCATTTCGTGTAATGCGGGTTTTTCAGTAAATTCTAAGTTCTTCAGTGCAACTCACTAATATACTATGTACTACACTGTGCGTTTCTTATATTCTAAGTTTTTCAGTGCAACTCACTCATATACTATGTACTACACTGTGCGTTTCTTATATTCTAAGTTTTTCAGTGCAACTCACTCATATACTATGTACTACACTGTGCGTTTCTTAAATTCTAAGTTTTTCAGTGCAACTCACTCATATACTATGTACTACACTGTGCGTTTCTTATATTGTAAGTTTTTCAGTGCAACTCACTCATATACTATGTACTACACTGTGTGTTTCTTATATTCTAAGTTTTTCAGTGCAACTCACTCATATACTATGTACTACACTGTGCATTTCGTGTAATGCGGGTTTTTCAGTAAATTCTAAGTTTTTCAGTGCAACTCACTCATATACTATGTACTACACTGTGCGTTTCTTATATTCTAAGTTTTTCAGTGCAACTCACTCATATACTATGTACTACACTGTGCGTTTCTTATATTCTATGTTTTTCAGTGCAACTCTCTCATATACTATGTACTACACTGTGCGTTTCTTATATTCTAAGTTTTTCAGTGCAACTCACTCATATACTATGTACTACACTGTGCGTTTCTTATATTCTAAGTTTTTCAGTGCAACTCACTCATATACTATGTACTACACTGTGCGTTTCTTATATTCTAAGTTTTTCAGTGCAACTCACTCATATACTATGTACTACACTGTGCGTTTCTTATATTCTAAGTTTTTCAGTGCAACTCACTCATATACTATGTACTACACTGTGCGTTTCTTATATTCTAAGTTTTTCAGTGCAACTCACTCATATACTATGTACTACACTGTGCGTTTCTTATAATCTAAGTTTTTCAGTGCAACTCACTCATATACTATGTACTACACTGTGCGTTTCTTATATTCTAAGATTTTCAGTGCAACTCACTCATATACTATGTACTACACTGTGCATTTCGTGTGCGGGTTTTTCAGTAAATTCTAAGTTTTTCAGTGCAACTCAGTCATATACTATGTACTACACTGTGCGTTTCTTATATTCTAAGTTTTTCAGTGCAACTCACTCATATACTATGTACTACACTGTGCGTTTCTTAAATTCTAAGTTTTTCAGTGCAACTCACTCATATACTATGTACTACACTGTGCGTTTCTTATATTCTAAGTTTTTCAGTGCAACTCACTCATATACTATGTACTACACTGTGCGTTTCTTAAATTCTAAGTTTTTCAGTGCAACTCACTCATATACTATGTACTACAATGTGCGTTTCTTATATTCTAAGATTTTCAGTGCAACTCACTCATATACTATGTACTACACTGTGCGTTTCTTATATTCTAAGTTTTTCAGTGCAACTCACTCATATACTATGTACTACACTGTGCGTTTCTTATATTCTAAGTTTTTCAGTGCAACTCACTCATATACTATGTACTACACTGTGCGTTTCTTATATTCTAAGTTTTTCAGTGCAACTCACTCATATACTATGTACTACACTGTGCGTTTCTTATATTCTACGTTTTTCAGTGCAACTCACTCATATACTATGTACTACACTGTGCGTTTCTTATATTCTAAGTTTTTCAGTGCAACTCACTCATATACTATGTACTACACTGTGCGTTTCTTATATTCTAAGTTTTTCGTGCAACTCACTCATATACTATGTACTACACTGTGCGTTTCTTATATTCTAAGTTTTTCAGTGCAACTCACTCATATACTATGTACTACACTGTGCGTTTCTTATATTCTAAGTTTTTCAGTGCAACTCACTCATATACTATGTACTACACTGTGCGTTTCTTATATTCTAAGTTTTTCAGTGCAACTCACTCATATACTATGTACTACACTGTGCATTTCGTGTAATGCGGGTTTTTCAGTAAATTCTAAGTTTTTCAGTGCAACTCACTCATATACTATGTACTACACTGTGCGTTTCTTATATTCTAAGTTTTTCAGTGCAACTCACTCATATACTATGTACTACACTGTGCGTTTCTTATATTCTAAGTTTTTCAGTGCAACTCACTCATATACTATGTACTACACTGTGCGTTTCTTATATTCTAAGTTTTTCAGTGCAACTCACTCATATACTATGTACTACACTGTGCGTTTCTTATATTCTAAGTTTTTCAGTGCAACTCACTCATATACTATGTACTACACTGTGCGTTTCTTATATTCTAAGTTTTTCGTGCAACTCACTCATATACTATGTACTACACTGTGCGTTTCTTATATTCTAAGTTTTTCAGTGCAACTCACTCATATACTATGTACTACACTGTGCGTTTCTTATATTCTAAGTTTTTCAGTGCAACTCACTCATATACTATGTACTACACTGTGCGTTTCTTATATTCTAAGTTTTTCAGTGCAACTCACTCATATACTATGTACTACACTGTGCGTTTCTTATATTCTAAGTTTTTCAGTGCAACTCACTCATATACTATGTACTACACTGTGCGTTTCTTATATTCTAAGTTTTTCAGTGCAACTCACTCATATACTATGTACTACACTGTGCGTTTCTTAAATTCTAAGTTTTTCAGTGCAACTCACTCATATACTATGTACTACAATGTGCGTTTCTTATATTCTAAGATTTTCAGTGCAACTCACTCATATACTATGTCCTACACTGTGCGTTTCTTATATTCTAAGTTTTTCAGTGCAACTCACTCATAAACTATGTACTACACTGTGCGTTTCTTATATTCTAAGTTTTTCAGTGCAACTCACTCATAAACTATGTACTACACTGTGCGTTTCTTATATTCTAAGTTTTTCAGTGCAACTCACTCATATACTATGTACTACACTGTGCGTATCTTATATTCTAAGTTTTTCAGTGCAACTCACTCATATACTATGTACTACACTGTGCGTTTCTTATATTCTAAGTTTTTCAGTGCAACTCACTCATATACTATGTACTACACTGTGCGTTTCTTATATTCTAAGTTTTTCGTGCAACTCACTCATATACTATGTACTACACTGTGCGTTTCTTATATTCTAAGTTTTTCAGTGCAACTCACTCATATACTATGTACTACACTGTGCGTTTCTTATATTCTAAGTTTTTCAGTGCAACTCACTCATATACTATGTACTACACTGTGCGTTTCTTATATTCTAAGATTTTCAGTGCAACTCACTCATATACTATGTACTACACTGTGCATTTCGTGTGCGGGTTTTTCAGTAAATTCTAAGTTTTTCAGTGCAACTCAGTCATATACTATGTACTACACTGTGCGTTTCTTATATTCTAAGTTTTTCAGTGCAACTCACTCATATACTATGTACTACACTGTGCGTTTCTTAAATTCTAAGTTTTTCAGTGCAACTCACTCAAATACTATGTACTACACTGTGCGTTTCTTATATTCTAAGTTTTTCAGTGCAACTCACTCATATACTATGTACTACACTGTGCATGTCTTATATTCTAAGTTTTTCAGTGCAACTCACTCATATACTATGTACTACACTGTGCGTTTCTTATATTCTAAGTTTTTCAGTGCAACTCACTCATATACTATGTACTACACTGTGCGTTTCTTATATTCTAAGTTTTTCTGTGCAACTCACTCATATACTATGTACTACACTGTGCGTTTCTTATATTCTAAGTTTTTCAGTGCAACTCACTCATATACTATGTACTACACTGTGCGTTTCTTATATTCTAAGTTTTTCAGTGCAACTCACTCATATACTATGTACTACACTGTGCGTTTCTTAAATTCTAAGTTTTTCAGTGCAACTCACTCATATACTATGTACTACACTGTGCGTTTCTTATATTCTAAGTTTTTCATTGCAACTCACTCATATACTATGTACTACACTGTGCGTTTCTTATATTCTAATTTTTCAGTGCAACTCACTCATATACTATGTACTACACTGTGCATTTCGTGTAATGCGGGTTTTTCAGTAAATTCTAAGTTCTTCAGTGCAACTCACTAATATACTATGTACTACACTGTGCGTTTCTTATATTCTAAGTTTTTCAGTGCAACTCACTCATATACTATGTACTACACTGTGCATTTCTTATATTCTAAGTTTTTCAGTGCAACTCACTCATATACTATGTACTACACTGTGCGTTTCTTATATTCTAAGTTTTTCAGTGCAACTCACTCATATACTATGTACTACACTGTGCGTTTCTTAAATTCTAAGTTTTTCAGTGCAACTCACTCATATACTATGTACTACACTGTGCGTTTCTTATATTGTAAGTTTTTCAGTGCAACTCACTCATATACTATGTACTACACTGTGTGTTTCTTATATTCTAAGTTTTTCAGTGCAACTCACTCATATACTATGTACTACACTGTGCATTTCGTGTAATGCGGGTTTTTCAGTAAATTCTAAGTTTTTCAGTGCAACTCACTCATATACTATGTACTACACTGTGCGTTTCTTATATTCTAAGTTTTTCAGTGCAACTCACTCATATACTATGTACTACACTGTGCGTTTCTTATATTCTATGTTTTTCAGTGCAACTCACTCATATACTATGTACTACACTGTGCGTTTCTTATATTCTAAGTTTTTCAGTGCAACTCACTCATATACTATGTACTACACTGTGCGTTTCTTATATTCTAAGTTTTTCAGTGCAACTCACTCATATACTATGTACTACACTGTGCGTTTCTTATATTCTAAGTTTTTCAGTGCAACTCACTCATATACTATGTACTACACTGTGCGTTTCTTATATTCTAAGTTTTTCAGTGCAACTCACTCATATACTATGTACTACACTGTGCGTTTCTTATATTCTAAGTTTTTCAGTGCAACTCACTCATATACTATGTACTACACTGTGCGTTTCTTATAATCTAAGTTTTTCAGTGCAACTCACTCATATACTATGTACTACACTGTGCGTTTCTTATATTCTAAGATTTTCAGTGCAACTCACTCATATACTATGTACTACACTGTGCATTTCGTGTGCGGGTTTTTCAGTAAATTCTAAGTTTTTCAGTGCAACTCAGTCATATACTATGTACTACACTGTGCGTTTCTTATATTCTAAGTTTTTCAGTGCAACTCACTCATATACTATGTACTACACTGTGCGTTTCTTAAATTCTAAGTTTTTCAGTGCAACTCACTCATATACTATGTACTACACTGTGCGTTTCTTATATTCTAAGTTTTTCAGTGCAACTCACTCATATACTATGTACTACACTGTGCGTTTCTTAAATTCTAAGTTTTTCAGTGCAACTCACTCATATACTATGTACTACAATGTGCGTTTCTTATATTCTAAGATTTTCAGTGCAACTCACTCATATACTATGTACTACACTGTGCGTTTCTTATATTCTAAGTTTTTCAGTGCAACTCACTCATATACTATGTACTACACTGTGCGTTTCTTATATTCTAAGTTTTTCAGTGCAACTCACTCATATACTATGTACTACACTGTGCGTTTCTTATATTCTAAGTTTTTCAGTGCAACTCACTCATATACTATGTACTACACTGTGCGTTTCTTATATTCTAAGTTTTTCAGTGCAACTCACTCATATACTGTGTACTACACTGTGCGTTTCTTATATTCTAAGTTTTTCAGTGCAACTCACTCATATACTATGTACTACACTGTGCGTTTCTTATATTCTAAGTTTTTCGTGCAACTCACTCATATACTATGTACTACACTGTGCGTTTCTTATATTCTAAGTTTTTCAGTGCAACTCACTCATATACTATGTACTACACTGTGCGTTTCTTATATTCTAAGTTTTTCAGTGCAACTCACTCATATACTATGTACTACACTGTGCGTTTCTTATATTCTAAGTTTTTCAGTGCAACTCACTCATATACTATGTACTACACTGTGCATTTCGTGTAATGCGGGTTTTTCAGTAAATTCTAAGTTTTTCAGTGCAACTCACTCATATACTATGTACTACACTGTGCGTTTCTTATATTCTAAGTTTTTCAGTGCAACTCACTCATATACTATGTACTACACTGTGCGTTTCTTATATTCTAAGTTTTTCAGTGCAACTCACTCATATACTATGTACTACACTGTGCGTTTCTTATATTCTAAGTTTTTCAGTGCAACTCACTCATATACTATGTACTACACTGTGCGTTTCTTATATTCTAAGTTTTTCAGTGCAACTCACTCATATACTATGTACTACACTGTGCGTTTCTTATATTCTAAGTTTTTCGTGCAACTCACTCATATACTATGTACTACACTGTGCGTTTCTTATATTCTAAGTTTTTCAGTGCAACTCACTCATATACTATGTACTACACTGTGCGTTTCTTATATTCTAAGTTTTTCAGTGCAACTCACTCATATACTATGTACTACACTGTGCGTTTCTTATATTCTAAGTTTTTCAGTGCAACTCACTCATATACTATGTACTACACTGTGCGTTTCTTATATTCTAAGTTTTTCAGTGCAACTCACTCATATACTATGTACTACACTGTGCGTTTCTTATATTCTAAGTTTTTCAGTGCAACTCACTCATATACTATGTACTACACTGTGCGTTTCTTATATTCTAAGTTTTTCAGTGCAACTCACTCATATACTATGTACTACACTGTGCGTTTCTTATATTCTAAGTTTTTCAGTGCAACTCACTCATATACTATGTACTACACTGTGCGTTTCTTATATTCTAAGTTTTTCGTGCAACTCACTCATATACTATGTACTACACTGTGCGTTTCTTATATTCTAAGTTTTTCAGTGCAACTCACTCATATACTATGTACTACACTGTGCGTTTCTTATATTCTAAGTTTTTCAGTGCAACTCACTCATATACTATGTACTACACTGTGCGTTTCTTATATTCTAAGTTTTTCAGTGCAACTCACTCATATACTATGTACTACACTGTGCATTTCGTGTAATGCGGGTTTTTCAGTAAATTCTAAGTTTTTCAGTGCAACTCACTCATATACTATGTACTACACTGTGCGTTTCTTATATTCTAAGTTTTTCAGTGCAACTCACTCATATACTATGTACTACACTGTGCGTTTCTTATATTCTAAGTTTTTCAGTGCAACTCACTCATATACTATGTACTACACTGTGCGTTTCTTATATTCTAAGTTTTTCAGTGCAACTCACTCATATACTATGTACTACACTGTGCGTTTCTTATATTCTAAGTTATTCAGTGCAACTCACTCATATACTATGTACTACACTGTGCATTTCGTGTGCGGGTTTTTCAGTAAATTCTAAGTTTTTCAGTGCAACTCAGTCATATACTATGTACTACACTGTGCGTTTCTTATATTCTAAGTTTTTCAGTGCAACTCACTCATATACTATGTACTACACTGTGCGTTTCTTATATTCTAAGTTTTTCAGTGCAACTCACTCATATACTATGTACTACACTGTGCGTTTCTTATATTCTAAGTTTTTCAGTACAACTCACTCATATACTATGTACTACACTGTGCGTTTCTTAAATTCTAAGTTTTTCAGTGCAACTCACTCATATACTATGTACTACAATGTGCGTTTCTTATATTCTAAGATTTTCAGTGCAACTCACTCATATACTATGTACTACACTGTGCGTTTCTTATATTCTAAGTTTTTCGTGCAACTCACTCATATACTATGTACTACACTGTGCGTTTCTTATATTCTAAGTTTTTCAGTGCAACTCACTCATATACTATGTACTACACTGTGCGTTTCTTATATTCTAAGTTTTTCAGTGCAACTCACTCATATACTATGTACTACACTGTGCGTTTCTTATATTCTAAGTTTTTCAGTGCAACTCACTCATATACTATGTACTACACTGTGCATTTCGTGTAATGCGGGTTTTTCAGTAAATTCTAAGTTTTTCAGTGCAACTCACTCATATACTATGTACTACACTGTGCGTTTCTTATATTCTAAGTTTTTCAGTGCAACTCACTCATATACTATGTACTACACTGTGCGTTTCTTATATTCTAAGTTTTTCAGTGCAACTCACTCATATACTATGTACTACACTGTGCGTTTCTTATATTCTAAGTTTTTCAGTGCAACTCACTCATATACTATGTACTACACTGTGCGTTTCTTATATTCTAAGTTTTTCAGTGCAACTCACTCATATACTATGTACTACACTGTGCGTTTCTTATATTCTAAGTTTTTCGTGCAACTCACTCATATACTATGTACTACACTGTGCGTTTCTTATACTCTAAGTTTTTCAGTGCAACTCACTCATATACTATGTACTACACTGTGCGTTTCTTATATT
This sequence comes from Mus caroli, assembly GCF_978045245.1. Lineage (NCBI taxonomy): Eukaryota > Metazoa > Chordata > Mammalia > Rodentia > Muridae > Mus > Mus caroli. The sequence continues at coordinate 1,052,088 of NW_028227283.1, forward strand.
CTAAGTTTTTCAGTGCAACTCACTCATATACTATGTACTACACTGTGCGTTTCTTATATTCTAAGTTTTTCAGTGCAACTCACTCATATACTATGTACTACACTGTGCGTTTCTTATATTCTAAGTTTTTCAGTGCAACTCACTCATATACTATGTACTACACTGTGCGTTTCTTATATTCTAAGTTTTTCAGTGCAACTCACTCATATACTATGTACTACACTGTGCGTTTCTTATATTCTAAGTTTTTCAGTGCAACTCACTCATATACTATGTACTACACTGTGCGTTTCTTATATTCTAAGTTTTTCGTGCAACTCACTCATATACTATGTACTACACTGTGCGTTTCTTATATTCTAAGTTTTTCAGTGCAACTCACTCATATACTATGTACTACACTGTGCGTTTCTTATATTCTAAGTTTTTCAGTGCAACTCACTCATATACTATGTACTACACTGTGCGTTTCTTATATTCTAAGTTTTTCAGTGCAACTCACTCATATACTATGTACTACACTGTGCATTTCGTGTAATGCGGGTTTTTCAGTAAATTCTAAGTTTTTCAGTGCAACTCACTCATATACTATGTACTACACTGTGCGTTTCTTATATTCTAAGTTTTTCAGTGCAACTCACTCATATACTATGTACTACACTGTGCGTTTCTTATATTCTAAGTTTTTCAGTGCAACTCACTCATATACTATGTACTACACTGTGCGTTTCTTATATTCTAAGTTTTTCAGTGCAACTCACTCATATACTATGTACTACACTGTGCGTTTCTTATATTCTAAGTTTTTCAGTGCAACTCACTCATATACTATGTACTACACTGTGCGTTTCTTATATTCTAAGTTTTTCGTGCAACTCACTCATATACTATGTACTACACTGTGCGTTTCTTATATTCTAAGTTTTTCAGTGCAACTCACTCATATACTATGTACTACACTGTGCGTTTCTTATATTCTAAGTTTTTCAGTGCAACTCACTCATATACTATGTACTACACTGTGCGTTTCTTATATTCTAAGTTTTTCAGTGCAACTCACTCATATACTATGTACTACACTGTGCGTTTCTTATATTCTAAGTTTTTCAGTGCAACTCACTCATATACTATGTACTACACTGTGCGTTTCTTATATTCTAAGTTTTTCAGTGCAACTCACTCATATACTATGTACTACACTGTGCGTTTCTTATATTCTAAGTTATTCAGTGCAACTCACTCATATACTATGTACTACACTGTGCATTTCGTGTGCGGGTTTTTCAGTAAATTCTAAGTTTTTCAGTTCAACTCAGTCATATACTATGTACTACACTGTGCGTTTCTTATATTCTAAGTTTTTCAGTGCAACTCACTCATATACTATGTACTACACTGTGCGTTTCTTATATTCTAAGTTTTTCAGTGCAACTCACTCATATACTATGTACTACACTGTGCGTTTCTTATATTCTAAGTTTTTCAGTGCAACTCACTCATATACTATGTACTACACTGTGCGTTTCTTATATTCTAAGTTTTTCAGTGCAACTCACTCATATACTATGTACTACACTGTGCGTTTCTTATATTCTAAGTTTTTCAGTGCAACTCACTCATATACTATGTACTACACTGTGCGTTTCTTATATTCTAAGTTTTTCGTGCAACTCACTCATATACTATGTACTACACTGTGCGTTTCTTATATTCTAAGTTTTTCAGTGCAACTCACTCATATACTATGTACTACACTGTGCGTTTCTTATATTCTAAGTTTTTCAGTGCAACTCACTCATATACTATGTACTACACTGTGCGTTTCTTATATTCTAAGTTTTTCAGTGCAACTCACTCATATACTATGTACTACACTGTGCGTTTCTTATATTCTAAGTTTTTCAGTGCAACTCACTCATATACTATGTACTACACTGTGCGTTTCTTATATTCTAAGTTTTTCAGTGCAACTCACTCATATACTATGTACTACACTGTGCGTTTCTTATATTCTAAGTTATTCAGTGCAACTCACTCATATACTATGTACTACACTGTGCATTTCGTGTGCGGGTTTTTCAGTAAATTCTAAGTTTTTCAGTGCAACTCAGTCATATACTATGTACTACACTGTGCGTTTCTTATATTCTAAGTTTTTCAGTGCAACTCACTCATATACTATGTACTACACTGTGCGTTTCTTATATTCTAAGTTTTTCAGTGCAACTCACTCATATACTATGTACTACACTGTGCGTTTCTTATATTCTAAGTTTTTCAGTGCAACTCACTCATATACTATGTACTACACTGTGCGTTTCTTATATTCTAAGTTTTTCAGTGCAACTCACTCATATACTATGTACTACACTGTGCGTTTCTTATATTCTAAGTTATTCAGTGCAACTCACTCATATACTATGTACTACACTGTGCATTTCGTGTGCGGGTTTTTCAGTAAATTCTAAGTTTTTCAGTTCAACTCAGTCATATACTATGTACTACACTGTGCGTTTCTTATATTCTAAGTTTTTCAGTGCAACTCACTCATATACTATGTACTACACTGTGCGTTTCTTATATTCTAAGTTTTTCAGTGCAACTCACTCATATACTATGTACTACACTGTGCGTTTCTTATATTCTAAGTTTTTCAGTGCAACTCACTCATATACTATGTACTAAACTGTGCGTTTCTTATATTCTAAGTTTTTCAGTGCAACTCACTCATATACTATGTACTACACTGTGCGTTTCTTATATTCTAAGTTTTTCAGTGCAACTCACTCATATACTATGTACTACACTGTGCGTTTCTTATATTCTAAGTTTTTCGTGCAACTCACTCATATACTATGTACTACACTGTGCGTTTCTTATATTCTAAGTTTTTCAGTGCAACTCACTCATATACTATGTACTACACTGTGCGTTTCTTATATTCTAAGTTTTTCAGTGCAACTCACTCATATACTATGTACTACACTGTGCGTTTCTTATATTCTAAGTTTTTCAGTGCAACTCACTCATATACTATGTACTACACTGTGCGTTTCTTATATTCTAAGTTTTTCAGTGCAACTCACTCATATACTATGTACTACACTGTGCGTTTCTTATATTCTAAGTTTTTCAGTGCAACTCACTCATATACTATGTACTACACTGTGCGTTTCTTATATTCTAAGTTATTCAGTGCAACTCACTCATATACTATGTACTACACTGTGCATTTCGTGTGCGGGTTTTTCAGTAAATTCTAAGTTTTTCAGTGCAACTCAGTCATATACTATGTACTACACTGTGCGTTTCTTATATTCTAAGTTTTTCAGTGCAACTCACTCATATACTATGTACTACACTGTGCGTTTCTTATATTCTAAGTTTTTCAGTGCAACTCACTCATATACTATGTACTACACTGTGCGTTTCTTATATTCTAAGTTTTTCAGTGCAACTCACTCATATACTATGTACTACACTGTGCGTTTCTTATATTCTAAGTTTTTCGTGCAACTCACTCATATACTATGTACTACACTGTGCGTTTCTTATATTCTAAGTTTTTCAGTGCAACTCACTCATATACTATGTACTACACTGTGCGTTTCTTATATTCTAAGTTTTTCAGTGCAACTCACTCATATACTATGTACTACACTGTGCGTTTCTTATATTCTAAGTTTTTCAGTGCAACTCACTCATATACTATGTACTACACTGTGCGTTTCTTATATTCTAAGTTTTTCAGTGCAACTCACTCATATACTATGTACTACACTGTGCGTTTCTTATATTCTAAGTTATTCAGTGCAACTCACTCATATACTATGTACTACACTGTGCATTTCGTGTGCGGGTTTTTCAGTAAATTCTAAGTTTTTCAGTGCAACTCAGTCATATACTATGTACTACACTGTGCGTTTCTTATATTCTAAGTTTTTCAGTGCAACTCACTCATATACTATGTACTACACTGTGCGTTTCTTATATTCTAAGTTTTTCAGTGCAACTCACTCATATACTATGTACTACACTGTGCGTTTCTTATATTCTAAGTTTTTCAGTACAACTCACTCATATACTATGTACTACACTGTGCGTTTCTTAAATTCTAAGTTTTTCAGTGCAACTCACTCATATACTATGTACTACAATGTGCGTTTCTTATATTCTAAGATTTTCAGTGCAACTCACTCATATACTATGTACTACACTGTGCGTTTCTTATATTCTAAGTTTTTCGTGCAACTCACTCATATACTATGTACTACACTGTGCGTTTCTTATATTCTAAGTTTTTCAGTGCAACTCACTCATATACTATGTACTACACTGTGCGTTTCTTATATTCTAAGTTTTTCAGTGCAACTCACTCATATACTATGTACTACACTGTGCGTTTCTTATATTCTAAGTTTTTCAGTGCAACTCACTCATATACTATGTACTACACTGTGCATTTCGTGTAATGCGGGTTTTTCAGTAAATTCTAAGTTTTTCAGTGCAACTCACTCATATACTATGTACTACACTGTGCGTTTCTTATATTCTAAGTTTTTCAGTGCAACTCACTCATATACTATGTACTACACTGTGCGTTTCTTATATTCTAAGTTTTTCAGTGCAACTCACTCATATACTATGTACTACACTGTGCGTTTCTTATATTCTAAGTTTTTCAGTGCAACTCACTCATATACTATGTACTACACTGTGCGTTTCTTATATTCTAAGTTTTTCAGTGCAACTCACTCATATACTATGTACTACACTGTGCGTTTCTTATATTCTAAGTTTTTCGTGCAACTCACTCATATACTATGTACTACACTGTGCGTTTCTTATATTCTAAGTTTTTCAGTGCAACTCACTCATATACTATGTACTACACTGTGCGTTTCTTATATTCTAAGTTTTTCAGTGCAACTCACTCATATACTATGTACTACACTGTGCGTTTCTTATATTCTAAGTTTTTCAGTGCAACTCACTCATATACTATGTACTACACTGTGCGTTTCTTATATTCTAAGTTTTTCAGTGCAACTCACTCATATACTATGTACTACACTGTGCGTTTCTTATATTCTAAGTTTTTCAGTGCAACTCACTCATATACTATGTACTACACTGTGCGTTTCTTATATTCTAAGTTTTTCAGTACAACTCACTCATATACTATGTACTACACTGTGCGTTTCTTATATTCTAAGTTTTTCAGTGCAACTCACTCATATACTATGTACTACACTGTGCGTTTCTTATATTCTAAGTTTTTCGTGCAACTCACTCATATACTATGTACTACACTGTGCGTTTCTTATATTCTAAGTTTTTCAGTGCAACTCACTCATATACTATGTACTACACTGTGCGTTTCTTATATTCTAAGTTTTTCAGTGCAACTCACTCATATACTATGTACTACACTGTGCGTTTCTTATATTCTAAGTTTTTCAGTGCAACTCACTCATATACTATGTACTACACTGTGCATTTCGTGTAATGCGGGTTTTTCAGTAAATTCTAAGTTTTTCAGTGCAACTCACTCATATACTATGTACTACACTGTGCGTTTCTTATATTCTAAGTTTTTCAGTGCAACTCACTCATATACTATGTACTACACTGTGCGTTTCTTATATTCTAAGTTTTTCAGTGCAACTCACTCATATACTATGTACTACACTGTGCGTTTCTTATATTCTAAGTTTTTCAGTGCAACTCACTCATATACTATGTACTACACTGTGCGTTTCTTATATTCTAAGTTTTTCAGTGCAACTCACTCATATACTATGTACTACACTGTGCGTTTCTTATATTCTAAGTTTTTCGTGCAACTCACTCATATACTATGTACTACACTGTGCGTTTCTTATATTCTAAGTTTTTCAGTGCAACTCACTCATATACTATGTACTACACTGTGCGTTTCTTATATTCTAAGTTTTTCAGTGCAACTCACTCATATACTATGTACTACACTGTGCGTTTCTTATATTCTAAGTTTTTCAGTGCAACTCACTCATATACTATGTACTACACTGTGCGTTTCTTATATTCTAAGTTTTTCAGTGCAACTCACTCATATACTATGTACTACACTGTGCGTTTCTTATATTCTAAGTTTTTCAGTGCAACTCACTCATATACTATGTACTACACTGTGCGTTTCTTATATTCTAAGTTATTCAGTGCAACTCACTCATATACTATGTACTACACTGTGCATTTCGTGTGCGGGTTTTTCAGTAAATTCTAAGTTTTTCAGTTCAACTCAGTCATATACTATGTACTACACTGTGCGTTTCTTATATTCTAAGTTTTTCAGTGCAACTCACTCATATACTATGTACTACACTGTGCGTTTCTTATATTCTAAGTTTTTCAGTGCAACTCACTCATATACTATGTACTACACTGTGCGTTTCTTATATTCTAAGTTTTTCAGTGCAACTCACTCATATACTATGTACTACACTGTGCGTTTCTTATATTCTAAGTTTTTCAGTGCAACTCACTCATATACTATGTACTACACTGTGCGTTTCTTATATTCTAAGTTTTTCAGTGCAACTCACTCATATACTATGTACTACACTGTGCGTTTCTTATATTCTAAGTTTTTCGTGCAACTCACTCATATACTATGTACTACACTGTGCGTTTCTTATATTCTAAGTTTTTCAGTGCAACTCACTCATATACTATGTACTACACTGTGCGTTTCTTATATTCTAAGTTTTTCAGTGCAACTCACTCATATACTATGTACTACACTGTGCGTTTCTTATATTCTAAGTTTTTCAGTGCAACTCACTCATATACTATGTACTACACTGTGCGTTTCTTATATTCTAAGTTTTTCAGTGCAACTCACTCATATACTATGTACTACACTGTGCGTTTCTTATATTCTAAGTTTTTCAGTGCAACTCACTCATATACTATGTACTACACTGTGCGTTTCTTATATTCTAAGTTATTCAGTGCAACTCACTCATATACTATGTACTACACTGTGCATTTCGTGTGCGGGTTTTTCAGTAAATTCTAAGTTTTTCAGTGCAACTCAGTCATATACTATGTACTACACTGTGCGTTTCTTATATTCTAAGTTTTTCAGTGCAACTCACTCATATACTATGTACTACACTGTGCGTTTCTTATATTCTAAGTTTTTCAGTGCAACTCACTCATATACTATGTACTACACTGTGCGTTTCTTATATTCTAAGTTTTTCAGTACAACTCACTCATATACTATGTACTACACTGTGCGTTTCTTAAATTCTAAGTTTTTCAGTGCAACTCACTCATATACTATGTACTACAATGTGCGTTTCTTATATTCTAAGATTTTCAGTGCAACTCACTCATATACTATGTACTACACTGTGCGTTTCTTATATTCTAAGTTTTTCAGTGCAACTCACTCATATACTATGTACTACACTGTGCGTTTCTTATATTCTAAGTTTTTCAGTGCAACTCACTCATATACTATGTACTACACTGTGCGTATCTTATATTCTAAGTTTTTCAGTGCAACTCACTCATATACTATGTACTACACTGTGCGTTTCTTATATTCTAAGTTTTTCAGTGCAACTCACTCATATACTATGTACTACACTGTGCGTTTCTTATATTCTAAGTTTTTCGTGCAACTCACTCATATACTATGTACTACACTGTGCGTTTCTTATATTCTAAGTTTTTCAGTGCAACTCACTCATATACTATGTACTACACTGTGCGTTTCTTATATTCTAAGTTTTTCAGTGCAACTCACTCATATACTATGTACTACACTGTGCGTTTCTTATATTCTAAGATTTTCAGTGCAACTCACTCATATACTATGTACTACACTGTGCATTTCGTGTGCGGGTTTTTCAGTAAATTCTAAGTTTTTCAGTGCAACTCAGTCATATACTATGTACTACACTGTGCGTTTCTTATATTCTAAGTTTTTCAGTGCAACTCACTCATATACTATGTACTACACTGTGCGTTTCTTAAATTCTAAGTTTTTCAGTGCAACTCACTCATATACTATGTACTACAATGTGCGTTTCTTATATTCTAAGATTTTCAGTGCAACTCACTCATATACTATGTACTACACTGTGCGTTTCTTATATTCTAAGTTTTTCAGTGCAACTCACTCATATACTATGTACTACACTGTGCGTTTCTTATATTCTAAGTTTTTCAGTGCAACTCACTCATATACTATGTACTACACTGTGCGTTTCTTATATTCTAAGTTTTTCAGTGCAACTCACTCATATACTATGTACTACACTGTGCGTTTCTTATATTCTAAGTTTTTCAGTGCAACTCACTCATATACTATGTACTACACTGTGCGTTTCTTATATTCTAAGTTTTTCAGTGCAACTCACTCATATACTATGTACTACACTGTGCGTTTCTTATATTCTAAGTTTTTCGTGCAACTCACTCATATACTATGTACTACACTGTGCGTTTCTTATATTCTAAGTTTTTCAGTGCAACTCACTCATATACTATGTACTACACTGTGCGTTTCTTATATTCTAAGTTTTTCAGTGCAACTCACTCATATACTATGTACTACACTGTGCGTTTCTTATATTCTAAGTTTTTCAGTGCAACTCACTCATATACTATGTACTACACTGTGCATTTCGTGTAATGCGGGTTTTTCAGTAAATTCTAAGTTTTTCAGTGCAACTCACTCATATACTATGTACTACACTGTGCGTTTCTTATATTCTAAGTTTTTCAGTGCAACTCACTCATATACTATGTACTACACTATGCGTTTCTTATATTCTAAGTTTTTCAGTGCAACTCACTCATATACTATGTACTACACTGTGCGTTTCTTATATTCTAAGTTTTTCAGTGCAACTCACTCATATACTATGTACTACACTGTGCGTTTCTTATATTCTAAGTTTTTCAGTGCAACTCACTCATATACTATGTACTACACTGTGCGTTTCTTATATTCTAAGTTTTTCGTGCAACTCACTCATATACTATGTACTACACTGTGCGTTTCTTATATTCTAAGTTTTTCAGTGCAACTCACTCATATACTATGTACTACACTGTGCGTTTCTTATATTCTAAGTTTTTCAGTGCAACTCACTCATATACTATGTACTACACTGTGCGTTTCTTATATTCTAAGTTTTTCAGTGCAACTCACTCATATACTATGTACTACACTGTGCGTTTCTTATATTCTAAGTTTTTCAGTGCAACTCACTCATATACTATGTACTACACTGTGCGTTTCTTATATTCTAAGTTTTTCAGTGCAACTCACTCATATACTATGTACTACACTGTGCGTTTCTTATATTCTAAGTTATTCAGTGCAACTCACTCATATACTATGTACTACACTGTGCATTTCGTGTGCGGGTTTTTCAGTAAATTCTAAGTTTTTCAGTGCAACTCAGTCATATACTATGTACTACACTGTGCGTTTCTTATATTCTAAGTTTTTCAGTGCAACTCACTCATATACTATGTACTACACTGTGCGTTTCTTATATTCTAAGTTTTTCAGTGCAACTCACTCATATACTATGTACTACACTGTGCGTTTCTTATATTCTAAGTTTTTCAGTACAACTCACTCATATACTATGTACTACACTGTGCGTTTCTTAAATTCTAAGTTTTTCAGTGCAACTCACTCATATACTATGTACTACAATGTGCGTTTCTTATATTCTAAGATTTTCAGTGCAACTCACTCATATACTATGTACTACACTGTGCGTTTCTTATATTCTAAGTTTTTCAGTGCAACTCACTCATATACTATGTACTACACTGTGCGTTTCTTATATTCTAAGTTTTTCAGTGCAACTCACTCATATACTATGTACTACACTGTGCGTATCTTATATTCTAAGTTTTTCAGTGCAACTCACTCATATACTATGTACTACACTGTGCGTTTCTTATATTCTAAGTTTTTCAGTGCAACTCACTCATATACTATGTACTACACTGTGCGTTTCTTATATTCTAAGTTTTTCGTGCAACTCACTCATATACTATGTACTACACTGTGCGTTTCTTATATTCTAAGTTTTTCAGTGCAACTCACTCATATACTATGTACTACACTGTGCGTTTCTTATATTCTAAGTTTTTCAGTGCAACTCACTCATATACTATGTACTACACTGTGCGTTTCTTATATTCTAAGTTTTTCAGTGCAACTCACTCATATACTATGTACTACACTGTGCATTTCGTGTAATGCGGGTTTTTCAGTAAATTCTAAGTTTTTCAGTGCAACTCACTCATATACTATGTACTACACTGTACGTTTCTTATATTCTAAGTTTTTCAGTGCAACTCACTCATATACTATGTACTACACTGTGCGTTTCTTATATTCTAAGTTTTTCAGTGCAACTCACTCATATACTATGTACTACACTGTGCATTTCTTATATTCTAAGTTTTTCAGTGCAACTCACTCATATACTATGTACTACACTGTGCGTTTCTTATATTCTAAGTTTTTCAGTGCAACTCACTCATATTCTATGTACTACGCTGTGCGTTTCTTATATTCTAAGTTTTTCAGTGCAACTCACTCATATACTATGTACTACACTGTGCATTTCGTGTAATGCGGGTTTTTCAGTAAATTCTAAGTTTTTCAGTGCAACTCAGTCATATACTATGTACTACACTGGGCGTTTCTTATATTCTAAGTTTTTCAGTGCAACTCACTCATATACTATGTACTACACTGTGCGTTTCTTATATTCTAAGTTTTTCAGTGCAACTCATTCATATACTATGTACTACACTGTGCGTTTCTTAAATTCTAAGTTTTTCAGTGCAACTCACTCATATACTATGTACTACACTGTGCGTTTCTTATATTCTAAGATTTTCAGTGCAACTCACTCATATACTATGTACTACACTGTGCGTTTCTTATATTCTAAGTTTTTCAGTGCAACTCACTCATATACTATGTACTACACTGTGCATTTCTTATATTCTAAGTTTTTCAGTGCAACTCACTCATATACTATGTACTACACTGTGCGTTTCTTATATTCTAAGTTTTTCAGTGCAACTCACTCATATACTATGTACTACACTGTGCGTTTCTTATATTCTAAGTTTTTCAGTGCAACTCACTCATATACTATGTACTACACTGTGCGTTTCTTATATTCTAAGTTTTTCAGTGCAACTCACTCATATACTATGTACTACACTGTGCGTTTCTTATATTCTAAGTTTTTCAGTGCAACTCACTCATATACTATGTACTACACTGTGCATTTCGTGTAATGCGGGTTTTTCAGTAAATTCTAAGTTTTTCAGTGCAACTCACTCATATACTATGTACTACACTGTACGTTTCTTATATTCTAAGTTTTTCAGTGCAACTCACTCATATACTATGTACTACACTGTGCGTTTCTTATATTCTAAGTTTTTCAGTGCAACTCACTCATGTACTATGTACTACACTGTGCGTGTCTTATATTCTAAGTTTTTCAGTGAAACTCACTCATATACTATGTACTACACTGTGCGTTTCTTATATTCTAAGTTTTTCAGTGCAACTCAATCATATACTATGTACTACACTGTGCGTTTCTTATATTCTAAGTTTTTCAGTGCAACTCACTCATATACTATGTACTACACTGTGCGTTTCTTATATTCTAAGTTTTTCAGTGCAACTCACTCATATACTATGTACTACACTGTGCGTTTCTTAAATTCTAAGTTTTTCAGTGCAACTCACTCATATACTATGTAATACACTGTGCGTTTCTTATATTCTAAGTTTTTCATTGCAACTCACTCATATACTATGTACTACACTGTGTGTTTCTGATATTCTAAGTTTTTCAGTGCAACTCACTCATATACTATGTACTACACTGTGCATTTCGTGTAATGCGGGTTTTTCAGTAAATTCTAAGTTTTTCAGAGCAACTCACTCATATACTATGAACTACACTGTGCGTTTCTTATATTCTAAGTTTTTCAGTGCAACTCACTCATATACTATGTACTACACTGTGCGTTTCTTATATTCTAAGTTTTTCAGTGCAACTCACTCATATACTATGTACTACACTGTGCGTGTCTTATATTCTAAGTTTTTCAGTGCAACTCACTCATATACTATGTACTACACTGTGCGTTTCTTATATTCTAAGTTTTTCAGTGCAACTCACTCATATACTATGTACTACACTGTGCGTTTCTTATATTCTAAGTTTTTCTGTGCAACTCACTCATATACTATGTACTACACTGTGCGTTTCTTATATTCTAAGTTTTTCAGTGCAACTCACTCATATACTATGTACTACACTGTGCGTTTCTTATATTCTAAGTTTTTCAGTGCAACTCACTCATATACTATGTACTACACTGTGCGTTTCTTAAATTCTAAGTTTTTCAGTGCAACTCACTCATATACTATGTACTACACTGTGCGTTTCTTATATTCTAAGTTTTTCATTGCAACTCACTCATATACTATGTACTACACTGTGCGTTTCTTATATTCTAATTTTTCAGTGCAACTCACTCATATACTATGTACTACACTGTGCATTTCGTGTAATGCGGGTTTTTCAGTAAATTCTAAGTTCTTCAGTGCAACTCACTAATATACTATGTACTACACTGTGCGTTTCTTATATTCTAAGTTTTTCAGTGCAACTCACTCATATACTATGTACTACACTGTGCATTTCTTATATTCTAAGTTTTTCAGTGCAACTCACTCATATACTATGTACTACACTGTGCGTTTCTTATATTCTAAGTTTTTCAGTGCAACTCACTCATATACTATGTACTACACTGTGCGTTTCTTAAATTCTAAGTTTTTCAGTGCAACTCACTCATATACTATGTACTACACTGTGCGTTTCTTATATTGTAAGTTTTTCAGTGCAACTCACTCATATACTATGTACTACACTGTGCGTTTCTTATATTCTAAGTTTTTCAGTGCAACTCACTCATATACTATATACTACACTGTGCATTTCGTGTAATGCGGGTTTTTCAGTAAATTCTAAGTTTTTCAGTGCAACTCACTCATATACTATGAACTACACTTGCGTTTCTTATATTCTAAGTTTTTCAGTGCAACTCACTCATATACCATGTACTACACTGTGCGTTTCTTATATTCTAAGTTTTTCAGTGCAACTCACTCATATACTATGTACTACACTGTGCGTTTCTTATATTCTAAGTTTTTCAGTGCAACTCACTCATATACTATGTACTACACTGTGCGTTTCTTATATTCTAAGTTTTTCAGTGCAACTCACTCATATACTATGTACTACACTGTGCGTTTCTTATATTCTAAGTTTTTCAGTGCAACTCACTCATATACTATGTACTACACTGTGCGTTTCTTATATTCTAAGTTTTTCAATGCAACTCACTCATATACTATGTACTACACTGTGCGTTTCTTATATTCTAAGTTTTTCAGTGCAACTCACTCATATACTATGTACTACACTGTGCGTTTCTTATATTCTAAGTTTTTCAGTGCAACTCACTCATATACTATGTACTACACTGTGCGTTTCTTATATTCTAAGTTTTTCAGTGCAACTCACTCATATACTATGTACTACACTGTGCGTTTCTTATATTCTAAGTTTTTCAGTGCAATTCACTCATATACTATGTACTACACTGTGCGTTTCTTATATTCTAAGTTTTTCAATGCAACTCACTCATATACTATGTACTACACTCTGCGTTTCTTATATTCTAAGTTTTTCAGTGCAACTCACTCATATACTATGTACTACACTGTGCATTTCGTGTAATGCGGGTTTTTCAGTAAGTTCTAAGTTTTTCAGTGCAACTCACTGATATACTATGTACTACACTGTGCTTTTCTTCTATTCTAAGTTTTTCAGTGCAACTCACTCATATACTATGTACTACATTTTGCGTTTCTTAAATTCTAAGTTTTTCAGTGCAACTCACTCATACACTATGTACTACAATGTGCGTTTCTTATATTCTAAGTTTTTCAGTGCAACTCACTCATATACTATGTACTACACTGTGCATTTCTTGTAATGCGGGTTTTTCAGTAAATTCTAAGTTTTTCAGTGCAACTCACTCATATACTATGTACTACACTGTGCGTTTCTTATATTCTAAGTTTTTCAGTGCAACTCACTCATATACTATATACTACACTGTGCGTTTCTTATATTCTAAGTTTTTCAGTGCAACTCACTCATATACTATGTACTACACTGTGCGTTTCTTATATTCTAAGTTTTTCAGTGCAACTCACTCATATACTATGTACTACACTGTGCGTTTCTTATATTCTAAGTTTTTCAGTGCAACTCACTCATATACTATGTACTACACTGTGCGTTTCTTATATTCTAAGTTTTTCAGTGCAACTCACTCATATACTATGTACTACACTGTGCGTTTCTTAAATTCTAAGTTTTTCAGTGCAACTCACTCATATACTATGTAATACACTGTGCGTTTCTTATATTCTAAGTTTTTCATTGCAACTCACTCATATACTATGTACTACACTGTGTGTTTCTTATATTCTAAGTTTTTCAGTGCAACTCACTCATATACTATGTACTACACTGTGCATTTCGTGTAATGCGGGTTTTTCAGTAAATTCTAAGTTTTTCAGTGCAACTCACTCATATACTATGTACTACACTGTGCGTTTCTTATATTCTAAGTTTTTCAGTGCAACTCACTCATATACTATATACTACACTGTGCATTTCGTGTAATGCGGGTTTTTCAGTAAATTCTAAGTTTTTCAGAGCAACTCACTCATATACTATGAACTACACTGTGCGTTTCTTATATTCTAAGTTTTTCAGTGCAACTCACTCATATACTATGTACTACACTGTGCGTTTCTTATATTCTAAGTTTTTCAGTGCAACTCACTCATATACTATGTACTACACTGTGCGTTTCTTATATTCTAAGTTTTTCAGTGCAACTCACTCATATACTATGTACTACACTGTGCGTTTCTTATATTCTAAGTTTTTCAGTGCAACTCACTCATATACTATGTACTACACTGTGCGTTTCTTATATTCTAAGTTTTTCAGTGCAACTCACTCATATACTATGTACTACACTGTGCGTTTCTTATATTCTAAGTTTTTCTGTGCAACTCACTCATATACTATGTACTACACTGTGCGTTTCTTATATTCTAAGTTTTTCAGTGCAACTCACTCATATACTATGTACTACACTGTGCATTTCGTGTAATGCGGGTTTTTCAGTAAATTCTAAGTTCTTCAGTGCAACTCACTAATATACTATGTACTACACTGTGCGTTTCTTATATTCTAAGTTTTTCAGTGCAACTCACTCATATACTATGTACTACACTGTGCATTTCTTATATTCTAAGTTTTTCAGTGCAACTCACTCATATACTATGTACTACACTGTGCGTTTCTTATATTCTAAGTTTTTCAGTGCAACTCACTCATATACTATGTACTACACTGTGCGTTTCTTAAATTCTAAGTTTTTCAGTGCAACTCACTCATATACTATGTACTACACTGTGCGTTTCTTATATTCTAAGTTTTTCAGTGCAACTCACTCATATACTATGTACTACACTGTGTGTTTCTTATATTCTAAGTTTTTCAGTGCAACTCACTCATATACTATGTACTACACTGTGCATTTCGTGTAATGCGGGTTTTTCAGTAAATTCTAAGTTTTTCAGTGCAACTCACTCATATACTATGTACTACACTGTGCGTTTCTTATATTCTAAGTTTTTCAGTGCAACTCACTCATATACTATATACTACACTGTGCATTTCGTGTAATGCGGGTTTTTCAGTAAATTCTAAGTTTTTCAGTGCAACTCACTCATATACTATGAACTACACTGTGCGTTTCTTATATTCTAAGTTTTTCAGTGCAACTCACTCATATACTATGTACTACACTGTGCGTTTCTTATATTCTAAGTTTTTCAGTGCAACTCACTCATATACTATGTACTACACTGTGCGTTTCTTATATTCTAAGTTTTTCAGTGCAACTCACTCATATACTATGTACTACACTGTGTGTTTCTTATATTCTAAGTTTTTCAGTGCAACTCACTCATATACTATGTACTACACTGTGCATTTCGTGTAATGCGGGTTTTTCAGTAAATTCTAAGTTTTTCAGTGCAACTCACTCATATACTATGTACTACACTGTGCGTTTCTTATATTCTAAGTTTTTCAGTGCAACTCACTCATATACTATATACTACACTGTGCATTTCGTGTAATGCGGGTTTTTCAGTAAATTCTAAGTTTTTCAGAGCAACTCACTCATATACTATGAACTACACTGTGCGTTTCTTATATTCTAAGTTTTTCAGTGCAACTCACTCATATACTATGTACTACACTGTGCGTTTCTTATATTCTAAGTTTTTCAGTGCAACTCACTCATATACTATGTACTACACTGTGCGTTTCTTATATTCTAAGTTTTTCAGTGCAACTCACTCATATACTATGTACTACACTGTGCGTTTCTTATATTCTAAGTTTTTCAGTGCAACTCACTCATATACTATGTACTACACTGTGCGTTTCTTATATTCTAAGTTTTTCAGTGCAACTCACTCATATACTATGTACTACACTGTGCGTTTCTTATATTCTAAGTTTTTCTGTGCAACTCACTCATATACTATGTACTACACTGTGCGTTTCTTATATTCTAAGTTTTTCAGTGCAACTCACTCATATACTATGTACTACACTGTGCATTTCGTGTAATGCGGGTTTTTCAGTAAATTCTAAGTTCTTCAGTGCAACTCACTAATATACTATGTACTACACTGTGCGTTTCTTATATTCTAAGTTTTTCAGTGCAACTCACTCATATACTATGTACTACACTGTGCGTTTCTTATATTCTAAGTTTTTCAGTGCAACTCACTCATATACTATGTACTACACTGTGCGTTTCTTATATTCTAAGTTTTTCTGTGCAACTCACTCATATACTATGTACTACACTGTGCGTTTCTTATATTCTAAGTTTTTCAGTGCAACTCACTCATATACTATGTACTACACTGTGCGTTTCTTATATTCTAAGTTTTTCAGTGCAACTCACTCATATACTATGTACTACACTGTGCGTTTCTTATATTCTAAGTTTTTCAGTGCAACTCACTCATATACTATGTACTACACTGTGTGTTTCTTATATTCTAAGTTTTTCAGTGCAACTCACTCATATACTATGTACTACACTGTGCATTTCGTGTAATGCGGGTTTTTCAGTAAATTCTAAGTTTTTCAGTGCAACTCACTCATATACTATGTACTACACTGTGCGTTTCTTATATTCTAAGTTTTTCAGTGCAACTCACTCATATACTATATACTACACTGTGCATTTCGTGTAATGCGGGTTTTTCAGTAAATTCTAAGTTTTTCAGAGCAACTCACTCATATACTATGAACTACACTGTGCGTTTCTTATATTCTAAGTTTTTCAGTGCAACTCACTCATATACTATGTACTACACTGTGCGTTTCTTATATTCTAAGTTTTTCAGTGCAACTCACTCATATACTATGTACTACACTGTGCGTTTCTTATATTCTAAGTTTTTCAGTGCAACTCACTCATATACTATGTACTACACTGTGCGTTTCTTATATTCTAAGTTTTTCAGTGCAACTCACTCATATACTATGTACTACACTGTGCGTTTCTTATATTCTAAGTTTTTCAGTGCAACTCACTCATATACTATGTACTACACTGTGCGTTTCTTATATTCTAAGTTTTTCAGTGCAACTCACTCATATACTATGTACTACACTGTGCGTTTCTTATATTCTAAGTTTTTCAGTGCAACTCACTCATATACTATGTACTACACTGTGCGTTTCTTATATTCTAAGTTTTTCAGTGCAACTCACTCATATACTATGTACTACACTGTGCGTTTCTTAAATTCTAAGTTTTTCAGTGCAACTCACTCATATACTATGTAATACACTGTGCGTTTCTTATATTCTAAGTTTTTCATTGCAACTCACTCATATACTATGTACTACACTGTGTGTTTCTTATATTCTAAGTTTTTCAGTGCAACTCACTCATATACTATGTACTACACTGTGCATTTCGTGTAATGCGGGTTTTTCAGTAAATTCTAAGTTTTTCAGTGCAACTCACTCATATACTATGTACTACACTGTGCGTTTCTTATATTCTAAGTTTTTCAGTGCAACTCACTCATATACTATATACTACACTGTGCATTTCGTGTAATGCGGGTTTTTCAGTAAATTCTAAGTTTTTCAGAGCAACTCACTCATATACTATGAACTACACTGTGCGTTTCTTATATTCTAAGTTTTTCAGTGCAACTCACTCATATACTATGTACTACACTGTGCGTTTCTTATATTCTAAGTTTTTCAGTGCAACTCACTCATATACTATGTACTACACTGTGCGTTTCTTATATTCTAAGTTTTTCAGTGCAACTCACTCATATACTATGTACTACACTGTGCGTTTCTTATATTCTAAGTTTTTCAGTGCAACTCACTCATATACTATGTACTACACTGTGCGTTTCTTATATTCTAAGTTTTTCAGTGCAACTCACTCATATACTATGTACTACACTGTGCGTTTCTTATATTCTAAGTTTTTCTGTGCAACTCACTCATATACTATGTACTACACTGTGCGTTTCTTATATTCTAAGTTTTTCAGTGCAACTCACTCATATACTATGTACTACACTGTGCATTTCGTGTAATGCGGGTTTTTCAGTAAATTCTAAGTTCTTCAGTGCAACTCACTAATATACTATGTACTACACTGTGCGTTTCTTATATTCTAAGTTTTTCAGTGCAACTCACTCATATACTATGTACTACACTGTGCATTTCTTATATTCTAAGTTTTTCAGTGCAACTCACTCATATACTATGTACTACACTGTGCGTTTCTTATATTCTAAGTTTTTCAGTGCAACTCACTCATATACTATGTACTACACTGTGCGTTTCTTAAATTCTAAGTTTTTCAGTGCAACTCACTCATATACTATGTACTACACTGTGCGTTTCTTATATTCTAAGTTTTTCAGTGCAACTCACTCATATACTATGTACTACACTGTGTGTTTCTTATATTCTAAGTTTTTCAGTGCAACTCACTCATATACTATGTACTACACTGTGCATTTCGTGTAATGCGGGTTTTTCAGTAAATTCTAAGTTTTTCAGTGCAACTCACTCATATACTATGTACTACACTGTGCGTTTCTTATATTCTAAGTTTTTCAGTGCAACTCACTCATATACTATATACTACACTGTGCATTTCGTGTAATGCGGGTTTTTCAGTAAATTCTAAGTTTTTCAGTGCAACTCACTCATATACTATGAACTACACTGTGCGTTTCTTATATTCTAAGTTTTTCAGTGCAACTCACTCATATACTATGTACTACACTGTGCGTTTCTTATATTCTAAGTTTTTCAGTGCAACTCACTCATATACTATGTACTACACTGTGCGTTTCTTATATTCTAAGTTTTTCAGTGCAACTCACTCATATACTATGTACTACACTGTGTGTTTCTTATATTCTAAGTTTTTCAGTGCAACTCACTCATATACTATGTACTACACTGTGCATTTCGTGTAATGCGGGTTTTTCAGTAAATTCTAAGTTTTTCAGTGCAACTCACTCATATACTATGTACTACACTGTGCGTTTCTTATATTCTAAGTTTTTCAGTGCAACTCACTCATATACTATATACTACACTGTGCATTTCGTGTAATTCGGGTTTTTCAGTAAATTCTAAGTTTTTCAGAGCAACTCACTCATATACTATGAACTACACTGTGCGTTTCTTATATTCTAAGTTTTTCAGTGCAACTCACTCATATACTATGTACTACACTGTGCGTTTCTTATATTCTAAGTTTTTCAGTGCAACTCACTCATATACTATGTACTACACTGTGCGTTTCTTATATTCTAAGTTTTTCAGTGCAACTCACTCATATACTATGTACTACACTGTGCGTTTCTTATATTCTAAGTTTTTCAGTGCAACTCACTCATATACTATGTACTACACTGTGCGTTTCTTATATTCTAAGTTTTTCAGTGCAACTCACTCATATACTATGTACTACACTGTGCGTTTCTTATATTCTAAGTTTTTCTGTGCAACTCACTCATATACTATGTACTACACTGTGCGTTTCTTATATTCTAAGTTTTTCAGTGCAACTCACTCATATACTATGTACTACACTGTGCATTTCGTGTAATGCGGGTTTTTCAGTAAATTCTAAGTTCTTCAGTGCAACTCACTAATATACTATGTACTACACTGTGCGTTTCTTATATTCTAAGTTTTTCAGTGCAACTCACTCATATACTATGTACTACACTGTGCATTTCTTATATTCTAAGTTTTTCAGTGCAACTCACTCATATACTATGTACTACACTGTGCGTTTCTTATATTCTAAGTTTTTCAGTGCAACTCACTCATATACTATGTACTACACTGTGCGTTTCTTAAATTCTAAGTTTTTCAGTGCAACTCACTCATATACTATGTACTACACTGTGCGTTTCTTATATTCTAAGTTTTTCAGTGCAACTCACTCATATACTATGTACTACACTGTGTGTTTCTTATATTCTAAGTTTTTCAGTGCAACTCACTCATATACTATGTACTACACTGTGCATTTCGTGTAATGCGGGTTTTTCAGTAAATTCTAAGTTTTTCAGTGCAACTCACTCATATACTATGTACTACACTGTGCGTTTCTTATATTCTAAGTTTTTCAGTGCAACTCACTCATATACTATATACTACACTGTGCATTTCGTGTAATGCGGGTTTTTCAGTAAATTCTAAGTTTTTCAGTGCAACTCACTCATATACTATGAACTACACTGTGCGTTTCTTATATTCTAAGTTTTTCAGTGCAACTCACTCATATACTATGTACTACACTGTGCGTTTCTTATATTCTAAGTTTTTCAGTGCAACTCACTCATATACTATGTACTACACTGTGCGTTTCTTATATTCTAAGTTTTTCAGTGCAACTCACTCATATACTATGTACTACACTGTGTGTTTCTTATATTCTAAGTTTTTCAGTGCAACTCACTCATATACTATGTACTACACTGTGCATTTCGTGTAATGCGGGTTTTTCAGTAAATTCTAAGTTTTTCAGTGCAACTCACTCATATACTATGTACTACACTGTGCGTTTCTTATATTCTAAGTTTTTCAGTGCAACTCACTCATATACTATATACTACACTGTGCATTTCGTGTAATGCGGGTTTTTCAGTAAATTCTAAGTTTTTCAGAGCAACTCACTCATATAATATGAACTACACTGTGCGTTTCTTATATTCTAAGTTTTTCAGTGCAACTCACTCATATACTATGTACTACACTGTGCGTTTCTTATATTCTAAGTTTTTCAGTGCAACTCACTCATATACTATGTACTACACTGTGCGTTTCTTATATTCTAAGTTTTTCAGTGCAACTCACTCATATACTATGTACTACACTGTGCGTTTCTTATATTCTAAGTTTTTCAGTGCAACTCACTCATATACTATGTACTACACTGTGCGTTTCTTATATTCTAAGTTTTTCAGTGCAACTCACTCATATACTATGTACTACACTGTGCGTTTCTTATATTCTAAGTTTTTCTGTGCAACTCACTCATATACTATGTACTACACTGTGCGTTTCTTATATTCTAAGTTTTTCAGTGCAACTCACTCATATACTATGTACTACACTGTGCATTTCGTGTAATGCGGGTTTTTCAGTAAATTCTAAGTTCTTCAGTGCAACTCACTAATATACTATGTACTACACTGTGCGTTTCTTATATTCTAAGTGTTTCAGTGCAACTCACTCATATACTATGTACTACACTGTGCATTTCTTATATTCTAAGTTTTTCAGTGCAACTCACTCATATACTATGTACTACACTGTGCGTTTCTTATATTCTAAGTTTTTCAGTGCAACTCACTCATATACTATGTACTACACTGTGCGTTTCTTAAATTCTAAGTTTTTCAGTGCAACTCACTCATATACTATGTACTACACTGTGCGTTTCTTATATTCTAAGTTTTTCAGTGCAACTCACTCATATACTATGTACTACACTGTGTGTTTCTTATATTCTAAGTTTTTCAGTGCAACTCACTCATATACTATGTACTACACTGTGCATTTCGTGTAATGCGGGTTTTTCAGTAAATTCTAAGTTTTTCAGTGCAACTCACTCATATACTATGTACTACACTGTGCGTTTCTTATATTCTAAGTTTTTCAGTGCAACTCACTCATATACTATATACTACACTGTGCATTTCGTGTAATGCGGGTTTTTCAGTAAATTCTAAGTTTTTCAGTGCAACTCACTCATATACTATGAACTACACTGTGCGTTTCTTATATTCTAAGTTTTTCAGTGCAACTCACTCATATACTATGTACTACACTGTGCGTTTCTTATATTCTAAGTTTTTCAGTGCAACTCACTCATATACTATGTACTACACTGTGCGTTTCTTATATTCTAAGTTTTTCAGTGCAACTCACTCATATACTATGTACTACACTGTGCGTTTCTTATATTCTAAGTTTTTCAGTGCAACTCACTCATATACTATGTACTACACTGTGCGTTTCTTATATTCTAAGTTTTTCTGTGCAACTCACTCATATACTATGTACTACACTGTGCGTTTCTTATATTCTAAGTTTTTCAGTGCAACTCACTCATATACTATGTACTACACTGTGCGTTTCTTATATTCTAAGTTTTTCAGTGCAACTCACTCATATACTATGTACTACACTGTGCGTTTCTTATATTCTAAGTTTTTCTGTGCAACTCACTCATATACTATGTACTACACTGTGCGTTTCTTATATTCTAAGTTTTTCAGTGCAACTCACTCATATACTATGTACTACACTGTGTGTTTCTTATATTCTAAGTTTTTCAGTGCAACTCACTCATATACTATGTACTACACTGTGCATTTCGTGTAATGCGGGTTTTTCAGTAAATTCTAAGTTCTTCAGTGCAACTCACTAATATACTATGTACTACACTGTGCGTTTCTTATATTCTAAGTTTTTCAGTGCAACTCACTCATATACTATGTACTACACTGTGCATTTCTTATATTCTAAGTTTTTCAGTGCAACTCACTCATATACTATGTACTACACTGTGTGTTTCTTATATTCTAAGTTTTTCAGTGCAACTCACTCATATACTATGTACTACACTGTGCATTTCGTGTAATGCGGGTTTTTCAGTAAATTCTAAGTTTTTCAGTGCAACTCCCTCATATACTATGTACTACACTGTGCGTTTCTTATATTCTAAGTTTTTCAGTGCAACTCACTCATATACTATATACTACACTGTGCATTTCGTGTAATGCGGGTTTTTCAGTAAATTCTAAGTTTTTCAGTGCAACTCACTCATATACTATGAACTACACTGTGCGTTTCTTATATTCTAAGTTTTTCAGTGCAACTCACTCATATACTATGTACTACACTGTGCGTTTCTTATATTCTAAGTTTTTCAGTGCAACTCACTCATATACTATGTACTACACTGTGCGTTTCTTATATTCTAAGTTTTTCAGTGCAACTCACTCATATACTATGTACTACACTGTGCGTTTCTTATATTCTAAGTTTTTCAGTGCAACTCACTCATATACTATGTACTACACTGTGCGTTTCTTATATTCTAAGTTTTTCTGTGCAACTCACTCATATACTATGTACTACACTGTGCGTTTCTTATATTCTAAGTTTTTCAGTGCAACTCACTCATATACTATGTACTACACTGTGCATTTCGTGTAATGCGGGTTTTTCAGTAAATTCTAAGTTCTTCAGTGCAACTCACTAATATACTATGTACTACACTGTGCGTTTCTTATATTCTAAGTTTTTCAGTGCAACTCACTCATATACTATGTACTACACTGTGCATTTCTTATATTCTAAGTTTTTCAGTGCAACTCACTCATATACTATGTACTACACTGTGCGTTTCTTATATTCTAAGTTTTTCAGTGCAACTCACTCATATACTATGTACTACACTGTGCGTTTCTTAAATTCTAAGTTTTTCAGTGCAACTCACTCATATACTATGTACTACACTGTGCGTTTCTTATATTCTAAGTTTTTCAGTGCAACTCACTCATATACTATGTTCTACACTGTGTGTTTCTTATATTCTAAGTTTTTCAGTGCAACTCACTCATATACTATGTACTACACTGTGCATTTCGTGTAATGCGGGTTTTTCAGTAAATTCTAAGTTTTTCAGTGCAACTCACTCATATACTATGTACTACACTCTGCGTTTCTTATATTCTAAGTTTTTCAGTGCAACTCACTCATATACTATATACTACACTGTGCATTTCGTGTAATGCGGGTTTTTCAGTAAATTCTAAGTTTTTCAGTGCAACTAACTCATATACTATGAACTACACTGTGCGTTTCTTATATTCTAAGTTTTTCAGTGCAACTCACTCATATACTATGTACTACACTGTGCGTTTCTTATATTCTAAGTTTTTCAGTGCAACTCACTCATATACTATGTACTACACTGTGCGTTTCTTATATTCTAAGTTTTTCAGTGCAACTCACTCATATACTATGTACTACACTGTGTGTTTCTTATATTCTAAGTTTTTCAGTGCAACTCACTCATATACTATGTACTACACTGTGCATTTCGTGTAATGCGGGTTTTTCAGTAAATTCTAAGTTTTTCAGTGCAACTCACTCATATACTATGTACTACACTGTGCGTTTCTTATATTCTAAGTTTTTCAGTGCAACTCACTCATATACTATATACTACACTGTGCATTTCGTGTAATGCGGGTTTTTCAGTAAATTCTAAGTTTTTCAGAGCAACTCACTCATATACTATGAACTACACTGTGCGTTTCTTATATTCTAAGTTTTTCAGTGCAACTCACTCATATACTATGTACTACACTGTGCGTTTCTTATATTCTAAGTTTTTCAGTGCAACTCACTCATATACTATGTACTACACTGTGCGTTTCTTATATTCTAAGTTTTTCAGTGCAACTCACTCATATACTATGTACTACACTGTGCGTTTCTTATATTCTAAGTTTTTCAGTGCAACTCACTCATATACTATGTACTACACTGTGCGTTTCTTATATTCTAAGTTTTTCAGTGCAACTCACTCATATACTATGTACTACACTGTGCGTTTCTTATATTCTAAGTTTTTCTGTGCAACTCACTCATATACTATGTACTACACTGTGCGTTTCTTATATTCTAAGTTTTTCAGTGCAACTCACTCATATACTATGTACTACACTGTGCGTTTCTTATATTCTAAGTTTTTCAGTGCAACTCACTCATATACTATGTACTACACTGTGCGTTTCTTAAATTCTAAGTTTTTCAGTGCAACTCACTCATATACTATGTACTACACTGTGCGTTTCTTATATTCTAAGTTTTTCATTGCAACTCACTCATATACTATGTACTACACTGTGCGTTTCTTATATTCTAAGTTTTTCAGTGCAACTCACTCATATACTATGTACTACACTGTGCATTTCGTGTAATGCGGGTTTTTCAGTAAATTCTAAGTTCTTCAGTGCAACTCACTAATATACTATGTACTACACTGTGCGTTTCTTATATTCTAAGTTTTTCAGTGCAACTCACTCATATACTATGTACTACACTGTGCATTTCTTATATTCTAAGTTTTTCAGTGCAACTCACTCATATACTATGTACTACACTGTGCGTTTCTTATATTCTAAGTTTTTCAGTGCAACTCACTCATATACTATGTACTACACTGTGCGTTTCTTAAATTCTAAGTTTTTCAGTGCAACTCACTCATATACTATGTACTACACTGTGCGTTTCTTATATTCTAAGTTTTTCAGTGCAACTCACTCATATACTATGTACTACACTGTGTGTTTCTTATATTCTAAGTTTTTCAGTGCAACTCACTCATATACTATGTACTACACTGTGCATTTCGTGTAATGCGGGTTTTTCAGTAAATTCTAAGTTTTTCAGTGCAACTCACTCATATACTATGTACTACACTGTGCGTTTCTTATATTCTAAGTTTTTCAGTGCAACTCACTCATATATTATATACTACACTGTGCATTTCGTGTAATGCGGGTTTTTCAGTAAATTCTAAGTTTTTCAGTGCAACTCACTCATATACTATGAACTACACTGTGCGTTTCTTAAATTCTAAGTTTTTCAGTGCAACTCACTCATATACTATGTACTACACTGTGCGTTTCTTATATTCTAAGTTTTTCAGTGCAACTCACTCATATACTATGTACTACACTGTGCGTTTCTTATATTCTAAGTTTTTCAGTGCAACTCACTCATATACTATGTACTACACTGTGCGTTTCTTATATTCTAAGTTTTTCAGTGCAACTCACTCATATACTATGTACTACACTGTGCGTTTCTTATATTCTAAGTTTTTCAGTGCAACTCACTCATATACTATGTACTACACTGTGCGTTTCTTATATTCTAAGTTTTTCAGTGCAACTCACTCATATACTATGTACTACACTGTGCATTTCGTGTAATGCGGGTTTTTCAGTAAGTTCTAAGTTTTTCAGTGCAACTCACTCATATACTATGTACTACACTGTGCTTTTCTTATATTCTAAGTTTTTCAGTGCAACTCACTCATATACTATGTACTACACTGTGCGTTTCTTATATTCTAAGTTTTTCAGTGCAACTCACTCATATACTATGTACTACACTGTGCGTTTCTTATATTCTAAGTTTTTCAGTGCAACTCACTCATATACTATGTACTACACTGTGCGTTTCTTATATTCTAAGTTTTTCAGTGCAACTCACTCATATACTATGTACTACACTGTGCGTTTCTTATATTCTAAGTTTTTCAGTGCAACTCACTCATATACTATGTACTACACTGTGCGTTTCTTATATTCTAAGTTTTTCAGTGCAACTCACTCATATACTATGTACTACACTGTGCGTTTCTTATATTCAAAGTTTTTCAGTGCAACTCACTCATATACTATGTACTACACTGTGCGTTTCTTATATTCTAAGTTTTTCAGTGCAACTCACTCATATACTATGTACTACACTGTGCGTTTCTTATATTCTAAGTTTTTCAATGCAACTCACTCATATACTATGTACTACACTGTGCGTTTCTTATATTCTAAGTTTTTCAGTGCAACTCACTCATATACTATGTACTACACTGTGCATTTCGTGTAATGCGGGTTTTTCAGTAAGTTCTAAGTTTTTCAGTGCAACTCACTCATATACTATGTACTACACTGTGCTTTTCTTATATTCTAAGTTTTTCAGTGCAACTCACTCATATACTATGTACTACACTGTGCGTTTCTTATATTCTAAGTTTTTCAGTGCAACTCACTCATATACTATGTACTACACTGTGCGTTTCTTATATTCTAAGTTTTTCAGTGCAACTCACTCATATACTATGTACTACACTGTGCGTTTCTTATATTCTAAGTTTTTCAGTGCAACTCACTCATATACTATGTACTACACTGTGCGTTTCTTATATTCTAAGTTTTTCAGTGCAACTCACTCATATACTATGTACTACACTGTGCATTTCTTATATTCTAAGTTTTTCAGTGCAACTCACTCATATACTATGTACTACACTGTGCGTTTCTTATATTCTAAGTTTTTCAATGCAACTCACTCATATACTATGTACTACACTGTGCGTTTCTTATATTCTAAGTTTTTCAGTGCAACTCACTCATATACTATGTACTACACTGTGCGTTTCTTATATTCTAAGTTTTTCAGTGCAACTCACTCATATACTATGTACTACACTGTGCGTTTCTTATATTCTAAGTTTTTCAGTGCAACTCACTCATATACTATGTACTACACTGTGCGTTTCTTATATTCTAAGTTTTTCAGTGCAACTCACTCATATACTATGTACTACACTGTGCGTTTCTTATATTCTAAGTTTTTCAATGCAACTCACTCATATATTATGTACTACACTGTGCGTTTCTTATATTCTAAGTTTTTCAGTGCAACTCACTCATATACTATGTACTACACTGTGCATTTCGTGTAATGCGGGTTTTTCAGTAAGTTCTAAGTTTTTCAGTGCAACTCACTCATATACTATGTACTACACTGTGCTTTTCTTATATTCTAAGTTTTTCAGTGCAACTCACTCATATACTATGTACTACACTGTGCGTTTCTTATATTCTAAGTTTTTCAGTGCAACTCACTCATATACTATGTACTACACTGTGCGTTTCTTATATTCTAAGTTTTTCAGTGCAACTCACTCATATACTATGTACTACACTGTGCGTTTCTTATATTCTAAGTTTTTCAGTGCAACTCACTCATATACTATGTACTACACTGTGCGTTTCTTATATTCTAAGTTTTTCAGTGCAACTCACTCATATACTATGTACTACACTGTGCGTTTCTTATATTCTAAGTTTTTCAGTGCAACTCACTCATATACTATGTACTACACTGTGCGTTTCTTATATTCTAAGTTTTTCAGTGCAACTCACTCATATACTATGTACTACACTGTGCGTTTCTTATATTCTAAGTTTTTCAGTGCAACTCACTCATATACTATGTACTACACTGTGCGTTTCTTATATTCTAAGTTTTTCAATGCAACTCACTCATATACTATGTACTACACTGTGCGTTTCTTATATTCTAAGTTTTTCAGTGCAACTCACTCATATACTATGTACTACACTCTGCATTTCGTGTAATGCGGGTTTTTCAGTAAGTTCTAAGTTTTTCAGTGCAACTCACTCATATACTATGTACTACACTGTGCTTTTCTTATATTCTAAGTTTTTCAGTGCAACTCACTCATATACTATGTACTACACTGTGCGTTTCTTATATTCTAAGTTTTTCAGTGCAACTCACTCATATACTATGTACTACACTGTGCGTTTCTTATATTCTAAGTTTTTCAGTGCAACTCACTCATATACTATGTACTACACTGTGCGTTTCTTATATTCTAAGTTTTTCAGTGCAACTCACTCATATACTATGTACTACACTGTGCGTTTCTTATATTCTAAGTTTTTCAGTGCAACTCACTCATATACTATGTACTACACTGTGCATTTCTTATATTCTAAGTTTTTCAGTGAAACTCACTCATATACTATGTACTACACTGTGCGTTTCTTATATTCTAAGTTTTTCAATGCAACTCACTCATATACTATGTACTACACTGTGCGTTTCTTATATTCTAAGTTTTTCAGTGCAACTCACTCATATACTATGTACTACACTGTGCGTTTCTTATATTCTAAGTTTTTCAGTGCAACTCACTCATATACTATGTACTACACTGTGCGTTTCTTATATTCTAAGTTTTTCAGTGCAACTCACTCATATACTATGTACTACACTGTGCGTTTCTTATATTCTAAGTTTTTCAGTGCAACTCACTCATATACTATGTACTACACTGTGCATTTCTTATATTCTAAGTTTTTCAGTGCAACTCACTCATATACTATGTACTACACTGTGCGTTTCTTATATTCTAAGTTTTTCAATGCAACTCACTCATATACTATGTACTACACTGTGCGTTTCTTATATTCTAAGTTTTTCAGTGCAACTCACTCATATACTATGTACTACACTGTGCGTTTCTTATATTCTAAGTTTTTCAGTGCAACTCACTCATATACTATGTACTACACTGTGCGTTTCTTATATTCTAAGTTTTTCAGTGCAACTCACTCATATACTATGTACTACACTGTGCGTTTCTTATATTCTAAGTTTTTCAGTGCAACTCACTCATATACTATGTACTACACTGTGCGTTTCTTATATTCTAAGTTTTTCAATGCAACTCACTCATATACTATGTACTACACTGTGCGTTTCTTATATTCTAAGTTTTTCAGTGCAACTCACTCATATACTATGTACTACACTGTGCATTTCGTGTAATGCGGGTTTTTCAGTAAGTTCTAAGTTTTTCAGTGCAACTCACTCATATACTATGTACTACACTGTGCTTTTCTTATATTCTAAGTTTTTCAGTGCAACTCACTCATATACTATGTACTACACTGTGCGTTTCTTATATTCTAAGTTTTTCAGTGCAACTCACTCATATACTATGTACTACACTGTGCGTTTCTTATATTCTAAGTTTTTCAGTGCAACTCACTCATATACTATGTACTACACTGTGCGTTTCTTATATTCTAAGTTTTTCAGTGCAACTCACTCATATACTATGTACTACACTGTGCGTTTCTTATATTCTAAGTTTTTCAGTGCAACTCACTCATATACTATGTACTACACTGTGCGTTTCTTATATTCTAAGTTTTTCAGTGCAACTCACTCGTATACTATGTACTACACTGTGCGTTTCTTATATTCTAAGTTTTTCAGTGCAACTCACTCATATACTATGTACTACACTGTGCGTTTCTTATATTCTAAGTTTTTCAGTGCAACTCACTCATATACTATGTACTACACTGTGCGTTTCTTATATTCTAAGTTTTTCAATGCAACTCACTCATATACTATGTACTACACTGTGCGTTTCTTATATTCTAAGTTTTTCAGTGCAACTCACTCATATACTATGTACTACACTCTGCATTTCGTGTAATGCG
Source organism: Mus caroli (assembly GCF_978045245.1). Lineage (NCBI taxonomy): Eukaryota > Metazoa > Chordata > Mammalia > Rodentia > Muridae > Mus > Mus caroli. Next base: position 1,083,046 of record NW_028227283.1, read on the forward strand.
GGTTTTTCAGTAAGTTCTAAGTTTTTCAGTGCAACTCACTCATATACTATGTACTACACTGTGCTTTTCTTATATTCTAAGTTTTTCAGTGCAACTCACTCATATACTATGTACTACACTGTGCGTTTCTTATATTCTAAGTTTTTCAGTGCAACTCACTCATATACTATGTACTACACTGTGCGTTTCTTATATTCTAAGTTTTTCAGTGCAACTCACTCATATACTATGTACTACACTGTGCGTTTCTTATATTCTAAGTTTTTCAGTGCAACTCACTCATATACTATGTACTACACTGTGCGTTTCTTATATTCTAAGTTTTTCAGTGCAACTCACTCATATACTATGTACTACACTGTGCATTTCTTATATTCTAAGTTTTTCAGTGAAACTCACTCATATACTATGTACTACACTGTGCGTTTCTTATATTCTAAGTTTTTCAATGCAACTCACTCATATACTATGTACTACACTGTGCGTTTCTTATATTCTAAGTTTTTCAGTGCAACTCACTCATATACTATGTACTACACTGTGCGTTTCTTATATTCTAAGTTTTTCAGTGCAACTCACTCATATACTATGTACTACACTGTGCGTTGCTTATATTCTAAGTTTTTCAGTGCAACTCACTCATATACTATATACTACACTGTGCATTTCGTGTAATGCGGGTTTTTCAGTAAATTCTAAGTTTTTCAGTGCAACTCACTCATATACTATGAACTACACTGTACGTTTCTTATATTCTAAGTTTTTCAGTGCAACTCACTCATATACTATGTACTACACTGTGCGTTTCTTATATTCTAAGTTTTTCAGTGCAACTTACTCATATACTATGTACTACACTGTGCGTTTCTTATATTCTAAGTTTTTCAGTGCAACTCACTCATATACTATGTACTACACTGTGCGTTTCTTATATTCTAAGTTTTTCAGTGCAACTCACTCATATACTATGTACTACACTGTGCGTTTCTTATATTCTAAGTTTTTCAGTGCAACTCACTCATATACTATGTACTACACTGTGCGTTTCTTATATTCTAAGTTTTTCAGTGCAACTCACTCATATACTATGTACTACACTGTGCATTTCGTGTAATGCGGGTTTTTCAGTAAGTTCTAAGTTTTTCAGTGCAACTCACTCATATACTATGTACTACACTGTGCTTTTCTTATATTCTAAGTTTTTCAGTGCAACTCACTCATATACTATGTACTACACTGTGCGTTTCTTATATTCTAAGTTTTTCAGTGCAACTCACTCATATACTATGTACTACACTGTGCGTTTCTTATATTCTAAGTTTTTCAGTGCAACTCACTCATATACTATGTACTACACTGTGCGTTTCTTATATTCTAAGTTTTTCAGTGCAACTCACTCATATACTATGTACTACACTGTGCGTTTCGTATATTCTAAGTTTTTCAGTGCAACTCACTCATATACTATGTACTACACTGTGCGTTTCTTATATTCTAAGTTTTTCAGTGCAACTCACTCATATACTATGTACTACACTGTGCGTTTCTTATATTCTAAGTTTTTCAGTGCAACTCACTCACATACTATGTACTACACTGTGCGTTTCTTATATTCTAAGTTTTTCAGTGCAACTCACTCATATACTATGTACTACACTGTGCGTTTCTTATATTCTAAGTTTTTCAATGCAACTCACTCATATACTATGTACTACACTGTGCCTTTCTTATATTCTAAGTTTTTCAGTGCAACTCACTCATATACTATGTACTACACTGTGCATTTCGTGTAATGCGGGTTTTTCAGTAAGTTCTAAGTTTTTCAGTGCAACTCACTCATATACTATGTACTACACTGTGCTTTTCTTATATTCTAAGTTTTTCAGTGCAACTCACTCATATACTATGTACTACACTGTGCGTTTCTTATATTCTAAGTTTTTCAGTGCAACTCACTCATATACTATGTACTACACTGTGAGTTTCTTATATTCTAAGTTTTTCAGTGCAACTCACTCATATACTATGTACTACACTGTGCGTTTCTTATATTCTAAGTTTTTCAGTGCAACTCACTCATATACTATGTACTACACTGTGCGTTTCTTATATTCTAAGTTTTTCAGTGCAACTCACTCATATACTATGTACTACACTGTGCATTTCTTATATTCTAAGTTTTTCAGTGCAACTCACTCATATACTATGTACTACACTGTGCGTTTCTTATATTCTAAGTTTTTCAATGCAACTCACTCATATACTATGTACTACACTGTGCGTTTCTTATATTCTAAGTTTTTCAGTGCAACTCACTCATATACTATGTACTACACTGTGCGTTTCTTATATTCTAAGTTTTTCAGTGCAACTCACTCATATACTATGTACTACACTGTGCGTTGCTTATATTCTAAGTTTTTCAGTGCAACTCACTCATATACTATATACTACACTGTGCATTTCGTGTAATGCGGGTTTTTCAGTAAATTCTAAGTTTTTCAGTGCAACTCACTCATATACTATGAACTACACTGTACGTTTCTTATATTCTAAGTTTTTCAGTGCAACTCACTCATATACAATGTACTACACTGTGCGTTTCTTATATTCTAAGTTTTTCAGTGCAACTCACTCATATACTATGTACTACACTGTGCGTTTCTTATATTCTAAGTTTTTCAGTGCAACTCACTCATATACTATGTACTACACTGTGCGTTTCTTATATTCTAAGTTTTTCAGTGCAACTCACTCATATACTATGTACTACACTGTGCGTTTTTTATATTCTAAGTTTTTCAGTGCAACTTACTCATATACTATGTACTACACTGTGCGTTTCTTATATTCTAAGTTTTTCAGTGCAACTCACTCATATACTATGTACTACACTGTGCGTTTCTTATATTCTAAGTTTTTCAGTGCAACTCACTCATATACAATGTACTACACTGTGCGTTTCTTATATTCTAAGTTTTTCAATGCAACTCACTCATATACTATGTACTACACTGTGCGTTTCTTATATTCTAAGTTTTTCAGTGCAACTCACTCATATACTATGTACTACACTGTGCGTTTCTTATATTCTAAGTTTTTCAGTGCAACTCACTCATATACTATGTACTACACTGTGCATTTCGTGTAATGCGGGTTTTTCAGTAAGTTCTAAGTTTTTCAGTGCAACTCACTCATATACTATGTACTACACTGTGCTTTTCTTATATTCTAAGTTTTTCAGTGCAACTCACTCATATACTATGTACTACACTGTGCGTTTCTTATATTCTAATTTTTTCAGTGCAACTCACTCATATACTATGTACTACACTGTGCGTTTCTTATATTCTAAGTTTTTCAGTGCAACTCACTCATATACTATGTACTACACTGTGCGTTTCTTATATTCTAAGTTTTTCAGTGCAACTCACTCATATACTATGTACTACACTGTGCGTTTCTTATATTCTAAGTTTTTCAGTGCAACTCCCTCATATACTATGTACTACACTGTGCGTTTCTTATATTCTAAGTTTTTCAGTGCAACTCACTCATATACTATGTACTACACTGTGCGTTTCTTATATTCTAAGTTTTTCAGTGCAACTCACTCATATACTATGTACTACACTGTGCGTTTCTTATATTCTAAGTTTTTCAGTGCAACTCACTCATATACTATGTACTACACTGTGCGTTTCTTATATTCTAAGTTTTTCAATGCAACTCACTCATATACTATGTACTACACTGTGCGTTTCTTATATTCTAAGTTTTTCAGTGCAACTCACTCATATACTATGTACTACACTGTGCATTTCGTGTAATGCGGGTTTTTCAGTAAGTTCTAAGTTTTTCAGTGCAACTCACTCATATACTATGTACTACACTGTGCTTTTCTTATATTCTAAGTTTTTCAGTGCAACTCACTCATATACTATGTACTACACTGTGCGTTTCTTATATTCTAAGTTTTTCAGTGCAACTCACTCATATACTATGTACTACACTGTGCGTTTCTTATATTCTAAGTTTTTCAGTGCAACTCACTCATATACTATGTACTACACTGTGCGTTTCTTATATTCTAAGTTTTTCAGTGCAACTCACTCATATACTATGTACTACACTGTGCATTTCTTATATTCTAAGTTTTTCAGTGCAACTCACTCATATACTATGTACTACACTGTGCGTTTCTTATATTCTAAGTTTTTCAATGCAACTCACTCATATACTATGTACTACACTGTGCGTTTCTTATATTCTAAGTTTTTCAGTGCAACTCACTCATATACTATGTACTACACTGTGCGTTTCTTATATTCTAAGTTTTTCAGTGCAACTCACTCATATACTATGTACTACACTGTGCGTTGCTTATATTCTAAGTTTTTCAGTGCAACTCACTCATATACTATATACTACACTGTGCATTTCGTGTAATGCGGGTTTTTCAGTAAATTCTAAGTTTTTCAGTGCAACTCACTCATATACTATGAACTACACTGTACGTTTCTTATATTCTAAGTTTTTCAGTGCAACTCACTCATATACTATGTACTACACTGTGCGTTTCTTATATTCTAAGTTTTTCAGTGCAACTCACTCATATACTATGTACTACACTGTGCGTTTCTTATATTCTAAGTTTTTCAGTGCAACTCACTCATATACTATGTACTACACTGTGCGTTTCTTATATTCTAAGTTTTTCAGTGCAACTCACTCATATACTATGTACTACACTGTGCGTTTCTTATATTCTAAGTTTTTCAGTGCAACTCACTCATATACTATGTACTACACTGTGCGTTTCTTATATTCTAAGTTTTTCAGTGCAACTCACTCATATACTATGTACTACACTGTGCGTTTCTTATATTCTAAGTTTTTCAGTGCAACTCACTCATATACTATGTACTACACTGTGCGTTTCTTATATTCTAAGTTTTTCAGTGCAACTTACTCATATACTATGTACTACACTGTGCGTTTCTTATATTCTAAGTTTTTCAGTGCAACTCACTCATATACTATGTACTACACTGTGCGTTTCTTATATTCTAAGTTTTTCAGTGCAACTCACTCATAAACTATGTACTACACTGTGCGTTTCTTATATTCTAAGTTTTTCAATGCAACTCACTCATATACTATGTACTACACTGTGCATTTCTTATATTCTAAGTTTTTCAGTGCAACTCACTCATATACTATGTACTACACTGTGCGTTTCTTATATTCTAAGTTTTTCAGTGCAACTCACTCATATACTATGTACTACACTGTGCGTTGCTTATATTCTAAGTTTTTCAGTGCAACTCACTCATATACTATATACTACACTGTGCATTTCGTGTAATGCGGGTTTTTCAGTAAATTCTAAGTTTTTCAGTGCAACTCACTCATATACTATGAACTACACTGTACGTTTCTTATATTCTAAGTTTTTCAGTGCAACTCACTCATATACTATGTACTACACTGTGCGTTTCTTATATTCTAAGTTTTTCAGTGCAACTCACTCATATACTATGTACTACACTGTGCGTTTCTTATATTCTAAGTTTTTCAGTGCAACTCACTCATATACTATGTACTACACTGTGCGTTTCTTATATTCTAAGTTTTTCAGTGCAACTCACTCATATACTATGTACTACACTGTGCGTTTCTTATATTCTAAGTTTTTCAGTGCAACTCACTCATATACTATGTACTACACTGTGCGTTTCTTATATTCTAAGTTTTTCAGTGCAACTCACTCATATACTATGTACTACACTGTGCGTTTCTTATATTCTAAGTTTTTCAGTGCAACTCACTCATATACTATGTACTACACTGTGCGTTTCTTATATTCTAAGTTTTTCAGTGCAACTCACTCATATACTATGTACTACACTGTGCGTTTCTTATATTCTAAGTTTTTCAGTGCAACTCACTCATATACTATGTACTACACTGTGCGTTTCTTATATTCTAAGTTTTTCAATGCAACTCACTCATATACTATGTACTACACTGTGCGTTTCTTATATTCTAAGTTTTTCAGTGCAACTCACTCATATACTATGTACTACACTGTGCATTTCGTGTAATGCGGGTTTTTCAGTAAGTTCTAAGTTTTTCAGTGCAACTCACTCATATACTATGTACTACACTGTGCTTTTCTTATATTCTAAGTTTTTCAGTGCAACTCACTCATATACTATGTACTACACTGTGCGTTTCTTATATTCTAAGTTTTTCAGTGCAACTCACTCATATACTATGTACTACACTGTGCGTTTCTTATTTTCTAAGTTTTTCAGTGCAACTCACTCATATACTATGTACTACACTGTGCGTTTCTTATATTCTAAGATTTCAGTGCAACTCACTCATATACTATGTACTACACTGTGCGTTTCTTATATTCTAAGTTTTTCAGTGCAACTCACTCATATACTATGTACTACACTGTGCGTTTCTTATATTCTAAGTTTTTCAGTGCAACTCACTCATATACTATGTACTACACTGTGCGTTTCTTATATTCTAAGTTTTTCAGTGCAACTCACTCATATACTATGTACTACACTGTGCGTTTCTTATATTCTAAGTATTTCAGTGCAACTCATTCATATACTATGTACTACACTGTGCGTTTCTTAAATTCTAAGTTTTTCAGTGCAACTCACTCATATACTATGTACTACACTGTGCGTTTCTTATATTCTAAGTTTTTCAGTGCAACTCACTCATATACTATGTACTACACTGTGCGTTTCTTATATTCTAAGTTTTTCAGTGCAACTCACTCATATACTATGTACTACACTGTGCATTTCGTGTAATGCGGGTATTTCAGTAAATTCTAAGTTCTTCAGTGCAACTCACTCATATACTATGTACTACACTGTGCGTTTCTTATATTCTAAGTTTTTCAGTGCAACTCACTCATATACTATATACTACACTGTGCATTTCGTGTAATGCGGGTTTTTCAGTAAATTCTAAGTTTTTCAGTGCAACTCACTCATATACTATGTACTACACTGTGCGTTTCTTATATTCTAAGTTTTTCAGTGCAACTCACTCATATACTATGTACTACACTGTGCGTTTCTTATATTCTAAGTTTTTCAGTGCAACTCACTCATATACTATGTACTACACTGTGCGTTTCTTATATTCTAGGTTTTTCAGTGCAACTCACTCATATACTATGTACTACACTGTGCGTTTCTTATATTCTAAGTTTTTCAGTGCAACTCACTCATATACTATGTACTACACTGTGCGTTTCTTAAATTCTAAGTTTTTCAGTGCAACTCACTCATATACTATGTACTACACTGTGTGTTTCTTAAATTCTAAGTTTTTCAGTGCAACTCACTCATATACTATGTACTACACTGTGCGTTTCTTATATTCTAAGTTGTTCAGTGCAACTCACTCATATACTATGTACTACACTGTGCATTTCGTGTAATGCGGGTTTTTCAGTAAATTCTAAGTTTTTCAGTGCAACTCACTCATATACTATGTACTACACTGTGCGTTTCTTATATTCTAAGTTTTTCAGTGCAACTCACTCATATACTATGTACTACACTGTGCGTTTCTTATATTCTAAGTTTTTCAGTGCAACTCACTCATATACTATGTACTACACTGTGCGTTTCTTATATTCTAAGTTTTTCAGTGCAACTCACTCATATACTATGTACTACACTGTGCGTTTCTTAAATTCTAAGTTTTTCAGTGCAACTCACTCATATACTATGTACTACAATGTGCGTTTCTTATATTCTAAGATTTTCAGTGCAACTCACTCATATACTATGTACTACACTGTGCGTTTCTTATATTCTAAGTTTTTCAGTGCAAGTCACTCATATACTATGTACTACACTGTGCGTTTCTTATATTCTAAGTTTTTCAGTGCAACTCACTCATATACTATGTACTACACTGTGCGTTTCTTATATTCTAAGTTTTTCAGTGCAACTCACTCATATACTATGTACTACACTGTGCGTTTCTTATATTCTAAGTTTTTCAGTGCAACTCACTCATATACTATGTACTACACTGTGCGTTTCTTATATTCTAAGTTTTTCAGTGCAACTCACTCATATACTATGTACTACACTGTGCGTTTCTTATATTCTAAGTTTTTCGTGCAACTCACTCATATACTATGTACTACACTGTGCGTTTCTTATATTCTAAGTTTTTCAGTGCAACTCACTCATATACTATGTACTACACTGTGCGTTTCTTATATTCTAAGTTTTTCAGTGCAACTCACTCATATACTATGTACTACACTGTGCGTTTCTTATATTCTAAGTTTTTCAGTGCAACTCACTCATATACTATGTACTACACTGTGCGTTTCTTATATTCTAAGTTTTTCAGTGCAACTCACTCATATACTATGTACTACACTGTGCATTTCTTATATTCTAAGTTTTTCAGTGCAACTCACTCATATACTATGTACTACACTGTGCTTTTCTTATATTCTAAGTTTTTCAATGCAACTCACTCATATACTATGTACTACACTGTGCGTTTCTTATATTCTAAGTTTTTCAGTGCAACTCACTCATATACTATGTACTACACTGTGCGTTTCTTATATTCTAAGTTTTTCAGTGCAACTCACTCATATACTATGTACTACACTGTGCGTTGCTTATATTCTAAGTTTTTCAGTGCAACTCACTCATATACTATATACTACACTGTGCATTTCGTGTAATGCGGGTTTTTCAGTAAATTCTAAGTTTTTCAGTGCAACTCACTCATATACTATGAACTACACTGTACGTTTCTTATATTCTAAGTTTTTCAGTGCAACTCACTCATATACTATGTACTACACTGTGCGTTTCTTATATTCTAAGTTTTTCAGTGCAACTTACTCATATACTATGTACTACACTGTGCGTTTCTTATATTCTAAGTTTTTCAGTGCAACTCACTCATATACTATGTACTACACTGTGCGTTTCTTATATTCTAAGTTTTTCAGTGCAACTCACTCATATACTATGTACTACACTGTGCGTTTCTTATATTCTAAGTTTTTCAGTGCAACTCACTCATATACTATGTACTACACTGTGCGTTTCTTATATTCTAAGTTTTTCAGTGCAACTCACTCATATACTATGTACTACACTGTGCGTTTCTTATATTCTAAGTTTTTCAGTGCAACTCACTCATATACTATGTACTACACTGTGCGTTTCTTATATTCTAAGTTTTTCAGTGCAACTCACTCATATACTATGTACTACACTGTGCGTTTCTTATATTCTAAGTTTTTCAGTGCAACTCACTCATATACTATGTACTACACTGTGCGTTTCTTATATTCTAAGTTTTTCAGTGCAACTCACTCATATACTATGTACTACACTGTGCGTTTCTTATATTCTAAGTTTTTCAATGCAACTCACTCATATACTATGTACTACACTGTGCGTTTCTTATATTCTAAGTTTTTCAGTGCAACTCACTCATATACTATGTACTACACTGTGCGTTTCTTATATTCTAAGTTTTTCAGTGCAACTCACTCATATACTATGTACTACACTGTGCGTTGCTTATATTCTAAGTTTTTCAGTGCAACTCACTCATATACTATATACTACACTGTGCATTTCGTGTAATGCGGGTTTTTCAGTAAATTCTAAGTTTTTCAGTGCAACTCACTCATATACTATGAACTACACTGTACGTTTCTTATATTCTAAGTTTTTCAGTGCAACTCACTCATATACTATGTACTACACTGTGCGTTTCTTATATTCTAAGTTTTTCAGTGCAACTCACTCATATACTATGTACTACACTGTGCGTTTCTTATATTCTAAGTTTTTCAGTGCAACTCACTCATATACTATGTACTACACTGTGCGTTTCTTATATTCTAAGTTTTTCAGTGCAACTCACTCATATACTATGTACTACACTGTGCGTTTCTTATATTCTAAGTTTTTCAGTGCAACTCACTCATATACTATGTACTACACTGTGCGTTTCTTATATTCTAAGTTTTTCAGTGCAACTCACTCATATACTATGTACTACACTGTGCGTTTCTTATATTCTAAGTTTTTCAGTGCAACTCACTCATATACTATGTACTACACTGTGCGTTTCTTATATTCTAAGTTTTTCAGTGCAACTCACTCATATACTATGTACTACACTGTGCGTTTCTTATATTCTAAGTTTTTCAGTGCAACTCACTCATATACTATGTACTACACTGTGCGTTTCTTATATTCTAAGTTTTTCAATGCAACTCACTCATATACTATGTACTACACTGTGCGTTTCTTATATTCTAAGTTTTTCAGTGCAACTCACTCATATACTATGTACTACACTGTGCATTTCGTGTAATGCGGGTTTTTCAGTAAGTTCTAAGTTTTTCAGTGCAACTCACTCATATACTATGTACTACACTGTGCTTTTCTTATATTCTAAGTTTTTCAGTGCAACTCACTCATATACTATGTACTACACTGTGCGTTTCTTATATTCTAAGTTTTTCAGTGCAACTCACTCATATACTATGTACTACACTGTGCGTTTCTTATATTCTAAGTTTTTCAGTGCAACTCACTCATATACTATGTACTACACTGTGCGTTTCTTATATTCTAAGATTTCAGTGCAACTCACTCATATACTATGTACTACACTGTGCGTTTCTTATATTCTAAGTTTTTCAGTGCAACTCACTCATATACTATGTACTACACTGTGCGTTTCTTATATTCTAAGTTTTTCAGTGCAACTCACTCATATACTATGTACTACACTGTGCGTTTCTTATATTCTAAGTTTTTCAGTGCAACTCACTCATATACTATGTACTACACTGTGCGTTTCTTATATTCTAAGTATTTCAGTGCAACTCATTCATATACTATGTACTACACTGTGCGTTTCTTATATTCTAAGTTTTTCAGTGCAACTCACTCATATACTATGTACTACACTGTGCGTTGCTTATATTCTAAGTTTTTCAGTGCAACTCACTCATATACTATGTACTACACTGTGCGTTTCTTAAATTCTAAGTTTTTCAGTGCAACTCACTCATATACTATGTACTACACTGTGCGTTTCTTATATTCTAAGTTTTTCAGTGCAACTCACTCATATACTATGTACTACACTGTGCGTTTCTTATATTCTAAGTTTTTCAGTGCAACTCACTCATATACTATGTACTACACTGTGCATTTCGTGTAATGCGGGTATTTCAGTAAATTCTAAGTTCTTCAGTGCAACTCACTCATATACTATGTACTACACTGTGCGTTTCTTATATTCCTAGTTTTTCAGTGCAACTCACTCATATACTATATACTACACTGTGCATTTCGTGTAATGCGGGTTTTTCAGTAAATTCTAAGTTTTTCAGTGCAACTCACTCATATACTATGTACTACACTGTGCGTTTCTTATATTCTAAGTTTTTCAGTGCAACTCACTCATATACTATGTACTACACTGTGCGTTTCTTATATTCTAAGTTTTTCAGTGCAACTCACTCATATACTATGTACTACACTGTGCGTTTCTTATATTCTAAGTTTTTCAATGCAACTCACTCATATACTATGTACTACACTGTGCGTTTCTTATATTCTAAGTTTTTCAGTGCAACTCACTCATATACTATGTACTACACTGTGCATTTCGTGTAATGCGGGTTTTTCAGTAAGTTCTAAGTTTTTCAGTGCAACTCACTCATATACTATGTACTACACAGTGCTTTTCTTATATTCTAAGTTTTTCAGTGCAACTCACTCATATACTATGTACTACACTGTGCGTTTCTTATATTCTAAGTTTTTCAGTGCAACTCACTCATATACTATGTACTACACTGTGCGTTTCTTATATTCTAAGTTTTTCAGTGCAACTCACTCATATACTATGTACTACACTGTGCATTTCTTATATTCTAAGTTTTTCAGTGCAACTCACTCATATACTATGTACTACACTGTGCGTTTCTTATATTCTAAGTTTTTCAATGCAACTCACTCATATACTATGTACTACACTGTGCGTTTCTTATATTCTAAGTTTTTCAGTGCAACTCACTCATATACTATGTACTACACTGTGCGTTTCTTATATTCTAAGTTTTTCAGTGCAACTCACTCATATACTATGTACTACACTGTGCGTTGCTTATATTCTAAGTTTTTCAGTGCAACTCACTCATATACTATATACTACACTGTGCATTTCGTGTAATGCGGGTTTTTCAGTAAATTCTAAGTTTTTCAGTGCAACTCACTCATATACTATGAACTACACTGTACGTTTCTTATATTCTAAGTTTTTCAGTGCAACTCACTCATATACTATGTACTACACTGTGCGTTTCTTATATTCTAAGTTTTTCAGTGCAACTTACTCATATACTATGTACTACACTGTGCGTTTCTTATATTCTAAGTTTTTCAGTGCAACTCACTCATATACTATGTACTACACTGTGCGTTTCTTATATTCTAAGTTTTTCAGTGCAACTCACTCATATACTATGTACTACACTGTGCGTTTCTTATATTCTAAGTTTTTCAGTGCAACTCACTCATATACTATGTACTACACTGTGCGTTTCTTATATTCTAAGTTTTTCAGTGCAACTCACTCATATACTATGTACTACACTGTGCGTTTCTTATATTCTAAGTTTTTCAGTGCAACTCACTCATATACTATGTACTACACTGTGCGTTTCTTATATTCTAAGTTTTTCAGTGCAACTCACTCATATACTATGTACTACACTGTGCGTTTCTTATATTCTAAGTTTTTCAGTGCAACTCACTCATATACTATGTACTACACTGTGCGTTTCTTATATTCTAAGTTTTTCAGTGCAACTCACTCATATACTATGTACTACACTGTGCGTTTCTTATATTCTAAGTTTTTCAGTGCAACTCACTCATATACTATGTACTACACTGTGCGTTTCTTATATTCTAAGTTTTTCAGTGCAACTCACTCATATACTATGTACTACACTGTGCGTTGCTTATATTCTAAGTTTTTCAGTGCAACTCACTCATATACTATATACTACACTGTGCATTTCGTGTAATGCGGGTTTTTCAGTAAATTCTAAGTTTTTCAGTGCAACTCACTCATATACTATGAACTACACTGTACGTTTCTTATATTCTAAGTTTTTCAGTGCAACTCACTCATATACTATGTACTACACTGTGCGTTGCTTATATTCTAAGTTTTTCAGTGCAACTCACTCATATACTATATACTACACTGTGCATTTCGTGTAATGCGGGTTTTTCAGTAAATTCTAAGTTTTTCAGTGCAACTCACTCATATACTATGTACTACACTGTGCGTTTCTTATATTCTAAGTTTTTCAGTGCAACTCACTCATATACTATGTACTACACTGTGCGTTTCTTATATTCTAAGTTTTTCAGTGCAACTCACTCATATACTATGTACTACACTGTGCGTTTCTTATATTCTAAGTTTTTCAATGCAACTCACTCATATACTATGTACTATACTGTGCGTTTCTTATATTCTAAGTTTTTCAGTGCAACTCACTCATATACTATGTACTACACTGTGCATTTCGTGTAATGCGGGTTTTTCAGTAAGTTCTAAGTTTTTCAGTGCAACTCACTCATATACTATGTACTACACTGTGCTTTTCTTATATTCTAAGTTTTTCAGTGCAACTCACTCATATACTATGTACTACACTGTGCGTTTCTTATATTCTAAGTTTTTCAGTGCAACTCACTCATATACTATGTACTACACTGTGCGTTTCTTATATTCTAAGTTTTTCAGTGCAACTCACTCATATACTATGTACTACACTGTGCGTTTCTTATATTCTAAGATTTCAGTGCAACTCACTCATATACTATGTACTACACTGTGCGTTTCTTATATTCTAAGTTTTTCAGTGCAACTCACTCATATACTATGTACTACACTGTGCGTTTCTTATATTCTAAGTTTTTCAGTGCAACTCACTCATATACTATGTACTACACTGTGCGTTTCTTATATTCTAAGTTTTTCAGTGCAACTCACTCATATACTATGTACTACACTGTGCGTTTCTTATATTCTAAGTATTTCAGTGCAACTCATTCATATACTATGTACTACACTGTGCGTTTCTTATATTCTAAGTTTTTCAGTGCAACTCACTCATATACTATGTACTACACTGTGCGTTGCTTATATTCTAAGTTTTTCAGTGCAACTCACTCATATACTATGTACTACACTGTGCGTTTCTTAAATTCTAAGTTTTTCAGTGCAACTCACTCATATACTATGTACTACACTGTGCGTTTCTTATATTCTAAGTTTTTCAGTGCAACTCACTCATATACTATGTACTACACTGTGCGTTTCTTATATTCTAAGTTTTTCAGTGCAACTCACTCATATACTATGTACTACACTGTGCATTTCGTGTAATGCGGGTATTTCAGTAAATTCTAAGTTCTTCAGTGCAACTCACTCATATACTATGTACTACACTGTGCGTTTCTTATATTCTAAGTTTTTCAGTGCAACTCACTCATATACTATATACTACACTGTGCATTTCGTGTAATGCGGGTTTTTCAGTAAATTCTAAGTTTTTCAGTGCAACTCACTCATATACTATGTACTACACTGTGCGTTTCTTATATTCTAAGTTTTTCAGTGCAACTCACTCATATACTATGTACTACACTGTGCGTTTCTTATATTCTAAGTTTTTCAGTGCAACTCACTCATATACTATGTACTACACTGTGCGTTTCTTATATTCTAAGTTTTTCAATGCAACTCACTCATATACTATGTACTACACTGTGCGTTTCTTATATTCTAAGTTTTTCAGTGCAACTCACTCATATACTATGTACTACACTGTGCATTTCGTGTAATGCGGGTTTTTCAGTAAGTTCTAAGATTTTCAGTGCAACTCACTCATATACTATGTACTACACAGTGCTTTTCTTATATTCTAAGTTTTTCAGTGCAACTCACTCATATACTATGTACTACACTGTGCGTTTCTTATATTCTAAGTTTTTCAGTGCAACTCACTCATATACTATGTACTACACTGTGCGTTTCTTATATTCTAAGTTTTTCAGTGCAACTCACTCATATACTATGTACTACACTGTGCGTTTCTTATATTCTAAGTTTTTCAGTGCAACTCACTCATATACTATGTACTACACTGTGCGTTTCTTATATTCTAAGTTTTTCAGTGCAACTCACTCATATACTATGTACTACACTGTGCATTTCTAATATTCTAAGTTTTTCAGTGCAACTCACTCATATACTATGTACTACACTGTGCGTTTCTTATATTCTAAGTTTTTCAATGCAACTCACTCATATACTATGTACTACACTGTGCGTTTCTTATATTCTAAGTTTTTCAGTGCAACTCACTCATATACTATGTACTACACTGTGCGTTTCTTATATTCTATGTTTTTCAGTGCAACTCACTCATATACTATGTACTACACTGTGCGTTGCTTATATTCTAAGTTTTTCAGTGCAACTCACTCATATACTATATACTACACTGTGCATTTCGTGTAATGCGGGTTTTTCAGTAAATTCTAAGTTTTTCAGTGCAACTCACTCATATACTATGAACTACACTGTACGTTTCTTATATTCTAAGTTTTTCAGTGCAACTCACTCATATACTATGTACTACACTGTGCGTTTCTTATATTCTAAGTTTTTCAGTGCAACTTACTCATATACTATGTACTACACTGTGCGTTTCTTATATTCTAAGTTTTTCAGTGCAACTCACTCATATACTATGTACTACACTGTGCGTTTCTTATATTCTAAGTTTTTCAGTGCAACTCACTCATATACTATGTACTACACTGTGCGTTTCTTATATTCTAAGTTTTTCAGTGCAACTCACTCATATACTATGTACTACACTGTGCGTTTCTTATATTCTAAGTTTTTCAGTGCAACTCACTCATATACTATGTACTACACTGTGCGTTTCTTATATTCTAAGTTTTTCAGTGCAACTCACTCATATACTATGTACTACACTGTGCGTTTCTTATATTCTAAGTTTTTCAGTGCAACTCACTCATATACTATGTACTACACTGTGCGTTTCTTATATTCTAAGTTTTTCAGTGCAACTCACTCATATACTATGTACTACACTGTGCGTTTCTTATATTCTAAGTTTTTCAGTGCAACTCACTCATATACTATGTACTACACTGTGCGTTTCTTATATTCTAAGTTTTTCAGTGCAACTCACTCATATACTATGTACTACACTGTGCGTTTCTTATATTCTAAGTTTTTCAGTGCAACTCACTCATATACTATGTACTACACTGTGCGTTTCTTATATTCTAAGTTTTTCAATGCAACTCACTCATATACTATGTACTACACTTTGCGTTTCTTATATTCTAAGTTTTTCAGTGCAACTCACTCATATACTATGTACTACACTGTGCATTTCGTGTAATGCGGGTTTTTCAGTAAGTTCTAAGTTTTTCAGTGCAACTCACTCATATACTATGTACTACACTGTGCTTTTCTTATATTCTAAGTTTTTCAGTGCAACTCACTCATATACTATGTACTACACTGTGCGTTTCTTATATTCTAAGTTTTTCAGTGCAACTCACTCATATACTATGTACTACACTGTGCGTTTCTTATATTCTAAGTTTTTCAGTGCAACTCACTCATATACTATGTACTACACTGTGCGTTTCTTATATTCTAAGATTTCAGTGCAACTCACTCATATACTATGTACTACACTGTGCGTTTCTTATATTCTAAGTTTTTCAGTGCAACTCACTCATATACTATGTACTACACTGTGCGTTTCTTATATTCTAAGTTTTTCAGTGCAACTCACTCATATACTATGTACTACACTGTGCGTTTCTTATATTCTAAGTTTTTCAGTGCAACTCACTCATATACTATGTACTACACTGTGCGTTTCTTATATTCTAAGTATTTCAGTGCAACTCATTCATATACTATGTACTACACTGTGCGTTTCTTATATTCTAAGTTTTTCAGTGCAACTCACTCATATACTATGTACTACACTGTGCGTTGCTTATATTCTAAGTTTTTCAGTGCAACTCACTCATATACTATGTACTACACTGTGCGTTTCTTAAATTCTAAGTTTTTCAGTGCAACTCACTCATATACTATGTACTACACTGTGCGTTTCTTATATTCTAAGTTTTTCAGTGCAACTCACTCATATACTATGTACTACACTGTGCATTTCGTGTAATGCGGGTTTTTCAGTAAATTCTAAGTTCTTCAGTGCAACTCACTCATATACTATGTACTACACTGTGCGTTTCTTATATTCTAAGTTTTTCAGTGCAACTCACTCATATACTATATACTACACTGTGCATTTCGTGTAATGCGGGTTTTTCAGTAAATTCTAAGTTTTTCAGTGCAACTCACTCATATACTATGTACTACACTGTGCGTTTCTTATATTCTAAGTTTTTCAGTGCAACTCACTCATATACTATGTACTACACTGTGCGTTTCTTATATTCTAAGTTTTTCAGTGCAACTCACTCATATACTATGTACTACACTGTGCGTTTCTTATATTCTAAGTTTTTCAGTGCAACTCACTCATATACTATGTACTACACTGTGCCTTTCTTATATTCTAAGTTTTTCAGTGCAACTCACTCATATACTATGTACTACACTGTGCGTTTCTTAAATTCTAAGTTTTTCAGTGCAACTCACTCATATACTATGTACTACACTGTGTGTTTCTTAAATTCTAAGTTTTTCAGTGCAACTCACTCATATACTATGTACTACACTGTGCGTTTCTTATATTCTAAGTTGTTCAGTGCAACTCACTCTTATACTATGTACTACACGGTGCGTTTCTTATATTCTAAGTTTTTCAGTGCAACTCACTCATATACTATGTACTACACTGTGCATTTCGTGTAATGCGGGTTTTTCAGTAAATTCTAAGTTTTTCAGTGCAACTCACTCATATACTATGTACTACACTGTGCGTTGTTTATATTCTAAGTTTTTCAGTGCAACTCACTCATATACTATGTACTACACTGTGCGTTTCTTATATTCTAAGTTTTTCAGTGCAACTCACTCATATACTATGTACTACACTGTGCGTTTCTTATATTCTAAGTTTTTCAGTGCAACTCACTCATATACTATGTACTACACTGTGCGTTTCTTAAATTCTAAGTTTTTCAGTGCAACTCACTCATATACTATGTACTACAATGTGCGTTTCTTATATTCTAAGATTTTCAGTGCAACTCACTCATATACTATGTACTACACTGTGCGTTTCTTATATTCTAAGTTTTTCAGTGCAAGTCACTCATATACTATGTACTACACTGTGCGTTTCTTATATTCTAAGTTTTTCAGTGCAACTCACTCATATACTATGTACTACACTGTGCGTTTCTTATATTCTAAGTTTTTCAGTGCAACTCACTCATATACTATGTACTACACTGTGCGTTTCTTATATTCTAAGTTTTTCAGTGCAACTCACTCATATACTATGTACTACACTGTGCGTTTCTTATATTCTAAGTTTTTCAGTGCAACTCACTCATATACTATGTACTACACTGTGCGTTTCTTATATTCTAAGTTTTTCGTGCAACTCACTCATATACTATGTACTACACTGTGCGTTTCTTATATTCTAATTTTTCAGTGCAACTCACTCATATACTATGTACTACACTGTGCGTTTCTTATATTCTAAGTTTTTCAGTGCAACTCACTCATATACTATGTACTACACTGTGCGTTTCTTATATTCTAAGTTTTTCAGTGCAACTCACTCATATACTATGTACTACACTGTGCATTTCTTATATTCTAAGTTTTTCAGTGCAACTCACTCATATACTATGTACTACACTGTGCTTTTCTTATATTCTAAGTTTTTCAATGCAACTCACTCATATACTATGTACTACACTGTGCGTTTCTTATATTCTAAGTTTTTCAGTGCAACTCACTCATATACTATGTACTACACTGTGCGTTTCTTATATTCTAAGTTTTTCAGTGCAACTCACTCATATACTATGTACTACACTGTGCGTTGCTTATATTCTAAGTTTTTCAGTGCAACTCACTCATATACTATATACTACACTGTGCATTTCGTGTAATGCGGGTTTTTCAGTAAATTCTAAGTTTTTCAGTGCAACTCACTCATATACTATGAACTACACTGTACGTTTCTTATATTCTAAGTTTTTCAGTGCAACTCACTCATATACTATGTACTACACTGTGCGTTTCTTATATTCTAAGTTTTTCAGTGCAACTCACTCATATACTATGTACTACACTGTGCGTTTCTTATATTCTAAGTTTTTCAGTGCAACTCACTCATATACTATGTACTACACTGTGCGTTTCTTATATTCTAAGTTTTTCAGTGCAACTCACTCATATACTATGTACTACACTGTGCGTTTCTTATATTCTAAGTTTTTCAGTGCAACTCACTCATATACTATGTACTACACTGTGCGTTTCTTATATTCTAAGTTTTTCAGTGCAACTCACTCATATACTATGTACTACACTGTGCGTTTCTTATATTCTAAGTTTTTCAGTGCAACTCACTCATATACTATGTACTACACTGTGCGTTTCTTAAATTCTAAGTTTTTCAGTGCAACTCACTCATATACTATGTACTACACTGTGTGTTTCTTAAATTCTAAGTTTTTCAGTGCAACTCACTCATATACTATGTACTACACTGTGCGTTTCTTATATTCTAAGTTGTTCAGTGCAACTCACTCATATACTATGTACTACACGGTGCGTTTCTTATATTCTAAGTTTTTCAGTGCAACTCACTCATATACTATGTACTACACTGTGCATTTCGTGTAATGCGGGTTTTTCAGTAAATTCTAAGTTTTTCAGTGCAACTCACTCATATACTATGTACTACACTGTGCGTTGTTTATATTCTAAGTTTTTCAGTGCAACTCACTCATATACTATGTACTACACTGTGCGTTTCTTATATTCTAAGTTTTTCAGTGCAACTCACTCATATACTATGTACTACACTGTGCGTTTCTTATATTCTAAGTTTTTCAGTGCAACTCACTCATATACTATGTACTACACTGTGCGTTTCTTAAATTCTAAGTTTTTCAGTGCAACTCACTCATATACTATGTACTACAATGTGCGTTTCTTATATTCTAAGATTTTCAGTGCAACTCACTCATATACTATGTACTACACTGTGCGTTTCTTATATTCTAAGTTTTTCAGTGCAAGTCACTCATATACTATGTACTACACTGTGCGTTTCTTATATTCTAAGTTTTTCAGTGCAACTCACTCATATACTATGTACTACACTGTGCGTTTCTTATATTCTAAGTTTTTCAGTGCAACTCACTCATATACTATGTACTACACTGTGCGTTTCTTATATTCTAAGTTTTTCAGTGCAACTCACTCATATACTATGTACTACACTGTGCGTTTCTTATATTCTAAGTTTTTCAGTGCAACTCACTCATATACTATGTACTACACTGTGCGTTTCTTATATTCTAAGTTTTTCGTGCAACTCACTCATATACTATGTACTACACTGTGCGTTTCTTATATTCTAATTTTTCAGTGCAACTCACTCATATACTATGTACTACACTGTGCGTTTCTTATATTCTAAGTTTTTCAGTGCAACTCACTCATATACTATGTACTACACTGTGCGTTTCTTATATTCTAAGTTTTTCAGTGCAACTCACTCATATACTATGTACTACACTGTGCATTTCTTATATTCTAAGTTTTTCAGTGCAACTCACTCATATACTATGTACTACACTGTGCTTTTCTTATATTCTAAGTTTTTCAATGCAACTCACTCATATACTATGTACTACACTGTGCGTTTCTTATATTCTAAGTTTTTCAGTGCAACTGACTCATATACTATGTACTACACTGTGCGTTTCTTATATTCTAAGTTTTTCAGTGCAACTCACTCATATACTATGTACTACACTGTGCGTTGCTTATATTCTAAGTTTTTCAGTGCAACTCACTCATATACTATATACTACACTGTGCATTTCGTGTAATGCGGGTTTTTCAGTAAATTCTAAGTTTTTCAGTGCAACTCACTCATATACTATGAACTACACTGTACGTTTCTTATATTCTAAGTTTTTCAGTGCAACTCACTCATATACTATGTACTACACTGTGCGTTTCTTATATTCTAAGTTTTTCAGTGCAACTTACTCATATACTATGTACTACACTGTGCGTTTCTTATATTCTAAGTTTTTCAGTGCAACTCACTCATATACTATGTACTACACTGTGCGTTTCTTATATTCTAAGTTTTTCAGTGCAACTCACTCATATACTATGTACTACACTGTGCGTTTCTTATATTCTAAGTTTTTCAGTGCAACTCACTCATATACTATGTACTACACTGTGCGTTTCTTATATTCTAAGTTTTTCAGTGCAACTCACTCATATACTATGTACTACACTGTGCGTTTCTTATATTCTAAGTTTTTCAGTGCAACTCACTCATATACTATGTACTACACTGTGCGTTTCTTATATTCTAAGTTTTTCAGTGCAACTCACTCATATACTATGTACTACACTGTGCGTTTCTTATATTCTAAGTTTTTCAGTGCAACTCACTCATATACTATGTACTACACTGTGCGTTTCTTATATTCTAAGTTTTTCAGTGCAACTCACTCATATACTATGTACTACACTGTGCGTTTCTTATATTCTATGTTTTTCAATGCAACTCACTCATATACTATGTACTACACTGTGCGTTTCTTATATTCTAAGTTTTTCAGTGTAACTCACTCATATACTATGTACTACACTGTGCGTTTCTTATATTCTAAGTTTTTCAGTGCAACTCACTCATATACTATGTACTACACTGTGCGTTGCTTATATTTTAAGTTTTTCAGTGCAACTCACTCATATACTATATACTACACTGTGCATTTCGTGTAATGCGGGTTTTTCAGTAAATTCTAAGTTTTTCAGTGCAACTCACTCATATACTATGAACTACACTGTACGTTTCTTATATTCTAAGTTTTTCAGTGCAACTCACTCATATACTATGTACTACACTGTGCGTTTCTTATATTCTAAGTTTTTCAGTGCAACTCACTCATATACTATGTACTACACTGTGCGTTTCTTATATTCTAAGTTTTTCAGTGCAACTCACTCATATACTATGTACTACACTGTGCGTTTCTTATATTCTAAGTTTTTCAGTGCAACTCACTCATATACTATGTACTACACTGTGCGTTTCTTAAATTCTAAGTTTTTCAGTGCAACTCACTCATATACTATGTACTACAATGTGCGTTTCTTATATTCTAAGATTTTCAGTGCAACTCACTCATATACTATGTACTACACTGTGCGTTTCTTATATTCTAAGTTTTTCAGTGCAAGTCACTCATATACTATGTACTACACTGTGCGTTTCTTATATTCTAAGTTTTTCAGTGCAACTCACTCATATACTATGTACTACACTGTGCGTTTCTTATATTCTAAGTTTTTCAGTGCAACTCACTCATATACTATGTACTACACTGTGCGTTTCTTATATTCTAAGTTTTTCAGTGCAACTCACTCATATACTATGTACTACACTGTGCGTTTCTTATATTCTAAGTTTTTCAGTGCAACTCACTCATATACTATGTACTACACTGTGCTTTTCTTATATTCTAAGTTTTTCGTGCAACTCACTCATATACTATGTACTACACTGTGCGTTTCTTATATTCTAATTTTTCAGTGCAACTCACTCATATACTATGTACTACACTGTGCGTTTCTTATATTCTAAGTTTTTCAGTGCAACTCACTCATATACTATGTACTACACTGTGCGTTTCTTATATTCTAAGTTTTTCAGTGCAACTCACTCATATACTATGTACTACACTGTGCGTTTCTTATATTCTAAGTTTTTCAGTGCAACTCACTCATATACTATGTACTACACTGTGCGTTTCTTATATTCTAAGTTTTTCAATGCAACTCACTCATATACTATGTACTACACTGTGCGTTTCTTATATTCTAAGTTTTTCAGTGTAACTCACTCATATACTATGTACTACACTGTGCGTTTCTTATATTCTAAGTTTTTCAGTGCAACTCACTCATATACTATGTACTACACTGTGCGTTGCTTATATTCTAAGTTTTTCAGTGCAACTCACTCATATACTATATACTACACTGTGCATTTCGTGTAATGCGGGTTTTTCAGTAAATTCTAAGTTTTTCAGTGCAACTCACTCATATACTATGAACTACACTGTACGTTTCTTATATTCTAAGTTTTTCAGTGCAACTCACTCATATACTATGTACTACACTGTGCGTTTCTTATATTCTAAGTTTTTCAGTGCAACTCACTCATATACTATGTACTACACTGTGCGTTTCTTATATTCTAAGTTTTTCAGTGCAACTCACTCATATACTATGTACTACACTGTGCGTTTCTTATATTCTAAGTTTTTCAGTGCAACTCACTCATATACTATGTACTACACTGTGCGTTTCTTATATTCTAAGTTTTTCAGTGCAACTCACTCATATACTATGTACTACACTGTGCGTTTCTTATATTCTAAGTTTTTCAGTGCAACTCACTCATATACTATGTACTACACTGTGCGTTTCTTATATTCTAAGTTTTTCAGTGCAACTCACTCATATACTATGTACTACACTGTGCGTTTCTTATATTCTAAGTTTTTCAGTGCAACTCACTCATATACTATGTACTACACTGTGCGTTTCTTATATTCTAAGTTTTTCAATGCAACTCACTCATATACTATGTACTACACTGTGCGTTTCTTATATTCTAAGTTTTTCAGTGCAACTCACTCATATACTATGTACTACACTGTGCATTTCGTGTAATGCGGGTTTTTCAGTAAGTTCTAAGTTTTTCAGTGCAACTCACTCATATACTATGTACTACACTGTGCTTTTCTTATATTCTAAGTTTTTCAGTGCAACTCACTCATATACTATGTACTACACTGTGCGTTTCTTATATTCTAAGTTTTTCAGTGCAACTCACTCATATACTATGTACTACACTGTGCGTTTCTTATATTCTAAGTTTTTCAGTGCAACTCACTCATATACTATGTACTACACTGTGCGTTTCTTATATTCTAAGATTTCAGTGCAACTCACTCATATACTATGTACTACACTGTGCGTTTCTTATATTCTAAGTTTTTCAGTGCAACTCACTCATATACTATGTACTACACTGTGCGTTTCTTATATTCTAAGTTTTTCAGTGCAACTCACTCATATACTATGTACTACACTGTGCGTTTCTTATATTCTAAGTTTTTCAGTGCAACTCACTCATATACTATGTACTACACTGTGCGTTTCTTATATTCTAAGTATTTCAGTGCAACTCATTCATATACTATGTACTACACTGTGCGTTTCTTATATTCTAAGTTTTTCAGTGCAACTCACTCATATACTATGTACTACACTGTGCGTTGCTTATATTCTAAGTTTTTCAGTGCAACTCACTCATATACTATGTACTACACTGTGCGTTTCTTAAATTCTAAGTTTTTCAGTGCAACTCACTCATATACTATGTACTACACTGTGCGTTTCTTATATTCTAAGTTTTTCAGTGCAACTCACTCATGTACTATGTACTACACTGTGCGTTTCTTATATTCTAAGTTTTTCAGTGCAACTCACTCATATACTATGTACTACACTGTGCATTTCGTGTAATGCGGGTATTTCAGTAATTTCTAAGTTCTTCAGTGCAACTCACTCATATACTATGTACTACACTGTGCGTTTCTTATATTCTAAGTTTTTCAGTGCAACTCACTCATATACTATATACTACACTGTGCATTTCGTGTAATGCGGGTTTTTCAGTAAATTCTAAGTTTTTCAGTGCAACTCACTCATATACTATGTACTACACTGTGCGTTTCTTATATTCTAAGTTTTTCAGTGCAACTCACTCATATACTATGTACTACACTGTGCGTTTCTTATATTCTAAGTTTTTCAGTGCAACTCACTCATATACTATGTACTACACTGTGCGTTTCTTATATTCTAAGTTTTTCAGTGCAACTCACTCATATACTATGTACTACACTGTGCGTTTCTTATATTCTAAGTTTTTCAGTGCAACTCACTCATATACTATGTACTACACTGTGCGTTTCTTAAATTCTAAGTTTTTCAGTGCAACTCACTCATATACTATGTACTACACTGTGTGTTTCTTAAATTCTAAGTTTTTCAGTGCAACTCACTCATATACTATGTACTACACTGTGCGTTTCTTATATTCTAAGTTGTTCAGTGCAACTCACTCATATACTATGTACTACACTGTGCGTTGCTTATATTCTAAGTTTTTCAGTGCAACTCACTCATATACTATATACTACACTGTGCATTTCGTGTAATGCGGGTTTTTCAGTAAATTCTAAGTTTTTCAGTGCAACTCACTCATATACTATGTACTACACTGTGCGTTTCTTATATTCTAAGTTTTTCAGTGCAACTTACTCATATACTATGTACTACACTGTGCGTTTCTTATATTCTAAGTTTTTCAGTGCAACTCACTCATATACTATGTACTACACTGTGCGTTTCTTATATTCTAAGTTTTTCAGTGCAACTCACTCATATACTATGTACTACACTGTGCGTTTCTTATATTCTAAGTTTTTCAGTGCAACTCACTCATATACTATGTACTACACTGTGCGTTTCTTATATTCTAAGTTTTTCAGTGCAACTCACTCATATACTATGTACTACACTGTGCGTTTCTTATATTCTAAGTTTTTCAGTGCAACTCACTCATATACTATGTACTACACTGTGCGTTTCTTATATTCTAAGTTTTTCAGTGCAACTCACTCATATACTATGTACTACACTGTGCGTTTCTTATATTCTAAGTTTTTCAGTGCAACTCACTCATATACTATGTACTACACTGTGCGTTTCTTATATTCTAAGTTTTTCAGTGCAACTCACTCATATACTATGTACTACACTGTGCGTTTCTTATATTCTAAGTTTTTCAATGCAACTCACTCATATACTATGTACTACACTGTGCGTTTCTTATATTCTAAGTTTTTCAGTGCAACTCACTCATATACTATGTACTACACTGTGCGTTTCTTATATTCTAAGTTTTTCAGTGCAACTCACTCATATACTATGTACTACACTGTGCGTTGCTTATATTCTAAGTTTTTCAGTGCAACTCACTCATATACTATATACTACACTGTGCATTTCGTGTAATGCGGGTTTTTCAGTAAATTCTAAGTTTTTCAGTGCAACTCACTCATATACTATGAACTACACTGTACGTTTCTTATATTCTAAGTTTTTCAGTGCAACTCACTCATATACTATGTACTACACTGTGCGTTTCTTATATTCTAAGTTTTTCAGTGCAACTCACTCATATACTATGTACTACACTGTGCGTTTCTTATATTCTAAGTTTTTCAGTGCAACTCACTCATATACTATGTACTACACTGTGCATTTCTTAAATTCTAAGTTTTTCAGTGCAACTCACTCATATACTATGTACTACACTGTGCGTTTCTTATATTCTAAGTTTTTCAGTGCAACTCACTCATATACTATGTACTACACTGTGCGTTTCTTATATTCTAAGTTTTTCAGTGCAACTCACTCATATACTATGTACTACACTGTGCGTTTCTTATATTCTAAGTTTTTCAGTGCAACTCACTCATATAGTATGTACTACACTGTGCGTTTCTTATATTCTAAGTTTTTCAGTGCAACTCACTCATATACTATGTACTACACTGTGCGTTTCTTATATTCTAAGTTTTTCAGTGCAACTCACTCATATACTATGTACTACACTGTGCGTTTCTTATATTCTAAGTTTTTCAATGCAACTCACTCATATACTATGTACTACACTGTGCGTTTCTTATATTCTAAGTTTTTCAGTGCAACTCACTCATATACTATGTACTACACTGTGCATTTCGTGTAATGCGGGTTTTTCAGTAAGTTCTAAGTTTTTCAGTGCAACTCACTCATATACTATGTACTACACTGTGCTTTTCTTATATTCTAAGTTTTTCAGTGCAACTCACTCATATACTATGTACTACACTGTGCGTTTCTTATATTCTAAGTTTTTCAGTGCAACTCACTCATATACTATGTACTACACTGTGCGTTTCTTATATTCTAAGTTTTTCAGTGCAACTCACTCATATACTATGTACTACACTGTGCGTTTCTTATATTCTAAGATTTCAGTGCAACTCACTCATATACTATGTACTACACTGTGCGTTTCTTATATTCTAAGTTTTTCAGTGCAACTCACTCATATACTATGTACTACACTGTGCGTTTCTTATATTCTAAGTTTTTCAGTGCAACTCACTCATATACTATGTACTACACTGTGCGTTTCTATATTCTAAGTTTTTCAGTGCAACTCACTCATATACTATGTACTACACTGTGCGTTTCTTATATTCTAAGTTTTTCAGTGCAACTCACTCATATACTATGTACTACACTGTGCATTTCTTATATTCTAAGTTTTTCAGTGCAACTCACTCATATACTATGTACTACACTGTGCGTTTCTTATATTCTAAGTTTTTCAATGCAACTCACTCATATACTATGTACTACACTGTGCGTTTCTTATATTCTAAGTTTTTCAGTGCAACTCACTCATATACTATGTACTACACTGTGCGTTTCTTATATTCTAAGTTTTTCAGTGCAACTCACTCATATACTATGTACTACACTGTGCGTTGCTTATATTCTAAGTTTTTCAGTGCAACTCACTCATATACTATATACTACACTGTGCATTTCGTGTAATGCGGGTTTTTCAGTAAATTCTAAGTTTTTCAGTGCAACTCACTCATATACTATGAACTACACTGTACGTTTCTTATATTCTAAGTTTTTCAGTGCAACTCACTCATATAGTATGTACTACACTGTGCGTTTCTTATATTCTAAGTTTTTCAGTGCAACTCACTCATATACTATGTACTACACTGTGCGTTTCTTATATTCTAAGTTTTTCAGTGCAACTCACTCATATACTATGTACTACACTGTGCGTTTCTTATATTCTAAGTTTTTCAGTGCAACTCACTCATATACTATGTACTACACTGTGCGTTTCTTATATTCTAAGTTTTTCAGTGCAACTCACTCATATACTATGTACTACACTGTGCGTTTCTTATATTCTAAGTTTTTCAGTGCAACTCACTCATATACTATGTACTACACTGTGCGTTTCTTATATTCTAAGTTTTTCAGTGCAACTCACTCATATACTATTTACTACACTGTGCGTTGCTTATATTCTAAGTTTTTCAGTGCAACTCACTCATATACTATATACTACACTGTGCATTTCGTGTAATGCGGGTTTTTCAGTAAATTCTAAGTTTTTCAGTGTAACTCACTCATATACTATGAACTACACTGTACGTTTCTTATATTCTAAGTTTTTCAGTGCAACTCACTCATATACTATGTACTACACTGTGCGTTTCTTATATTCTAAGTTTTTCAGTGCAACTCACTCATATACTATGTACTACACTGTGCGTTTCTTATATTCTAAGTTTTTCAGTGCAACTCACTCATATACTATGTACTACACTGTGCGTTTCTTATATTCTAAGTTTTTCAGTGCAACTCACTCATATACTATGTACTACACTGTGCGTTTCTTATATTCTAAGTTTTTCAGTGCAACTCACTCATATACTATGTACTACACTGTGCGTTTCTTATATTCTAAGTTTTTCAGTGCAACTCACTCATATACTATGTACTACACTGTGCGTTTCTTATATTCTAAGTTTTTCAGTGCAACTCACTCATATACTATGTACTACACTGTGCGTTTCTTATATTCTAAGTTTTTCAGTGCAACTCACTCATATACTATGTACTACACTGTGCGTTTCTTATATTCTAAGTTTTTCAGTGCAACTCACTCATATACTATGTACTACACTGTGCGTTTCTTATATTCTAAGTTTTTCAGTGCAACTCACTCATATACTATGTACTACACTGTGCGTTTCTTATATTCTAAGTTTTTCAATGCAACTCACTCATATACTATGTACTACACTGTGCGTTTCTCATATTCTAAGTTTTTCAGTGCAACTCACTCATATACTATGTACTACACTGTGCATTTCGTGTAATGCGGGTTTTTCAGTAAGTTCTAAGTTTTTCAGTGCAACTCACTCATATACTATGTACTACACTGTGCTTTTCTTATATTCTAAGTTTTTCAGTGCAACTCACTCATATACTATGTACTACACTGTGCGTTTCTTATATTCTAAGTTTTTCAGTGCAACTCACTCATATACTATGTACTACACTCTGCGTTTCTTATATTCTAAGTTTTTCAGTGCAACTCACTCATATACTATGTACTACACTGTGCGTTTCTTATATTCTAAGATTTCAGTGCAACTCACTCATATACTATGTACTACACTGTGCGGTTCTTATATTCTAAGTTTTTCAGTGCAACTCACTCATATACTATGTACTACACTGTGCGTTTCTTATATTCTAAGTTTTTCAGTGCAACTCACTCATATACTATGTACTACACTGTGCGTTTCTTATATTCTAAGTTTTTCAGTGCAACTCACTCATATACTATGTACTACACTGTGCGTTTCTTATATTCTAAGTTTTTCAATGCAACTCACTCATATACTATGTACTACACTGTGCGTTTCTCATATTCTAAGTTTTTCAGTGCAACTCACTCATATACTATGTACTACACTGTGCATTTCGTGTAATGCGGGTTTTTCAGTAAGTTCTAAGTTTTTCAGTGCAACTCACTCATATACTATGTACTACACTGTGCTTTTCTTATATTCTAAGTTTTTCAGTGCAACTCACTCATATACTATGTACTACACTGTGCGTTTCTTATATTCTAAGTTTTTCAGTGCAACTCACTCATATACTATGTACTACACTCTGCGTTTCTTATATTCTAAGTTTTTCAGTGCAACTCACTCATATACTATGTACTACACTGTGCGTTTCTTATATTCTAAGATTTCAGTGCAACTCACTCATATACTATGTACTACACTGTGCGTTTCTTATATTCTAAGTTTTTCAGTGCAACTCACTCATATACTATGTACTACACTGTGCGTTTCTTATATTCTAAGTTTTTCAGTGCAACTCACTCATATACTATGTACTACACTGTGCGTTTCTTATATTCTAAGTTTTTCAGTGCAACTCACTCATATACTATGTACTACACTGTGCGTTTCTTATATTCTAAGTTTTTCAATGCAACTCACTCATATACTATGTACTACACTGTGCGTTTCTTATATTCTAAGTTTTTCAGTGCAACTCACTCATATACTATGTACTACACTGTGCGTTTCTTATATTCTAAGTTTTTCAGTGCAACTCACTCATATACTATGTACTACACTGTGCGTTGCTTATATTCTAAGTTTTTCAGTGCAACTCACTCATATACTATATACTACACTGTGCATTTCGTGTAATGCGGGTTTTTCAGTAAATTCTAAGTTTTTCAGTGCAACTCACTCATATACTATGAACTACACTGTACGTTTCTTATATTCTAAGTTTTTCAGTGCAACTCACTCATATACTATGTACTACACTGTGCGTTTCTTATATTCTAAGTTTTTCAGTGCAACTCACTCATATACTATGTACTACACTGTGCGTTTCTTATATTCTAAGTTTTTCAGTGCAACTCACTCATATACTATGTACTACACTGTGCGTTTCTTATATTCTAAGTTTTTCAGTGCAACTCACTCATATACTATGTACTACACTGTGCGTTTCTTATATTCTAAGTTTTTCAGTGCAACTCACTCATATACTATGTACTACACTGTGCGTTTCTTATATTCTAAGTTTTTCAGTGCAACTCACTCATATACTATGTACTACACTGTGCGTTTCTTATATTCTAAGTTTTTCAGTGCAACTCACTCATATACTATGTACTACACTGTGCGTTTCTTATATTCTAAGTTTTTCAGTGCAACTCACTCATATACTATGTACTACACTGTGCGTTTCTTATATTCTAAGTTTTTCAGTGCAACTCACTCATATACTATGTACTACACTGTGCGTTTCTTATATTCTAAGTTTTTCAATGCAACTCACTCATATACTATGTACTACACTGTGCGTTTCTTATATTCTAAGTTTTTCAGTGCAACTCACTCATATACTATGTACTACACTGTGCGTTTCTTATATTCTAAGTTTTTCAGTGCAACTCACTCATATACTATGTACTACACTGTGCGTTGCTTATATTCTAAGTTTTTCAGTGCAACTCACTCATATACTATATACTACACTGTGCATTTCGTGTAATGCGGGTTTTTCAGTAAATTCTAAGTTTTTCAGTGCAACTCACTCATATACTATGAACTACACTGTACGTTTCTTATATTCTAAGTTTTTCAGTGCAACTCACTCATATACTATGTACTACACTGTGCGTTTCTTATATTCTAAGTTTTTCAGTGCAACTCACTCATATACTATGTACTACACTGTGCGTTTCTTATATTCTAAGTTTTTCAGTGCAACTCACTCATATACTATGTACTACACTGTGCGTTTCTTATATTCTAAGTTTTTCAGTGCAACTCACTCATATACTATGTACTACACTGTGCGTTTCTTATATTCTAAGTTTTTCAGTGCAACTCAGTCATATACTATGTACTACACTGTGCGTTTCTTATATTCTAAGTTTTTCAGTGCAACTCACTCATATACTATGTACTACACTGTGCGTTTCTTATATTCTAAGTTTTTCAGTGCAACTCACTCATATACTATGTACTACACTGTGCGTTTCTTATATTCTAAGTTTTTCAGTGCAACTCACTCATATACTATGTACTACACTGTGCGTTTCTTATATTCTAAGTTTTTCAGTGCAACTCACTCATATACTATGTACTACACTGTGCGTTTCTTATATTCTAAGTTTTTCAGTGCAACTCACTCATATACTATGTACTACACTGTGCGTTTCTTATATTCTAAGTTTTTCAATGCAACTCACTCATATACTATGTACTACACTGTGCGTTTCTCATATTCTAAGTTTTTCAGTGCAACTCACTCATATACTATGTACTACACTGTGCGTTTCTTATATTCTAAGTTTTTCAGTGCAACTCACTCATATACTATGTACTACACTGTACGTTTCTTATATTCTAAGTTTTTCAGTGCAACTCACTCATATACTATGTACTACACTGTGCGTTTCTTATATTCTAAGTTTTTCAGTGCAACTCACTCATATACTATGTACTACACTGTGCGTTTCTTATATTCTAAGTTTTTCAGTGCAACTCACTCATATACTATGTACTACACTGTGCGTTTCTTATATTCTAAGTTTTTCAGTGCAACTCACTCATATACTATGTACTACACTGTGCGTTTCTTATATTCTAAGTTTTTCAGTGCAACTCACTCATATACTATGTACTACACTGTGCGTTTCTTATATTCTAAGTTTTTCAGTGCAACTCACTCATATACTATGTACTACACTGTGCATTTCGTGTAATGCGGGTTGTTCAGTAAGTTCTAAGTTTTTCAGTGCAACTCACTCATATACTATGTACTACACTGTGCGTTTCTTATATTCTAAGTTTTTCAGTGCAACTCACTCATATACTATGTACTACACTGTGCGTTTCTTATATTCTAAGTTTTTCAGTGCAACTCACTCATATACTATGTACTACACTGTGCGTTTCTTATATTCTAAGTTTTTCAGTGCAACTCACTCATATACTATGTACTACACTGTGCGTTTCTTATATTCTAAGTTTTTCAGTGCAACTCACTCATATACTATGTACTACACTGTGCGTTTCTTATATTCTAAGTTTTTCAGTGCAACTCACTCATATACTATGTACTACACTGTGCGTTTCTTATATTCTAAGTTTTTCAGTGCAACTCACTCATATACTATGTACTACACTGTGCGTTTCTTAAATTCTAAGTTTTTCAGTGCAACTCACTCATATACTATGTACTACACTGTGCGTTTCTTATATTCTAAGTTTTTCAGTGCAACTCACTCATATACTATGTACTACACTGTGCGTTTCTTATATTCTAAGTTTTTCAGTGCAACTCACTCATATACTATGTACTACACTGTGCATTTCGTGTAATGCGGGTTTTTCAGTAAATTCTAAGTTTTTCAGTGCAACTCACTCATATACTATGTACTACACTGTGCGTTTCTTATATTCTAAGTTTTTCAGTGCAACTCACTCATATACTATGTACTACACTGTGCATTTCTTATATTCTAAGTTTTTCAGTGCAACTCACTCATATACTATGTACTACACTGTGCGTTTCTTATATTCTAAATTTTTCAGTGCAACTCACTCATATACTATGTACTACACTGTGTGTTTCTTAAATTCTAAGTTTTTCAGTGCAACTCACTCATATACTATGTACTACACTGTGCGTTTCTTATATTCTAAGTTTTTTAGTGCAACTCACTCATATACTACGTACTACACTGTGCGTTTCTTATATTCTAAGTTTTTCAATGCAACTCACTCATATACTATGTACTACACTGTGCGTTTCTTATATTCTAAGTTTTTCAGTGCAACTCACTGATATACTATGTACTACACTGTGCGTTTCTTATATTCTAAGTTTTTCAGTGCAACTCGTTCATATACTATGTACTACACTGTGCGTTTCTTATATTCTAAGTTTTTCAGTGCAACTCACTCATATACTATGTACTACACTGTGCGTTTCTTAAATTCTAAGTTTTTCAGTGCAACTCATTCATATACTATGTACTACACTGTGCGTTTCTTATATTCTAAGTTTTTCAGTGCAACTCACTCATATACTATGTACTACACTGTGCGTTTCTTAAATTCTAAGTTTTTCAGTGCAACTCACTCATATACTATGTACTACACTGTGTGTTTCTTAAATTCTAAGTTTTTCAGTGCAACTCACTCATATACTATGTACTACACTGTGCGTTTCTTATATTCTAAGTTTTTCAGTGCAACTCACTCATATACTATGTACTACACTGTGTGTTTCTTATATTCTAAGTTTTTCAGTGCAACTCACTCATATACTATGTACTACACTGTGCATTTCGTGTAATGCGGGTTTTTCAGTAAATTATAGTTTTTCAGTGCAACTCACTCATATACTATGTACTACACTGTGCGTTTCTTATATTCTAAGTTTTTCAGTGCAACTCACTCATATACTATGTACTACACTGTGTGTTTCTTATATTCTAAGTTTTTCAGTGCATCTCACTCATATACTATGTACTACACTGTGCGTTTCTTATATTCTAAGTTTTTCAGTGCAACTCACTCATATACTATGTACTACACTGTGCGTTTCTTAAATTCTAAGTTTTTCAGTGCAACTCACTCATATACTATGTACTACAATGTGCGTTTCTTATATTCTAAGATTTTCAGTGCAACTCACTCATATACTATGTACTACACTGTGCGTTTCTTATATTCTAAGTTTTTCAGTGCAAGTCACTCATATACTATGTACTACACTGTGCGTTTCTTATATTCTAAGTTTTTCAGTGCAACTCACTCATATACTATGTACTACACTGTGCGTTTCTTATATTCTAAGTTTTTCAGTGCAACTCACTCATATACTATGTACTACACTGTGCGTTTCTTATATTCTAAGTTTTTCAGTGCAACTCACTCATATACTATGTACTACACTGTGCGTTTCTTATATTCTAAGTTTTTCAGTGCAACTCACTCATATACTATGTACTACACTGTGCGTTTCTTATATTCTAAGTTTTTCAGTGCAACTCACTCATATACTATGTACTACACTGTGCGTTTCTTATATTCTAAGTTTTTCAGTGCAACTCACTCATATACTATGTACTACACTGTGCGTTTCTTATATTCTAAGTTTTTCAGTGCAACTCACTCATATACTATGTACTACACTGTGCGTTTCTTATATTCTAAGTTTTTCAGTGCAACTCACTCATATACTATGTACTACACTGTGCATTTCGTGTAATGCGGGTTTTTCAGTAAATTCTAAGTTTTTCAGTGCAACTCACTCATATACTATGTACTACACTGTGCGTTTCTTATATTCTAAGTTTTTCAGTGCAACTCACTCATATACTATGTACTACACTGTACGTTTCTTATATTCTAAGTTTTTCAGTGCAACTCACTCATATACTATGTACTACACTGTGCGTTTCTTATATTCTAAGTTTTTCAGTGCAACTCACTCATATACTATGTACTACACTGTGCGTTTCTTATATTCTAAGTTTTTCAGTGCAACTCACTCATATACTATGTACTACACTGTGCGTTTCTTATATTCTAAGTTTTTCAATGCAACTCACTCATATTCTATGTACTACACTGTGCGTTTCTTATATTCTAAGTTTTTCAGTGCAACTCACTCATATACTATGTACTACACTGTGCATTTCGTGTAATGCGGGTTTTTCAGTAAATTCTAAGTTTTTCAGTGCAACTCACTCATATACTATGTACTACACTGTGCGTTTCTTATATTCTAAGTTTTTCAGTGCAACTCACTCATATACTATGTACTACACTGTGCATTTCTTATATTCTAAGTTTTTCAGTGCAACTCACTCATATACTATGTACTACACTGTGCGTTTCTTATATTCTAAATTTTTCAGTGCAACTCACTCATATACTATGTACTACACTGTGTGTTTCTTAAATTCTAAGTTTTTCAGTGCAACTCACTCATATACTATGTACTACACTGTGCGTTTCTTAAATTCTAAGTTTTTCAGTGCAACTCACTCATATACTATGTACTACACTGTGCGTTTCTTATATTCTAAGTTTTTCAGTGCAAGTCACTCATATACTATGTACTACACTGTGCGTTTCTTATATTCTAAGTTTTTCAATGCAACTCACTCATATACTATGTACTACACTGTGCGTTTCTTATATTCTAAGTTTTTCAGTGCAACTCACTCATATACTATGTACTACACTGTGCATTTCGTGTAATGCGGGTTGTTCAGTAAGTTCTAAGTTTTTCAGTGCAACTCACTCATATACTATGTACTACACTGTGCGTTTCTTATATTCTAAGTTTTTCAGTGCAACTCACTCATATACTATGTACTACACTGTGCGTTTCTTATATTCTAAGTTTTTCAGTGCAACTCACTCATATACTATGTACTACACTGTGCGTTTCTTATATTCTAAGTTTTTCAGTGCAACTCACTCATATACTATGTACTACACTGTGCGTTTCTTATATTCTAAGTTTTTCAGTGCAACTCACTCATATACTATGTACTACACTGTGCGTTTCTTATATTCTAAGTTTTTCAGTGCAACTCACTCATATACTATGTACTACACTGTGCGTTTCTTATATTCTAAGTTTTTCAGTGCAACTCACTCATATACTATGTACTACACTGTGCGTTTCTTAAATTCTAAGTTTTTCAGTGCAACTCACTCATATACTATGTACTACACTGTGCGTTTCTTATATTCTAAGTTTTTCAGTGCAACTCACTCATATACTGTGTACTACACTGTGCGTTTCTTATATTCTAAGTTTTTCAGTGCAACTCACTCATATACTATGTACTACACTGTGCATTTCGTGTAATGCGGGTTTTTCAGTAAATTCTAAGTTCTTCAGTGCAACTCACTCATATACTATGTACTACACTGTGCGTTTCTTATATTCTAAGTTTTTCAGTGCAACTCACTCATATACTATATACTACACTGTGCATTTCGTGTAATGCGGGTTTTTCAGTAAATTCTAAGTTTTTCAGTGCAACTCACTCATATACTATGTACTACACTGTGCGTTTCTTATATTCTAAGTTTTTCAGTGCAACTCACTCATATACTATGTACTACACTGTGCGTTTCTTATATTCTAAGTTTTTCAGTGCAACTCACTCATATACTATGTACTACACTGTGCGTTTCTTATATTCTAAGTTTTTCAGTGCAACTCACTCATATACTATGTACTACACTGTGCGTTGCTTATATTCTAAGTTTTTCAGTGCAACTCACTCATATACTATATACTACACTGTGCATTTCGTGTAATGCGGGTTTTTCAGTAAATTCTAAGTTTTTCAGTGCAACTCACTCATATACTATGAACTACACTGTACGTTTCTTATATTCTAAGTTTTTCAGTGCAACTCACTCATATACTATGTACTACACTGTGCGTTTCTTATATTCTAAGTTTTTCAGTGCAACTCACTCATATACTATGTACTACACTGTGCGTTTCTTATATTCTAAGTTTTTCAGTGCAACTCACTCATATACTATGTACTACACTGTGCGTTTCTTATATTCTAAGTTTTTCAGTGCAACTCACTCATATACTATGTACTACACTGTGCGTTTCTTATATTCTAAGTTTTTCAGTGCAACTCAGTCATATACTATGTACTACACTGTGCGTTTCTTATATTCTAAGTTTTTCAGTGCAACTCACTCATATACTATGTACTACACTGTGCGTTTCTTATATTCTAAGTTTTTCAGTGCAACTCACTCATATACTATGTACTACACTGTGCGTTTCTTATATTCTAAGTTTTTCAGTGCAACTCACTCATATACTATGTACTACACTGTGCGTTTCTTATATTCTAAGTTTTTCAGTGCAACTCACTCATATACTATGTACTACACTGTGCGTTTCTTATATTCTAAGTTTTTCAGTGCAACTCACTCATATACTATGTACTACACTGTGCGTTTCTTATATTCTAAGTTTTTCAATGCAACTCACTCATATACTATGTACTACACTGTGCGTTTCTCATATTCTAAGTTTTTCAGTGCAACTCACTCATATACTATGTACTACACTGTGCGTTTCTTATATTCTAAGTTTTTCAGTGCAACTCACTCATATACTATGTACTACACTGTACGTTTCTTATATTCTAAGTTTTTCAGTGCAACTCACTCATATACTATGTACTACACTGTGCGTTTCTTATATTCTAAGTTTTTCAGTGCAACTCACTCATATACTATGTACTACACTGTGCGTTTCTTATATTCTAAGTTTTTCAGTGCAACTCACTCATATACTATGTACTACACTGTGCGTTTCTTATATTCTAAGTTTTTCAGTGCAACTCACTCATATACTATGTACTACACTGTGCGTTTCTTATATTCTAAGTTTTTCAGTGCAACTCACTCATATACTATGTACTACACTGTGCGTTTCTTATATTCTAAGTTTTTCAGTGCAACTCACTCATATACTATGTACTACACTGTGCATTTCGTGTAATGCGGGTTGTTCAGTAAGTTCTAAGTTTTTCAGTGCAACTCACTCATATACTATGTACTACACTGTGCGTTTCTTATATTCTAAGTTTTTCAGTGCAACTCACTCATATACTATGTACTACACTGTGCGTTTCTTATATTCTAAGTTTTTCAGTGCAACTCACTCATATACTATGTACTACACTGTGCGTTTCTTATATTCTAAGTTTTTCAGTGCAACTCACTCATATACTATGTACTACACTGTGCGTTTCTTATATTCTAAGTTTTTCAGTGCAACTCACTCATATACTATGTACTACACTGTGCGTTTCTTATATTCTAAGTTTTTCAGTGCAACTCACTCATATACTATGTACTACACTGTGCGTTTCTTATATTCTAAGTTTTTCAGTGCAACTCACTCATATACTATGTACTACACTGTGCGTTTCTTAAATTCTAAGTTTTTCAGTGCAACTCACTCATATACTATGTACTACACTGTGCGTTTCTTATATTCTAAGTTTTTCAGTGCAACTCACTCATATACTATGTACTACACTGTGCGTTTCTTATATTCTAAGTTTTTCAGTGCAACTCACTCATATACTATGTACTACACTGTGCATTTCGTGTAATGCGGGTTTTTCAGTAAATTCTAAGTTTTTCAGTGCAACTCACTCATATACTATGTACTACACTGTGCGTTTCTTATATTCTAAGTTTTTCAGTGCAACTCACTCATATACTATGTACTACACTGTGCATTTCTTATATTCTAAGTTTTTCAGTGCAACTCACTCATATACTATGTACTACACTGTGCGTTTCTTATATTCTAAATTTTTCAGTGCAACTCACTCATATACTATGTACTACACTGTGTGTTTCTTAAATTCTAAGTTTTTCAGTGCAACTCACTCATATACTATGTACTACACTGTGCGTTTCTTATATTCTAAGTTTTTTAGTGCAACTCACTCATATACTACGTACTACACTGTGCGTTTCTTATATTCTAAGTTTTTCAATGCAACTCACTCATATACTATGTACTACACTGTGCGTTTCTTATATTCTAAGTTTTTCAGTGCAACTCACTGATATACTATGTACTACACTGTGCGTTTCTTATATTCTAAGTTTTTCAGTGCAACTCGTTCATATACTATGTACTACACTGTGCGTTTCTTATATTCTAAGTTTTTCAGTGCAACTCACTCATATACTATGTACTACACTGTGCGTTTCTTAAATTCTAAGTTTTTCAGTGCAACTCATTCATATACTATGTACTACACTGTGCGTTTCTTATATTCTAAGTTTTTCAGTGCAACTCACTCATATACTATGTACTACACTGTGCGTTTCTTAAATTCTAAGTTTTTCAGTGCAACTCACTCATATACTATGTACTACACTGTGTGTTTCTTAAATTCTAAGTTTTTCAGTGCAACTCACTCATATACTATGTACTACACTGTGCGTTTCTTATATTCTAAGTTTTTCAGTGCAACTCACTCATATACTATGTACTACACTGTGTGTTTCTTATATTCTAAGTTTTTCAGTGCAACTCACTCATATACTATGTACTACACTGTGCATTTCGTGTAATGCGGGTTTTTCAGTAAATTATAGTTTTTCAGTGCAACTCACTCATATACTATGTACTACACTGTGCGTTTCTTATATTCTAAGTTTTTCAGTGCAACTCACTCATATACTATGTACTACACTGTGTGTTTCTTATATTCTAAGTTTTTCAGTGCATCTCACTCATATACTATGTACTACACTGTGCGTTTCTTATATTCTAAATTTTTCAGTGCAACTCACTCATATACTATGTACTACACTGTGCGTTTCTTAAATTCTAAGTTTTTCAGTGCAACTCACTCATATACTATGTACTACAATGTGCGTTTCTTATATTCTAAGATTTTCAGTGCAACTCACTCATATACTATGTACTACACTGTGCGTTTCTTATATTCTAAGTTTTTCAGTGCAAGTCACTCATATACTATGTACTACACTGTGCGTTTCTTATATTCTAAGTTTTTCAGTGCAACTCACTCATATACTATGTACTACACTGTGCGTTTCTTATATTCTAAGTTTTTCAGTGCAACTCACTCATATACTATGTACTACACTGTGCGTTTCTTATATTCTAAGTTTTTCAGTGCAACTCACTCATATACTATGTACTACACTGTGCGTTTCTTATATTCTAAGTTTTTCAGTGCAACTCACTCATATACTATGTACTACACTGTGCGTTTCTTATATTCTAAGTTTTTCAGTGCAACTCACTCATATACTATGTACTACACTGTGCGTTTCTTATATTCTAAGTTTTTCAGTGCAACTCACTCATATACTATGTACTACACTGTGCGTTTCTTATATTCTAAGTTTTTCAGTGCAACTCACTCATATACTATGTACTACACTGTGCGTTTCTTATATTCTAAGTTTTTCAGTGCAACTCACTCATATACTATGTACTACACTGTGCATTTCGTGTAATGCGGGTTTTTCAGTAAATTCTAAGTTTTTCAGTGCAACTCACTCATATACTATGTACTACACTGTGCGTTTCTTATATTCTAAGTTTTTCAGTGCAACTCACTCATATACTATGTACTACACTGTACGTTTCTTATATTCTAAGTTTTTCAGTGCAACTCACTCATATACTATGTACTACACTGTGCGTTTCTTATATTCTAAGTTTTTCAGTGCAACTCACTCATATACTATGTACTACACTGTGCGTTTCTTATATTCTAAGTTTTTCAGTGCAACTCACTCATATACTATGTACTACACTGTGCGTTTCTTATATTCTAAGTTTTTCAATGCAACTCACTCATATTCTATGTACTACACTGTGCGTTTCTTATATTCTAAGTTTTTCAGTGCAACTCACTCATATACTATGTACTACACTGTGCATTTCGTGTAATGCGGGTTTTTCAGTAAATTCTAAGTTTTTCAGTGCAACTCACTCATATACTATGTACTACACTGTGCGTTTCTTATATTCTAAGTTTTTCAGTGCAACTCACTCATATACTATGTACTACACTGTGCATTTCTTATATTCTAAGTTTTTCAGTGCAACTCACTCATATACTATGTACTACACTGTGCGTTTCTTATATTCTAAATTTTTCAGTGCAACTCACTCATATACTATGTACTACACTGTGTGTTTCTTAAATTCTAAGTTTTTCAGTGCAACTCACTCATATACTATGTACTACACTGTGCGTTTCTTAAATTCTAAGTTTTTCAGTGCAACTCACTCATATACTATGTACTACACTGTGCGTTTCTTATATTCTAAGTTTTTCAGTGCAAGTCACTCATATACTATGTACTACACTGTGCGTTTCTTATATTCTAAGTTTTTCAATGCAACTCACTCATATACTATGTACTACACTGTGCGTTTCTTATATTCTAAGTTTTTCAGTGCAACTCACTCATATACTATGTACTACACTGTGCATTTCGTGTAATGCGGGTTGTTCAGTAAGTTCTAAGTTTTTCAGTGCAACTCACTCATATACTATGTACTACACTGTGCGTTTCTTATATTCTAAGTTTTTCAGTGCAACTCACTCATATACTATGTACTACACTGTGCGTTTCTTATATTCTAAGTTTTTCAGTGCAACTCACTCATATACTATGTACTACACTGTGCGTTTCTTATATTCTAAGTTTTTC
Source organism: Mus caroli (assembly GCF_978045245.1). Lineage (NCBI taxonomy): Eukaryota > Metazoa > Chordata > Mammalia > Rodentia > Muridae > Mus > Mus caroli. Next base: position 1,125,513 of record NW_028227283.1, read on the forward strand.
AGTGCAACTCACTCATATACTATGTACTACACTGTGCGTTTCTTATATTCTAAGTTTTTCAGTGCAACTCACTCATATACTATGTACTACACTGTGCGTTTCTTATATTCTAAGTTTTTCAGTGCAACTCACTCATATACTATGTACTACACTGTGCGTTTCTTATATTCTAAGTTTTTCAGTGCAACTCACTCATATACTATGTACTACACTGTGCGTTTCTTAAATTCTAAGTTTTTCAGTGCAACTCACTCATATACTATGTACTACACTGTGCGTTTCTTATATTCTAAGTTTTTCAGTGCAACTCACTCATATACTGTGTACTACACTGTGCGTTTCTTATATTCTAAGTTTTTCAGTGCAACTCACTCATATACTATGTACTACACTGTGCATTTCGTGTAATGCGGGTTTTTCAGTAAATTCTAAGTTCTTCAGTGCAACTCACTCATATACTATGTACTACACTGTGCGTTTCTTATATTCTAAGTTTTTCAGTGCAACTCACTCATATACTATATACTACACTGTGCATTTCGTGTAATGCGGGTTTTTCAGTAAATTCTAAGTTTTTCAGTGCAACTCACTCATATACTATGTACTACACTGTGCGTTTCTTATATTCTAAGTTTTTCAGTGCAACTCACTCATATACTATGTACTACACTGTGCGTTTCTTATATTCTAAGTTTTTCAGTGCAACTCACTCATATACTATGTACTACACTGTGCGTTTCTTATATTCTAAGTTTTTCAGTGCAACTCGTTCATATACTATGTACTACACTGTGCGTTTCTTATATTCTAAGTTTTTCAGTGCAACTCACTCATATACTATGTACTACACTGTGCGTTTCTTAAATTCTAAGTTTTTCAGTGCAACTCACTCATATACTATGTACTACACTGTGTGTTTCTTAAATTCTAAGTTTTTCAGTGCAACTCACTCATATACTATGTACTACACTGTGCGTTTCTTATATTCTAAGTTTTTCAGTGCAACTCACTCATATACTATGTACTACACTGTGCGTTTCTTATATTCTAAGTTTTTCAGTGCAACTCACTCATATACTATGTACTACACTGTGCATTTCGTGTAATGCGGGTTTTTCAGTAAATTCTAAGTTTTTCAGTGCAACTCACTCATATACTATGTACTACACTGTGCGTTTCTTATATTCTAAGTTTTTCAGTGCAACTCACTCATATACTATGTACTACACTGTGCGTTTCTTATATTTTAAGTTTTTCAGTGCAACTCACTCATATACTATGTACTACACTGTGCGTTTCTTATATTCTAAGTTTTTCAGTGCAACTCACTCATATACTATGTACTACACTGTGCGTTTCTTAAATTCTAAGTTTTTCAGTGCAACTCACTCATATACTATGTACTACAATGTGCGTTTCTTATATTCTAAGATTTTCAGTGCAACTCACTCATATACTATGTACTACACTGTGCGTTTCTTATATTCTAAGTTTTTCAGTGCAAGTCACTCATATACTATGTACTACACTGTGCGTTTCTTATATTCTAAGTTTTTCAGTGCAACTCACTCATATACTATGTACTACACTGTGCGTTTCTTATATTCTAAGTTTTTCAGTGCAACTCACTCATATACTATGTACTACACTGTGCGTTTCTTATATTCTAAGTTTTTCAGTGCAACTCACTCATATACTATGTACTACACTGTGCGTTTCTTATATTCTAAGTTTTTCAGTGCAACTCACTCATATACTATGTACTACACTGTGCGTTTCTTATATTCTAAGTTTTTCGTGCAACTCACTCATATACTATGTACTACACTGTGCGTTTCTTATATTCTAAGTTTTTCAGTGCAACTCACTCATATACTATGTACTACACTGTGCGTTTCTTATATTCTAAGTTTTTCAGTGCAACTCACTCATATACTATGTACTACACTGTGCGTTTCTTATATTCTAAGTTTTTCAGTGCAACTCACTCATATACTATGTACTACACTGTGCATTTCGTGTAATGCGGGTTTTTCAGTAAATTCTAAGTTTTTCAGTGCAACTCACTCATATACTATGTACTACACTGTGCGTTTCTTATATTCTAAGTTTTTCAGTGCAACTCACTCATATACTATGTACTACACTGTACGTTGCTTATATTCTAAGTTTTTCAGTGCAACTCACTCATATACTATGTACTACACTGTGCGTTTCTTATATTCTAAGTTTTTCAGTGCAACTCACTCATATACTATGTACTACACTGTGCGTTTCTTATATTCTAAGTTTTTCAGTGCAACTCACTCATATACTATGTACTACACTGTGCGTTTCTTATATTCTAAGTTTTTCAGTGCAACTCACTCATATTCTATGTACTACACTGTGCGTTTCTTATATTCTAAGTTTTTCAGTGCAACTCACTCATATACTATGTACTACACTGTGCATTTCGTGTAATGCGGGTTTTTCAGTAAATTCTAAGTTTTTCAGTGCAACTCACTCATATACTATGTACTACACTGTGCGTTTCTTATATTCTAAGTTTTTCAGTGCAACTCACTCATATACTATGTACTACACTGTGCATTTCTTATATTCTAAGTTTTTCAGTGCAACTCACTCATATACTATGTACTACACTGTGCGTTTCTTATATTCTAAATTTTTCAGTGCAACTCACTCATATACTATGTACTACACTGTGTGTTTCTTAAATTCTAAGTTTTTCAGTGCAACCCACTCATATACTATGTACTACACTGTGCGTTTCTTAAATTCTAAGTTTTTCAGTGCAACTCACTCATATACTATGTACTACACTGTGCGTTTCTTATATTCTAAGTTTTTCAGTGCAACTCACTCATATACTATGTACTACACTGTGCGTTTCTTATATTCTAAGTTTTTCAATGCAACTCACTCATATACTATGTACTACACTGTGCGTTTCTTATATTCTAAGTTTTTCAGTGCAACTCACTCATATACTATGTACTACACTGTGCATTTCGTGTAATGCGGGTTGTTCAGTAAGTTCTAAGTTTTTCAGTGCAACTCACTCATATACTATGTACTACACTGTGCGTTTCTTATATTCTAAGTTTTTCAGTGCAACTCACTCATATACTATGTACTACACTGTGCGTTTCTTATATTCTAAGTTTTTCAGTGCAACTCACTCATATACTATATACTACACTGTGCATTTCGTGTAATGCGGGTTTTTCAGTAAATTCTAAGTTTTTCAGTGCAACTCACTCATATACTATGTACTACACTGTGCGTTTCTTATATTCTAAGTTTTTCAGTGCAACTCACTCATATACTATGTACTACACTGTGCGTTTCTTATATTCTAAGTTCTTCAGTGCAACTCACTCATATACTATGTACTACACTGTGCGTTTCTTATATTCTAAGTTTTTCAGTGCAACTCACTCATATACTATATACTACACTGTGCATTTCGTGTAATGCGGGTTTTTCAGTAAATTCTAAGTTTTTCAGTGCAACTCACTCATATACTATGTACTACACTGTGCGTTTCTTATATTCTAAGTTTTTCAGTGCAACTCACTCATATACTATGTACTACACTGTGCGTTTCTTATATTCTAAGTTTTTCAGTGCAACTCACTCATATACTATGTACTACACTGTGCGTTTCTTATATTCTAAGTTTTTCAGTGCAACTCGTTCATATACTATGTACTACACTGTGCGTTTCTTATATTCAAAGTTTTTCAGTGCAACTCACTCATATACTATGTACTACACTGTGCATTTCGTGTAATACGGGTTTTTCAGTAAATTCTAAGTTCTTCAGTGCAACTCACTCATATACTATGTACTACACTGTGCGTTTCTTATATTCTAAGTTTTTCAGTGCAACTCACTCATATACTATATACTACACTGTGCATTTCGTGTAATGCGGGTTTTTCAGTAAATTCTAAGTTTTTCAGTGCAACTCACTCATATACTATGTACTACACTGTGCGTTTCTTATATTCTAAGTTTTTCAGTGCAACTCACTCATATACTATGTACTACACTGTGCGTTTCTTATATTCTAAGTTTTTCAGTGCAACTCACTCATATACTATGTACTACACTGTGCGTTTCTTATATTCTAAGTTTTTCAGTGCAACTCGTTCATATACTATGTACTACACTGTGCGTTTCTTATATTCTAAGTTTTTCAGTGCAACTCACTCATATACTATGTACTACACTGTGCGTTTCTTAAATTCTAAGTTTTTCAGTGCAACTCACTCATATACTATGTACTACACTGTGTGTTTCTTAAATTCTAAGTTTTTCAGTGCAACTCACTCATATACTATGTACTACACTGTGCGTTTCTTATATTCTAAGTTTTTCAGTGCAACTCACTCATATACTATGTACTACACTGTGCGTTTCTTATATTCTAAGTTTTTCAGTGCAACTCACTCATATACTATGTACTACACTGTGCATTTCGTGTAATGCGGGTTTTTCAGTAAATTCTAAGTTTTTCAGTGCAACTCACTCATATACTATGTACTACACTGTGCGTTTCTTATATTCTAAGTTTTTCAGTGCAACTCACTCATATACTATGTACTACACTGTGCGTTTCTTATATTCTAAGTTTTTCAGTGCAACTCACTCATATACTATGTACTACACTGTGCGTTTCTTAAATTCTAAGTTTTTCAGTGCAACTCACTCATATACTATGTACTACAATGTGCGTTTCTTATATTCTAAGATTTTCAGTGCAACTCACTCATATACTATGTACTACACTGTGCGTTTCTTATATTCTAAGTTTTTCAGTGCAAGTCACTCATATACTATGTACTACACTGTGCGTTTCTTATATTCTAAGTTTTTCAGTGCAACTCACTCATATACTATGTACTACACTGTGCGTTTCTTATATTCTAAGTTTTTCAGTGCAACTCACTCATATACTATGTACTACACTGTGCGTTTCTTATATTCTAAGTTTTTCAGTGCAACTCACTCATATACTATGTACTACACTGTGCGTTTCTTATATTCTAAGTTTTTCAGTGCAACTCACTCATATACTATGTACTACACTGTGCGTTTCTTATATTCTAAGTTTTTCAGTGCAACTCACTCATATACTATGTACTACACTGTGCGTTTCTTATATTCTAAGTTTTTCAGTGCAACTCACTCATATACTATGTACTACACTGTGCGTTTCTTATATTCTAAGTTTTTCAGTGCAACTCACTCATATACTATGTACTACACTGTGCATTTCGTGTAATGCGGGTTTTTCAGTAAATTCTAAGTTTTTCAGTGCAACTCACTCATATACTATGTACTACACTGTGCGTTTCTTATATTCTAAGTTTTTCAGTGCAACTCACTCATATACTATGTACTACACTGTACGTTGCTTATATTCTAAGTTTTTCAGTGCAACTCACTCATATACTATGTACTACACTGTGCGTTTCTTATATTCTAAGTTTTTCAGTGCAACTCACTCATATACTATGTACTACACTGTGCGTTTCTTATATTCTAAGTTTTTCAGTGCAACTCACTCATATACTATGTACTACACTGTGCGTTTCTTATATTCTAAGTTTTTCAGTGCAACTCACTCATATTCTATGTACTACACTGTGCGTTTCTTATATTCTAAGTTTTTCAGTGCAACTCACTCATATACTATGTACTACACTGTGCATTTCGTGTAATGCGGGTTTTTCAGTAAATTCTAAGTTTTTCAGTGCAACTCACTCATATACTATGTACTACACTGTGCGTTTCTTATATTCTAAGTTTTTCAGTGCAACTCACTCATATACTATGTACTACACTGTGCATTTCTTATATTCTAAGTTTTTCAGTGCAACTCACTCATATACTATGTACTACACTGTGCGTTTCTTATATTCTAAATTTTTCAGTGCAACTCACTCATATACTATGTACTACACTGTGTGTTTCTTAAATTCTAAGTTTTTCAGTGCAACTCACTCATATACTATGTACTACACTGTGCGTTTCTTAAATTCTAAGTTTTTCAGTGCAACTCACTCATATACTATGTACTACACTGTGCGTTTCTTATATTCTAAGTTTTTCAGTGCAACTCACTCATATACTATGTACTACACTGTGCGTTTCTTATATTCTAAGTTTTTCAATGCAACTCACTCATATACTATGTACTACACTGTGCGTTTCTTATATTCTAAGTTTTTCAGTGCAACTCACTCATATACTATGTACTACACTGTGCATTTCGTGTAATGCAGGTTGTTCAGTAAGTTCTAAGTTTTTCAGTGCAACTCACTCATATACTATGTACTACACTGTGCGTTTCTTATATTCTAAGTTTTTCAGTGCAACTCACTCATATACTATGTACTACACTGTGCGTTTCTTATATTCTAAGTTTTTCAGTGCAACTCACTCATATACTATGTACTACACTGTGCGTTTCTTATATTCTAAGTTCTTCAGTGCAACTCACTCATATACTATGTACTACACTGTGCGTTTCTTATATTCTAAGTTTTTCAGTGCAACTCACTCATATACTATATACTACACTGTGCATTTCGTGTAATGCGGGTTTTTCAGTAAATTCTAAGTTTTTCAGTGCAACTCACTCATATACTATGTACTACACTGTGCGTTTCTTATATTCTAAGTTTTTCAGTGCAACTCACTCATATACTATGTACTACACTGTGCGTTTCTTATATTCTAAGTTTTTCAGTGCAACTCACTCATATACTATGTACTACACTGTGCGTTTCTTATATTCTAAGTTTTTCAGTGCAACTCGTTCATATACTATGTACTACACTGTGCGTTTCTTATATTCTAAGTTTTTCAGTGCAACTCACTCATATACTATGTACTACACTGTGCGTTTCTTAAATTCTAAGTTTTTCAGTGCAACTCACTCATATACTATGTACTACACTGTGTGTTTCTTAAATTCTAAGTTTTTCAGTGCAACTCACTCATATACTATGTACTACACTGTGCGTTTCTTATATTCTAAGTTTTTCAGTGCAACTCACTCATATACTATGTACTACACTGTGCGTTTCTTATATTCTAAGTTTTTCAGTGCAACTCACTCATATACTATGTACTACACTGTGCATTTCGTGTAATGCGGGTTTTTCAGTAAATTCTAAGTTTTTCAGTGCAACTCACTCATATACTATGTACTACACTGTGCGTTTCTTATATTCTAAGTTTTTCAGTGCAACTCACTCATATACTATGTACTACACTGTGCGTTTCTTATATTCTAAGTTTTTCAGTGCAACTCACTCATATACTATGTACTACACTGTCCGTTTCTTATATTCTAAGTTTTTCAGTGCAACTCACTCATATACTATGTACTACACTGTGCGTTTCTTAAATTCTAAGTTTTTCAGTGCAACTCACTCATATACTATGTACTACAATGTGCGTTTCTTATATTCTAAGATTTTCAGTGCAACTCACTCATATACTATGTACTACACTGTGCGTTTCTTATATTCTAAGTTTTTCAGTGCAAGTCACTCATATACTATGTACTACACTGTGCGTTTCTTATATTCTAAGTTTTTCAGTGCAACTCACTCATATACTATGTACTACACTGTGCGTTTCTTATATTCTAAGTTTTTCAGTGCAACTCACTCATATAGTATGTACTACACTGTGCGTTTCTTATATTCTAAGTTTTTCAGTGCAACTCACTCATATACTATGTACTACACTGTGCGTTTCTTATATTCTAAGTTTTTCGTGCAACTCACTCATATACTATGTACTACACTGTGCGTTTCTTATATTCTAAGTTTTTCAGTGCAACTCACTCATATACTATGTACTACACTGTGCGTTTCTTATATTCTAAGTTTTTCAGTGCAACTCACTCATATACTATGTACTACACTGTGCGTTTCTTATATTCTAAGTTTTTCAGTGCAACTCACTCATATACTATGTACTACACTGTGCGTTTCTTATATTCTAAGTTTTTCAGTGCAACTCGTTCATATACTATGTACTACACTGTGCGTTTCTTATATTCTAAGTTTTTCAGTGCAACTCACTCATATACTATGTACTACACTGTGCGTTTCTTATATTCTAAGTTTTTCAGTGCAACTCACTCATATACTATGTACTACACTGTGCGTTTCTTATATTCTAAGTTTTTCAGTGCAACTCACTCATATACTATGTACTACACTGTGCGTTTCTTATATTCTAAGTTTTTCAGTGCAACTCGTTCATATACTATGTACTACACTGTGCGTTTCTTATATTCTAAGTTTTTCAGTGCAACTCACTCATATACTATGTACTACACTGTGCGTTTCTTAAATTCTAAGTTTTTCAGTGCAACTCACTCATATACTATGTACTACACTGTGTGTTTCTTAAATTCTAAGTTTTTCAGTGCAACTCACTCATATACTATGTACTACACTGTGCGTTTCTTATATTCTAAGTTTTTCAGTGCAACTCACTCATATACTATGTACTACACTGTGCGTTTCTTATATTCTAAGTTTTTCAGTGCAACTCACTCATATACTATGTACTACACTGTGCATTTCGTGTAATGCGGGTTTTTCAGTAAATTCTAAGTTTTTCAGTGCAACTCACTCATATACTATGTACTACACTGTGCGTTTCTTATATTCTAAGTTTTTCAGTGCAACTCACTCATATACTATGTACTACACTGTGCGTTTCTTATATTCTAAGTTTTTCAGTGCAACTCACTCATATACTATGTACTACACTGTCCGTTTCTTATATTCTAAGTTTTTCAGTGCAACTCACTCATATACTATGTACTACACTGTGCGTTTCTTAAATTCTAAGTTTTTCAGTGCAACTCACTCATATACTATGTACTACAATGTGCGTTTCTTATATTCTAAGATTTTCAGTGCAACTCACTCATATACTATGTACTACACTGTGCGTTTCTTATATTCTAAGTTTTTCAGTGCAAGTCACTCATATACTATGTACTACACTGTGCGTTTCTTATATTCTAAGTTTTTCAGTGCAACTCACTCATATACTATGTACTACACTGTGCGTTTTTTATATTCTAAGTTTTTCAGTGCAACTCACTCATATAGTATGTACTACACTGTGCGTTTCTTATATTCTAAGTTTTTCAGTGCAACTCACTCATATACTATGTACTACACTGTGCGTTTCTTATATTCTAAGTTTTTCGTGCAACTCACTCATATACTATGTACTACACTGTGCGTTTCTTATATTCTAAGTTTTTCAGTGCAACTCACTCATATACTATGTACTACACTGTGCGTTTCTTATATTCTAAGTTTTTCAGTGCAACTCACTCATATACTATGTACTACACTGTGCGTTTCTTATATTCTAAGTTTTTCAGTGCAACTCACTCATATACTATGTACTACACTGTGCGTTTCTTATATTCTAAGTTTTTCAGTGCAACTTGTTCATATACTATGTACTACACTGTGCGTTTCTTATATTCTAAGTTTTTCAGTGCAACTCACTCATATACTATGTACTACACTGTGCGTTTCTTAAATTCTAAGTTTTTCAGTGCAACTCACTCATATACTATGTACTACACTGTGTGTTTCTTAAATTCTAAGTTTTTCAGTGCAACTCACTCATATACTATGTACTACACTGTGCGTTTCTTATATTCTAAGTTTTTCAGTGCAACTCACTCATATACTATGTACTACACTGTGCGTTTCTTATTTTCTAAGTTTTTCAGTGCAACTCACTCATATACTATGTACTACTCTGTGCATTTCGTGTAATGCGGGTTTTTCAGTAAATTCTAAGTTTTTCAGTGCAACTCACTCATATACTATGTACTACACTGTGCGTTTCTTATATTCTAAGTTTTTCAGTGCAACTCACTCATATACTATGTACTACACTGTGCGTTTCTTATATTCTAAGTTTTTCAGTGCAACTCGTTCATATACTATGTACTACACTGTGCGTTTCTTATATTCTAAGTTTTTCAGTGCAACTCACTCATATACTATGTACTACACTGTGCGTTTCTTAAATTCTAAGTTTTTCAGTGCAACTCACTCATATACTATGTACTACACTGTGTGTTTCTTAAATTCTAAGTTTTTCAGTGCAACTCACTCATATACTATGTACTACACTGTGCGTTTCTTATATTCTAAGTTTTTCAGTGCAACTCACTCATATACTATGTACTACACTGTGCATTTCGTGTAATGCGGGTTTTTCAGTAAATTCTAAGTTTTTCAGTGCAACTCACTCATATACTATGTACTACACTGTGCGTTTCTTATATTCTAAGTTTTTCAGTGCAACTCACTCATATACTATGTACTATACTGTGCGTTTCTTATATTCTAAGTTTTTCAGTGCAACTCACTCATATACTATGTACTACACTGTGCGTTTCTTATATTCTAAGTTTTTCAGTGCAACTCACTCATATACTATGTACTACACTGTGCGTTTCTTAAATTCTAAGTTTTTCAGTGCAACTCACTCATATACTATGTACTACAATGTGCGTTTCTTATATTCTAAGATTTTCAGTGCAACTCACTCATATACTATGTACTACACTGTGCGTTTCTTATATTCTAAGTTTTTCAGTGCAAGTCACTCATATACTATGTACTACACTGTGCGTTTCTTATATTCTAAGTTTTTCAGTGCAACTCACTCATATACTATGTACTACACTGTGCGTTTCTTATATTCTAAGTTTTTCAGTGCAACTCACTCATATACTATGTACTACACTGTGCGTTTCTTATATTCTAAGTTTTTCAGTGCAACTCACTCATATACTATGTACTACACTGTGCGTTTCTTATATTCTAAGTTTTTCAGTGCAACTCACTCATATACTATGTACTACACTGTGCGTTTCTTATATTCTATGTTTTTCGTGCAACTCACTCATATACTATGTACTACACTGTGCGTTTCTTATATTCTAAGTTTTTCAGTGCAACTCACTCATATACTATGTACTACACTGTGCGTTTCTTATATTCTAAGTTTTTCAGTGCAACTCACTCATATACTATGTACTACACTGTGCGTTTCTTATATTCTAAGTTTTTCAGTGCAACTCACTCATATACTATGTACTACACTGTGCGTTTCTTATATTCTAAGTTTTTCAGTGCAACTCGTTCATATACTATGTACTACACTGTGCGTTTCTTATATTCTAAGTTTTTCAGTGCAACTCACTCATATACTATGTACTACACTGTGCGTTTCTTAAATTCTAAGTTTTTCAGTGCAACTCACTCATATACTATGTACTACACTGTGTGTTTCTTAAATTCTAAGTTTTTCAGTGCAACTCACTCATATACTATGTACTACACTGTGCGTTTCTTATATTCTAAGTTTTTCAGTGCAACTCACTCATATACTATGTACTACACTGTGCGATTCTTATATTCTAAGTTTTTCAGTGCAACTCACTCATATACTATGTACTACACTGTGCATTTCGTGTAATGCGGGTTTTTCAGTAAATTCTAAGTTTTTCAGTGCAACTCACTCATATACTATGTACTACACTGTGCGTTTCTTATATTCTAAGTTTTTCAGTGCAACTCACTCATATACTATGTACTACAATGTGCGTTTCTTATATTCTAAGATTTTCAGTGCAACTCACTCATATACTATGTACTACACTGTGCGTTTCTTATATTCTAAGTTTTTCAGTGCAAGTCACTCATATACTATGTACTACACTGTGCGTTTCTTATATTCTAAGTTTTTCAGTGCAACTCACTCATATACTATGTACTACACTGTGCGTTTCTTATATTCTAAGTTTTTCAGTGCAACTCACTCATATACTATGTACTACACTGTGCGTTTCTTATATTCTAAGTTTTTCAGTGCAACTCACTAATATACTATGTACTACACTGTGCGTTTCTTATATTCTAAGTTTTTCAGTGCAACTCACTCATATACTATGTACTACACTGTGCGTTTCTTATATTCTAAGTTTTTCGTGCAACTCACTCATATACTATGTACTACACTGTACGTTTCTTATATTCTAAGTTTTTCAGTGCAACTCACTCATATACTATGTACTACACTGTGCGTTTCTTATATTCTAAGTTTTTCAGTGCAACTCACTCATATACTATGTACTACACTGTGCGTTTCTTATATTCTAAGTTTTTCAGTGCAACTCACTCATATACTATGTACTACACTGTGCGTTTCTTATATTCTAAGTTTTTCAGTGCAACTCACTCATATTCTATGTACTACACTGTGCGTTTCTTATATTCTAAGTTTTTCAGTGCAACTCACTCATATACTATGTACTACACTGTGCATTTCGTGTAATGCGGGTTTTTCAGTAAATTCTAAGTTTTTCAGTGCAACTCACTCATATACTATGTACTACACTGTGCGTTTCTTAAATTCTAAGTTTTTCAGTGCAACTCACTCATATACTATGTACTACACTGTGCATTTCTTATATTCTAAGTTTTTCAGTGCAACTCACTCATATACTATGTACTACACTGTGCGTTTCTTATATTCTAAATTTTTCAGTGCAACTCACTCATATACTATGTACTACACTGTGTGTTTCTTAAATTCTAAGTTTTTCAGTGCAACTCACTCATATACTATGTACTACACTGTGCGTTTCTTAAATTCTAAGTTTTTCAGTGCAACTCACTCATATACTATGTACTACACTGTGCGTTTCTTATATTCTAAGTTTTTCAGTGCAACTCACTCATATACTATGTACTACACTGTGCGTTTCTTATATTCTAAGTTTTTCAATGCAACTCACTCATATACTATGTACTACACTGTGCGTTTCTTATATTCTAAGTTTTTCAGTGCAACTCACTCATATACTATGTACTACACTGTGCATTTCGTGTAATGCGGGTTGTTCAGTAAGTTCTAAATTTTTCAGTGCAACTCACTCATATACTATGTACTACACTGTGCGTTTCTTATATTCTAAGTTTTTCAGTGCAACTCACTCATATACTATGTACTACACTGTGCGTTTCTTATATTCTAAGTTTTTCAGTGCAACTCACTCATATACTATGTACTACACTGTGCGTTTCTTATATTCTAAGTTCTTCAGTGCAACTCACTCATATACTATGTACTACCCTGTGCGTTTCTTATATTCTAAGTTTTTCAGTGCAACTCATCATATACTATATACTACACTGTGCATTTCGTGTAATGCGGGTTTTTCAGTAAATTCTAAGTTTTTCAGTGCAACTCACTCATATACTATGTACTACACTGTGCGTTTCTTATATTCTAAGTTTTTCAGTGCAACTCACTCATATACTATGTACTACACTGTGCGTTTCTTATATTCTAAGTTTTTCAGTGCAACTCACTCATATACTATGTACTACACTGTGCGTTTCTTATATTCTAAGTTTTTCAGTGCAACTCACTCATATACTATGTACTACACTGTGCGTTTCTTAAATTCTAAGTTTTTCAGTGCAACTCACTCATATACTATGTACTACACTGTGTGTTTCTTAAATTCTAAGTTTTTCAGTGCAACTCACTCATATACTATGTACTACACTGTGCGCTTCTTATATTCTAAGTTTTTCAGTGCAACTCACTCATATACTATGTACTACACTGTGCGTTTCTTATATTCTAAGTTTTTCAGTGCAACTCACTCATATACTATGTACTACACTGTGCATTTCGTGTAATGCGGGTTTTTCAGTAAATTCTAAGTTTTTCAGTGCAACTCACTCATATACTATGTACTACACTGTGCGTTTCTTATATTCTAAGTTTTTCAGTGCAACTCACTCATATACTATGTACTACACTGTGCGTTTCTTATATTCTAAGTTTTTCAGTGCAACTCACTCATATACTATGTACTACACTGTGCTTTTCTTATATTCTAAGTTTTTCAGTGCAACTCACTCATATACTATGTACTACACTGTGCATTTCGTGTAATGCGGGTTTTTCAGTAAATTCTAAGTTTTTCAGTGCAACTCACTCATATACTATGTACTACACTGTGCGTTTCTTATATTCTAAGTTTTTCAGTGCAACTCACTCATATACTATGTACTACACTGTGCGTTTCTTATATTCTAAGTTTTTCAGTGCAACTCACTCATATACTATGTACTACACTGTGCGTTTCTTATATTCTAAGTTTTTCAGTGCAACTCACTCATATACTATGTACTACACTGTGCGTTTCTTATATTCTAAGTTTTTCAGTGCAACTCACTCATATACTATGTACTACACTGTGCGTTTCTTATATTCTAAGTTTTTCGTGCAATTCACTCATATACTATGTACTACACTGTGTGTTTCTTATATTCTAAGTTTTTAAGTGCAACTCACTCATATACTATGTACTACACTGTGCGTTTCTTATATTCTAAGTTTTTCAGTGCAACTCACTCATATACTATGTACTACACTGTGCGTTTCTTATATTCTAAGTTTTTCAGTGCAACTCACTCATATACTATGTACTACACTGTGCGTTTCTTATATTCTAAGTTTTTCAGTGCAACTCGTTCATATACTATGTACTACACTGTGCGTTTCTTATATTCTAAGTTTTTCAGTGCAACTCACTCATATACTATGTACTACACTGTGCGTTTCTTAAATTCTAAGTTTTTCAGTGCAACTCACTCATATACTATGTACTACACTGTGCGTTTCTTAAATTCTAAGTTTTTCAGTGCAACTCACTCATATACTATGTACTACACTGTGCGTTTCTTATATTCTAAGTTTTTCAGTGCAACTCACTCATATACTATGTACTACACTGTGCGTTTCTTATATTCTAAGTTTTTCAGTGCAACTCACTCATATACTATGTACTACACTGTGCGTTTCTTATATTCTAAGTTTTTCAGTGCAACTCACTCATATACTATGTACTACACTGTGCGTTTCTTAAATTCTAAGTTTTTCAGTGCAACTCACTCATATACTATGTACTACAATGTGCGTTTCTTATATTCTAAGATTTTCAGTGCAACTCACTCATATACTATGTACTACACTGTGCGTTTCTTATATTCTAAGTTTTTCAGTGCAACTCACTCATATACTATGTACTACACTGTGCGTTTCTTATATTCTAAGTTTTTCAGTGCAACTCACTCATATACTATGTACTACACTGTGCGTTTCTTATATTCTAAGTTTTTCAGTGCAACTCACTCATATACTATGTATTACACTGTGCGTTTCTTATATTCTAAGTTTTTCAGTGCAACTCACTCATATACTATGTACTACACTGTGCGTTTCTTATATTCTAAGTTTTTCAGTGCAACTCACTCATATACTATGTACTACACTGTGCGTTTCTTATATTCTAAGTTTTTCAGTGCAACTCACTCATATACTATGTACTACACTGTGCGTTTCTTATATTCTAAGTTTTTCGTGCAACTCACTCATATACTATGTACTACACTGTGCGTTTCTTATATTCTAAGTTTTTCAGTGCAACTCACTCATATACTATGTACTACACTGTGCGTTTCTTATATTCTAAGTTTTTCAGTGCAACTCACTCATATTCTATGTACTACACTGTGCGTTTCTTATATTCTAAGTTTTTCAGTGCAACTCACTCATATACTATGTACTACACTGTGCATTTCGTGTAATGCGGGTTTTTCAGTAAATTCTAAGTTTTTCAGTGCAACTCACTCATATACTATGTACTACACTGTGCGTTTCTTATATTCTAAGTTTTTCAGTGCAACTCACTCATATACTATGTACTACACTGTACGTTTCTTATATTCTAAGTTTTTCAGTGCAACTCACTCATATACTATGTACTACACTGTGCGTTTCTTATATTCTAAATTTTTCAGTGCAACTCACTCATATACTATGTACTACACTGTGTGTTTCTTAAATTCTAAGTTTTTCAGTGCAACTCACTCATATACTATGTACTACACTGTGCGTTTCTTAAATTCTAAGTTTTTCAGTGCAACTCACTCATATACTATGTACTACACTGTGCGTTTCTTATATTCTAAGTTTTTCAGTGCAACTCACTCATATACTATGTACTACACTGTGCGTTTCTTATATTCTAAGTTTTTCAATGCAACTCACTCATATACTATGTACTACACTGTGCGTTTCTTATATTCTAAGTTTTTCAGTGCAACTCACTCATATACTATGTACTACACTGTGCATTTCGTGTAATGCGGGTTGTTCAGTAAGTTCTAAATTTTTCAGTGCAACTCACTCATATACTATGTACTACACTGTGCGTTTCTTATATTCTAAGTTTTTCAGTGCAACTCACTCATATACTATGTACTACACTGTGCGTTTCTTATATTCTAAGTTTTTCAGTGCAACTCACTCATATACTATGTACTACACTGTGCGTTTCTTATATTCTAAGTTCTTCAGTGCAACTCACTCATATACTATGTACTACACTGTGCGTTTCTTATATTCTAAGTTTTTCAGTGCAACTCACTCATATACTATATACTACACTGTGCATTTCGTGTAATGCGGGTTTTTCAGTAAATTCTAAGTTTTTCAGTGCAACTCACTCATATACTATGTACTACACTGTGCGTTTCTTATATTCTAAGTTTTTCAGTGCAACTCACTCATATACTATGTACTACACTGTGCGTTTCTTATATTCTAAGTTTTTCAGTGCAACTCACTCATATACTATGTACTACACTGTGCGTTTCTTATATTCTAAGTTTTTCAGTGCAACTCAATCATATACTATGTACTACACTGTGCGTTTCTTAAATTCTAAGTTTTTCAGTGCAACTCACTCATATACTATGTACTACACTGTGTGTTTCTTAAATTCTAAGTTTTTCAGTGCAACTCACTCATATACTATGTACTACACTGTGCGTTTCTTATATTCTAAGTTTTTCAGTGCAACTCACTCATATACTATGTACTACACTGTGCGTTTCTTATATTCTAAGTTTTTCAGTGCAACTCACTCATATACTATGTACTACACTGTGCATTTCGTGTAATGCGGGTTTTTCAGTAAATTCTAAGTTTTTCAGTGCAACTCACTCATATACTATGTACTACACTGTGCGTTTCTTATATTCTAAGTTTTTCAGTGCAACTCACTCATATACTATGTACTACACTGTGCGTTTCTTATATTCTAAGTTTTTCAGTGCAACTCACTCATATACTATGTACTACACTGTGCGTTTCTTATATTCTAAGTTTTTCAGTGCAACTCACTCATATACTATGTACTACACTGTGCGTTTCTTATATTCTAAGTTTTTCAGTGCAACTCACTCATATACTATGTACTACACTGTGCGTTTCTTATATTCTAAGTTTTTCGTGCAATTTACTCATATACTATGTACTACACTGTGTGTTTCTTATATTCTAAGTTTTTAAGTGCAACTCACTCATATACTATGTACTACACTGTGCGTTTCTTATATTCTAAGTTTTTCAGTGCAACTCACTCATATACTATGTACTACACTGTGCGTTTCTTATATTCTAAGTTTTTCAGTGCAACTCACTCATATACTATGTACTACACTGTGCGTTTCTTATATTCTAAGTTTTTCAGTGCAACTCGTTCATATACTATGTACTACACTGTGCGTTTCTTATATTCTAAGTTTTTCAGTGCAACTCACTCATATACTATGTACTACACTGTGCGTTTCTTAAATTCTAAGTTTTTCAGTGCAACTCACTCATATACTATGTACTACACTGTGCGTTTCTTAAATTCTAAGTTTTTCAGTGCAACTCACTCATATACTATGTACTACACTGTGCGTTTCTTATATTCTAAGTTTTTCAGTGCAACTCACTCATATACTATGTACTACACTGTGCGTTTCTTATATTCTAAGTTTTTCAGTGCAACTCACTCATATACTATGTACTACACTGTGCGTTTCTTATATTCTAAGTTTTTCAGTGCAACTCACTCATATACTATGTACTACACTGTGCGTTTCTTAAATTCTAAGTTTTTCAGTGCAACTCACTCATATACTATGTACTACAATGTGCGTTTCTTATATTCTAAGATTTTCAGTGCAACTCACTCATATACTATGTACTACACTGTGCGTTTCTTATATTCTAAGTTTTTCAGTGCAACTCACTCATATACTATGTACTACACTGTGCGTTTCTTATATTCTAAGTTTTTCAGTGCAACTCACTCATATACTATGTACTACACTGTGCGTTTCTTATATTCTAAGTTTTTCAGTGCAACTCACTCATATACTATGTATTACACTGTGCGTTTCTTATATTCTAAGTTTTTCAGTGCAACTCACTCATATACTATGTACTACACTGTGCGTTTCTTATATTCTAAGTTTTTCAGTGCAACTCACTCATATACTATGTACTACACTGTGCGTTTCTTATATTCTAAGTTTTTCAGTGCAACTCACTCATATACTATGTACTACACTGTGCGTTTCTTATATTCTAAGTTTTTCGTGCAACTCACTCATATACTATGTACTACACTGTGCGTTTCTTATATTCTAAGTTTTTCAGTGCAACTCACTCATATACTATGTACTACACTGTGCGTTTCTTATATTCTAAGTTTTTCAGTGCAACTCACTCATATTCTATGTACTACACTGTGCGTTTCTTATATTCTAAGTTTTTCAGTGCAACTCACTCATATACTATGTACTACACTGTGCATTTCGTGTAATGCGGGTTTTTCAGTAAATTCTAAGTTTTTCAGTGCAACTCACTCATATACTATGTACTACACTGTGCGTTTCTTATATTCTAAGTTTTTCAGTGCAACTCACTCATATACTATGTACTACACTGTACGTTTCTTATATTCTAAGTTTTTCAGTGCAACTCACTCATATACTATGTACTACACTGTGCGTTTCTTATATTCTAAATTTTTCAGTGCAACTCACTCATATACTATGTACTACACTGTGTGTTTCTTAAATTCTAAGTTTTTCAGTGCAACTCACTCATATACTATGTACTACACTGTGCGTTTCTTAAATTCTAAGTTTTTCAGTGCAACTCACTCATATACTATGTACTACACTGTGCGTTTCTTATATTCTAAGTTTTTCAGTGCAACTCACTCATATACTATGTACTACACTGTGCGTTTCTTATATTCTAAGTTTTTCAATGCAACTCACTCATATACTATGTACTACACTGTGCGTTTCTTATATTCTAAGTTTTTCAGTGCAACTCACTCATATACTATGTACTACACTGTGCATTTCGTGTAATGCGGGTTGTTCAGTAAGTTCTAAATTTTTCAGTGCAACTCACTCATATACTATGTACTACACTGTGCGTTTCTTATATTCTAAGTTTTTCAGTGCAACTCACTCATATACTATGTACTACACTGTGCGTTTCTTATATTCTAAGTTTTTCAGTGCAACTCACTCATATACTATGTACTACACTGTGCGTTTCTTATATTCTAAGTTCTTCAGTGCAACTCACTCATATACTATGTACTACACTGTGCGTTTCTTATATTCTAAGTTTTTCAGTGCAACTCACTCATATACTATATACTACACTGTGCATTTCGTGTAATGCGGGTTTTTCAGTAAATTCTAAGTTTTTCAGTGCAACTCACTCATATACTATGTACTACACTGTGCGTTTCTTATATTCTAAGTTTTTCAGTGCAACTCACTCATATACTATGTACTACACTGTGCGTTTCTTATATTCTAAGTTTTTCAGTGCAACTCACTCATATACTATGTACTACACTGTGCGTTTCTTATATTCTAAGTTTTTCAGTGCAACTCAATCATATACTATGTACTACACTGTGCGTTTCTTAAATTCTAAGTTTTTCAGTGCAACTCACTCATATACTATGTACTACACTGTGTGTTTCTTAAATTCTAAGTTTTTCAGTGCAACTCACTCATATACTATGTACTACACTGTGCGTTTCTTATATTCTAAGTTTTTCAGTGCAACTCACTCATATACTATGTACTACACTGTGCGTTTCTTATATTCTAAGTTTTTCAGTGCAACTCACTCATATACTATGTACTACACTGTGCATTTCGTGTAATGCGGGTTTTTCAGTAAATTCTAAGTTTTTCAGTGCAACTCACTCATATACTATGTACTACACTGTGCGTTTCTTATATTCTAAGTTTTTCAGTGCAACTCACTCATATACTATGTACTACACTGTGCGTTTCTTATATTCTAAGTTTTTCAGTGCAACTCACTCATATACTATGTACTACACTGTGCGTTTCTTATATTCTAAGTTTTTCAGTGCAACTCACTCATATACTATGTACTACACTGTGCGTTTCTTAAATTCTAAGTTTTTCAGTGCAACTCACTCATATACTATGTACTACAATGTGCGTTTCTTATATTCTAAGATTTTCAGTGCAACTCACTCATATACTATGTACTACACTGTGCGTTTCTTATATTCTAAGTTTTTCAGTGCAAGTCACTCATATACTATGTACTACACTGTGCGTTTCTTATATTCTAAGTTTTTCAGTGCAACTCACTCATATACTATGTACTACACTGTGCGTTTCTTATATTCTAAGTTTTTCAGTGCAACTCACTCATATACTATGTACTACACTGTGCGTTTCTTATATTCTAAGTTTTTCAGTGCAACTCACTCATATACTATGTACTACACTGTGCGTTTCTTATATTCTAAGTTTTTCAGTGCAACTCACTCATATACTATGTACTACACTGTGCGTTTCTTATATTCTAAGTTTTTCGTGCAACTCACTCATATACTATGTACTACACTGTGCGTTTCTTATATTCTAAGTTTTTCAGTGCAACTCACTCATATACTATGTACTACACTGTGCGTTTCTTATATTCTAAGTTTTTCAGTGCAACTCACTCATATACTATGTACTACACTGTGCGTTTCTTATATTCTAAGTTTTTCAGTGCAACTCACTCATATACTATGTACTACACTGTGCGTTTCTTATATTCTAAGTTTTTCAGTGCAACTCGTTCATATACTATGTACTACACTGTGCGTTTCTTATATTCTAAGTTTTTCAGTGCAACTCACTCATATACTATGTACTACACTGTGCGTTTCTTAAATTCTAAGTTTTTCAGTGCAACTCACTCATATACTATGTACTACACTGTGTGTTTCTTAAATTCTAAGTTTTTCAGTGCAACTCACTCATATACTATGTACTACACTGTGCGTTTCTTATATTCTAAGTTTTTCAGTGCAACTCACTCATATACTATGTACTACACTGTGCGTTTCTTATATTCTAAGTTTTTCAGTGCAACTCACTCATATACTATGTACTACAATGTGCATTTCGTGTAATGCGGGTTTTTCAGTATATTCTAAGTTTTTCAGTGCAACTCACTCATATACTATGCACTACACTGTGCGTTTCTTATATTCTAAGTTTTTCAGTGCAACTCACTCATATACTATGTACTACACTGTGCGTTTCTTATATTCTAAGTTTTTCAGTGCAACTCACTCATATACTATGTACTACATTGTGCGTTTCTTATATTCTAAGTTTTTCAGTGCAACTCACTCATATACTATGTACTACACTGTGCGTTTCTTAAATTCTAAGTTTTTCAGTGCAACTCACTCATATACTATGTACTACAATGTGCGTTTCTTATATTCTAAGATTTTCAGTGCAACTCACTCATATACTATGTACTACACTGTGCGTTTCTTATATTCTAAGTTTTTCAGTGCAAGTCACTCATATACTATGTACTACACTGTGCGTTTCTTATATTCTAAGTTTTTCAGTGCAACTCACTCATATACTATGTACTACACTGTGCGTTTCTTATATTCTAAGTTTTTCAGTGCAACTCACTCATATACTATGTACTACACTGTGCGTTTCTTATATTCTAAGTTTTTCAGTGCAACTCACTCATATACTATGTACTACACTGTGCGTTTCTTATATTCTAAGTTTTTCAGTGCAACTCACTCATATACTATGTACTACACTGTGCGTTTCTTATATTCTAAGTTTTTCGTGCAACTCACTCATATACTATGTACTACACTGTGCGTTTCTTATATTCTAAGTTTTTCAGTGCAACTCACTCATATACTATGTACTACACTGTGCGTTTCTTATATTCTAAGTTTTTCAGTGCAACTCACTCATATACTATGTACTACACTGTGCGTTTCTTATATTCTAAGTTTTTCAGTGCAACTCACTCATATACTATGTACTACACTGTGCATTTCGTGTAATGCGGGTTTTTCAGTAAATTCTAAGTTTTCCAGTGCAACTCACTCATATACTATGTACTACACTGTGCGTTTCTTATATTCTAAGTTTTTCAGTGCAACTCACTCATATACTATGTACTACACTGTGCTTTTCTTATATTCTAAGTTTTTCAGTGCAACTCACTCATATACTATGTACTACACTGTGCGTTTCTTATATTCTAAGTTTTTCAGTGCAACTCACTCATATTCTATGTACTACACTGTGCGTTTCTTATATTCTTAGTTTTTATGTGCAACTCACTCATATACTATGTACTACACTGTGCATTTCGTGTAATGCGGGTTTTTCAGTAAATTCTAAGTTTTTCAGTGCAACTCACTCATATACTATGTACTACACTGTGCGTTTCTTATATTCTAAGTTTTTCAGTGCAACTCACTCATATACTATGTACTACACTGTGCATTTCTTATATTCTAAGTTTTTCAGTGCAACTCACTCATATACTATGTACTACACTGTGCGTTTCTTATATTCTAAATTTTTCAGTGCAACTCACTCATATACTATGTACTACACTGTGTGTTTCTTAAATTCTAAGTTTTTCAGTGCAACTCACTCATATACTATGTACTACACTGTGCGTTTCTTAAATTCTAAGTTTTTCAGTGCAACTCACTCATATACTATGTACTACACTGTGCGTTTCTTATATTCTAAGTTTTTCAGTGCAACTCACTCATATACTATGTACTACACTGTGCGTTTCTTATATTCTAAGTTTTTCAATGCAACTCACTCATACACTATGTACTACACTGTGCGTTTCTTATATTCTAAGTTTTTCAGTGCAACTCACTCATATACTATGTACTACACTGTGCATTTCGTGTAATGCGGGTTGTTCAGTAAGTTCTAAATTTTTCAGTGCAACTCACTCATATACTATGTACTACACTGTGCGTTTCTTATATTCTAAGTTTTTCAGTGCAACTCACTCATATACTATGTACTACACTGTGCGTTTCTTATATTCTAAGTTTTTCAGTGCAACTCACTCATATACTATGTACTACACTGTGCGTTTCTTATATTCTAAGTTCTTCAGTGCAACTCACTCATATACTATGTACAACACTGTGCGTTTCTTATATTCTAAGTTTTTCAGTGCAACTCACTCATATACTATGTACTACACTGTGCGTTTCTTATATTCTAAGTTTTTCAGTGCAACTCACTCATATACTATGTACTACACTGTGCGTTTCTTATATTCTAAGTTTTTCAGTGCAACTCACTCATATACTATGTACTACATTGTGCGTTTCTTATATTCTAAGTTTTTCAGTGCAACTCACTCATATACTATGTACTACACTGTGCGTTTCTTAAATTCTAAGTTTTTCAGTGCAACTCACTCATATACTATGTACTACAATGTGCGTTTCTTATATTCTAAGATTTTCAGTGCAACTCACTCATATACTATGTACTACACTGTGCGTTTCTTATATTCTAAGTTTTTCAGTGCAAGTCACTCATATACTATGTACTACACTGTGCGTTTCTTATATTCTAAGTTTTTCAGTGCAACTCACTCATATACTATGTACTACACTGTGCGTTACTTATATTCTAAGTTTTTCAGTGCAACTCACTCATATACTATGTACTACACTGTGCGTTTCTTATATTCTAAGTTTTTCAGTGCAACTCACTCATATACTATGTACTACACTGTGCGTTTCTTATATTCTAAGTTTTTCAGTGCAACTCACTCATATACTATGTACTACACTGTGCGTTTCTTATATTCTAAGTTTTTCGTGCAACTCACTCATATACTATGTACTACACTGTGCGTTTCTTATATTCTAAGTTTTTCAGTGCAACTCACTCATATACTATGTACTACACTGTGCGTTTCTTATATTCTAAGTTTTTCAGTGCAACTCACTCATATACTATGTACTACACTGTGCGTTTCTTATATTCTAAGTTTTTCAGTGCAACTCACTCATATACTATGTACTACACTGTGCATTTCGTGTAATGCGGGTTTTTCAGTAAATTCTAAGTTTTTCAGTGCAACTCACTCATATACTATGTACTACACTGTGCGTTTCTTATATTCTAAGTTTTTCAGTGCAACTCACTCATATACTATGTACTACACTGTGCGTTTCTTATATTCTAAGTTTTTCAGTGCAACTCACTCATATACTATGTACTACACTGTGCGTTTCTTATATTCTAAGTTTTTCAGTGCAACTCACTCATATTCTATGTACTACACTGTGCGTTTCTTATATTCTAAGTTTTTCAGTGCAACTCACTCATATACTATGTACTACACTGTGCATTTCGTGTAATGCGGGTTTTTCAGTAAATTCTAAGTTTTTCAGTGCAACTCACTCATATACTATGTACTACACTGTGCGTTTCTTATATTCTAAGTTTTTCAGTGCAACTCACTCATATACTATGTACTACACTGTGCATTTCTTATATTCTAAGTTTTTCAGTGCAACTCACTCATATACTATGTACTACACTGTGCGTTTCTTATATTCTAAATTTTTCAGTGCAACTCACTCATATACTATGTACTACACTGTGTGTTTCTTAAATTCTAAGTTTTTCAGTGCAACTCACTCATATACTATGTACTACACTGTGCGTTTCTTAAATTCTAAGTTTTTCAGTGCAACTCACTCATATACTATGTACTACACTGTGCGTTTCTTATATTCTAAGTTTTTCAGTGCAACTCACTCATATACTATGTACTACACTGTGCGTTTCTTAAATTCTAAGTTTTTCAGTGCAACTCACTCATATACTATGTACTACACTGTGCGTTTCTTATATTCTAAGTTTTTCAGTGCAACTCACTCATATACTATGTACTACACTGTGCGTTTCTTATATTCTAAGTTTTTCAATGCAACTCACTCATATACTATGTACTACACTGTGCGTTTCTTATATTCTAAGTTTTTCAGTGCAACTCACTCATATACTATGTACTACACTGTGCATTTCGTGTAATGCGGGTTGTTCAGTAAGTTCTAAATTTTTCAGTGCAACTCACTCATATACTATGTACTACACTGTGCGTTTCTTATATTCTAAGTTTTTCAGTGCAACTCACTCATATACTATGTACTACACTGTGCGTTTCTTATATTCTAAGTTTTTCAGTGCAACTCACTCATATACTATGTACTACACTGTGCGTTTCTTATATTCTAAGTTCTTCAGTGCAACTCACTCATATACTATGTACTACACTGTGCGTTTCTTATATTCTAAGTTTTTCAGTGCAACTCACTCATATACTATATACTACACTGTGCATTTCGTGTAATGCGGGTTTTTCAGTAAATTCTAAGTTTTTCAGTGCAACTCACTCATATACTATGTACTACACTGTGCGTTTCTTATATTCTAAGTTTTTCAGTGCAACTCACTCATATACTATGTACTACACTGTGCGTTTCTTATATTCTAAGTTTTTCAGTGCAACTCACTCATATACTATGTACTACACTGTGCGTTTCTTATATTCTAAGTTTTTCAGTGCAACTCACTCATATACTATGTACTACACTGTGCGTTTCTTAAATTCTAAGTTTTTCAGTGCAACTCACTCATATACTATGTACTACACTGTGTGTTTCTTAAATTCTAAGTTTTTCAGTGCAACTCACTCATATACTATGTACTACACTGTGCGTTTCTTATATTCTAAGTTTTTCAGTGCAACTCACTCATATACTATGTACTACACTGTGCATTTCGTGTAATGCGGGTTTTTCAGTAAATTCTAAGTTTTTCAGTGCAACTCACTCATATACTATGTACTACACTGTGCGTTTCTTATATTCTAAGTTTTTCAGTGCAACTCACTCATATACTATGTACTACACTGTGCGTTTCTTATATTCTAAGTTTTTCAGTGCAACTCACTCATATACTATGTACTACACTGTGCGTTTCTTATATTCTAAGTTTTTCAGTGCAACTCACTCATATACTATGTACTACACTGTGCGTTTCTTAAATTCTAAGTTTTTCAGTGCAACTCACTCATATACTATGTACTACAATGTGCGTTTCTTATATTCTAAGATTTTCAGTGCAACTCACTCATATACTATGTACTACACTGTGCGTTTCTTATATTCTAAGTTTTTCAGTGCAAGTCACTCATATACTATGTACTACACTGTGCGTTTCTTATATTCTAAGTTTTTCAGTGCAACTCACTCATATACTATGTACTACACTGTGCGTTTCTTATATTCTAAGTTTTTCAGTGCAACTCACTCATATACTATGTACTACACTGTGCGTTTCTTATATTCTAAGTTTTTCAGTGCAACTCACTCATATACTATGTACTACACTGTGCGTTTCTTATATTCTAAGTTTTTCAGTGCAACTCACTCATATACTATGTACTACACTGTGCGTTTCTTATATTCTAAGTTTTTCGTGCAACTCACTCATATACTATGTACTACACTGTGCGTTTCTTATATTCTAAGTTTTTCAGTGCAACTCACTCATATACTATGTACTACACTGTGCGTTTCTTATATTCTATGTTTTTCAGTGCAACTCACTCACATACTATGTACTACACTGTGCGTTTCTTATATTCTAAGTTTTTCAGTGCAACTCACTCATATACTATGTACTACACTGTGCGTTTCTTATATTCTAAGTTTTTCAGTGCAACTCACTCATATACTATGTACTACACTGTGCATTTCGTGTAATGCGGGTTTTTCAGTAAATTCTAAGTTTTTCAGTGCAACTCACTCATATACTATGTACTACACTGTGCGTTTCTTATATTCTAAGTTTTTCAGTGCAACTCACTCATATACTATGTACTACACTGTACGTTTCTTATATTCTAAGTTTTTCAGTGCAACTCACTCATATACTATGTACTACACTGTGCGTTTCTTATATTCTAAGTTTTTCAGTGCAACTCACTCATATACTATGTACTACACTGTGCGTTTCTTATATTCTAAGTTTTTCAGTGCAACTCACTCATATACTATGTACTACACTGTGCGTTTCTTATATTCTAAGTTTTTCAGTGCAACTCACTCATATTCTATGTACTACACTGTGCGTTTCTTATATTCTAAGTTTTTCAGTGCAACTCACTCATATACTATGTACTACACTGTGCATTTCGTGTAATGCGGGTTTTTCAGTAAATTCTAAGTTTTTCAGTGCAACTCACTCATATACTATGTACTACACTGTGCGTTTCTTATATTCTAAGTTTTTCAGTGCAACTCACTCATATACTATGTACTACACTGTGCATTTCTTATATTCTAAGTTTTTCAGTGCAACTCACTCATATACTATGTACTACACTGTGCGTTTCTTATATTCTAAATTTTTCAGTGCAACTCACTCATATACTATGTACTACACTGTGTGTTTCTTAAATTCTAAGTTTTTCAGTGCAACTCACTCATATACTATGTACTACACTGTGCGTTTCTTAAATTCTAAGTTTTTCAGTGCAACTCACTCATATACTATGTACTACACTGTGCGTTTCTTATATTCTAAGTTTTTCAGTGCAACTCACTCATATACTATGTACTACACTGTGCGTTTCTTATATTCTAAGTTTTTCAATGCAACTCACTCATATACTATGTACTACACTGTGCGTTTCTTATATTCTAAGTTTTTCAGTGCAACTCACTCATATACTATGTACTACACTGTGCATTTCGTGTAATGCGGGTTGTTCAGTAAGTTCTAAGTTTTTCAGTGCAACTCACTCATATACTATGTACTACACTGTGCGTTTCTTATATTCTAAGTTTTTCAGTGCAACTCACTCATATACTATGTACTACACTGTGCGTTTCTTATATTCTAAGTTTTTCAGTGCAACTCACTCATATACTATGTACTACACTGTGCGTTTCTTATATTCTAAGTTTTTCAGTGCAACTCACTCATATACTATGTACTACACTGTGCGTTTCTTATATTCTAAGTTTTTCAGTGCAACTCACTCATATACTATGTACTACACTGTGCGTTTCTTATATTCTAAGTTTTTCAGTGCAACTCACTCATATACTATGTACTACACTGTGCGTTTCTTATATTCTAAGTTTTTCAGTGCAACTCACTCATATACTATGTACTACACTGTGCGTTTCTTAAATTCTAAGTTTTTCAGTGCAACTCACTCATATACTATGTACTACACTGTGCGTTTCTTATATTCTAAGTTTTTCAGTGCAACTCACTCATATACTATGTACTACACTGTGCGTTTCTTATATTCTAAGTTTTTCAGTGCAACTCACTCATATACTATGTACTACACTGTGCATTTCGTGTAATGCGGGTTTTTCAGTAAATTCTAAGTTCTTCAGTGCAACTCACTCATATACTATGTACTACACTGTGCGTTTCTTAAATTCTAAGTTTTTCAGTGCAACTCACTCATATACTATGTACTACAATGTGCGTTTCTTATATTCTAAGATTTTCAGTGCAACTCACTCATATACTATGTACTACACTGTGCGTTTCTTATATTCTAAGTTTTTCAGTGCAAGTCACTCATATACTATGTACTACACTGTGCGTTTCTTATATTCTAAGTTTTTCAGTGCAACTCACTCATATACTATGTACTACACTGTGCATTTCGTGTAATGCGGGTTGTTCAGTAAGTTCTAAGTTTTTCAGTGCAACTCACTCATATACTATGTACTACACTGTGCGTTTCTTATATTCTAAGTTTTTCAGTGCAACTCACTCATATACTATGTACTACACTGTGCGTTTCTTATATTCTAAGTTTTTCAGTGCAACTCACTCATATACTATGTACTACACTGTGCGTTTCTTATATTCTAAGTTTTTCAGTGCAACTCACTCATATACTATGTACTACACTGTGCGTTTCTTATATTCTAAGTTTTTCAGTGCAACTCACTCATATACTATGTACTACACTGTGCGTTTCTTATATTCTAAGTTTTTCAGTGCAACTCACTCATATACTATGTACTACACTGTGCGTTTCTTAAATTCTAAGTTTTTCAGTGCAACTCACTCATATACTATGTACTACACTGTGCGTTTCTTATATTCTAAGTTTTTCAGTGCAACTCACTCATATACTATGTACTACACTGTGCGTTTCTTATATTCTAAGTTTTTCAGTGCAACTCACTCATATACTATGTACTACACTGTGCATTTCGTGTAATGCGGGTTTTTCAATAAATTCTAAGTTCTTCAGTGCAACTCACTCATATACTATGTACTACACTGTGCGTTTCTTAAATTCTAAGTTTTTCAGTGCAACTCACTCATATACTATGTACTACAATGTGCGTTTCTTATATTCTAAGATTTTCAGTGCAACTCACTCATATACTATGTACTACACTGTGCGTTTCTTATATTCTAAGTTTTTCAGTGCAAGTCACTCATATACTATGTACTACACTGTGCGTTTCTTATATTCTAAGTTTTTCAGTGCAACTCACTCATATACTATGTACTACACTGTGCGTTTCTTATATTCTAAGTTTTTCAGTGCAACTCACTCATATACTATGTACTACACTGTGCGTTTCTTATATTCTAAGTTTTTCAGTGCAACTCACTCATATACTATGTACTACACTGTGCGTTTCTTATATTCTAAGTTTTTCAGTGCAACTCACTCATATACTATGTACTACACTGTGCGTTTCTTATATTCTAAGTTTTTCGTGCAACTCACTCATATACTATGTACTACACTGTGCGTTTCTTATATTCTAAGTTTTTCAGTGCAACTCACTCATATACTATGTACTACACTGTGCGTTTCTTATATTCTAAGTTTTTCAGTGCAACTCACTCATATACTATGTACTACACTGTGCGTTTCTTATATTCTAAGTTTTTCAGTGCAACTCACTCATATACTATGTACTACACTGTGCATTTCGTGTAATGCGGGTTTTTCAGTAAATTCTAAGTTTTTCAGTGCAACTCACTCATATACTATGTACTACACTGTGCGTTTCTTATATTCTAAGTTTTTCAGTGCAACTCACTCATATACTATGTACTACACTGTACGTTTCTTATATTCTAAGTTGTTCAGTGCAACTCACTCATATACTATGTACTACACTGTGCGTTTCTTATATTCTAAGTTTTTCAGTGCAACTCACTCATATACTATGTACTACACTGTGCGTTTCTTATATTCTAAGTTTTTCAGTGCAACTCACTCATATACTATGTACTACACTGTGCGTTTCTTATATTCTAAGTTTTTCAGTGCAACTCACTCATATTCTATGTACTACACTGTGCGTTTCTTATATTCTAAGTTTTTCAGTGCAACTCACTCATATACTATGTACTACACTGTGCATTTCGTGTAATGCGGGTTTTTCAGTAAATTCTAAGTTCTTCAGTGCAACTCACTCATATACTATGTACTACACTGTGCGTTTCTTAAATTCTAAGTTTTTCAGTGCAACTCACTCATATACTATGTACTACAATGTGCGTTTCTTATATTCTAAGATTTTCAGTGCAACTCACTCATATACTATGTACTACACTGTGCGTTTCTTATATTCTAAGTTTTTCAGTGCAAGTCACTCATATACTATGTACTACACTGTGCGTTTCTTATATTCTAAGTTTTTCAGTGCAACTCACTCATATACTATGTACTACACTGTGCATTTCGTGTAATGCGGGTTGTTCAGTAAGTTCTAAGTTTTTCAGTGCAACTCACTCATATACTATGTACTACACTGTGCGTTTCTTATATTCTAAGTTTTTCAGTGCAACTCACTCATATACTATGTACTACACTGTGCGTTTCTTATATTCTAAGTTTTTCAGTGCAACTCACTCATATACTATGTACTACACTGTGCGTTTCTTATATTCTAAGTTTTTCAGTGCAACTCACTCATATACTATGTACTACACTGTGCGTTTCTTATATTCTAAGTTTTTCAGTGCAACTCACTCATATACTATGTACTACACTGTGCGTTTCTTATATTCTAAGTTTTTCAGTGCAACTCACTCATATACTATGTACTACACTGTGCGTTTCTTAAATTCTAAGTTTTTCAGTGCAACTCACTCATATACTATGTACTACACTGTGCGTTTCTTATATTCTAAGTTTTTCAGTGCAACTCACTCATATACTATGTACTACACTGTGCGTTTCTTATATTCTAAGTTTTTCAGTGCAACTCACTCATATACTATGTACTACACTGTGCTTTTCGTGTAATGCGGGTTTTTCAGTAAATTCTAAGTTCTTCAGTGCAACTCACTCATATACTATGTACTACACTGTGCGTTTCTTAAATTCTAAGTTATTCAGTGCAACTCACTCATATACTATGTACTACAATGTGCGTTTCTTATATTCTAAGATTTTCAGTGCAACTCACTCATATACTATGTACTACACTGTGCGTTTCTTATATTCTAAGTTTTTCAGTGCAAGTCACTCATATACTATGTACTACACTGTGCGTTTCTTATATTCTAAGTTTTTCAGTGCAAGTCACTCATATACTATGTACTACACTGTGCGTTTCTTATATTCTAAGTTTTTCAGTGCAACTCACTCATATACTATGTACTACACTGTGCGTTTCTTATATTCTAAGTTTTTCAGTGCAACTCACTCATATACTATGTACTACACTGTGCGTTTCTTATATTCTAAGTTTTTCAGTGCAACTCACTCATATACTATGTACTACACTGTGCGTTTCTTATATTCTAAGTTTTTCGTGCAACTCACTCATATACTATGTACTACACTGTGCGTTTCTTATATTCTAAGTTTTTCAGTGCAACTCACTCATATACTATGTACTACACTGTGCGTTTCTTATATTCTAAGTTTTTCAGTGCAACTCACTCATATACTATGTACTACACTGTGCGTTTCTTATATTCTAAGTTTTTCAGTGCAACTCACTCATATACTATGTACTACACTGTGCATTTCGTGTAATGCGGGTTTTTCAGTAAATTCTAAGTTTTTCAGTGCAACTCACTCATATACTATGTACTACACTGTGCGTTTCTTATATTCTAAGTTTTTCAGTGCAACTCACTCATATACTATGTACTACAATGTGCGTTTCTTATATTCTAAGATTTTCAGTGCAACTCACTCATATACTATGTACTACACTGTGCGTTTCTTATATTCTAAGTTTTTCAGTGCAAGTCACTCATATACTATGTACTACACTGTGCGTTTCTTATATTCTAAGTTTTTCAGTGCAACTCACTCATATACTATGTACTACACTGTGCGTTTCTTATATTCTAAGTTTTTCAGTGCAACTCACTCATATACTATGTACTACACTGTGCGTTTCTTATATTCTAAGTTTTTCAGTGCAACTCACTCATATACTATGTACTACACTGTGCGTTTCTTATATTCTAAGTTTTTCAGTGCAACTCACTCATATACTATGTACTACACTGTGCGTTTCTTATATTCTAAGTTTTTCGTGCAACTCACTCATATACTATGTACTACACTGTGCGTTTCTTATATTCTAAGTTTTTCAGTGCAACTCACTCATATACTATGTACTACACTGTGCGTTTCTTATATTCTAAGTTTTTCAGTGCAACTCACTCATATACTATGTACTACACTGTGCGTTTCTTATATTCTAAGTTTTTCAGTGCAACTCACTCATATACTATGTACTACACTGTGCATTTCGTGTAATGCGGGTTTTTCAGTAAATTCTAAGTTTTTCAGTGCAACTCACTCATATACTATGTACTACACTGTGCGTTTCTTATATTCTAAGTTTTTCAGTGCAACTCACTCATATACTATGTACTACACTGTACGTTTCTTATATTCTAAGTTTTTCAGTGCAACTCACTCATATACTATGTACTACACTGTGCGTTTCTTATATTCTAAGTTTTTCAGTGCAACTCACTCATATACTATGTACTACACTGTGCGTTTCTTATATTCTAAGTTTTTCAGTGCAACTCACTCATATACTATGTACTACACTGTGCATTTCGTGTAATGCGGGTTTTTCAGTAAATTCTAAGTTTTTCAGTGCAACTCACTCATATACTATGTACTACACTGTGCGTTTCTTATATTCTAAGTTTTTCAGTGCAACTCACTCATATACTATGTACTACACTGTGCGTTTCTTATATTCTAAGTTTTTCAATGCAACTCACTCATATACTATGTACTACACTGTGCGTTTCTTATATTCTAAGTTTTTCAGTGCAACTCACTCATATACTATGTACTACACTGTGCGTTTCTTATATTCTAAGTTTTTCAGTGCAACTCACTCATATACTATGTACTACACTGTGCGTTTCTTAAATTCTAAGTTTTTCAGTGCAACTCACTCATATACTATGTACTACACTGTGCGTTTCTTATATTCTAAGTTTTTCAGTGCAACTCACTCATATACTATGTACTACACTGTGCGTTTCTTATATTCTAAGTTTTTCAGTGCAACTCACTCATATACTATGTACTACACTGTGCTTTTCGTGTAATGCGGGTTTTTCAGTAAATTCTAAGTTCTTCAGTGCAACTCACTCATATACTATGTACTACACTGTGCGTTTCTTAAATTCTAAGTTATTCAGTGCAACTCACTCATATACTATGTACTACAATGTGCGTTTCTTATATTCTAAGATTTTCAGTGCAACTCACTCATATACTATGTACTACACTGTGCGTTTCTTATATTCTAAGTTTTTCAGTGCAAGTCACTCATATACTATGTACTACACTGTGCGTTTCTTATATTCTAAGTTTTTCAGTGCAAGTCACTCATATACTATGTACTACACTGTGCGTTTCTTATATTCTAAGTTTTTCAGTGCAACTCACTCATATACTATGTACTACACTGTGCGTTTCTTATATTCTAAGTTTTTCAGTGCAACTCACTCATATACTATGTACTACACTGTGCGTTTCTTATATTCTAAGTTTTTCAGTGCAACTCACTCATATACTATGTACTACACTGTGCGTTTCTTATATTCTAAGTTTTTCGTGCAACTCACTCATATACTATGTACTACACTGTGCGTTTCTTATATTCTAAGTTTTTCAGTGCAACTCACTCATATACTATGTACTACACTGTGCGTTTCTTATATTCTAAGTTTTTCAGTGCAACTCACTCATATACTATGTACTACACTGTGCGTTTCTTATATTCTAAGTTTTTCAGTGCAACTCACTCATATACTATGTACTACACTGTGCATTTCGTGTAATGCGGGTTTTTCAGTAAATTCTAAGTTTTTCAGTGCAACTCACTCATATACTATGTACTACACTGTGCGTTTCTTATATTCTAAGTTTTTCAGTGCAACTCACTCATATACTATGTACTACAATGTGCGTTTCTTATATTCTAAGATTTTCAGTGCAACTCACTCATATACTATGTACTACACTGTGCGTTTCTTATATTCTAAGTTTTTCAGTGCAAGTCACTCATATACTATGTACTACACTGTGCGTTTCTTATATTCTAAGTTTTTCAGTGCAACTCACTCATATACTATGTACTACACTGTGCGTTTCTTATATTCTAAGTTTTTCAGTGCAACTCACTCATATACTATGTACTACACTGTGCGTTTCTTATATTCTAAGTTTTTCAGTGCAACTCACTCATATACTATGTACTACACTGTGCGTTTCTTATATTCTAAGTTTTTCAGTGCAACTCACTCATATACTATGTACTACACTGTGCGTTTCTTATATTCTAAGTTTTTCGTGCAACTCACTCATATACTATGTACTACACTGTGCGTTTCTTATATTCTAAGTTTTTCAGTGCAACTCACTCATATACTATGTACTACACTGTGCGTTTCTTATATTCTAAGTTTTTCAGTGCAACTCACTCATATACTATGTACTACACTGTGCGTTTCTTATATTCTAAGTTTTTCAGTGCAACTCACTCATATACTATGTACTACACTGTGCATTTCGTGTAATGCGGGTTTTTCAGTAAATTCTAAGTTTTTCAGTGCAACTCACTCATATACTATGTACTACACTGTGCGTTTCTTATATTCTAAGTTTTTCAGTGCAACTCACTCATATACTATGTACTACACTGTACGTTTCTTATATTCTAAGTTTTTCAGTGCAACTCACTCATATACTATGTACTACACTGTGCGTTTCTTATATTCTAAGTTTTTCAGTGCAACTCACTCATATACTATGTACTACACTGTGCGTTTCTTATATTCTAAGTTTTTCAGTGCAACTCACTCATATACTATGTACTACACTGTGCGTTTCTTATATTCTAAGTTTTTCAGTGCAACTCACTCATATTCTATGTACTACACTGTGCGTTTCTTATATTCTAAGTTTTTCAGTGCAACTCACTCATATACTATGTACTACACTGTGCATTTCGTGTAATGCGGGTTTTTCAGTAAATTCTAAGTTTTTCAGTGCAACTCACTCATATACTATGTACTACACTGTGCGTTTCTTATATTCTAAGTTTTTCAGTGCAACTCACTCATATACTATGTACTACACTGTGCATTTCTTATATTCTAAGTTTTTCAGTGCAACTCACTCATATACTATGTACTACACTGTGCGTTTCTTATATTCTAAATTTTTCAGTGCAACTCACTCATATACTATGTACTACACTGTGTGTTTCTTAAATTCTAAGTTTTTCAGTGCAACTCACTCATATACTATGTACTACACTGTGCGTTTCTTAAATTCTAAGTTTTTCAGTGCAACTCACTCATATACTATGTACTACACTGTGCGTTTCTTATATTCTAAGTTTTTCAGTGCAACTCACTCATATACTATGTACTACACTGTGCGTTTCTTATATTCTAAGTTTTTCAATGCAACTCACTCATATACTATGTACTACACTGTGCGTTTCTTATATTCTAAGTTTTTCAGTGCAACTCACTCATATACTATGTACTACACTGTGCATTTCTTGTAATGCGGGTTGTTCAGTAAGTTCTAAATTTTTCAGTGCAACTCACTCATATACTATGTACTACACTGTGTGTTTCTTATATTCTAAGTTTTTCAGTGCAACTCACTCATATACTATGTACTACACTGTGCGTTTCTTATATTCTAAGTTTTTCAGTGCAACTCACTCATATACTATGTACTACACTGTGCGTTTCTTATATTCTAAGTTCTTCAGTGCAACTCACTTATATACTATGTACTACACTGTGCGTTTCTTATATTCTAAGTTTTTCAGTGCAACTCACTCATATACTATATACTACACTGTGCATTTCGTGTAATGCGGGTTTTTCAGTAAATTCTAAGTTTTTCAGTGCAACTCACTCATATACTATGTACTACACTGTGCGTTTCTTATATTCTAAGTTTTTCAGTGCAACTCACTCATATACTATGTACTACACTGTGCGTTTCTTATATTCTAAGTTTTTCAGTGCAACTCACTCATATACTATGTACTACACTGTGCGTTTCTTATATTCTAAGTTTTTCAGTGCAACTCACTCATATACTATGTACTACACTGTGCGTTTCTTAAATTCTAAGTTTTTCAGTGCAACTCACTCATATACTATGTACTACACTGTGTGTTTCTTAAATTCTAAGTTTTTCAGTGCAACTCACTCATATACTATGTACTACACTGTGCGTTTCTTATATTCTAAGTTTTTCAGTGCAACTCACTCATATACTATGTACTACACTGTGTGTTTCTTATATTCTAAGTTTTTCAGTGCAACTCACTCATATACTATGTACTACACTGTGCGTTTCTTATATTCTAAGTTTTTCAGTGCAACTCACTCATATACTATGTACTACACTGTGCGTTTCTTATATTCTAAGTTTTTCAGTGCAACTCACTCATATACTATGTACTACACTGTGCGTTTCTTATATTCTAAGTTTTTCAGTGCAACTCACTCATATACTATGTACTACACTGTGCGTTTCTTAAATTCTAAGTTTTTCAGTGCAACTCACTCATATACTATGTACTACACTGTGCGTATCTTATATTCTAAGTTTTTCAGTGCAACTCACTCATATACTATGTACTACACTGTGCGTTTCTTATATTCTAAGTTTTTCAGTGCAACTCACTCATATACTATGTACTACACTGTGCATTTCGTGTAATGCGGGTTTTTCAGTAAATTCTAAGTTCTTCAGTGCAACTCACTCATATACTATGTACTACACTGTGCGTTTCTTAAATTCTAAGTTTTTCAGTGCAACTCACTCATATACTATGTACTACAATGTGCGTTTCTTATATTCTAAGATTTTCAGTGCAACTCACTCATATACTATGTACTACACTGTGCGTTTCTTATATTCTAAGTTTTTCAGTGCAAGTCACTCATATACTATGTACTACACTGTGCGTTTCTTATATTCTAAGTTTTTCAGTGCAACTCACTCATATACTATGTACTACACTGTGCGTTTCTTATATTCTAAGTTTTTCAGTGCAACTCACTCATATACTATGTACTACACTGTGCGTTTCTTATATTCTAAGTTTTTCAGTGCAACTCACTCATATACTATGTACTACACTGTGCGTTTCTTATATTCTAAGTTTTTCAGTGCAACTCACTCATATACTATGTACTACACTGTGCGTTTCTTATATTCTAAGTTTTTCGTGCAACTCACTCATATACTATGTACTACACTGTGCGTTTCTTATATTCTAAGTTTTTCAGTGCAACTCACTCATATACTATGTACTACACTGTGCGTTTCTTATATTCTAAGTTTTTCAGTGCAACTCACTCATATACTATGTACTACACTGTGCGTTTCTTATATTCTAAGTTTTTCAGTGCAACTCACTCATATACTATGTACTACACTGTGCATTTCGTGTAATGCGGGTTTTTCAGTAAATTCTAAGTTTTTCAGTGCAACTCACTCATATACTATGTACTACACTGTGCGTTTCTTATATTCTAAGTTTTTCAGTGCAACTCACTCATATACTATGTACTACACTGTACGTTTCTTATATTCTAAGTTTTTCAGTGCAACTCACTCATATACTATGTACTACACTGTGCGTTTCTTATATTCTAAGTTTTTCAGTGCAACTCACTCATATACTATGTACTACACTGTGCGTTTCTTATATTCTAAGTTTTTCAGTGCAACTCACTCATATACTATGTACTACACTGTGCGTTTCTTATATTCTAAGTTTTTCAGTGCAACTCACTCATATTCTATGTACTACACTGTGCGTTTCTTATATTCTAAGTTTTTCAGTGCAACTCACTCATATACTATGTACTACACTGTGCATTTCGTGTAATGCGGGTTTTTCAGTAAATTCTAAGTTTTTCAGTGCAACTCACTCATATACTATGTACTACACTGTGCGTTTCTTATATTCTAAGTTTTTCAGTGCAACTCACTCATATACTATGTACTACACTGTGCATTTCTTATATTCTAAGTTTTTCAGTGCAACTCACTCATATACTATGTACTACACTGTGCGTTTCTTATATTCTAAATTTTTCAGTGCAACTCACTCATATACTATGTACTACACTGTGTGTTTCTTAAATTCTAAGTTTTTCAGTGCAACTCACTCATATACTATGTACTACACTGTGCGTTTCTTAAATTCTAAGTTTTTCAGTGCAACTCACTCATATACTATGTACTACACTGTGCGTTTCTTATATTCTAAGTTTTTCAGTGCAACTCACTCATATACTATGTACTACACTGTGCGTTTCTTATATTCTAAGTTTTTCAATGCAACTCACTCATATACTATGTACTACACTGTGCGTTTCTTATATTCTAAGTTTTTCAGTGCAACTCACTCATATACTATGTACTACACTGTGCGTTTCTTATATTCTAAGTTTTTCAGTGCAACTCACTCATATACTATGTACTACACTGTGCGTTTCTTATATTCTAAGTTCTTCAGTGCAACTCACTCATATACTATGTACTACACTGTGCGTTTCTTATATTCTAAGTTTTTCAGTGCAACTCACTCATATACTATATACTACACTGTGCATTTCGTGTAATGCGGGTTTTTCAGTAAATTCTAAGTTTTTCAGTGCAACTCACTCATATACTATGTACTACACTGTGCGTTTCTTATATTCTAAGTTTTTCAGTGCAACTCACTCATATACTATGTACTACACTGTGCGTTTCTTATATTCTAAGTTTTTCAGTGCAACTCACTCATATACTATGTACTACACTGTGCGTTTCTTAAATTCTAAGTTTTTCAGTGCAACTCACTCATATACTATGTACTACACTGTGTGTTTCTTAAATTCTAAGTTTTTCAGTGCAACTCACTCATATACTATGTACTACACTGTGCGTTTCTTATATTCTAAGTTTTTCAGTGCAACTCACTCATATACTATGTACTACACTGTGCGTTTCTTATATTCTAAGTTTTTCAGTGCAACTCACTCATATACTATGTACTACACTGTGCATTTCGTGTAATGCGGGTTTTTCAGTAAATTCTAAGTTTTTCAGTGCAACTCACTCATATACTATGTACTACACTGTGCGTTTCTTATATTCTAAGTTTTTCAGTGCAACTCACTCATATACTATGTACTACACTGTGCGTTTCTTATATTCTAAGTTTTTCAGTGCAACTCACTCATATACTATGTACTACACTGTGCTTTTCTTATATTCTAAGTTTTTCAGTGCAACTCACTCATATACTATGTACTACACTGTGCGTTTCTTAAATTCGAAGTTTTTCAGTGCAACTCACTCATATACTATGTACTACAATGTGCGTTTCTTATATTCTAAGATTTTCAGTGCAACTCACTCATATACTATGTACTACACTGTGCGTTTCTTATATTCTAAGTTTTTCAGTGCAAGTCACTCATATACTATGTACTACACTGTGCGTTTCTTATATTCTAAGTTTTTCAGTGCAACTCACTCATATACTATGTACTACACTGTGCGTTTCTTATATTCTAAGTTTTTCAGTGCAACTCACTCATATACTATGTACTACACTGTGCGTTTCTTATATTCTAAGTTTTTCAGTGCAACTCACTCATATACTATGTACTACACTGTGCGTTTCTTATATTCTAAGTTTTTCAGTGCAACTCACTCATATACTATGTACTACACTGTGCGTTTCTTATATTCTAAGTTTTTCGTGCAACTCACTCATATACTATGTACTACACTGTGCGTTTCTTATATTCTAAGTTTTTCAGTGCAACTCACTCATATACTATGTACTACACTGTGCGTTTCTTATATTCTAAGTTTTTCAGTGCAACTCACTCATATACTATGTACTACACTGTGCGTTTCTTATATTCTAAGTTTTTCAGTGCAACTCACTCATATACTATGTACTACACTGTGCATTTCGTGTAATGCGGGTTTTTCAGTAAATTCTAAGTTTTTCAGTGCAACTCACTCATATACTATGTACTACACTGTGCGTTTCTTATTATTCTAAGTCTTTCAGTGCAACTCACTCATATACTATGTACTACACTGTACGTTTCTTATATTCTAAGTTTTTCAGTGCAACTCACTCATATACTATGTACTACACTGTGCGTTTCTTATATTCTAAGTTTTTCAGTGCAACTCACTCATATACTATGTACTACACTGTGCGTTTCTTATATTCTAAGTTTTTCAGTGCAACTCACTCATATACTATGTACTACACTGTGCGTTTCTTATATTCTAAGTTTTTCAGTGCAACTCACTCATATTCTATGTACTACACTGTGCGTTTCTTATATTCTAAGTTTTTCAGTGCAACTCACTCATATACTATGTACTACACTGTGCATTTCGTGTAATGCGGGTTTTTCAGTAAATTCTAAGTTTTTCAGTGCAACTCACTCATATACTATGTACTACACTGTGCGTTTCTTATATTCTAAATTTTTCAGTGCAACTCACTCATATACTATGTACTACACTGTGTGTTTCTTAAATTCTAAGTTTTTCAGTGCAACTCACTCATATACTATGTACTACACTGTGCGTTTCTTAAATTCTAAGTTTTTCAGTGCAACTCACTCATATACTATGTA
The DNA here is from genome assembly GCF_978045245.1 of Mus caroli. Taxonomy (NCBI): domain Eukaryota; kingdom Metazoa; phylum Chordata; class Mammalia; order Rodentia; family Muridae; genus Mus; species Mus caroli. The sequence continues at coordinate 1,167,131 of NW_028227283.1, forward strand.
CTACACTGTGCGTTTCTTATATTCTAAGTTTTTCAGTGCAACTCACTCATATACTATGTACTACACTGTGCGTTTCTTATATTCTAAGTTTTTCAATGCAACTCACTCATATACTATGTACTACACTGTGCGTTTCTTATATTCTAAGTTTTTCAGTGCAACTCACTCATATACTATGTACTACACTGTGCATTTCGTGTAATGCGGGTTGTTCAGTTAGTTCTAAGTTTTTCAGTGCAACTCACTCATATACTATGTACTACACTGTGCGTTTCTTATATTCTAAGTTTTTCAGTGCAACTCACTCATATACTATGTACTACACTGTGCGTTTCTTATATTCTAAGTTTTTCAGTGCAACTCACTCATATACTATGTACTACACTGTGCGTTTCTTATATTCTAAGTTTTTCAGTGCAACTCACTCATATACTATGTACTACACTGTGCGTTTCTTATATTCTAAGTTTTTCAGTGCAACTCACTCATATACTATGTACTACACTGTGCGTTTCTTAAATTCTAAGTTTTTCAGTGCAACTCACTCATATACTATGTACTACAATGTGCGTTTCTTATATTCTAAGATTTTCAGTGCAACTCACTCATATACTATGTACTACACTGTGCGTTTCTTATATTCTAAGTTTTTCAGTGCAAGTCACTCATATACTATGTACTACACTGTGCGTTTCTTATATTCTAAGTTTTTCAGTGCAACTCACTCATATACTATGTACTACACTGTGCGTTTCTTATATTCTAAGTTTTTCAGTGCAACTCACTCATATACTATGTACTACACTGTGCGTTTCTTATATTCTAAGTTTTTCAGTGCAACTCACTCATATACTATGTACTACACTGTGCGTTTCTTATATTCTAAGTTTTTCAGTGCAACTCACTCATATACTATGTACTACACTGTGCGTTTCTTATATTCTAAGTTTTTCGTGCAACTCACTCATATACTATGTACTACACTGTGCGTTTCTTATATTCTAAGTTTTTCAGTGCAACTCACTCATATACTATGTACTACACTGTGCGTTTCTTATATTCTAAGTTTTTCAGTGCAACTCACTCATATACTATGTACTACACTGTGCGTTTCTTATATTCTAAGTTTTTCAGTGCAACTCACTCATATACTATGTACTACACTGTGCATTTCGTGTAATGCGGGTTTTTCAGTAAATTCTAAGTTTTTCAGTGCAACTCACTCATATACTATGTACTACACTGTGCGTTTCTTATATTCTAAGTTTTTCAGTGCAACTCACTCATATACTATGTACTACACTGTACGTTTCTTATATTCTAAGTTTTTCAGTGCAACTCACTCATATACTATGTACTACACTGTGCGTTTCTTATATTCTAAGTTTTTCAGTGCAACTCACTCATATACTATGTACTACACTGTGCGTTTCTTATATTCTAAGTTTTTCAGTGCAACTCACTCATATACTATGTACTACACTGTGCGTTTCTTATATTCTAAGTTTTTCAGTGCAACTCACTCATATTCTATGTACTACACTGTGCGTTTCTTATATTCTAAGTTTTTCAGTGCAACTCACTCATATACTATGTACTACACTGTGCGTTTCTTATATTCTAAATTTTTCAGTGCAACTCACTCATATACTATGTACTACACTGTGTGTTTCTTAAATTCTAAGTTTTTCAGTGCAACTCACTCATATACTATGTACTACACTGTGCGTTTCTTAAATTCTAAGTTTTTCAGTGCAACTCACTCATATACTATGTACTACACTGTGCGTTTCTTATATTCTAAGTTTTTCAGTGCAACTCACTCATATACTATGTACTACACTGTGCGTTTCTTATATTCTAAGTTTTTCAATGCAACTCACTCATATACTATGTACTACACTGTGCGTTTCTTATATTCTAAGTTTTTCAGTGCAACTCACTCATATACTATGTACTACACTGTGCATTTCCTGTAATGCGGGTTGTTCAGTAAGTTCTAAGTTTTTCAGTGCAACTCACTCATATACTATGTACTACACTGTGCGTTTCTTATATTCTAAGTTTTTCAGTGCAACTCACTCATATACTATGTACTACACTGTGCGTTTCTTATATTCTAAGTTTTTCAGTGCAACTCACTCATATACTATGTACTACACTGTGCGTTTCTTATATTCTAAGTTTTTCAGTGCAACTCACTCATATACTATGTACTATACTGTGCGTTTCTTATATTCTAAGTTTTTCAGTGCAACTCACTCATATACTATGTACTACACTGTGCGTTTCTTATATTCTAAGTTTTTCAGTGCAACTCACTCATATACTATGTACTACACTGTGCATTTCGTGTAATGCGGGTTTTTCAGTAAATTCTAAGTTTTTCAGTGCAACTCACTCATATACTATGTACTACACTGTGCGTTTCTTATATTCTAAGTTTTTCAGTGCAACTCACTCATATACTATGTACTACACTGTGCGTTTCTTATATTCTAAGTTTTTCAGTGCAACTCACTCATATACTATGTACTACACTGTGCGTTTCTTATATTCTAAGTTTTTCAGTGCAACTCGTTCATATACTATGTACTACACTGTGCGTTTCTTATATTCTAAGTTTTTCAGTGCAACTCACTCATATACTATGTACTACACTGTGCGTTTCTTAAATTCTAAGTTTTTCAGTGCAACTCACTCATATACTATGTACTACACTGTGTGTTTCTTAAATTCTAAGTTTTTCAGTGCAACTCACTCATATACTATGTACTACACTGTGCGTTTCTTATATTCTAAGTTTTTCAGTGCAACTCACTCATATACTATGTACTACACTGTACGTTTCTTATATTCTAAGTTTTTCAGTGCAACTCACTCATATACTATGTACTACACTGTGCATTTCGTGTAATGCGGGTTTTTCAGTAAATTCTAAGTTTTTCAGTGCAACTCACTCATATACTATGTACTACACTGTGCGTTTCTTATATTCTAAGTTTTTCAGTGCAACTCACTCATATACTATGTACTACACTGTGCGTTTCTTATATTCTAAGTTTTTCAGTGCAACTCACTCATATACTATGTACTACACTGTGCGTTTCTTATATTCTAAGTTTTTCAGTGCAACTCACTCATATACTATGTACTACACTGTGCGTTTCTTATATTCTAAGTTTTTCAGTGCAACTCACTCATATACTATGTACTACACTGTGCGTTTCTTATATTCTAAGTTTTTCAGTGCAACTCACTCATATACTATGTACTACACTGTGCGTTTCTTATATTCTAAGTTTTTCAGTGCAACTCACTCATATACTATGTACTACACTGTGCGTTTCTTATATTCTAAGTTTTTCAGTGCAACTCACTCATATACTATGTACTACACTGTGCGTTTCTTATATTCTAAGTTTTTCAGTGCAACTCACTCATATACTATGTACTACACTGTGCGTTTCTTATATTCTAAGTTTTTCAGTGCAACTCACTCATATACTATGTACTACACTGTGCATTTCGTGTAATGCGGGTTTTTCACTAAATTCTAAGTTTTTCAGTGCAACTCACTCATATACTATGTACTACACTGTGCGTTTCTTATATTCTAAGTTTTTCAGTGCAACTCACTCATATACTATGTACTACACTGTACGTTTCTTATATTCTAAGTTTTTCAGTGCAACTCACTCATATACTATGTACTACACTGTGCGTTTCTTATATTCTAAGTTTTTCAGTGCAACTCACTCATATACTATGTACTACACTGTGCGTTTCTTATATTCTCAGTTTTTCAGTGCAACTCACTCATATACTATGTACTACACTGTGCGTTTCTTATATTCTAAGTTTTTCAGTGCAACTCACTCATATTCTATGTACTACACTGTGCGTTTCTTATATTCTAAGTTTTTCAGTGCAACTCACTCATATACTATGTACTACACTGTGCATTTCGTGTAATGCGGGTTTTTCAGTAAATTCTAAGTTTTTCAGTGCAACTCACTCATATACTATGTACTACACTGTGCGTTTCTTATATTCTAAGTTTTTCAGTGCAACTCACTCATATACTATGTACTACACTGTGCATTTCTTATATTCTAAGTTTTTCAGTGCAACTCACTCATATACTATGTACTACACTGTGCGTTTCTTATATTCTAAATTTTTCAGTGCAACTCACTCATATACTATGTACTACACTGTGTGTTTCTTAAATTCTAAGTTTTTCAGTGCAACTCACTCATATACTATGTACTACACTGTGCGTTTCTTAAATTCTAAGTTTTTCAGTGCAACTCACTCATATACTATGTACTACACTGTGCGTTTCTTATATTCTAAGTTTTTCAGTGCAACTCACTCATATACTATGTACTACACTGTGCGTTTCTTATATTCTAAGTTTTTCAATGCAACTCACTCATATACTATGTACTACACTGTGCGTTTCTTATATTCTAAATTTTTCAGTGCAACTCACTCATATACTATGTACTACACTGTGCATTTCGTGTAATGCGGGTTGTTCAGTAAGTTCTAAGTTTTTCAGTGCAACTCACTCATATACTATGTACTACACTGTGCGTTTCTTATATTCTAAGTTTTTCAGTGCAACTCACTCATATACTATGTACTACACTGTGCGTTTCTTATATTCTAAGTTTTTCAGTGCAACTCACTCATATACTATGTACTACACTGTGCGTTTCTTATATTCTAAGTTTTTCAGTGCAACTCACTCATATACTATGTACTACACTGTGCGTTTCTTAAATTCTAAGTTTTTCAGTGCAACTCACTCATATACTATGTACTACAATGTGCGTTTCTTATATTCTAAGTTTTTCAGTGCAACTCACTCATATACTATGTACTACACTGTGCGTTTCTTATATTCTAAGTTTTTCAGTGCAACTCACTCATATACTATGTACTACACTGTGCGTTTCTTATATTCTAAGTTTTTCAGTGCAACTCACTCATATACTATGTACTACACTGTGCGTTTCTTATATTCTAAGTTTTTCAGTGCAACTCACTCATATACTATGTACTACACTGTGCGTTTCTTATATTCTAAGTTTTTCAGTGCAACTCACTCATATACTATGTACTACACTGTGCGTTGCTTATATTCTAAGTTTTTCAGTGCAACTCACTCATATACTATGTACTACACTGTGCGTTTCTTAAATTCTAAGTTTTTCAGTGCAACTCACTCATATACTATGTACTACACTGTGCGTTTTTTATATTCTAAGTTTTTCAGTGCAACTCACTCATATACTATGTACTACACTGTGCATTTCGTGTAATGCGGGTTTTTCAGTAAATTCTAAGTTCTTCAGTGCAACTCACTCATATACTATGTACTACACTGTGCGTTTCTTATATTCTAAGTTTTTCAGTGCAACTCACTCATATACTATATACTACATTGTGCATTTCGTGTAATGCGGGTTTTTCAGTAAATTCTAAGTTTTTCAGTGCAACTCACTCATATACTATGTACTACACTGTGCGTTTCTTATATTCTAAGTTTTTCAGTGCAACTCATTCATATACTATGTACTACACTGTGCGTTTCTTATATTCTAAGTTTTTCAGTGCAACTCACTCATATACTATGTACTACACTGTGCGTTTCTTATATTCTAAGTTTTTCAGTGCAACTCACTCATATACTATGTACTACACTGTGCGTTTCTTATATTCTAAGTTTTTCAGTGCAACTCACTCATATACTATGTACTACACTGTGCGTTTCTTAAATTCTAAGTTTTTCAGTGCAACTCACTCATATACTATGTACTACACTGTGCGTTTCTTAAATTCTAAGTTTTTCAGTGCAACTCACTCATATACTATGTACTACACTGTGCGTTTCTTATATTCTAAGTTTTTCAGTGCAACTCACTCATATACTATGTACTACACTGTGCGTTTCTTATATTCTAAGTTTTTCAGTGCAACTCACTCATATACTATGTACTACACTGTGCGTTTCTTAAATTCTAAGTTTTTCAGTGCAACTCACTCATATACTATGTACTACACTGTGCGTTTCTTATATTCTAAGTTTTTCAGTGCAACTCACTCATATACTATGTACTACACTGTGCGTTTCTTATATTCTAAGTTTTTCAGTGCAACTCACTCATATACTATGTACTACACTGTGCGTTTCTTATATTCTAAGTTTTTCAGTGCAACTCACTCATATACTATGTACTACACTGTGCGTTTCTTAAATTCTAAGTTTTTCAGTGCAACTCACTCATATACTATGTACTACAATGTGCGTTTCTTATATTCTAAGTTTTTCAGTGCAACTCACTCATATACTATGTACTACACTGTGCGTTTCTTATATTCTAAGTTTTTCAGTGCAACTCACTCATATACTATGTACTACACTGTGCGTTTCTTATATTCTAAGTTTTTCAGTGCAACTCACTCATATACTATGTACTACACTGTGCGTTTCTTATATTCTAAGTTTTTCAGTGCAACTCACTCATATACTATGTACTACACTGTGCGTTTCTTATATTCTAAGTTTTTCAGTGCAACTCACTCATATACTATGTACTACACTGTGCGTTTCTTATATTCTAAGTTTTTCAGTGCAACTCACTCATATACTATGTACTACACTGTGCGTTTCTTATATTCTAAGTTTTTCAGTGCAACTCACTCATATACTATGTACTACACTGCATTTCGTGTAATGCGGGTTTTTCAGTAAATTCTAAGTTTTTCAGTGCAACTCACTCATATACTATGTACTACACTGTGTGTTTCTTATATTCTAAGTTTTTCAGTGCAACTCACTCATATACTATGTACTACACTGTACGTTTCTTATATTCTAAGTTTTTCAGTGCAACTCACTCATATACTATGTACTACACTGTGCGTTTCTTATATTCTAAGTTTTTCAGTGCAACTCACTCATATACTATGTACTACACTGTGCGTTTCTTATATTCTAAGTTTTTCAGTGCAACTCACTCATATACTATGTACTACACTGTGCGTTTCTTATATTCTAAGTTTTTCAGTGCAACTCACTCATATTCTATGTACTACACTGTGCGTTTCTTATATTCTAAGTTTTTCAGTGCAACTCACTCATATACTATGTACTACACTGTGCATTTCGTGTAATGCGGGTTTTTCAGTAAATTCTAAGTTTTTCAGTGCAACTCACTCATATACTATGTACTACACTGTGCGTTTCTTATATTCCAAGTTTTTCAGTGCAACTCACTCATATACTATGTACTACACTGTGCATTTCTTATATTCTAATTTTTTCAGTGCAACTCACTCATATACTATGTACTACACTGTGCGTTTCTTATATTCTAAATTTTTCAGTGCAACTCACTCATATACTATGTACTACACTGTGCGTTTCTTAAATACTAAGTTTTTCAGTGCAACTCACTCATATACTATGTACTACACTGTGCGTTTCTTATATTCTAAGTTTTTCAGTGCAACTCACTCATATACTATGTACTACACTGTGCGTTTCTTATATTCTAAGTTTTTCAATGCAACTCACTCATATACTATGTACTACACTGTGCATTTCTTATATTCTAAGTTTTTCAGTGCAACTCACTCATATACTATGTACTACACTGTGCATTTCGTGTAATGCGGGTTTTTCAGTAAGTTCTAAGTTTTTCAGTGCAACTCACTCATATACTATGTACTACACTGTGCGTTTCTTATATTCTAAGTTTTTCAGTGCAACTCACTCATATACTATGTACTACACTGTGCGTTTCTTATATTCTAAGTTTTTCAGTGCAACTCACTCATATACTATGTACTACACTGTGCGTTTCTTATATTCTAAGTTTTTCAGTGCAACTCACTCATATACTATGTACTACACTGTGCGTTTCTTATATTCTAAGTTTTTCAGTGCAACTCACTCATATACTATGTACTACACTGTGCGTTTCTTATATTCTAAGTTTTTCAGTGCAACTCACTCATATACTATGTACTACACTGTGCGTTTCTTATATTCTAAGTTTTTCAGTGCAACTCACTCATATACTATGTACTACACTGTGCGTTTCTTATATTCTAAGTTTTTCAGTGCAACTCACTCATATACTATGTACTACACTGTGCGTTTCTTATATTCTAAGTTTTTCAGTGCAACTCACTCATATACTATGTACTACACTGTGCGTTTCTTATATTCTAAGTTTTTCAGTGCAACTCACTCATATACTATATACTACACTGTGCATTTCGTGTAATGCGGGTTTTTCAGTAAATTCTAAGTTTTTCAGTGCAAGTCACTCATATACTATGTACTACACTGTGCGTTTCTTATATTCTAAGTTTTTCAGTGCAACTCACTCATATACTATGTACTACACTGTGCGTTTCTTATATTCTAAGTTTTTCAGTGCAACTCACTCATATACTATGTACTACACTGTGCGTTCCTTATATTCTAAGTTTTTCAGTGCAACTCACTCATATACTATGTACTACACTGTGCGTTTCTTATATTCTAAGTTTTTCAGTGCAACTCACTCATATACTATGTACTACACTGTGCGTTTCTTATATTCTAAGTTTTTCAGTGCAACTCACTCATATACTATGTACTACACTGTGCGTTTCTTATATTCTAAGTTTTTCAGTGCAACTCACTCATATACTATGTACTACACTGTGCGTTGCTTATATTCTAAGTTTTTCAGTGCAACTCACTCATATACTATGTACTACACTGTGCGTTTCTTAAATTCTAAGTTTTTCAGTGCAACTCACTCATATACTATGTACTACACTGTGCGTTTCTTATATTCTAAGTTTTTCAGTGCAACTCACTCATATACTATGTACTACACTGTGCATTTCGTGTAATGCGGGTTTTTCAGTAAATTCTAAGTTCTTCAGTGCAACTCACTCATATACTATGTACTACACTGTGCGTTTCTTATATTCTAAGTTTTTCAGTGCAACTCACTCATATACTATATACTACACTGTGCATTTCGTGTAATGCGGGTTTTTCAGTAAATTCTAAGTTTTTCAGTGCAACTCACTCATATACTATGTACTACACTGTGCGTTTCTTATATTCTAAGTTTTTCAGTGCAACTCACTCATATACTATGTACTACACTGTGCGTTTCTTATATTCTAAGTTTTTCTGTGCAACTCACTCATATACTATGTACTACACTGTGCGTTTCTTATATTCTAATTTTTTCTGTGCAACTCGTTCATATACTATGTACTACACTGTGCGTTTCTTATATTCTAAGTTTTTCAGTGCAACTCACTCATATACTATGTACTACACTGTGCGTTTCTTAAATTCTAAGTTTTTCAGTGCAACTCACTCATATACTATGTACTACACTGTGTGTTTCTTAAATTCTAAGTTTTTCAGTGCAACTCACTCATATACTATGTACTACACTGTGCGTTTCTTATATTCTAAGTTTTTCAGTGCAACTCACTCATATACTATGTACTACACTGTGCGTTTCTTATATTCTAAGTTTTTCAGTGCAACTCACTCATATACTATGTACTACACTGTGCATTTCGTGTAATGCGGGTTTTTCAGTAAATTCTAAGTTTTTCAGTGCAACTCACTCATATACTATGTACTACACTGTGCGTTTCTTATATTCTAAGTTTTTCAGTGCAACTCACTCATATACTATGTACTACACTGTGCGTTTCTTATATTCTAAGTTTTTCAGTGCAACTCACTCATATACTATGTACTACACTGTGCGTTTCTTATATTCTAAGTTTTTCAGTGCAACTCACTCATATACTATGTACTACACTGTGCGTTTCTTAAATTCTAAGTTTTTCAGTGCAACTCACTCATATACTATGTACTACAATGTGCGTTTCTTATATTCTAAGATTTTCAGTGCAACTCACTCATATACTATGTACTACACTGTGCGTTTTTTATATTCTAAGTTTTTCAGTGCAAGTCACTCATATACTATGTACTACACTGTGCGTTTCTTATATTCTAAGTTTTTCAGTGCAACTCACTCATATACTATGTACTACACTGTGCGTTTCTTATATTCTAAGTTTTTCAGTGCAACTCACTCATATACTATGTACTACACTGTGCGTTTCTTATATTCTAAGTTTTTCAGTGCAACTCACTCATATACTATGTACTACACTGTGCGTTTCTTATATTCTAAGTTTTTCAGTGCAACTCACTCATATACTATGTACTACACTGTCCGTTTCTTATATTCTAAGTTTTTCGTGCAACTCACTCATATACTATGTACTACACTGTGCGTTTCTTATATTCTAAGTTTTTCAGTGCAACTCACTCATATACTATGTACTACACTGTGCGTTTCTTATATTCTAAGTTTTTCAGTGCAACTCACTCATATACTATGTACTACACTGTGTGTTTCTTATATTCTAAGTTTTTCAGTGCAACTCACTCATATACTATGTACTACACTGTGCATTTCGTGTAATGCGGGTTTTTCAGTAAATTCTAAGTTTTTCAGTGCAACTCACTCATATACTATGTACTACACTGTGCGTTTCTTATATTCTAAGTTTTTCAGTGCAACTCACTCATATACTATGTACTACACTGTACGTTTCTTATATTCTAAGTTTTTCAGTGCAACTCACTCATATACTATGTACTACACTGTGCGTTTCTTATATTCTAAGTTTTTCAGTGCAACTCACTCATATACTATGTACTACACTGTGCGTTTCTTATATTCTAAGTTTTTCAGTGCAACTCACTCATATACTATGTACTACACTGTGCGTTTCTTATATTCTAAGTTTTTCAGTGCAACTCACTCATATTCTATGTACTACACTGTGCGTTTCTTATATTCTAAGTTTTTCAGTGCAACTCACTCATATACTATGTACTACACTGTGCATTTCGTGTAATGCGGGTTTTTCAGTAAATTCTAAGTTTTTCAGTGCAACTCACTCATATACTATGTACTACACTGTGCGTTTCTTATATTCTAAGTTTTTCAGTGCAACTCACTCATATACTATGTACTACACTGTGCATTTCTTATATTCTAAGTTTTTCAGTGCAACTCACTCATATACTATGTACTACACTGTGCGTTTCTTATATTCTAAGTTTTTCAGTGCAACTCACTCATATACTATGTACTACACTGTGCGTTGCTTATATTCTAAGTTTTTCAGTGCAACTCACTCATATACTATGTACTACACTGTGCGTTTCTTAAATTCTAAGTTTTTCAGTGCAACTCACTCATATACTATGTACTACACTGTGCGTTTCTTATATTCTAAGTTTTTCAGTGCAACTCACTCATATACTATGTACTACACTGTGCGTTTCTTATATTCTAAGTTTTTCAGTGCAACTCACTCATATACTATGTACTACACTGTGCATTTCGTGTAATGCGGGTTTTTCAGTAAATTCTAAGTTCTTCAGTGCAACTCACTCATATACTATGTACTACACTGTGCGTTTCTTATATTCTAAGTTTTTCAGTGCAACTCACTCATATACTATATACTACACTGTGCATTTCGTGTAATGCGGGTTTTTCAGTAAATTCTAAGTTTTTCAGTGCAACTCACTCATATACTATGTACTACACTGTGCGTTTCTTATATTCTAAGTTTTTCAGTGCAACTCACTCATATACTATGTACTACACTGTGCGTTTCTTATATTCTAAGTTTTTCTGTGCAACTCACTCATATACTATGTACTACACTGTGCGTTTCTTATATTCTAAGTTTTTCAGTGCAACTCGTTCATATACTATGTACTACACTGTGCGTTTCTTAAATTCTAAGTTTTTCAGTGCAACTCACTCATATACTATGTACTACACTGTGCGTTTCTTAAATTCTAAGTTTTTCAGTGCAACTCACTCATATACTATGTACTACACTGTGCATTTCGTGTAATGCGGGTTTTTCAGTAAATTCTAAGTTTTTCAGTGCAACTCACTCATATACTATGTACTACACTGTGCGTTTCTTATATTCTAAGTTTTTCAGTGCAACTCACTCATATACTATGTACTACACTGTGCATTTCTTATATTCTAAGTTTTTCAGTGCAACTCACTCATATACTATGTACTACACTGTGCGTTTCTTATATTCTAAATTTTTCAGTGCAACTCACTCATATACTATGTACTACACTGTGTGTTTCTTAAATTCTAAGTTTTTCAGTGCAACTCACTCATATACTATGTACTACACTGTGCGTTTCTTAAATTCTAAGTTTTTCAGTGCAACTCACTCATATACTATGTACTACACTGTGCGTTTCTTATATTCTAAGTTTTTCAGTGCAACTCACTCATATACTATGTACTACACTGTGCGTTTGTTATATTCTAAGTTTTTCAATGCAACTCACTCATATACTATGTACTACACTGTGCGTTTCTTATATTCTAAGTTTTTCAGTGCAACTCACTCATATACTATGTACTACACTGTGCATTTCGTGTAATGCGGGTTGTTCAGTAAGTTCTAAGTTTTTCAGTGCAACTCACTCATATACTATGTACTACACTGTGCGTTTCTTATATTCTAAGTTTTTCAGTGCAACTCACTCATATACTATGTACTACACTGTGCGTTTCTTATATTCTAAGTTTTTCAGTGCAACTCAATCATATACTATGTACTACACTGTGCGTTTCTTATATTCTAAGTTTTTCAGTGCAACTCACTCATATACTATGTACTACACTGTGCGTTGCTTATATTCTAAGTTTTTCAGTGCAACTCACTCATATACTATGTACTACACTGTGCGTTTCTTAAATTCTAAGTTTTTCAGTGCAACTCACTCATATACTATGTACTACACTGTGCGTTTCTTATATTCTAAGTTTTTCAGTGCAACTCACTCATATACTATGTACTACACTGTGCATTTCGTGTAATGCGGGTTTTTCAGTAAATTCTAAGTTCTTCAGTGCAACTCACTCATATACTATGTACTACACTGTGCGTTTCTTATATTCTAAGTTTTTCAGTGCAACTCACTCATATACTATATACTACACTGTGCATTTCGTGTAATGCGGGTTTTTCAGTAAATTCTAAGTTTTTCAGTGCAACTCACTCATATACTATGTACTACACTGTGCGTTTCTTATATTCTAAGTTTTTCAGTGCAACTCACTCATATACTATGTACTACACTGTGCGTTTCTTATATTCTAAGTTTTTCAGTGCAACTCACTCATATACTATGTACTACACTGTGCATTTCGTGTAATGCGGGTTTTTCAGTAAATTCTAAGTTTTTCAGTGCAACTCACTCATATACTATGTACTACACTGTGCGTTTCTTATATTCTAAGTTTTTCAGTGCAACTCACTCATATACTATGTACTACACTGTGCGTTTCTTATATTCTAAGTTTTTCAGTGCAACTCACTCATATACTATGTACTACACTGTGCGTTTCTTATATTCTAAGTTTTTCAGTGCAACTCACTCATATACTATGTACTACACTGTGCGTTTCTTAAATTCTAAGTTTTTCAGTGCAACTCACTCATATACTATGAACTACAATGTGCGTTTCTTATATTCTAAGATTTTCAGTGCAACTCACTCATATACTATGTACTACAATGTGCGTTTCTTATATTCTAAGTTTTTCAGTGCAAGTCACTCATATACTATGTACTACACTGTGCGTTTCTTATATTCTAAGTTTTTCAGTGCAACTCACTCATATACTATGTACTACACTGTGCGTTTCTTATATTCTAAGTTTTTCAGTGCAACTCACTCATATACTATGTACTACACTGTGCGTTTCTTATATTCTAAGTTTTTCAGTGCAACTCACTCATATACTATGTACTACACTGTGCGTTTCTTATATTCTAAGTTTTTCAGTGCAACTCACTCATATACTATGTACTACACTGTGCGTTTCTTATATTCTAAGTTTTTCGTGCAACTCACTCATATACTATGTACTACACTGTGCGTTTCTTATATTCTAAGTTTTTCAGTGCAACTCACTCATATACTATGTACTACACTGTGCGTTTCTTATATTCTAAGTTTTTCAGTGCAACTCACTCATATACTATGTACTACACTGTGCGTTTCTTATATTCTAAGTTTTTCAGTGCAACTCACTCATATACTATGTACTACACTGTGCATTTCGTGTAATGCGGGTTTTTCAGTAAATTCTAAGTTTTTCAGTGCAACTCACTCATATACTATGTACTACACTGTGCGTTTCTTATATTCTAAGTTTTTCAGTGCAACTCACTCATATACTATGTACTACACTGTACGTTTCTTATATTCTAAGTTTTTCAGTGCAACTCACTCATATACTATGTACTACACTGTGCGTTTCTTATATTCTAAGTTTTTCAGTGCAACTCACTCATATACTATGTACTACACTGTGCGTTTCTTATATTCTAAATTTTTCAGTGCAACTCACTCATATACTATGTACTACACTGTGTGTTTCTTAAATTCTAAGTTTTTCAGTGCAACTCACTCATATACTATGTACTACACTGTGCGTTTCTTAAATTCTAAGTTTTTCAGTGCAACTCACTCATATACTATGTACTACACTGTGCGTTTCTTATATTCTAAGTTTTTCAGTGCAACTCACTCATATACTATGTACTACACTGTGCGTTTCTTATATTCTAAGTTTTTCAATGCAACTCACTCATATACTATGTACTACACTGTGTGTTTCTTATATTCTAAGTTTTTCAGTGCAACTCACTCATATACTATGTACTACACTGTGCATTTCGTGTAATGCGGGTTGTTCAGTAAGTTCTAAGTTTTTCAGTGCAACTCACTCATATACTATGTACTACACTGTGCGTTTCTTATATTCTAAGTTTTTCAGTGCAACTCACTCATATACTATGTACTACACTGTGCGTTTCTTATATTCTAAGTTTTTCAATGCAACTCACTCATATACTATGTACTACACTGTGCGTTTCTTATATTCTAAGTTTTTCAGTGCAACTCACTCATATACTATGTACTACACTGTGCATTCCGTGTAATGCGGGTTGTTCAGTAAGTTCTAAGTTTTTCAGTGCAACTCACTCATATACTATGTACTACACTGTGCGTTTCTTATATTCTAAGTTTTTCAGTGCAACTCACTCATATACTATGTACTACACTGTGCGTTTCTTATATTCTAAGTTTTTCAGTGCAACTCACTCATATACTATGTACTACACTGTGCGTTTCTTATATTCTAAGTTTTTCAGTGCAACTCACTCATATACTATGTACTACACTGTGCGTTGCTTATATTCTAAGTTTTTCAGTGCAACTCACTCATATACTATGTACTACACTGTGCGTTTCTTAAATTCTAAGTTTTTCAGTGCAACTCACTCATATACTATATACTACACTGTGCGTTTCTTATATTCTAAGTTTTTCAGTGCAACTCACTCATATACTATGTACTACACTGTGCGTTTCTTATATTCTAAGTTTTTCAGTGCAACTCACTCATATACTATGTACTACACTGTGCATTTCGTGTAATGCGGGTTTTTCAGTAAATTCTAAGTTCTTCAGTGCAACTCACTCATATACTATGTACTACACTGTGCGTTTCTTATATTCTAAGTTTTTCAGTGCAACTCACTCATATACTATATACTACACTGTGCATTTCGTGTAATGCGGGTTTTTCAGTAAATTCTAAGTTTTTCAGTGCAACTCACTCATATACTATGTACTACACTGGGCGTTTCTTATATTCTAAGTTTTTCAGTGCAACTCACTCATATACTATGTACTACACTGTGCGTTTCTTATATTCTAAGTTTTTCTGTGCAACTCACTCATATACTATGTACTACACTGTGCGTTTCTTATATTCTAAGTTTTTCAGTGCAACTCGTTCATATACTATGTACTACACTGTGCGTTTCTTATATTCTAAGTTTTTCAGTGCAACTCACTCATATACTATGTACTACACTGTGCGTTTCTTAAATTCTAAGTTTTTCAGTGCAACTCACTCATATACTATGTACTACACTGTGCATTTCGTGTAATGCGGGTTTTTCAGTAAATTCTAAGTTTTTCAGTGCAACTCACTCATATACTATGTACTACACTGTGCGTTTCTTATATTCTAAGTTTTTCAGTGCAACTCACTCATATACTATGTACTACACTGTGCATTTCTTATATTCTAAGTTTTTCAGTGCAACTCACTCATATACTATGTACTACACTGTGCGTTTCTTATATTCTAAATTTTTCAGTGCAACTCACTCATATACTATGTACTACACTGTGTGTTTCTTAAATTCTAAGTTTTTCAGTGCAACTCACTCATATACTATGTACTACACTGTGCGTTTCTTAAATTCTAAGTTTTTCAGTGCAACTCACTCATATACTATGTACTACACTGTGAGTTTCTTATATTCTAAGTTTTTCAGTGCAACTCACTCATATACTATGTACTACACTGTGCGTTTCTTATATTCTAAGTTTTTCAATGCAACTCACTCATATACTATGTACTACACTGTGCGTTTCTTATATTCTAAGTTTTTCAGTGCAACTCACTCATATACTATGTACTACACTGTGCATTTCGTGTAATGCGGGTTGTTCAGTAAGTTCTAAGTTTTTCAGTGCAACTCACTCATATACTATGTACTACACTGTGCGTTTCTTATATTCTAAGTTTTTCAGTGCAACTCACTCATATACTATGTACTACACTGTGCGTTTCTTATATTCTAAGTTTTTCAGTGCAACTCACTCATATACTATGTACTACACTGTGCGTTTCTTATATTCTAAGTTTTTCAGTGCAACTCACTCATATACTATGTACTACACTGTGCGTTGCTTATATTCTAAGTTTTTCAGTGCAACTCACTCATATACTATGTACTACACTGTGCGTTTCTTAAATTCTAAGTTTTTCAGTGCAACTCACTCATATACTATGTACTACACTGTGCGTTTCTTATATTCTAAGTTTTTCAGTGCAACTCACTCATATACTATGTACTACACTGTGCATTTCGTGTAATGCGGGTTTTTCAGTAAATTCTAAGTTCTTCAGTGCAACTCACTCATATACTATGTACTACACTGTGCGTTTCTTATATTCTAAGTTTTTCAGTGCAACTCACTCATATACTATATACTACACTGTGCATTTCGTGTAATGCGGGTTTTTCAGTAAATTCTAAGTTTTTCAGTGCAACTCACTCATATACTATGTACTACACTGTGCGTTTCTTATATTCTAAGTTTTTCAATGCAACTCACTCATATACTATGTACTACACTGTGCGTTTCTTATATTCTAAGTTTTTCAGTGCAACTCACTCATATACTATGTACTACACTGTGCATTTCGTGTAATGCGGGTTTTTCAGTAAGTTCTAAGTTTTTCAGTGCAACTCACTCATATACTATATACTACACTGTGCGTTTCTTATATTCTAAGTTTTTCAGTGCAACTCACTCATATACTATGTACTACACTGTGCGTTTCTTATATTCTAAGTTTTTCAGTGCAACTCACTCATATACTATGTACTACACTGTGCGTTTCTTATATTCTAAGTTTTTCAGTGCAACTCACTCATATACTATGTACTACACTGTGCGTTTCTTATATTCTAAGTTTTTCAGTGCAACTCACTCATATACTATGTACTACACTGTGCGTTTCTTATATTCTAAGTTTTTCAGTGCAACTCACTCATATACTATGTACTACACTGTGCGTTTCTTATATTCTAAGTTTTTCAGTGCAACTCACTCATATACTATGTACTACACTGTGCGTTTCTTATATTCTAAGTTTTTCAGTGCAACTCACTCATATACTATATACTACACTGTGCATTTCGTGTAATGCGGGTTTTTCAGTAAATTCTAAGTTTTTCAGTGCAACTCACTCATATACTATGTACTACACTGTGCGTTTCTTATATTCTAAGTTTTTCAGTGCAACTCACTCATATACTATGTACTACACTGTGCGTTTCTTATACTCTAAGTTTTTCAGTGCAACTCACTCATATACTATGTACTACACTGTGCGTTTCTTATATTCTAAGTTTTTCAGTGCAACTCACTCATATACTATGTACTACACTGTGCGTTTCTTATATTCTAAGTTTTTCAGTGCAACTCACTCATATACTATGTACTACACTGTGCGTTTCTTATATTCTAAGTTTTTCAGTGCAACTCACTCATATACTATGTACTACACTGTGCGTTTCTTATATTCTAAGTTTTTCAGTGCAACTCACTCATATACTATGTACTACACTGTGCGTTTCTTATATTCTAAGTTTTTCAGTGCAACTCACTCATATACTATGTACTACACTGTGCGTTGCTTATATTCTAAGTTTTTCAGTGCAACTCACTCATATACTATGTACTACACTGTGCGTTTCTTAAATTCTAAGTTTTTCAGTGCAACTCACTCATATACTATGTACTACACTGTGCGTTTCTTATATTCTAAGTTTTTCAGTGCAACTCACTCATATACTATGTACTACACTGTGCATTTCGTGTAATGCGGGTTTTTCAGTAAATTCTAAGTTCTTCAGTGCAACTCACTCATATACTATGTACTACACTGTGCGTTTCTTATATTCTAAGTTTTTCAGTGCAACTCACTCATATACTATATACTACACTGTGCATTTCGTGTAATGCGGGTTTTTCAGTAAATTCTAAGTTTTTCAGTGCAACTCACTCATATACTATGTACTACACTGTGCGTTTCTTATATTCTAAGTTTTTCAGTGCAACTCACTCATATACTATGTACTACACTGTGAGTTTCTTATATTCTAAGTTTTTCTGTGCAACTCACTCATATACTATGTACTACACTGTGCGTTTCTTATATTCTAAGTTTTTCAGTGCAACTCGTTCATATACTATGTACTACACTGTGCGTTTCTTATATTCTAAGTTTTTCAGTGCAACTCAGTCATATACTATGTACTACACTGTGCGTTTCTTAAATTCTAAGTTTTTCAGTGCAACTCACTCATATACTATGTACTACACTGTGTGTTTCTTAAATTCTAAGTTTTTCAGTGCAACTCACTCATATACTATGTACTACACTGTGCGTTTCTTATATTCTAAGTTTTTCAGTGCAACTCACTCATATACTATGTACTACACTGTGCGTTTCTTATATTCTAAGTTTTTCAGTGCAACTCACTCATATACTATGTACTACACTGTGCATTTCGTGTAATGCGGGTTTTTCAGTAAATTCTAAGTTTTTCAGTGCAACTCACTCATATACTATGTACTACACTGTGCGTTTCTTATATTCTAAGTTTTTCAGTGCAACTCACTCATATACTATGTACTACACTGTGCGTTTCTTATATTCTAAGTTTTTCAGTGCAACTCACTCATATACTATGTACTACACTGTGCGTTTCTTATATTCTAAGTTTTTCAGTGCAACTCACTCATATACTATGTACTACACTGTGCGTTTCTTAAATTCTAAGTTTTTCAGTGCAACTCACTCATATACTATGTACTACAATGTGCGTTTCTTATATTCTAAGATTTTCAGTGCAACTCACTCATATACTATGTACTACACTGTGCGTTTCTTATATTCTAAGTTTTTCAGTGCAAGTCACTCATATACTATGTACTACACTGTGCGTTTCTTATATTCTAAGTTTTTCAGTGCAACTCACTCATATACTATGTACTACACTGTGCGTTTCTTATATTCTAAGTTTTTCAGTGCAACTCACTCATATACTATGTACTACACTGTGCGTTTCTTATATTCTAAGTTTTTCAGTGCAACTCACTCATATACTATGTACTACACTGTGCGTTTCTTATATTCTAAGTTTTTCAGTGCAACTCACTCATATACTATGTACTACACTGTGCGTTTCTTATATTCTAAGTTTTTCATGCAACTCACTCATATACTATGTACTACACTGTGCGTTTCTTATATTCTAAGTTTTTCAGTGCAACTCACTCATATACTATGTACTACACTGTGCGTTTCTTATATTCTAAGTTTTTCAGTGCAACTCACTCATATACTATGTACTACACTGTGCGTTTCTTATATTCTAAGTTTTTCAGTGCAACTCACTCATATACTATGTACTACACTGTGCGTTTCTTATATTCTAAGTTTTTCAGTGCAACTCACTCATATACTATGTACTACACTGTACGTTTCTTATATTCTAAGTTTTTCAGTGCAACTCACTCATATACTATGTACTACACTGTGCGTTTCTTATATTCTAAGTTTTTCAGTGCAACTCACTCATATACTATGTACTACACTGTGCGTTTCTTATATTCTAAGTTTTTCAGTGCAACTCACTCATATACTATGTACTACACTGTGCGTTTCTTATATTCTAAGTTTTTCAGTGCAACTCACTCATATTCTATGTACTACACTGTGCGTTTCTTATATTCTAAGTTTTTCAGTGCAACTCACTCATATACTATGTACTACACTGTGCATTTCATGTAATGCGGGTTTTTCAGTAAATTCTAAGTTTTTCAGTGCAACTCACTCATATACTATGTACTACACTGTGCGTTTCTTATATTCTAAGTTTTTCAGTGCAACTCACTCATATACTATGTACTACATTGTGCATTTCTTATATTCTAAGTTTTTCAGTGCAACTCACTCATATACTATGTACTACACTGTGCGTTTCTTATATTCTAAATTTTTCAGTGCAACTCACTCATATACTATGTACTACACTGTGTGTTTCTTAAATTCTAAGTTTTTCAGTGCAACTCACTCATATACTATGTACTACACTGTGCGTTTCTTAAATTCTAAGTTTTTCAGTGCAACTCACTCATATACTATGTACTACACTGTGCGTTTCTTATATTCTAAGTTTTTCAGTGCAACTCACTCATATACTATGTACTACACTGTGCGTTTCTTATATTCTAAGTTTTTCAATGCAACTCACTCATATACTATGTACTACACTGTGCGTTTCTTATATTCTAAGTTTTTCAGTGCAACTCACTCATATACTATGTACTACACTGTGCATTCCGTGTAATGCGGGTTGTTCAGTAAGTTCTAAGTATTTCAGTGCAACTCACTCATATACTATGTACTACACTGTGCGTTTCTTATATTCTAAGTTTTTCAGTGCAACTCACTCATATACTATGTACTACACTGTGCGTTTCTTATATTCTAAGTTTTTCAGTGCAACTCACTCATATACTATGTACTACACTGTGAGTTTCTTATATTCTAAGTTTTTCAGTGCAACTCACTCATATACTATGTACTACACTGTGCGTTGCTTATATTCTAAGTTTTTCAGTGCAACTCACTCATATACTATGTACTACACTGTGCGTTTCTTAAATTCTAAGTTTTTCAGTGCAACTCACTCATATACTATGTACTACACTGTGCGTTTCTTATATTCTAAGTTTTTCAGTGCAACTCACTCATATACTATGTACTACACTGTGCGTTTCTTATATTCTAAGTTTTTCAGTGCAACTCACTCATATACTATGTACTACACTGTGCATTTCGTGTAATGCGGGTTTTTCAGTAAATTCTAAGTTCTTCAGTGCAACTCACTCATATACTATGTACTACACTGTGCGTTTCTTATATTCTAAGTTTTTCAGTGCAACTCACTCATATACTATGTACTACACTGTGCGTTTCTTATATTCTAAGTTTTTCAGTGCAACTCACTCATATACTATGTACTACACTGTGCGTTTCTTATATTCTAAGTTTTTCTGTGCAACTCACTCATATACTATGTACTACACTGTGCGTTTCTTATATTCTAAGTTTTTCAGTGCAACTCACTCATATACTATGTACTACACTGTGCGTTTCTTAAATTCTAAGTTTTTCAGTGCAACTCACTCATATACTATGTACTACACTGTGCATTTCGTGTAATGCGGGTTTTTCAGTAAGTTCTAAGTTTTTCAGTGCAACTCACTCATATACTATATACTACACTGTGCGTTTCTTATATTCTAAGTTTTTCAGTGCAACTCACTCATATACTATGTACTACACTGTGCGTTTCTTATATTCTAAGTTTTTCAGTGCAACTCACTCATATACTATGTACTACACTGTGCGTTTCTTATATTCTAAGTTTTTCAGTGCAACTCACTCATATACTATATACTACACTGTGCGTTTCTTATATTCTAAGTTTTTCAGTGCAACTCACTCATATACTATGTACTACACTGTGCGTTTCTTATATTCTAAGTTTTTCAGTGCAACTCACTCATATACTATGTACTACACTGTGCGTTTCTTATATTCTAAGTTTTTCAGTGCAACTCACTCATATACTATGTACTACACTGTGCGTTTCTTATATTCTAAGTTTTTCAGTGCAACTCACTCATATACTATATACTACACTGTGCATTTCGTGTAATGCGGGTTTTTCAGTAAATTCTAAGTTTTTCAGTGCAACTCACTCATATACTATGTACTACACTGTGCGTTTCTTATATTCTAAGTTTTTCAGTGCAACTCACTCATATACTATGTACTACACTGTGCGTTTCTTATACTCTAAGTTTTTCAGTGCAACTCACTCATATACTATGTACTACACTGTGCGTTTCTTATATTCTAAGTTTTTCAGTGCAACTCACTCATATACTATGTACTACACTGTGCGTTTCTTATATTCTAAGTTTTTCAGTGCAACTCACTCATATACTATGTACTACACTGTGCGTTTCTTATATTCTAAGTTTTTCAGTGCAACTCACTCATATACTATGTACTACACTGTGCGTTTCTTATATTCTAAGTTTTTCAGTGCAACTCACTCATATACTATGTACTACACTGTGCGTTTCTTATATTCTAAGTTTTTCAGTGCAACTCACTCATATACTATGTACTACACTGTGCGTTGCTTATATTCTAAGTTTTTCAGTGCAACTCACTCATATACTATGTACTACACTGTGCGTTTCTTAAATTCTAAGTTTTTCAGTGCAACTCACTCATATACTATGTACTACACTGTGCGTTTCTTATATTCTAAGTTTTTCAGTGCAACTCACTCATATACTATGTACTACACTGTGCATTTCGTGTAATGCGGGTTTTTCAGTAAATTCTAAGTTCTTCAGTGCAACTCACTCATATACTATGTACTACACTGTGCGTTTCTTATATTCTAAGTTTTTCAGTGCAACTCACTCATATACTATATACTACACTGTGCATTTCGTGTAATGCGGGTTTTTCAGTAAATTCTAAGTTTTTCAGTGCAACTCACTCATATACTATGTACTACACTGTGCGTTTCTTATATTCTAAGTTTTTCAGTGCAACTCACTCATATACTATGTACTACACTGTGAGTTTCTTATATTCTAAGTTTTTCTGTGCAACTCACTCATATACTATGTACTACACTGTGCGTTTCTTATATTCTAAGTTTTTCAGTGCAACTCGTTCATATACTATGTACTACACTGTGCGTTTCTTATATTCTAAGTTTTTCAGTGCAACTCAGTCATATACTATGTACTACACTGTGCGTTTCTTAAATTCTAAGTTTTTCAGTGCAACTCACTCATATACTATGTACTACACTGTGTGTTTCTTAAATTCTAAGTTTTTCAGTGCAACTCACTCATATACTATGTACTACACTGTGCGTTTCTTATATTCTAAGTTTTTCAGTGCAACTCACTCATATACTATGTACTACACTGTGCGTTTCTTATATTCTAAGTTTTTCAGTGCAACTCACTCATATACTATGTACTACACTGTGCATTTCGTGTAATGCGGGTTTTTCAGTAAATTCTAAGTTTTTCAGTGCAACTCACTCATATACTATGTACTACACTGTGCGTTTCTTATATTCTAAGTTTTTCAGTGCAACTCACTCATATACTATGTACTACACTGTGCGTTTCTTATATTCTAAGTTTTTCAGTGCAACTCACTCATATACTATGTACTACACTGTGCGTTTCTTATATTCTAAGTTTTTCAGTGCAACTCACTCATATACTATGTACTACACTGTGCGTTTCTTAAATTCTAAGTTTTTCAGTGCAACTCACTCATATACTATGTACTACAATGTGCGTTTCTTATATTCTAAGATTTTCAGTGCAACTCACTCATATACTATGTACTACACTGTGCGTTTCTTATATTCTAAGTTTTTCAGTGCAAGTCACTCATATACTATGTACTACACTGTGCGTTTCTTATATTCTAAGTTTTTCAGTGCAACTCACTCATATACTATGTACTACACTGTGCGTTTCTTATATTCTAAGTTTTTCAGTGCAACTCACTCATATACTATGTACTACACTGTGCGTTTCTTATATTCTAAGTTTTTCAGTGCAACTCACTCATATACTATGTACTACACTGTGCGTTTCTTATATTCTAAGTTTTTCAGTGCAACTCACTCATATACTATGTACTACACTGTGCGTTTCTTATATTCTAAGTTTTTCGTGCAACTCACTCATATACTATGTACTACACTGTGCGTTTCTTATATTCTAAGTTTTTCAGTGCAACTCACTCATATACTATGTACTACACTGTGCGTTTCTTATATTCTAAGTTTTTCAGTGCAACTCACTCATATACTATGTACTACACTGTGCGTTTCTTATATTCTAAGTTTTTCAGTGCAACTCACTCATATACTATGTACTACACTGTGCGTTTCTTATATTCTAAGTTTTTCAGTGCAACTCACTCATATACTATGTACTACACTGTACGTTTCTTATATTCTAAGTTTTTCAGTGCAACTCACTCATATACTATGTACTACACTGTGCGTTTCTTATATTCTAAGTTTTTCAGTGCAACTCACTCATATACTATGTACTACACTGTGCGTTTCTTATATTCTAAGTTTTTCAGTGCAACTCACTCATATACTATGTACTACACTGTGCGTTTCTTATATTCTAAGTTTTTCAGTGCAACTCACTCATATTCTATGTACTACACTGTGCGTTTCTTATATTCTAAGTTTTTCAGTGCAACTCACTCATATACTATGTACTACACTGTGCATTTCATGTAATGCGGGTTTTTCAGTAAATTCTAAGTTTTTCAGTGCAACTCACTCATATACTATGTACTACACTGTGCGTTTCTTATATTCTAAGTTTTTCAGTGCAACTCACTCATATACTATGTACTACATTGTGCATTTCTTATATTCTAAGTTTTTCAGTGCAACTCACTCATATACTATGTACTACACTGTGCGTTTCTTATATTCTAAATTTTTCAGTGCAACTCACTCATATACTATGTACTACACTGTGTGTTTCTTAAATTCTAAGTTTTTCAGTGCAACTCACTCATATACTATGTACTACACTGTGCGTTTCTTAAATTCTAAGTTTTTCAGTGCAACTCACTCATATACTATGTACTACACTGTGCGTTTCTTATATTCTAAGTTTTTCAGTGCAACTCACTCATATACTATGTACTACACTGTGCGTTTCCTATATTCTAAGTTTTTCAATGCAACTCACTCATATACTATGTACTACACTGTGCGTTTCTTATATTCTAAGTTTTTCAGTGCAACTCACTCATATACTATGTACTACACTGTGCATTCCGTGTAATGCGGGTTGTTCAGTAAGTTCTAAGTTTTTCAGTGCAACTCACTCATATACTATGTACTACACTGTGCGTTTCTTATATTCTAAGTTTTTCAGTGCAACTCACTCATATACTATGTACTACACTGTGCGTTTCTTATATTCTAAGTTTTTCAGTGCAACTCACTCATATACTATGTACTACACTGTGCGTTTCTTATATTCTAAGTTTTTCAGTGCAACTCACTCATATACTATGTACTACACTGTGCGTTGCTTATATTCTAAGTTTTTCAGTGCAACTCACTCATATACTATGTACTACACTGTGCGTTTCTTAAATTCTAAGTTTTTCAGTGCAACTCACTCATATACTATGTACTACACTGTGCGTTTCTTATATTCTAAGTTTTTCAGTGCAACTCACTCATATACTATGTACTACACTGTGCGTTTCTTATATTCTAAGTTTTTCAGTGCAACTCACTCATATACTATGTACTACACTGTGCATTTCGTGTAATGCGGGTTTTTCAGTAAATTCTAAGTTCTTCAGTGCAACTCACTCATATACTATGTACTACACTGTGCGTTTCTTATATTCTAAGTTTTTCAGTGCAACTCACTCATATACTATATACTACACTGTGCATTTCGTGTAATGCGGGTTTTTCAGTAAATTCTAAGTTTTTCAGTGCAACTCACTCATATACTATGTACTACACTGTGCGTTTCTTATATTCTAAGTTTTTCAGTGCAACTCACTCATATACTATGTACTACACTGTGCGTTTCTTATATTCTAAGTTTTTCTGTGCAACTCACTCATATACTATGTACTACACTGTGCGTTTCTTATATTCTAAGTTTTTCAGTGCAACTCGTTCATATACTATGTACTACACTGTGCGTTTCTTATATTCTAAGTTTTTCAGTGCAACTCACTCATATACTATGTACTACACTGTGCGTTTCTTAAATTCTAAGTTTTTCAGTGCAACTCACTCATATACTATGTACTACACTGTGCATTTCGTGTAATGCGGGTTTTTCAGTAAATTCTAAGTTTTTCAGTGCAACTCACTCATATACTATGTACTACACTGTGCGTTTCTTATATTCTAAGTTTTTCAGTGCAACTCACTCATATACTATGTACTACACTGTGCATTTCTTATATTCTAAGTTTTTCAGTGCAACTCACTCATATACTATGTACTACACTGTGCGTTTCTTATATTCTAAATTTTTCAGTGCAACTCACTCATATACTATGTACTACACTGTGTGTTTCTTAAATTCTAAGTTTTTCAGTGCAACTCACTCATATACTATGTACTACACTGTGCGTTTCTTAAATTCTAAGTTTTTCAGTGCAACTCACTCATATACTATGTACTACACTGTGCGTTTCTTATATTCTAAGTTTTTCAGTGCAACTCACTCATATACTATGTACTACACTGTGCGTTTCTTATATTCTAAGTTTTTCAATGCAACTCACTCATATACTATGTACTACACTGTGCGTTTCTTATATTCTAAGTTTTTCAGTGCAACTCACTCATATACTATGTACTACACTGTGCATTTCGTGTAATGCGGGTTGTTCAGTAAGTTCTAAGTTTTTCAGTGCAACTCACTCATATACTATGTACTACACTGTGCGTTTCTTATATTCTAAGTTTTTCAGTGCAACTCACTCATATACTATGTACTACACTGTGCGTTTCTTATATTCTAAGTTTTTCAGTGCAACTCACTCATATACTATGTACTACACTGTGCGTTTCTTATATTCTAAGTTTTTCAGTGCAACTCACTCATATACTATGTACTACACTGTGCGTTGCTTATATTCTAAGTTTTTCAGTGCAACTTACTCATATACTATGTACTACACTGTGCGTTTCTTAAATTCTAAGTTTTTCAGTGCAACTCACTCATATACTATGTACTACACTGTGCGTTTCTTATATTCTAAGTTTTTCAGTGCAACTCACTCATATACTATGTACTACACTGTGCGTTTCTTATATTCTAAGTTTTTCAGTGCAACTCACTCATATACTATGTACTACACTGTGCATTTCGTGTAATGCGGGTTTTTCAGTAAATTCTAAGTTCTTCAGTGCAACTCACTCATATACTATGTACTACACTGTGCGTTTCTTATATTCTAAGTTTTTCAGTGCAACTCACTCATATACTATATACTACACTGTGCATTTCGTGTAATGCGGGTTTTTCAGTAAATTCTAAGTTTTTCAGTGCAACTCACTCATATACTATGTACTACACTGTGCGTTTCTTATATTCTAAGTTTTTCAGTGCAACTCACTCATATACTATGTACTACACTGTGCGTTTCTTATATTCTAAGTTTTTCTGTGCAACTCACTCATATACTATGTACTACACTGTGCGTTTCTTATATTCTAAGTTTTTCAGTGCAACTCGTTCATATACTATGTACTACACTGTGCGTTTCTTATATTCTAAGTTTTTCAGTGCAACTCACTCATATACTATGTACTACACTGTGCGTTTCTTAAATTCTAAGTTTTTCAGTGCAACTCACTCATATACTATGTACTACACTGTGTGTTTCTTAAATTCTAAGTTTTTCAGTGCAACTCACTCATATACTATGTACTACACTGTGCGTTTCTTATATTCTAAGTTTTTCAGTGCAACTCACTCATATACTATGTACTACACTGTGCGTTTCTTATATTCTAAGTTTTTCAGTGCAACTCACTCATATACTATGTACTACACTGTGCATTTCGTGTAATGCGGGTTTTTCAGTAAATTCTAAGTTTTTCAGTGCAACTCACTCATATACTATGTACTACACTGTGCGTTTCTTATATTCTAAGTTTTTCAGTGCAACTCACTCATATACTATGTACTACACTGTGCGTTTCTTATATTCTAAGTTTTTCAGTGCAACTCACTCATATACTATGTACTACACTGTGCGTTTCTTATATTCTAAGTTTTTCAGTGCAACTCACTCATATACTATGTACTACACTGTGCGTTTCTTAAATTCTAAGTTTTTCAGTGCAACTCACTCATATACTATGAACTACAATGTGCGTTTCTTATATTCTAAGATTTTCAGTGCAACTCACTCATATACTATGTACTACACTGTGCGTTTCTTATATTCTAAGTTTTTCAGTGCAAGTCACTCATATACTATGTACTACACTGTGCGTTTCTTATATTCTAAGTTTTTCAGTGCAACTCACTCATATACTATGTACTACACTGTGCGTTTCTTATATTCTAAGTTTTTCAGTGCAACTCACTCATATACTATGTACTACACTGTGCGTTTCTTATATTCTAAGTTTTTCAGTGCAACTCACTCATATACTATGTACTACACTGTGCGTTTCTTATATTCTAAGTTTTTCAGTGCAACTCACTCATATACTATGTACTACACTGTGCGTTTCTTATATTCTAAGTTTTTCGTGCAACTCACTCATATACTATGTACTACACTGTGCGTTTCTTATATTCTAAGTTTTTCAGTGCAACTCACTCATATACTATGTACTACACTGTGCGTTTCTTATATTCTAAGTTTTTCAGTGCAACTCACTCATATACTATGTACTACACTGTGCGTTTCTTATATTCTAAGTTTTTCAGTGCAACTCACTCATATACTATGTACTACACTGTGCATTTCGTGTAATGCGGGTTTTTCAGTAAATTCTAAGTTTTTCAGTGCAACTCACTCATATACTATGTACTACACTGTGCGTTTCTTATATTCTAAGTTTTTCAGTGCAACTCACTCATATACTATGTACTACACTGTGCGTTTCTTATATTCTAAGTTTTTCAGTGCAACTCACTCATATACTATGTACTACACTGTGCGTTTCTTATATTCTAAGTTTTTCAGTGCAACTCACTCATATACTATGTACTACACTGTGCGTTTCTTAAATTCTAAGTTTTTCAGTGCAACTCACTCATATACTATGAACTACAATGTGCGTTTCTTATATTCTAAGATTTTCAGTGCAACTCACTCATATACTATGTACTACACTGTGCGTTTCTTATATTCTAAGTTTTTCAGTGCAAGTCACTCATATACTATGTACTACACTGTGCGTTTCTTATATTCTAAGTTTTTCAGTGCAACTCACTCATATACTATGTACTACACTGTGCGTTTCTTATATTCTAAGTTTTTCAGTGCAACTCACTCATATACTATGTACTACACTGTGCGTTTCTTATATTCTAAGTTTTTCAGTGCAACTCACTCATATACTATGTACTACACTGTGCGTTTCTTATATTCTAAGTTTTTCAGTGCAACTCACTCATATACTATGTACTACACTGTGCGTTTCTTATATTCTAAGTTTTTCGTGCAACTCACTCATATACTATGTACTACACTGTGCGTTTCTTATATTCTAAGTTTTTCAGTGCAACTCACTCATATACTATGTACTACACTGTGCGTTTCTTATATTCTAAGTTTTTCAGTGCAACTCACTCATATACTATGTACTACACTGTGCGTTTCTTATATTCTAAGTTTTTCAGTGCAACTCACTCATATACTATGTACTACACTGTGCATTTCGTGTAATGCGGGTTTTTCAGTAAATTCTAAGTTTTTCAGTGCAACTCACTCATATACTATGTACTACACTGTGCGTTTCTTATATTCTAAGTTTTTCAGTGCAACTCACTCATGTACTATGTACTACACTGTACGTTTCTTATATTCTAAGTTTTTCAGTGCAACTCACTCATATACTATGTACTACACTGTGCGTTTCTTATATTCTAAGTTTTTCAGTGCAACTCACTCATATACTATGTACTACACTGTGCGTTTCTTATATTCTAAGTTTTTCAGTGCAACTCACTCATATACTATGTACTACACTGTGCGTTTCTTATATTCTAAGTTTTTCAGTGCAACTCACTCATATTCTATGTACTACACTGTGCGTTTCTTATATTCTAAGTTTTTCAGTGCAACTCACTCATATACTATGTACTACACTGTGCATTTCGTGTAATGCGGGTTTTTCAGTAAATTCTAAGTTTTTCAGTGCAACTCACTCATATACTATGTACTACACTGTGCGTTTCTTATATTCTAAGTTTTTCAGTGCAACTCACTCATATACTATGTACTACACTGTGCGTTTCTTATATTCTAAGTTTTTCAGTGCAACTCACTCATATACTATGTACTACACTGTGCGTTTCTTATATTCTAAGTTTTTCAGTGCAACTCACTCATATACTATGTACTACACTGTGCGTTGCTTATATTCTAAGTTTTTTGGTGCAACTTACTCATATACTATGTACTACACTGTGCGTTTCTTAAATTCTAAGTTTTTCAGTGCAACTCACTCATATACTATGTACTACACTGTGCGTTTCTTATATTCTAAGTTTTTCAGTGCAACTCACTCATATACTATGTACTACACTGTGCGTTTCTTATATTCTAAGTTTTTCAGTGCAACTCACTCATATACTATGTACTACACTGTGCATTTCGTGTAATGCGGGTTTTTCAGTAAATTCTAAGTTCTTCAGTGCAACTCACTCATATACTATGTACTACACTGTGCGTTTCTTATATTCTAAGTTTTTCAGTGCAACTCACTCATATACTATATACTACACTGTGCATTTCGTGTAATGCGGGTTTTTCAGTAAATTCTAAGTTTTTCAGTGCAACTCACTCATATACTATGTACTACACTGTGCGTTTCTTATATTCTAAGTTTTTCAGTGCAACTCACTCATATACTATGTACTACACTGTGCGTTTCTTATATTCTAAGTTTTTCTGTGCAACTCACTCATATACTATGTACTACACTGTGCGTTTCTTATATTCTAAGTTTTTCAGTGCAACTCGTTCATATACTATGTACTACACTGTGCGTTTCTTATATTCTAAGTTTTTCAGTGCAACTCACTCATATACTATGTACTACACTGTGCGTTTCTTAAATTCTAAGTTTTTCAGTGCAACTCACTCATATACTATGTACTACACTGTGTGTTTCTTAAATTCTAAGTTTTTCAGTGCAACTCACTCATATACTATGTACTACACTGTGCGTTTCTTATATTCTAAGTTTTTCAGTGCAACTCACTCATATACTATGTACTACACTGTGCGTTTCTTATATTCTAAGTTTTTCAGTGCAACTCACTCATATACTATGTACTACACTGTGCATTTCGTGTAATGCGGGTTTTTCAGTAAATTCTAAGTTTTTCAGTGCAACTCACTCATATACTATGTACTACACTGTGCGTTTCTTATATTCTAAGTTTTTCAGTGCAACTCACTCATATACTATGTACTACACTGTGCGTTTCTTATATTCTAAGTTTTTCAGTGCAACTCACTCATATACTATGTACTACACTGTGCGTTTCTTATATTCTAAGTTTTTCAGTGCAACTCACTCATATACTATGTACTACACTGTGCGTTTCTTAAATTCTAAGTTTTTCAGTGCAACTCACTCATATACTATGAACTACAATGTGCGTTTCTTATATTCTAAGATTTTCAGTGCAACTCACTCATATACTATGTACTACACTGTGCGTTTCTTATATTCTAAGTTTTTCAGTGCAAGTCACTCATATACTATGTACTACACTGTGCGTTTCTTATATTCTAAGTTTTTCAGTGCAACTCACTCATATACTATGTACTACACTGTGCGTTTCTTATATTCTAAGTTTTTCAGTGCAACTCACTCATATACTATGTACTACACTGTGCGTTTCTTATATTCTAAGTTTTTCAGTGCAACTCACTCATATACTATGTACTACACTGTGCGTTTCTTATATTCTAAGTTTTTCAGTGCAACTCACTCATATACTATGTACTACACTGTGCGTTTCTTATATTCTAAGTTTTTCGTGCAACTCACTCATATACTATGTACTACACTGTGCGTTTCTTATATTCTAAGTTTTTCAGTGCAACTCACTCATATACTATGTACTACACTGTGCGTTTCTTATATTCTAAGTTTTTCAGTGCAACTCACTCATATACTATGTACTA